>NC_143040.1:40661749-41284249 GCF_057628025.1 Oncorhynchus mykiss
AGACAAAAACTTTAATTAAAAAAAGCTCATTTGAGGAAATGAAAAAAAATATATAACAATATCCACTGCTTATTTCATTCATTTGAGCGCAGTAGCTCAGCGAAAACATCTAGTTAGCAGTGCTGTGAATAAACGTGGTGTAATGGAGATGTTGGTCAACTTGAATGTAGACTCCATCACATTCCCGCAGAGACAAATGATTCCTTGGGAAACCATCAGACGTCTACGCAGCTAGCCTCCCCGCAGAAACCTGTGGCTACAAACCAAAACGTGCGTGACACAATAGGCATCCCTGAAACTCTAACATTAACATTACCCACAGACGCTCGACTTCATGTCACACGTTCTTTAATAGGATCATATTCATGTCCATTTCTCGGAGCGGTGGGGGGGGGGGGGGGGGGGGGGGGGGGTGAGTCTGACAATTGACATGAAGTCTACGTGCCTGTCAAAGATAAATCCCCTCTCTCGTTCTCTGACAAAGACACCCTTCGTTTTTTTTATGGGGGGGGGGGGGGGGGGCACATGACATCCCCACGTCCCAGAGTGCATTGTAGTGGCTGGTCCCCATCTTCTCACGTGAGATTAGTTGAATAAAGCATTAACAGGTTCGGGAGGAGGGGAGAGGAGCGGGAGGTGGGGGCAGAGGGGTTAGAGGGGGGGGGGGGGGGGGGGGTCTGCTCCGGCATTATTTCTGACGATTTTTTAAACTAACACTGAGCAGCTTAGTGAAATCAGGAATGAATTAAATTCATTAGCTGAGCCTGGTGACTGTAGGTAAACGTGGCGCGGAGGGCTGAGTCTGGAGCAGGCAGTAGAACTAAGCCTTAACGTTCCAATAAAAGGCCGTCACTCCAACCTCAGCCTGGGGGAAGAGAGGGAGGAGAGGAGGAGAAGGGAGGGAGGAGGGGGGTGTCGTGACTGTTAAAAGTCGGAGGATCACGGGTTCGACACCTATGGCCTGAAGGCCTAGAGTCACAGGTGGGGAGGAGGAGAAGAGGAGGAAGAGGGAGAAAGAGAGAGGGACGTCTTCTCCTGCCTCCCCTGTCACATATGCTAGACTGTGGAAGGGTGGCAAACCTATTGCTAACCTATAGCACAATGTAAAGTACTCTGAGTGCTCACACAATAGGCCTTATGTAAATATGATCCCATGTTTTATTTGTAATGGTAGAAGCAACATAAAAGCAGTACCAACGTTATGGTATATATGCTCTGTGTCTGTGGCCTGTTAACAAATTAGATGGATTAACAGAGAGAGTGCCAGAACGCTAATCCCACTCTTGGCCCTGAACGGACCTCATGAGGGGGGCGAGGGGATCGAGGAGGGGTACAGGAAGAGGCCCAGTGGGGGCGTAATCCCCCCGGTGTCGCCCTAATCCTGCCACACGCAGGACAGGAAAGGGGGTAGATGGGGGGAGGCAAGGAACACCTGGACAAACCTGCTACCTGCTAGGGCCCACCTGCGTGTGCGGCCTGGTAAACTGGCTGTGTTATATCAAATGAAATAGTGTTGTCGGGAGTTATTTTTTGTGAAATCAAATGTGTTGTTTTACGTGCACAGATTGAGTTGCAAATGTAGTGGTTTGATTTTTAAATGAAGTTAAAATTGTGATGGAATCGGTCTTACCAATAAAGATGTTTGCGTTATCTGTATCTCTATCGTAGAAAACCTGTGTAGGATTGAATGAGAATTACAAAAAAATTGAACCTATTGTCAGGTTAGGGGATCGAAGAAAAAGGGTTGTCTGTCTGGAAGTACTGTGTGGAAGCAGCCATACAGATCGTGCCATAAACCTGATTTGCACAGGAGCACAATCCAACACATTTTTGGACAGTCTCTAAAGTCCATTCCTCCCCTTTAGGAAGACTGTCCAAGTGCTGTGGGCCAAGTGGGAGTCTCCTGGAACACACACACACACACACACACACAGCAAGTCCTTTCCCAGATTGTGAGGTAACAGTGTACCTCTCCTCTGAGTAAGACGTATTACACCGTGGACTGACAGAGAGCCTTCTTCCACAGGAAGAAAACATTCCTTATTTTATTTATTTCTGTTCTCCTTTCCTTTCCTTTTCTGTCTGTTTTTAATGCTAGCACCTCGGCTTCCATTACATTTCCAATCAACTCTTCTTTCATTTCACCATTTTCTTTCCATTATCAGGTGTCATTTCTGATCATTTGATGAAAATGTGATGGCCTTATTTCATTGGAATTCTTAGAGTTTTATACTAATTAAGACGGTTTTATTGGAATGTAGAACAAGATGGATGCCCGGATTAGCCGTCCCTCTCCCTCCGGTCCCAACTTAGCGTGTTGCTTCGCTAACCTCTCATAGACCACCATATGAAAGAAATTAGGTGAGAGAGACAATCCTCAAGATGAGAAACGGAAGAAAAAAAAAAGATGTGGCACGCTTATTTGCACGGTAGTCAGTGGAAACACGATACAGCGGCGGAATTCAAGAAAACTCAGGAGAGGAGCCCGGGGGACAGGGGGGGAGGAGAGGGAGGGAAGGATGGTGATGTCATAGCTAGAAATAAAGCAAACGTTTTCCTCCTGCTTCCAGGTGCTTCCTGGAACCCACAGGTTAAAGGTTTCCTTTTACTGGGGTTACATTATTACTAGGGCCAGGAGTTTTACAGGAACCCAGGTGACATTATTACTAGGGCCAGGAGTTTTACCAGAACACATACAGAGGGACTGAGACGGATGTTTGGTTAATTGTTTGCAGGAGCTATGGTGGAGGTATAACATCATTTGGGGAGAGTAGAGACGGGGAGAGGAGGACGGGAGGTGGGGAGAAGGGTGAGTGGAGGGAATGGAGAGGGGAGCCAGGCAGGGTCGGACTGTTATGGTCAGGCTCTGTGTGTTTACACAGTGATGACAGAAAGAGAGAGAGAGAGAGAGAGAGAGAGAGAGAGAGAGCGAGAGCGAGAGCGAGAGCGAGAGAGAAAGAGAGAGAGAGAGAGAGAGAGAGAGAGAGAAGAGAGAGAGAGAGAGAGAGAGAGAGAGAGAGAGAGAGAGGGGCAGAGCAGATCCAGACCAGATGAGGGTTAGAGCAGGGCATGGGGGGAGTTAGGGGAGAGAGGAGAGGGGGATGAGGAGACAGGTCTGTCCCAGAGGACCGTATAAGGTTTGGATCATTACAGAGGTCCCTTCTGACAGGAGACTATCAGAGGACCAACTATGCCAAAAACCTCAGACTGTAGCAGAGGACTGAACAATGCAACCAACACCAAACAAACACATATAAGGGCGTCACTGCCCATTTAGGAGTGTTTAAACCTGTTAAGGCCAAGTTTACTCAATTAGACTGATACCAGATCATTCACAAAACAGACCAGAACAAACATAACTTAACAGGAGAGAGCTCTGTCTGCTCTCAGCGGCCGTTTTAGAGGTGTGGAAGGCTTGTTTTAACAAGCACCTGTAAAAGGTAATAAGGCGTACCAAACACAGCCTCACAGTGCCAGCCATTGTGCCTCTACCCATCGCCAGCTCCAAACGAGGGGAGTTGCCTGCAATAATGGACTAATTACACAATCACCACTTCCTCTCTATTCTACCCAGTCCAGCCTGGCCATACTCACTAACGTTTTAGAACAAAACACACAAGTCCCATCTCTCTCGATCTCTCTCCCTCTCTCTCCCCCAGCCTCTTCCCCTCTCTCCCCCCTCTCTCGTTCTCTAAAAACAAAGGTCTTTAACAGACTGTGTCAAGGAGAATAAAACCCACAAAAGCAGGGATTGAGAGAGAGAGAGAGAGAGAGAGAGATAGAGAGATAGAGAGAGAGAGAGAGAGAGAGAGAGAGAGAGAGAGAGAGAGAGAGAGAGAGAGAGAGAGAGAGAGAGAGAGAGAGAGAGAGAGAGAGAGAGAGAGAGAGAGAGAGAGAGAGAGAGAGAGAGAGAGAGAGGGAGAGAAAGACATATAGAAAGAACTGAGAAAAAAAGGAGGCATAGAGAGAGAGAGTCGAGTCGGTTTGAGTACTGCCACAAGGCTGTTACTGTACTGTCTGCCCTGCTCTGCTATGCAGTGGGGAAGGGGAGGGAGGGAAGGGGTCCGTCGGGGCTGTGTGTCTGGATAAGATTACACAGACATCTTAACACATACAGGCAGAGGCTCCCACTTCTCTAAACACAGCCAGTCCCCTTTGGTCAAGGCCACGATCACTCCGCCCACACGAGGTACAGCAGATCTAAAAGCAGCCGCACATAAAAACACTCACTTTGACTTCCCCGTGAAAGCTTCACAGTGCTTCAGGACCTCTGATGGATAACTGGATCAATAAACAGTCGTCGAGTATTTCAAGGGAGTACTTACAGTTTTGAGAATGCCGTGTTTGGGAGTGAATGGTGTGTGCGGGAGGTTAAGTCTGTTAACAAATAAAGGGCCCTACTCAAGGCCATAAAATTCCCCTGAGTTTCCCTCTTGGGGGACAGTGATCGTATGTGGCCTTCTTAATGGTAAACGAGGCAACCTCCTCCCTCTCTCCATCACCATCTCCCTCTCTTTCTCAGACGATAAAGACTAAGCGTCTGAGATCACGATCGGGATCAGGTTAGGAATGCAACGCTGTCCCTCTTGTTCTCGGGCGAAAAAAGAAGAGGGTAGAAAAAAAGAGAGAGAGAGAGAAAGGGAGAATAGAGAGAGAGAGAGAGAGAGAGAGAGAGAGAGAGAGACAGAGAGAGAGAGAGAGAGAGAGAAAGAGAGAGAGAGAGAGAAAGGGAGAAAGGGAGAAGAGAGAGAGGGAGAAAGGGAGAAGAGAGAGAGAGAGAGAGAAAGAGAGAGAAAGGGAGAAAGGGAGAATAGAGAGAGAGACAGAGAGAGAGACAGAGAGAGCGAGAGAGAGAGAGAGAGAGAGAGAGAAAGGGAGAAAGGGAGAAGAGAGAGAGAGAGAGAAAGAGAGAGAAAGGGAGAAAGGGTAATAGAGAGAGAGAGAGAGAGAGAGAGAGAGAAAAAAAAAGAAAGAAAGAAAGAAAGAGAAAGGGAGAAATGGAGAATAGAGAGAGAGGGAGAGTGACAGAGAGAGAGAGAGAGAGACAGCGAGAGAGGGAGGAGAGAGACAGCGAGAGAGGGAGGAGATAGAGAGCGAGAGAGTGAGAGAGGGAGGAGTGAGAGAGGAGGGAGGGAGGAAAGAGGGAGAGGGAGGAGAGAGAGAGAGAGAGAGAGAGAGCGTATGGTGGAAAAAGGCTGTCAGGCCTGTAAAGTGTGGAGAGGCTGGTAGTAGTGGGGGGTATGGCATTCACACAGCACGGCTGTCTCCATGCTAACTCAAACCAGGCCCACTCCCATAACCAGTCCAATCTGTTTTCATTTGTACGAAACAGTCCCATACCCCCCCACCCTCATTCTGACACACACACAAACTGAGACAGACACACACACACACAAACTGCTCACATACTCACACACCCCTACCCTACCCACCGGCAGCAGAAGAGGGACTTAAAAAATGTAGCTGGCCGTCTCGTCCCTTAAAGAGACAGTGTAGCGGTACCAGAACCTACTCACACACACACACACACACACACACACACACACACACACACACACACGTAAACACTCTGAGGTGAGCGGAGCAACAATTCTACTGGGTGGGATGGAGTTTTAAAAAGAGAGAGAAAAAACAAATCCAAATCTATTCTAGAAACTTGAGGTGTAACTTCCCTGGTATAGTATACAGTCCCGGGTCTAGAAACCTGAGTCTCTGGTACAGTACAACACAACAGGCTAAAACATGCAGAAACAGGACCTCTCCTCTCCCCTTGTCAGGCTTTTCATTGGTGGCGTGTGGGTCGAATTCATAAGGGAACAATACGGTGTAGTGTAACAAGTGAAAAGGTGAAACTACAAAAGAGAGAAATGCACTTTATCCTGCCAAATATGTGAGGGCTGAGGAGGGAGTGGGGAGAGGGGGAGAGCAGGGGAGAGGGGGAGAGTGGGGGGTGAGGGACGGAGAGAGTAGGGGTGGTGAGAGAAGGGACGAGGGGTGGTGAGAAAGAACTGGAAAAACGTCTGTCATCTAAAGCGATGACTGTTGGCATCGCCTCGGAAGAAAGAGGGAGGAGAGAGAGAGAGAGAGAGAGAGAGAGAGAGAGAGAGAGAGAGAAGCAGAGACTGGATTTGGAGAAACCCTATCATGCCCCTCTCAACACAGTAAAAACAAATGACATTTGTCTGAGGGGACCTCGGGAGTCTAGCACAGGGGAGGAGGTACAAAACAAAGACCGCTATAAAAAATTGAGATGGAGAAAAGAAAAGAAGAAAGAGAGAAAGGGAAAGAAAATACGCCGACACAGGACGCTGGGTGAACTCAGTCCATCATCTCTCAAACAGGAAGTTTAAATGTTACTGTACGATTCTGTCAACTACTGGTCTTTGACTGGTGATCGAGGCCTGACGACACACACACACACACACACACACACACACACACACACACACACACACACACACAGACTGTAGAGGTGAAGCCAAGCCCAGCCAGACCTCTCTCTGTGTGTGTGTGTGTGTGTGTGTGTGTGTGTGTGTGTGTGTGTGTGTGTGTGTGTGTGTGTGTGTGTGTGTGTGTGTGTGTGTGTGTGTGTGTGTGTGTGTGTGAGTGTGTGTGTGTGTGTGTGTGTGCGTGTGTGTGCGTGCGTGCGTGTGTGCGTGCGTGCGTGTGCGTGTGTGTGTCAGTAGATGGTATTAATTACGTGTGCATATGGATGGCTTTACCATAATAGTCCCAAGCTGGCCTCGGCATCCTACTCTCTTAAACTACCCTATTAAAAGCTGCCTGGGTATTCAGAAACACAGGGCACTATAAAATAACCCTGTGATGTGTGGTAAGGAGTGTGTGTCTGTGTGTGGGTGCGTGTATAGCAAGACGGCAGGGCACCAGGGTATAGGTACAGACCTCTGGTCGCCATGTAGACTAGGGGGATTCAAACCGACCTTTACCAATTATTTCACCTAAAGACCGTGAAGTATCTGCCCTTCACTGGCTGATCATTCCTTCACTCTATTCTCCTCCCTCTTCTTTCCCTGTGGACTGGATAGGGGCCTGTATCGGGGCAGAGTCTGCATGTGCGCTAAAGGCCTTGAGATAAACCCTAACACACACACACCTGTGTTGTGTGTGTCCCGGCAGGCTAGCATCACTGGTGTCTGCTTCAGAGGTCTGGTCACTCAGAGAGACTTATCCACCATTCATCCATCACTCATTACACTTAACTATCCCCATTCACATCTGTGCGTGCGTGTGCGTGTGTGTGTGCGTGCGTGCGTGTGTGTCTGTGCATGCGTGTGTGTGCGTGTGTGTGTGCGTGCGTGCGACAAGCAGCAGATCTCTCTCTGTCTTCCTCTCTCCCAGTCTCAGCTGCTCCAATTAGGCTGGGCCGATGGGCCAGTGCTCTGGTGCACTGGCCGCAGTCTGATTAGATTTACCATGCTACCTCTCACTTTACAATTAGGCAGATGGCCAGCACAGAGCCAGAGGCCAGAACGCATGGCACACAGGCCGTGAAACAGATCACGGACTGACTGAGGCTGAGAGAGGGGCACTGAGAATGGCTGGGTATATACAGTACATTCACAGACTACCCAACCTAGCACCGTGAATGGTGCTGGTGATATTAATGGTTAATAGTCAACTGGATTTATATAGTTCTTGTCCCGGTCATCAAAGCATTTGACATTTTAAAGGGGAGGGGACCCATGACAATTCCAAACCAAGTCTGTGCAGAAAGAAAGCAGGCTCTGTATGTGTTCTGTCACTGCGGGTGGCCTGGCTATACTGTGCTGCACTAGATGTACCTAGTTCAAGTCCACAAGCCTCTCCTAATAGGATGATCTGGGTGGAAGGAGGAGAAAATCTCCAATAGTAATTAGGGGAGAAACGCTCCCCAACCTGCCATTTAGATATGCCTTTTATCTCCCTGCTGCCTTCAACTAATGCCAGGTGTGTTAAAACACCTCTCTGCTCAGACAACAGGGGTGCCAGATTGAAATAACAAGGCTTTCTTCATCTCCTTCTCCCTCTCTCTCTCAGAAAGGGAGAATTATTCGGAGAGAGAGAGAGAGAGAGAGAGAGAGAGAGAGAAAGGGAAAGAGAAAGAGAATGGCAGATTCCCCCGTCCATCTCTAATCAGGAGGATTTGTATTGGAGCACAGTGATTGCCTGCCGTTGGCCCAGCGCCAGCATTGTTTAACACCAAAAGACCCTCCCGCTAGTACACACATTAGCCCACCACTGCACTGCAGCCAGACTACAGGTAGAAACTACAGTCTGGTGTGTGTGTGTATGTGTGTGTGTGTGTGTGTGTGTGTGTGTGTGTGTGTGTGTGTGTGTGTGTGTGTGTGTGTGTGTGTGTGTGTGTGTGTGTGTGTGTGTGTGTGTGTTAAGCATGTGTGTGTAATAGGAACACAGATCTATACAATAAATACAGACCATGATAATGTAAAAATTAAAATATATAGCCTGCTTTTATTTTCTTGGGAAAGCGAGAGAGATGCTTTCTCAGAAAGAAGAAATACACATTGTATTGATTCAGAGAGAAAGAAAACCTCCTCTGGTGTTTTTCTTAACTGTGATGTTGTATAGATAAATCAATATAACTACCGTAGCTTGCCATGCACTAGCCATGCGCAGAGTTTGTTTTCTCTCTGACTGGATAACTCTGGATGCCCGATAGGGCAGAGCTAGGCTCTGATAAGGGCTGGAATTAAACCAGGACTCTAGTGTTGTGTACCCACAAACCCCGGGGACAGGAGATGAAATTGCGGCCAGAGTCTGGTTCTCGGTAAAAGGAGACACACACGCTCTCCTCGTTTTACAGCGCTGCCACCCAGAATGTCCCTCACATAAAATAAATAGAAAAATACAACCACTGAAGTCAGTGGCACCATCCCGTTAAAAAAGGTTGTGCGTGTGGGAGGGGGACTGCTGTGTTGGCTAAACCACACTACCCACTGGTGGCAGCCTGGGCGAGAGGAGAGGGGAGAGTGAATGATCTCACAGGAGTGTAAACAATATGAAGCTCTTTTGCTGACTCCAAGGGAAGGGGTTAATAGTGTCCCTGAGGTCTATAAAGATCAGGCCATCCCCAGCCCCAATGGCAGTCCCTTCCTCTGCCTCCAAGTTCTAGACATAGCACCTAAACCCATCTCCTGCCTGTCGCGCGACTTCTTCTCCCTTCTACTGTACCTTCCCGCGGACCAGAGCAATTATGGCTACAGAGGCCTGATTATAGACCTGCCATACCCACAGATCTAGCTGCAGTACCTCCTCGACATACCGGGACTTCTCAGAGAGACAAAGGAGAGAAGGAGATGGAGAAGGAGAGCGAGAGAGACAAAGGGGAGGGGAGGAGCGAGAGAAAACAGAGGAAACGACTGGGGAGGACAAAAATCAATACTATCGTCTGCGTGGGGCTGCTAAGTGTTGAAAGCCTTAGCTGTGCCATCGCTGTGCCATCGCTGTGGCATCGCTGTGGCATCGCTGTGCCATCGCTGTGCCATCGCTGTGCCATCGCTGTGGCATCGCTGTGCCATTGCTGTGCCATCGCTGTGGCGTGTGTGTGGCGTGTGTGTGGCGTGTGTGTGGCGTGTGCTGCGACCGTTAGCATGTGAAATTGGGCGGGCTTAAACCCTCCTAAACAAGGGGATCAACACACATTCGTCAGGCTGTGCCGCCCTCGGCCGCTTTACACACACAGAAATCCGTGCGCGCACACACTCACACACCAACACGCGCTCACAACGGCATACCGGTCACAGACGACAGAAACCCCACCTACTCTTCTAACAAGCAGTCTCCCTCGGTTTCTTGTAATTGAGGTTTAAATCCTCTCCTAACACCTTCTCCTCCATCCCTCCAACCCGCCATCCCTCTATCCCTCTATCCCCTACACCACCAAACATGCATTATTCCAGCGTAGGGCCTATAATCCTCCCAGTGGTTAACAGAGTGAGAAATTAGCTTTAGTTAAGTGGTGATTTCAGAAGGCTAAACGGCAGAGGCCCTATTGTATTGCCAGGGCTTCTCCAGGCTGGCGAGAAGAGGACCGGGCCGAGGCTTGTTAGGTCTGGAGGATTCCAACCAACACTAAGAGCTGGACTAATTCCTGGGAACGCTACATGAAGAATTAACAGCGTTCTGGCATTACATCGTTTCCAGTCCTAGGAGAGGAGAGCGACAATGGGCAACCGATCAGGATTGGTGTTTGTGTGTGTGTGTGTGTGTGTGTGTGTGTGTTCTTTCCATGTCGCAGACTGACCAGGTGATTCCAGCTGAAAGCTCTGATCCTCTAATGATGTCACTTGTTAAATCCACTTCCATCAGTTTAGATGAAGAGAAAGAGACATGTTAAATTATCCTGTTAAATAAACCCTTGAGACATGGACTGTGTGCGTGTGCCATTCAGAGGGTGAATGGGCAAGATAAAACACTGAAGTGGGTTTGACCGGGGCATGGAGCAGGTGCGTCGGTTTGAGTGTGTCGAGAACTGCAACGCTGCTGGGTTGATGGTGTATCAAGAACGGTCCACCATCCAAAGGACATCCAGCCAACTTGACACAACTGTGGGAAGCACTGGAGTCAACATGGGCCAGCATCCCTGTGGAACGCTTTCAACACCTTGTCGAGTCCATGCCCGATGAATTGAGGCTGTTTTGAGGGCATAGGGCTGTGCGTGTGCCTCCTTACCTCCCACCTCTCCCAATTTGACAAATTCCAATATTTGGGAAAACAAACGCTGTAAGGTTGATACACCCAGCACAACTGTCTCTCAGCACAACTGTCTCTCAGCACAACCGTCTCTCAGCACAACCGTCTCTCAGCACAACCGTCTCTCAGCACAACCGTCTCTCAGCACAACCGTCTCTCAGCACAACCGTCTCTCAGCACAACCGTCTCTCAGCACAACCGTCTCTCAGCACAACCGTCTCTCAGCACAACCGTCTCCCAGCACAACCGTCTCTCAGCACAACCGTCTCTCAGCACAACCCGTCTCTCAGCACAACCGTCTCAGCACAACCGGGGCTGAGATATGGGAATACATGTAGGGAGCTCGACTCAAAGCCACAGAGAGAGACATTTCTGAAGCGGCTCGATGAGAAATAAAAACACCCAACCAGAATATCTCTTTCGAAAAAACCCAGAGACTGGTTTCAATTTCCACTCAAATTCAAAAAGCCTTTAAAAAAAAGTTACCTTTCAAATTCCTTAATACCCGAGGGCTTGTGACATAGTTGGAAGGGTTGCTCTCCTTGCCTCTGTACACCAACCTACACAATGAAGGACAGTACAAACGCCAAGAGGAGAGGGCTACCAGCGTGTGCCAAACATTTTCGGCGGCGTCCACATTCCAAATTAGTGTCAACCTTATCCCGCTGCTGTGGTAGGAAAATGCCAAATCTGCCGCCATGTGACTCCATAAAGCGGCATGCAGTAGAGCGTCTGATGTCTTCATGTGGGAAACGTGTCTGTGCTTGCGTTCGTGTGTGTGTGTGTGTGTGTGTTTGTGTGTGTGTGTGTGTGTGTGTGTGTGTGTGTGTGTGTGTGTCTAGACACAATTCAGCATCCCACTCCACCAAAATAAAACAAGTCCCCCTCAAAACACTGCAAACCAGATGGGACCACTTCCATCCACAAAGGAATTAAAGCGAGCCCAGTTTGAAAAGAACACCTTTGTTAGCTAGCTACCTTCTGAAATACACCTTAAGCAATATGTGCGGTGTATGGAAAGGTGAGTTTGTGGCTCACTGGCTAAATGTGCACATTATATAAACAAAAGGCTCAGGTGTTTACAGTCTGTGGAACCAAACAAACACTTACACAGAGTTCCCCCCCCCCCCCCCCCCCCACAGAGTGCATACAGAGGTGTGTTTCTCTATAGCTACACCGTTTCCTGCTCTCAGTGAGACAGGGCTGAGGAACCTCGTCCTGCAGCTCTACTCAGCCACCTGACCTGAGACTGAGAGAGACTGAGAGAGAGAGAGAGAGAGAGAGAGAGAGAGACACAGAGAGAGAGAGAGAGAGAGAGAGAGCGAGAGAGAGAGAGACAGAGAGAGAGAGACAGAGGAGAGAGAAGAGAGAGAGAGAGAGAGAGAGAGAGAGAGAGAGAGAGAGAGAGAGAGAAGAGAGACAGAGACAGAGAAGAGAGAGAGACAGAAGAGAGAGAGAGGTGAAAGGGAGGCAAAATATTCTTTCAACAACTCTCCGCTGGGCATGTTTTCATTTATTTGCTTCTGTCACTCTCTTAAATCAAGTCAAATGTATTTATAAAGCCATTTTTACATCAGCAGATGTCACAAAGTGCCTGTACAGAAACCCAGCCTAAAAGGCCAAACAGCAAGAAATACAGATGGAGAAGCACGGTGTCTCAGGAAAAACTCCCTAGAAGGCAGGAACTTAGGAAGAAACCTAGAGAGGAACCAGGCTCTGAGCTGGCCAGTCTTCTTCTGGCTGTGCTTGGTGGTGATTATAAAGTATACATGGCCATAAAGGTCAGATTGTTCTTGCACATACACACACACACACACACACAGACATACACACAGACACACACACACACACACACACAGTAAGGATAAAATATCACAAGATATAATTTTCAAATGAACATGGAAGTCATTGTCACCCTGAATCAAGTTTTTTTTATTTTCTATTCTCACTTATTTTCACAGCAACAGCAGCTGTTTTACACCAATTACCTCCATCTGTCACATTCATTTTGTTGCCGACAATAAAACAATACAAGATATGATACTGTATTATATTAATACGTCAAGGCGATTAGAGTAAAAAATAAATAAAGAGGAACAACCTCCAGAATTATCCTCGGAGGTCGTGTCTATCTTTCAGGGATAAAACTTATTTCGGCACAATTATCTCCGGGCTGATGACAACGCGGCTCGAGTGAGGCCCGTTTAAAATCTCCGAGCCCAATCTCCCATCACTTGCTAGAGCTGTCAAGCCCTGGTTCGTTGCCTTACTCCACTCCTGTGTTGAGCGTCTGTCGGCTCTAAAAGGTACTTTGTTTTGGCCGCGGCCCCAGACTCTCCATGCTGGTAAAAGCTCTGCATTTAATTCTGTCGTTATTTTCAAATGACTGGGAGACCACCAGATTCTCTCTCCCCGAAGAAAAACACACACACTCATTCTCTCCCTCCCTCTCTATTTCTCTCTCTCTCTCATCTCTCTGCGTTTGTGTATAAGGAGAAACACACACACACACACACACACACTGCTGTGTGAAGCCTTTGCCAAAACCACAAGTGAAAGGCCAAAATTCCATGAGCAAATGCATGAACTCAGAGGGGCTATGAACAGAAAGTTTGAGCTGAGGAGTAGAGTAGCTTCAGTAAAAGGTGTATTAACTGAGCTCCACACCTAGTCGATGGGCCCCGTGGGGTAGTTAAATGGGCTCAGTCTGTAGGGAAAAGACCAAAAGTACAACAAGGCACTTATACAACGTTTGTTAAAACACTGTCTGGATAGAATACTGTTGGCTTTACCACACCAAACAAAAGACTCTAACCTCAGTGATGTCACTAACAATGCCCCCAAAGAGAATCTAAATGACCCAGGGTTCACTAACGAGATTAAAGCAATACCCAAGACAAGATTCACTCATAATGAGTCATGTGCAGCCAGAGAAAACTATAAAAACTACCAACAAACTATGAAGAGAAAATAAAATGCAAGAGAATAAATAAGAGCCTTGTGAAGCATAATACACTTTCAAGACAATATTTATTTTGGTGGTGGGGGGGGGGGGGCTTATTATTCAACATTGACAATACCCTCCATTTATTTTTCACTGAGCCTGTATCTTCTACATATTGGTCCAAACAAAGTGGCTTGCTTTCAGACAAATAAGTGAGGTAAACAATAGATTTGAAATGGCTGTCTACAGCATTTAGTCTGGCTCCTGTTGTGTGTTGTCTCGTCACACGGAGGCAGGGTTCCTCTGGAAAGGCATCCTTCTATTCCTCTTATTCCTCAGCAATTAAGTCGATTTTTGCGGGGAGCAGTAAGAGAGCAATGCAACAAAGAAGCTCCTACAAAACACACAAATGTCTTGTGCCATCCATCCACCTATCCTCTTCCTGCATTCTCTGTTCAAGAAACTACTACCACCCATTCTCTCCCTCCTTCCCGCACCCTCTCTTCAACTCCTCACCCCCCCCCCACCCCCCACCCCACACCCCTGCTTCGACAACCGCCCTCTCTTCCCCACCAATCACATCCCTGACGCCAGGACATCAATTCTCGCAAGTCGCAGAAAATTAACATGCATGAATGCAAAAAAGCCTGATCAGGAGTAATTAATATTGCTTCATATGCAAATTTTATTAATGCAGAACTACAAAGTCATTATGCAAATGTAACTTTCGTCAAAAGCCTCTTGACAAATATTCAGAGCTCCAGTCAGAGAACAGGTTTCTCATCCTTCTCCTGCCTAGCAGAGAGAATGTATAATAAGTCTGTTAAGTTATTTTAGACTTGAGGGATGGATTGGCTTGTAGTAGAGTTACAGCAAGTTAGCACGGTTAGTGTGCTGATGACCAAGTGTGTGCGTTTGTGTGTTTCTGTGTGCACGAGTGCATGCTTGTGTGTGTGTGTGTGTGTGTGTGTGTGTGTGTGTGTGTGTGTGTGTGTGTGTGTGTGTGTGCGCGTGTGTGTGTGTGTGTGTGTGTGTGTGTGTGTGTGTGTGTGTGTGTGTGTGTGTGCATGTGTGTGTGTGTGTGTGTGTGTGTGTGTGTGTGTGTGTGTGTGTGTGTGTGTGTGTGTGTGTGTGTGTGTGTGCATGCGTGCGTGCGTGGATGCGTGCGTGCGTGGATGCGTGCTCGTGTGTGTGATTAGAGAGCTGGCTGAGGCTAATGGCTGTTTGGCTGTTTGGCTCTGGAGCGAGGTAATGAACCTGTGATGTGAGGGAGGGGAGTGGGGGGGGGGTGATGAGAGGAGAGAGTGAGAGAATGTATGAATATGCATGAGCCTCACTGGCTTTGATGATTAAAGAAAATTTTAATATTTAAATGAGTGCATGCAAAGTGATTAACTCGGAAAAAAAGGCAACGAGGCAAAAATCTAAAAAGGATTTTGAAGATGCTAAGAAGTACACAAGATGCAGCTTTCCTTTTTTATGGTCTATTAATGACTAAAACTACTCTCTCTGCTTCACTAGTTTTTCCTCTCTCTTTCGCCCCTGTCTCTCTCTCTGGTCTTTTTTCATCCGTCTTTGGAGCTGGTCCAGGTGCAGGATTTAGAGAGCAATTCAAACCCAGTATAAAGGTAGCACTTTCCTGGGTTTGGAAGTAGTGGATTAAGGAGGAGGAGAGGAGAGGGGGAAGAGAGAGAAAAAAAATGAAAAAAAGAAAAGCAAGCCGAGTGCATCTCACCAAAGGGGTCTTCCTCAGCATGTAAGGCCAGCTAATCGCTGCAGAAGCACGTTTTTTACGCAAACAGCACAGCCCAGGCTGGCCAATCCATTACCGATTAGTGCAGGCATCACTTGCGACAGCCACCTATGTGTAAGTGTGTTTAAGTGTGATTGTCTTTGTGTGTTTCACGTGGGCTACTGCAGGCTGATACTGAGGAAACATAGTCTGGCTACTGACAAGAAACAAGCTGTAGAAAAGATTGGCTCATTACAAAGGACAACTAATACAGCAGACATGAATGGTAATTGGAGATTTTGATAAGACTAAAATGCATCCCTGAAGATGTGTGGGTTATTGATGCCACCATCGGTATGTTAGATCAATCCTACAGAAGACTAAAGACTCGGGCCGACGGGTTAGTGTTTGTACATGCCTGAACGTGTGTGAGCGTGGCACCCTGAGCCAGCGCTTGGCAACCCCAGCAGCGGATTAAATATGCATCAGGTCTTCATCTCACACTCTGACTCTTTATTTGAAATGCATGTGAACAAAACCCCTCTCATCACAACTTCGCCAACAGCACTACCTAACGAGGGAGGGGGGAGAGAGAGAGAGAGAGAGAGAGAGAGAGAGAGAGAATGGAATGAAGGAAGGAAGAACAGATCAACTGTGTCTGTGTGTGTGTGTGAGTGAACGGCTCGCAGAAGAGAGAGAGGGAACGGAACGAGACAAAAGTGGGCAATTACCACTTCAAAAGGGGCCGCTCGGTTCCAGACACTCGCGGCTTTATTGAAACAACAGAACAACAAGAGAACCAGCCCTAGTAATGGCTCCAGAGAAGCACATTAAAAATCAAACGCACATTGACTCCCAGGCCTGATCTCCACACATCGATCCTGGCACAGCCACAGCTCCACGCCCCAACGCACACAGCGCACACAAAAAATACAAACGTGTGTAGTGTTATGGAAACAGATTTTTAATGCTTTACGGTCCGTGTTGTGTGATTATTTATTTATTGTAGATGTGTGCTTGTATGAGAGTGTGTGTGCGCGTACGTGTGTGTGTCCTCAAGGAATAGGGGACATTTGGTGTATCGCCTAGAGACTGTGCCCCTGTCATCTTTGAGGTTATGCCAGCCTTCCTGTCCACACTGCAGTACAAGTCACTCAAATACGGTTGCCTTTTCCAATATCCTCATTCACCCTACGAACATTGCACTAAGATATTGAAATACTGAATATGTATTTAGAAAAGGTGAGTGTGAGCAGGTGTGTATGCCCTTTGAAACACACACCGCTGTGGGTTTGCAAAAGTGATGCAACCAAACCACAGGCCCCAACTGTGTGCTCGAGAGAGAGAGAGAGAGAGAGAGAGAGACAGAGAGAGAGAGAGAGAGAGAGAGAGAGAGAGAGACAGAGAGAGAGAGAGAGAGAGAGAGAGACAGAGAGAGAGAGAGAGACAGAGAGAGACAGAGAGAGAGAGAGAGAGACAGAGAGAGAGAGAGAGATAGAGATGTGGATGCCCCTACAAAACTCCAGCCCTCCCTCCTGAAAGAAGAAGACATAGCCTGAGGGCTCAAACAGCCAGTGAGCACATCAGTGAGATGGGCAGTTGAGGTGTGATAGGAGGAGAGGAGGCTGGCAGACTGGGGAGACAGCTGGCATGGGGAGCCTTTCTGACGCAACACCGCTCTCTGGGCACGGTCTCAAAAGTAGGTAGGCAGGAAGTGTGCGTAGGTGCATGTTGCCAGGTGTTATGGCGTCGCCGTCAAAGTGAACTGTGTATGAAGTGAACCAGGCCTCGGAGACACAGTGTACGGCGGCACCAGTGGAGAGGTAGTATCCCTGTCAGAGCTAAATATCTTTATAAATATAGCATGTCTTTTGAAATATTCAGTTGGGGATCTGGTGAGAGAGAGGTCAGCTATAACTCCCCCCAGGCACCTGTTAGCCTGTGTGTGTGTGTAACATTCTCCGGACTGATTCAGCAGACCTGCTTAGAGGCCAGACAGGGGAACGGACACACCTGTGTCTTTACTGTACCAACGTGTGTGTAACAGGACCTCGCGTACCAGATATCTGACGAGCGAAACGTTGTGGTGTACACGTTATGTATCGAACGTGTATGGTAGAACGCAGCTGTGTGTGGAAGGACTGGAACGTGTGTGTGTGTGTGTGTGTGTGTGTGTGTGTGTGTGTGTGTGTGTGTGTGTGTGTGTGTCTGTGTGTGTGTGTGTGTGTGTGTGTGTGTGTGTGTGTGTGTGTGTATACATCACACACATGGTTAGGGTTGATCTTTCCATTGATTGCACTGCACGAAGGACAGCTGTCGTGTCTTTGTGCCAGCCTTTGTATCAGACACAAATCAAATATTATTTGTCACATGCGCCGAATAAAACACTGGTAGATGCGTACTTACAAACCCTTAACCAGCAATGCAGTTCAAGAAATAGAGTTTAGAAAATATTTACTAAATAAAATAAAATAAACAAATAAAATAAATAAGAAACACAAGAAAATGCAGAACAGAACTAGGCTATATACAGGGGGGTACACGAGTCAATGTGGGGGAGAACTGGTTAGTCGAGGTCATTTGTAAACTGTCTATGTATAAATAATAGGCAGCAAGTAGCAGCAGTGTAAAAACAAATATAGGTAGACCTTAGACAGTCCCAACAGTGATCTCCCCAGATACACTATGTGGGCTTCTGGCATCTCTCTCTCAAAGCAACAAATGGGACACTATGTGCTCTCCTTTTCCCCAAACACAAAATCCTGTTGGCTCCAGCCCGAATCCTGTTCCTTCTCTTAATTCTTGGTGCGCCACCAGAAGTGCTCCCCCTTCAATCTTGGTGCGACACCAAAAGTGCTCCTAAAAGCTTGCCTTTACCACGCTGCCAAACCGAAACCAAACATAGCACTTAAAAACATCTACTGTACAAACACACATACAGTGTGTGTCAAGCGGCAACACGTCAGCCTAAGAAGGTATCCAGCTAGCGAGGCCCCCTGACTGCTGAGAGTGGCTGTGTCCCATTTTGACTGGGAGCTTTTCCACTCCTGTCCAACTGGCCTTAGTTAAAATGTCTGAATTTAACCCTGGATGACGAGTGTTTAAGAGCAGCACACCACGGTGTTAGGTGCTGTTACACCCTCTGCTCTGATGAGGTGAAAAGCAAAGGAGTGGGATTTTTTTCTCTTTCTCTCTCCCTCCTTCGCCCTCTCGCTATCTCCTCTCCTTCACCTTCTTGCTCTCTCTCTCTCTCCTCTTTAATCTCTCTCTCTTTCATAACTGAGCCTGGTCCTTACCGACCCAAACTGTCACAGTGCCACAGCCAGGGGCTTATGGGTAAGTGGCTCTGTCACCTGAGTGTCTCGGAGCTGTGACACCTTCCTCGCGGATCTCACAACTCCCAAAGTCCTCAACTCTCCTCAGCACTCCGACATTCACAGGTTTGGTGAATGGGCGGCAGAGCCCCCGGGCCAGGTTATTAACCACATGACCCTTTCATTCTCATAGTACTTCATATGGCCCTTTGAGACTATTGTAAAAGGATATTAAGACCATATAAGCCTTTTCAAAGAGCCCAAATGAAAATGGTATGAATGCATAGCACACATAACACAAGGCTGATTGGTTTGGAGACGAGGTCATTTGGTTCCCTTATCCAATGGAACGCCCGCCGATTGCACTTACATCAGGAGAGGAAAGAAATAGCCTCACTCTAATCTCTGCTCATCACTCTCTCCCCAAGACCTCCAATTACTGTGCAATTAAATAACGACAGGACAGGAAGGATCTTAAATGCTCACTCTCTCTCGACAACTCACTCACTCACGCAAACTATTAGGCGGAGGTGGAGACATTTTGATCGCTTAATGACATACAATTGACCAGCTCAGTGCAATCTGACAGTCTGGGTTACTTCCGCAAGCGTTCCCCAGGCGAAGAGGCTTTCTCTCTAGGTGTTAACCTGCTCGAGCCACAGGGTAGGTGCGCGTGTCCCAAATGCCACCCTATTCAATATATAGTGGACTACATTTGACCAGGGGCCTCTCTCTCTCTCTCTCTCTCTCTCTCTCTCTCGCTCTCTCGCCCACAGCGGTGCAGGTTCCCTCCTAGCCCCGGGCTATAGTGGGAATGTCATATTTTATTTAATTAGGGTCTATTAAACATAATTAAATTGCGCCGAAATTTAAGACAGCTAAGTGGCAATATAAGGTGGTCGCTGAGCAAGGCTCCGTGTCCTGCTGATACCGGAGCGTCAGAGAAATATTGAATTGAACCCTGGTGTGGTTCCTCTTCCATGGCTGTCCTATATCCTCATAGATAACATTGACTTTCCTCACAACAGGCCAAGGGAGGGGAGGAAGAGAAGGATCACTGTAAAGGGAATGGAATATGAGGTGTTGCAGGTGCGTGTTTGACCCCCCCCCCCCCCCCCCCCTTGATACCAAGTTGTGGAGATCAAAGTGGTTGCGTTTTGTTTTTATGATCATCAGCCTGAAGGGAGGAGGCGTTGGCCTGTTGTGTGTAATACTACCCTCTGCTTTCGGATATTCTCCGTGTTGCGTTTCATCCCCAGGTTTACTCAATAAATACATACAAAACGAGGTCTTCTCAGTCTACTGTACTGCAAACACACTCCGGGTGGCTGGTGTTTATCGCAAACACAAGACAAGAGAAGAGAAGACAGAAAAAAAGAAGAGCTGTGTGGCGTGTCACGTGACAGGAAGTGATCGCTAAGACCTGGCCCCTCCCCTTCCTGTGTGAGAGCTGTCAGTCACAGGGCAGGTATGTAGTGTGGTGATGAGATGGGGTCTGACGGCTGGGTGAAGCACGGGAGTGTCCAAGCTTGTCAAAACAACCTGTCTGCTAGGGAGTCTCCTCTCTCTCTCTCATCCAGACACACAGACTCACACGACTGTCTGTCTGGATGTGAGACTGATGAGAGAACAGTGCAAGAAGGAGAGGTCCTCAGAGCACAGAGACTCATAATGCTGTTCTGTCCACAATCAGCTGCTACTATCACTGTGGAAGCTGAAAAACCTCCCACACTCCTCTTTTATGCTCTCTCTCTCTCTCCCTTCTCTCACTCCCTTTTTCACCACTAGAAGATGACAGATGGATATATTATATTAAAAGAGAGGGAAAAAAAAACAATTTCATGAAAAATGATCGGTGCTTGGAGAGCAAAGATACCACTTCTATTTTTAAAAAAGCTCGCTGAGAGTATGAGTGTGTTTCTTCCTTTTTTTTCCTTTTCCATTTCACGTTGAGAACAAATGGAAGTGGAAAGGTTTAGCATAAAGGAATACTTTACCCTGCTGGGAGGCAATTATAAATGGTGGTCGGCTGCAGGCTTGTGTTTAGCCCCACGCACAAGCTGACATTCAAGCTTCTTAATCACTTTCTGAGGACGCCTCCTCCTCGCCCTGCTTTCTATCCCTCGCACCCCATTCTCTCTCTCTCTCTCTCTCTCTCTCTCTCTCTCTCTCTCTCTCTCTCTCTCTCTCTCTCTCTCTCTCTCTCTCTCTCTCTCTCTCTCTCTCTCTCTCTCTCTCTCTCTCTCTCTCTCTCTCTCTCTCTCTCTCTCTCTCTCTCTCTCTCTCTCTCTCTCTCTCTCTCTCTCTCTCTCTCTCTCTCTCATGGAAGGCATAAATGTATTTATAGAAAACCTTAATATGATTTGCATAGGCACATTTCACCTGTCGTTATTTTAATCCTCCTGTTCTCATTTATGGGGTTGATTTCTAAAATACGCTTGAAATGAAATGCTTGCAAAAATTATATTTTGCTTGGAAATATAAATCTAAATTATATTTAGCTTGGAAATGGAAATAGAAGTATGAAATGTTATTTCTGTAGTTTAATTTACTATTGATATACACGTCCAATATAACCTCTAACATGGTTTTCCCTTTTAATGTAAAAATTGCTCTGTTGCTAGAATATATACTGTGCAATTAGAATTTTTCACAAGCATAATGGAGCTGACTTCACAAAAAGACTATGCAGTAAGATAGCTGTTAATAATATGTGCATATCACATTAAAAAAAACAGTGTATACAAAATAAATCCTCTTAACGTGACCTCAAATTAACAATACCAATCAATTAGTGCACATGCCTCAGTACACTTCTCAAGGCATGCTATACGCACCAGCTGTGCGATGTCATTAAGTAGTGGCCTATTTGCAACCTATCACGTTTTTCTCCTTGGAGAATAAGAGTATAAAATGAAAAAAAAATGAAGATCAAGCTTCGATTTAGACATATTTTTTTGAACAAGCCTCAAATTACCATATCAAATTGCTGTAAAAAAATAAAGAATAATGTTTTATCTAAACAGTTGAAGTGCACAGGGAGCTGCTGAGGGATGCCTTCTAAGGCAGAGAGGAAGGGAAGTTCTCAGAAGTGTACAGAGACACGGTGTTAAAATATTGATAAAGTTCCCCTAAACGCTAGTGTTGTACTGAACCGGCCAAACCGCAGAGCCACACACTTCAGAGCGCAGGATTATACACACACGCAGTCGCAGACTCGGGAGTGCACATGTTGAAGTCGCACACTCACTGCAGAATAGTATTGTTGAGTTCTAAAATATTACACAGTAGCTATCAATCCGTTGTTAAAAAAAAATGAAATGTTAAAATGCATTCGAGGGCAATATGAAAATATTCAGATAAACCTTGACATAAGGTCTTTGTCTCCAATGACTACCAGTCTCAATGAGGAAGCAGAGTGAAGAAGCATGGTGGCTAATGGGTCATTTTGCCACTTCCTGATTACTAGGAGACGTGAGGTATTTTGCGATGGTGGTGGAGAAGAAATTGTCTTTGCTCCCGCTGGTTAACTTCACAAATAATTATTTGCAGAAAGAAGAGGAAGAGGAGGAAAGACAAAAATCAAAATAAAAGCTGTAATGACGAAGACCGAGTGAGGCAGTGTCATAAACCTGCGTTGGTTTCTCCTGGCAACGTTGTCCATCCCAGAATATGATTGTATTTCATGAGACCCATTTCCCTCTGGGTTTCTTTGTGGAGGACTTGACTTGCCTGAAAGATAACTGTGGAGGAGAGGAGCTCCCTCTCTCTCTCCCCCATGCTTCCAGTTGGTCTAAGCTAAACTGCCTCTTTACCCCCACTGAATAGGGAACTAGCTCTTTTAATCCTGCTCGGTTTTTCCTTCTTTTTTTTTGCCTATATAAATCTTAATGAGCTTTTCACCTTTTAAGCAGATGGCTTAGGCTGGATTTCTCCATGAGAGTAGGGGTGAGTCTCTGTCAGCGTTTTGCACAATTTGTTTCAACTAGCCGAGTCCTTGAGGGGGTTTTAGGGCTTTGAGTGGGTAATGTGCTGTTTCTCCTCTCTCCTCTGTCCTCTCTCGCCGTTCGGCACGGCACCCGCTCTGCCCTAATGAAATCAGCTCACCCTCTCCCCTTTCTATTTCTCTCTCATGACGGGCTGAGCACTATCACAATCACAACAGGAAGCCCCTGTCTGACTGCTACAGAGGTAAATGAGAGGAGAGATAGTGTGTGTGTGTGCGTGCATGTGCGTGTGTGTGTGTGACCTACCTGCCAGGGCACTCTCCTGCTTGGGGCAAATTCCTTTGGTGGGCGTCACCATCAGCCTCTCATCCTCTTCCTCCTCCGGTGTCACCTGGATTCTGATTTCCACCGGTTCCACCACTTTCCTCAGCTGGCCGTGACCGTGGCGACCCTGGTTCTGCTGCTGCTGGTGGGGCGGGGTAGGGGCTGCTGCGGTCGGCGGCCATCTTGTCGTAGCAGCCAGGACCTTGCAGTAGGGCCTGGCACTGCTTCTTCTTGTGCTCGATGAAGAGCAGGATGTCTCCCAGGGGGAAGTTCATCTGACACTGGCCACAGGTGAGCAGGTCGTGGTCCCCCAGCCCCATGGCCAGGCTGTCGGATAGGCTGGGGTCCAGCAGGGCCGGGTGGGACAACAGGGGGTGGGGGTGAGGTTGAAGGTGAGGGTGAGGTTGAGGGTGGGGGTGAGGTTGGGTGAGGGAGTCAGACACGGAAAGTCCGCCATCCACATGGTCAGCCTCCGCCGCTGAGAGAGAGAGAAAGTGAGAGAGAGAGGGGGGGGGGGGGTTATTATAAATAGTGTGATTTGTTCTGTGGAAGTGTAGAACACAGCTCTGGGTTATAGCAGGGGTTCCCAGACGTATTCACTCGGGGCCCCCCTTCCAGCATTGGGGAACATGACACACACTGTTCACACCCCTCTAATTTTGCAGGTTTATAGCTTATTTCCTGCAATTCTGCGCATGTTGTCATGGGCTGCAAAGGAAATGTTGCACATTTTAAAGCTAATTTAAAAAAAATTAAAAAACGTTAGATGACAAGATAAAAAACGTTGGATGACATGGGCTTGTTGATCTGGACATTTCTGACAAGGTATGGTATGACTAACATGACAAGAGGAACTGATTTTGAAATTGCACCTTGCACGTTATACTATCACAACTTTCAAGAGTAAGTTTAAAGGGGAGGGACTTCTGAGCTCCCCTGCCAACCCACTGGGTTATAGGACTCTGTCTGAAAGAAAGAGAGAAAAGAGAGAAAGAAAGAAAGAGAGAGAAAGAGAGAGAGAGAGACAGAGAGAGAGAGAGAGAGAGAGACTGGCATTTTCTACAACCACAAAAGCCCTGCAGATCTGCTGGCTGATTCTGTCACCTAGATAAACAGAGACTCACAAACCGCAGACAACTGCCCTCTACTCCCTCTCCCCCTTCCTCTCTCATATCCTCCATTTTGAAATATCATCCTACACCTTTCAACACGTGGCTACAATCGCCTCTTTGTAGTCCGAGGCTCTCGTTCGGTGTTGCCACCTTCACACTCTTACAATAAAACCTCTCTGACTGCCACTTCTCGCTGCGCCTCTTCATCTCCTCCCTACTTCCTTTGCCTGTTTCTCTTCACCCCACTGACCTTAGCTGGCTAGAGCGTCTCTCAGACACATGCCAACTTCAGCCAGCGCTGTGCTGTTGTTCGTCAGGCTTTGAGCTGCGCTGAGCAGAGTGTCTCTCTACCGTACTGTACTACTGTGCTGTCTTGTACTGTGGTGCACAGGGTTCAAGTTCATGTGTGCAGAGAGCATGTTTGTAGATACGTGGGGCTGTATATAAACTGTGATGCTATCGCCACGGCAATCATAGCTGAGATGTTATCCTCACACACACACCAGCGGCGCGGGGTAAGAGAGAGGGCGGGAGAGAGAGGGCGGGAGAGAGAGAGAGGGAGAGAGAGAGAGGGAGAGAGAGGGGAGAGGGAGGGCGGGAGAGAGAGGGGAGAGGGAGAGAGAGGGGGAGAGAGAGAGAGGGAGAGAGAGAGAGAGGGAGAGGGAGAGGGAGAGGGAGAGAGAGAGAGGGAGAGGGAGAGAGAGGGGAGAGGGAGAGAGAGGGAGAGGGAGAGGGAGAGGGAGAGAGAGAGAGGGAGAGGGAGAGAGAGGGCGGGAGAGAGAGGGGAGAGGGAGAGAGAGGGAGAGAGAGGGCGGGAGAGAGAGGGGAGAGGGAGGGCGGGAGAGAGAGGGGAGAGGGAGAGAGAGGGCGGGAGAGAGAGAGAGGGAGAGAGAGAGAGAGAGGGCGGGAGAGAGAGGGGAGAGGGAGGGCGGGAGAGAGAGGGGAGAGGGAGAGAGAGGGCGGGAGAGAGAGAGAGGGAGAGAGAGAGAGAGAGAGGGAGATGGAGAGGGAGAGAGAGAGAGGGAGAGGGAGAGAGAGGGGAGAGGGAGAGAGAGGGAGAGGGAGAGGGAGAGGGAGAGGAGAGAGGGAGAGGAGAGAGGGGAGAGGGAGATAGAGGGAGAGGGAGAGGGAGAGAGAGAGAGGGAGAGGGAGAGAGAGGGGAGAGGGAGAGAGAGGGAGAGGGAGAGGGAGAGGGAGAGGGAGAGGGAGAGAGAGAGAGGGAGAGGGAGAGAGAGGGGAGAGGGAGAGAGAGGGCAGGAGAGAGAGGGCGGGAGAGAGAGAGAGGGAGAGGGAGAGGGAGAGAGAGAGAGGGAGAGGGAGAGAGAGGGGAGAGGGAGAGAGAGGGAGAGGGAGAGGGAGAGGGAGAGAGAGAGAGGGAGAGGGAGAGAGAGGGGAGAGGGAGAGGGAGAGAGAGGGCGGGAGAGAGAGAGAGAGAGAGGGAGAGAGAGGGCGGGAGAGAGAGAGAGAGGGGAGAGAGAGAGAGGTCTCAGGGAGAGAGATAAAGTGGTACACAGAAGAGAAGCTGGGGGTGAGGACAGAGGTAAAGACAGGTTGACAGGTTAAGAGAGAGAGAGAGAGAGAGAGAGAAGAAGGGATAGAGAAAGAGGGGGGTTTGAGCAACTGATAAAAAGAGGTTGATTTTTTAAAAAGCAAGGGTAAAAGATATAGGTAGCGTGAGCCCCTGGCATGCTGCTCAGGTAGCCCTGTTTACATGTCCCCCAGGACTCTCTCCCTCCTTCACTAATTGTAGATGATGGATCACCAGCAGGCTGTGCATCCTTCTGCCATTTGTATAAGCTCCAAATTATAAATGCAGACAGGTTTGTAATGTCGAACTGAGCAAAGGCCTCTGGATATATGATCACACCTTTAGCATGTGTTTGTTTTGCTCATGTTTATTTTTTAACAGAAACAGCCACAACGGGTTAAAAACATCATCCCCAATTATTACCACAGTCAAAAGTGTATACAGGACATTCAGTGAATGGAAATACTGTGTTTGATTTTATTCAATGGCATTCAATACTTCTACTTTTAATATAATACATTATTATTATGAACTGCCATACCTATGGTCCCTGTAGTACATATGGAGAAGAAAAACAACTCATTTTTGTATTCTATTGCTTCCCTGTGATGTAAAATAGACATTGCCTGATCAATGCCGGATGACCCTGTCGTGGAAGACATGAGGACAGGTAGGTGCATTTTGCCTCGGCTTCACTTTTCCAGCATCATATCTAGATGCACGTAGCATTACGGTTGACATGCAACCATTGTGTTGTATGATCACACACAGGAGTGTGCGTGTGCGGGTGCGTGCGTGTCATGGCCTGATCCTGATTCACCCCCCCCCACACACACACACACACACACACACACACTCACACACACACACACAGAGCCGAGGTGCCCTGCAGGCATAGGCAGGCCATCTGTGCATCAAATTAGGCTGCAGTGGTTCTCCTGTGTAAATGAACAAGCCACAGAGATCAGCCCACACACACACACACACACACACACACACACACACACACACGCAGTTACAAACAATTGTGCTATCAGGCACTCACTTTGCATTGCATTGTGGGAACTAAGGTCGATTTCCTGCTGTGAGTAGAGAGGTGTGGTGACATCAGGAAGTGACTGTAGACAGCTCAACACACTCTGATCAGGACCTGTGAATCACAGCCTAGCTAAATGTTGCTCTCTGATTTACCCTGGGAAGGTATTCAGAGAAGTCTAAATATCGCTACCTGAAGGATTCGGCTCCTATAGACCACAGAAGGACATCAGTAGTGTCAGTGGTGTTAAGCCTGGGCTGACTAGGCTTTACTCTGCACTCTAGAAGACTGGCATGAGTCAAACAAACAAACACTGTCAGATTGTGTGGGATTGGATCAGTGAACTGTGCTGAGATTCTAGGACAGTCTATGATGGCGTCTGCACGCACGCTGTTGTCCACGGCACCCCTTGCCTACCACCCCCCCGATAACCATGCTGTCACCTAGGTTACATTACGTCTCATCATTCTCTCTGATCCCTCAACAAATACTTCCTATAATTCCATTAGAGCCTCAGAAATGTCAAATGTTACTCATCTTCATCCAGCACGCTCCGCAGAGACAGGAGGCGTGCGTCGAATTAGAGCCCTATTCCCTATCTAGTGCACTAGGGTGTTGATTTGGATACAGCCTACAGATTAGGGGACGCGAAGGAGAGAGAGAGAGAGAGAGAGAGAGAGAGAGAGAGAGAGAGAGAGAGAGAGAGAGAGAGATCTGGCCTCATGCATCTGGCCTCATGCAAACTGAAGACTCAATGTGTTTGACCTGTATTAAAGTCAGTGGCTTTTTGAGCAGAAAAGACAAGCTGATATAAGTTTCCGTTTGTTTTCTAGCTGACATGTTCTCTGTGGCTTTTGTCTCCGGGACACAAAATTAGCAGGTCTTGATGAGGTTGGTAGGTTGTTGCTCAAGACGTGGCTTAGGGTGTGGGTCTCTATGCAAATGACAGATGTGAAGGGAGGAAGGAAGGAAGAAACTCCTGACTTTGGCCTAATTGACCTAATAAGGCTGGTTGAGTCTGAGGAGAACCTTGGTAACAAGTAGTTCACTATGTACTGTACGGAATAGGGTGCCATTTTGGGACGTAGTCTGAGTCAGAGAACCTACTAATTGGGTTTCAATTAGCGGGTGTAAAGCACAAAAACCCAAAGCAAATTGAGCGTCTAAGAATGAACGACAAGCTAAAATGGACGGAAGCCTTCACTTTCTAGCAACCAGCCAGCTCATCTTTTTTTAATTTCAGAGAAACTCCACTCATAGTGTTTCTCCCAAAGGAGAGTGAAATTGCTGCTGACAGGTATCTGGCCAATCAGATTGTCCGTCTCGCTGGCCCAGAAAAAAAGGCCCATTTCTCTTTCCAGCAGAGTTTGGTTATATAATACAGCCCGAGGAGCGTGTCGATATTCTACGCTAACTTTTGCCATGGTCATCATCAGGGAGAGGAGAGGAGAGGGTTGTCATGTTAATATCTCGGGGTAAACCGTTCCGCCCCTTACCTCCTCCGTTCCGTTTGCCCTCGCTCCTCGCTACAAACACTTTTAATAAAGCGAGACCGTTCACATTCTCCACACCGCAAATAAAACCCTGAAGATAACAGTCCCCTATTCACACGCAAATGTACTAACGTTTCAACTCTAAAATGCTTTTCAACGTTTTTCTTTCTCTCTGTCTCGCTTCTCTCTTCACTGTTTCAGACGGTCAGAGGTGGCTAATTAGAGAGCACACATCATTTCTGACTGATTTCATATTGTTTTTCACTGCCACCATTTAAATCGTGAAAGAAAAAAGCTCCTCTAATTCTGTCCAGATAGAAAGTTCTGCTCTGTGCCAATTAAGACCATTCATAGTGGTGCTGTTACATGTGTTGCTGGGAGAAGGAAGGAAGGAAGGAGGGAAGGAGGTAAGGAGGTAAGGAAGGAAGGAATGAAGTAGGTAAGGAAGGAAGGAATGAAGTAGGTACGGAAGCAAGGAAGGAAGGAAGGAAGGAAGGAAGGAAGGAAGGGAGGGAGGGAGGGAGGGAGGGAGGGAGGGAGGGAGGGAGGGAGGGAAGGAAGGAAGGAAGGAAGGAAGGAAGGAAGGAAGGAAGGAAGGAAGGAAGGAAGGAAGGAAGGAAGGAAGGAAGGAAGGAAGGAAGGAAGGAAGGAAGGAAGGAAGGAAGGAAGGAAGGAAGGAAGGAAGGAAGCCGGGGAAAATACCTAATCAAACTATAAAAGACAGTTTACTGTTTGTTCACTATTTTCCTCCATGCCGTGCTACACCACGCCGTGGCAGGCGGCTCTCACCAAGGCTGCGTGTTTGCGGCTGAGACTGCAGTCAGTGCCACCACACACACA
Organism: Oncorhynchus mykiss; assembly: GCF_057628025.1. NCBI lineage: Eukaryota > Metazoa > Chordata > Actinopteri > Salmoniformes > Salmonidae > Oncorhynchus > Oncorhynchus mykiss. The sequence continues at coordinate 40,690,733 of NC_143040.1, forward strand.
CACACACACAACATGCCAACACACACGCCAACACACACACACTCTCACAGAGACGTAAAGCACAAACACATTCACGCACAAATGCAGACGTGCCGAACGCACACCGGTCTGGTATATGCACAAAGAAAACAGCGCTTAACTCACATACCTCCCCCTCCCCAATGTACTGTCAACCTAACCAACTTTCAGCCAACCTCAATAGAACTGAGGAAGAGCCCTGTCAGACACAGACACAAGCTAGGCTTAGATACACATACAAACACTTAGACAAAAATTCACACTTCTCCTGTAAATATACACATACTTAACACAAACAAACAGGCCTATAGGGCTTAGGCAAAGTCCACAACCAGACACCCAGGCCTGGGTTCACACGCCGTTTCGCTGGTCACCCAGGCCTGGATACACACACTGCCTGACAGAGTTAACAACCAGAAAGCCACTCTCTCTAACCAACCATAATCACACAGTACATATCTGAGTGGGTTTCAAACCAGAGGGTATATATTAAACATCTCAGAGTAAAGATCTCTCTCTCTCTCTCTCTCTCTCTCTCTATCTCTCTCTCTGTCTCTCTCTGTCTCTCTGTCTCTCTCTGTCTCTCTCTGTCTCTCTGTCTCTCTCTGTCTCTCTCTGTCTCTCTCTGTCTCTCTGTGTCTCTCTCTCTCGCTCTCTCTGTCTCTCTCTCTCTCTCTGTGTCTCTCTCTCTCTCCCTCTCTCTCTCTCTCTGTCTCTCTCTGTCTCTCTCTGTCTCTCTCTGTCTCTCTCTCTGTCTCTCTCTGTCTCTCTCTGTCTCTCTCTGTCTCTCTCTCTGTCTCTCTCTGTCTCTCTCTCTGTCTCTCTCTGTCTCTCTCTGTCTCTCTCTCTCTCTCTCTCTCACAAACACACACTTTTACTGAAGCTTTTGTCACCAATGAGCGTGACACTAAGTGCTTCTGGTATGAGTCTAGCTGGAAAGAGTCTAGCAGGTATGCTACTTGGCCTGATATTTAAATGCTAAATGCAGTAACACACAAAGCATAAAACCAACATCGCATGGTTTAAGGTTAGCTTTAACAGGTACGTGTCCAGACCAACTAGCTCTACAGTCTCACGTCAGAAGAATTTCAAAGTGTTCCAGGTTAAGATTAAGCATTAACTTTGAACACTTAAGGTAAGGGTTAAGGTTTCTATCGCTGGATTTGAACAGAGGCATGTGCTTTACACCCATCCGCCAACCCCGTCAACAACACCCTAGCAAAACCGAAACCTACTTGAAGATAACAGAGCTCACTTTTGCCCCTAGTGGACAGTTTCCACATCCTCTCCCGACGTCCTCAAACATGGATGGACTTCGAATAGTGACTTGCATCCCGGGTGACCTGGCTGGTCCAGACGCAGCTGCAGTCAAGAACACACACACGGTAAGGAGTGTGTGAATGGAGATTACGTTTTGAATTGGAAATATTCTAGCTGTGGACTTTGAACACACACACGTGCACACATGCATTGATTCCAAGGTTTGTATGTGTGTATGAGAGAGAGTTTGAGCTGCCGTAGTAGTAAGCCTTTCCTCTGCTCCTACCCAGCCAAGCCTGGGTTAATTAAGAAAGAGAGAGAGAGAGAGAGAGAGAGAGAGAGACAGAGAGAGAGAGAGACAGAGAGAGACAGAGACAGACAGAGAGAGAGACAGAGAGAGAGAGAGGGGATGGTAGGAAGGAAGGCAGGAGGCCCATACTCTATAACATGTATCCACTTGTAGGCGTAGGCTGGTGAAGGAAAACTACACACACACACACACATGTATCTGCAGTCACTGCCATGTACAGACTGCAGAAGACAGATAACTCACAGAAAGGCACACAGACACACAGTGAGAGAGCTAAGAGACAGGAACTTTACACACTTCTAGGTATGTTGCCCAGTGGATCCAGCCCAGCTGTGGACGGAGCAGAGCGTCACACACTGTCAGAGCACTATAGAGACCCAGGGAGTGTCGTAAATCAGCCTATGAAAACTCTGCATGGAGTCACGGACACGGCTGAGACCTAACCGGAACACTACACTACAGCCTGAACCCAGCGCTACTACAGCCCTCTAGGTTCGGTCCCAAATGGCACCCTGCTCCCTAGTTAGTGCAATGTGCAGTGCTCTGGTCAAAAGTAGTGCACGGTATAGGGAATATGGTTACATTTGGAGTGCAACCTCTGTCCTCTACCCTCACATACCTTCACACAGACAAGCATAGCCTCCTCACCCAACATCAAAAACACAGAGAGAGAGAGAGAGAGAGAGAGAGAGAGAGAGAGAGAGAGAGAGAGAGAGAGAGAGAGAGAGAGAGAGAGAGACAAAGGTACAGGACACGCAGGAGGAGGAAGGAAGGAAGAGAGGAGAAACAAGGAGAGAATATGCGAGCGTATTAATCAAAGGGACCAGGCAGACATTTTGTTAAATTGCTCTGGCGAGAACGCCTTGTCTGAGAGAGGAGAGGTTTATTTACTGAATAATTACACGCTTTCTGCTAGATACATACAGCATATACCTAGCTAGCTACCAAAATTATTTTACCATCCATCTACATTACAGTACATACTACATGCATCTAGGTTTACACCAAATCGTTCTGGAATTGGAAACATGGTGGCATCAACTGCAAACAAAACTTACATTTCATGTTCTTAAAAAAATAAATATAGCTCAGTAAAATAATCTAAGTTCTACTTTTAGAATCAAATTGTGTATTTATGTAAATGATCTCTTTAATCTGCAGCTTAAATGGAACGGGCATGGGGTTAAAGATGTATCTCATTCTTTTTGAATTATCTTATCAAATGTTGATTATTGGTCCATGTTTGGAAGAGAGAGAAGGAAGGAGCGGAGGTTTGCGGATGCTGTAGGGCCGGCTGCCAGAGACAGAGGTGTTGACAGTCGGACTCTAAACGGGGTGTTTGAACACCAACATCATCTAAAAACATCCACACAGAGTCGTCAAAAAGCTCACTCGAACTCCTACTACCTAGCCCCATCCCCCACGACAACACACACATTTAGGAAATATGGCTTTCTACTCTCTCAGCTCATACTACAAGAGCTGCATACCACCCGCACACACAGCCTAAGAGCTCCCCCTAGCAGGTGGAAGGATGCACGTCTAGAGAAAGAGCGGGAGAGGGAGAGAGACAGAGTCGGAGAGAGGGAGGCAAAGAGCAAGACTTTATACCCCATAGAGAAAGGAGGTATTGAAACAGCTAACAACATGAAGACAGACAGTGTTAAGCGATCCAGTGAGGACAGACAGACAGTTCACCATCCCTAAAGTAAGCAAACCAGGCCTCTGGCATGCAGGTTATGGAAAGAGATAGATAGTGAGGATGGAGAAAGAGAGAGCGAGAGAGAGCGAGAGTTGGTGCTCTTCAGATGGTATTAAAAGTGGGGACATGGATGATACGGTATTAGTAGCCTATTGAGCACATGGATGGTACAGTATTAGTAGCCTATTGAGGACATGGATGGTACAGTATTAGTAGCCTATTGAGGACATGGATGGTACAGTATTAGTAGCCTATTGAGGACATGTATGGTACAGTATTAGTAGCCTATTGAGCACATGGATTGTACAGTATTAGTAGCCTATTGAGCACATATATGGTACAGTATTAGTAGCCTATTGAGCACATATATGGTACAGTATTAGTAGCCTATTGAGCACATGGATGGTACAGTATTAGTAGCCTATTGAGGACATGGATGGTACAGTATTAGTAGCCTATTGAGGACATAGATGGTACAGTATTAGTAGCCTATTGAGCACATGGATGGTACAGTATTAGTAGCCTATTGAGGACATAGATGGTACAGTATTAGTAGCCTATTGAGGACATGGATGGTACAGTATTAGTAGCCTACTGAGCACATGGATGGTACAGTATTAGTAGCCTATTGAGCACATATATGGTACAGTATTAGTAGCCTATTGAGCACATATATGGTACAGTATTAGTAGCCTATTGAGGACATGGATGGTACAGTATTAGTAGCCTATTGAGGACATATATGGTACAGTATTAGTAGCCTATTGAGGACATAGATGGTACAGTATTAGTAGCCTATTGAGGACATGGATGGTACAGTATTAGTAGCCTATTGAGAACATGGATGGTACAGTATTAGTAGCCTATTGAGAACATGGATGGTACAGTATTAGTAGCCTATTGAGGACATAGATGGTACAGTATTAGTAGCCTATTGAGCACATATATGGTACAGTATTAGTAGCCTATTGAGGACATGGATGGTACAGTATTAGTAGCCTATTGAGCACATGGATTGTACAGTATTAGTAGCCTATTGAGGACATGGTTGGTACAGTATTAGTAGCCTATTGAGGACATAGATGGTACATTATTAGTAGCCTATTGAGGACATAGATGGTACAGTATTAGTAGCCTATTGAGGACATAGATGGTACAGTATTAGTAGCCTATTGAGGACATGGATGGTACAGTATTAGTAGCCTATTGAGGACATGGATGGTACAGTATTAGTAGCCTATTGAGGACATGGATGGTACAGTATTAGTAGCCTATTGAGGACATAGAAGGCTTTTGGACAAGTGAACCAATGACCATCTAATCGGGAGAATAAGTATAGGTATGCTGCTTTCTGAAACTGTTGTCTTTTACTGAATACTCAATTATTCACAAAACAACAACTAGGGATTCCTGCCTTGCTCTTTCCGCTTCTAAGTTCTGTGAATATTATGAATTGATACACATAAAGATGCTTTTTGTGTTTCTCTCTTACAGGCACACACACACACACACACACACGCAGAACAACAACGCCGGTGACTTCAGGCTTTAGAGATAAATAGCAACACCTTCCCTAAACAACAACTAGGGATTCCTGCCTTGCTCTTTCTTCTGTAAATATTATGAATTGATACACATAAAATAATAGTATTCAAGCCTTTTGTCGGAATTCGTAAATTAGGGCCACACTATAATTATTTCCAAAAACACTGTGGCCCAATCACACGGATTATCATCATCCGGTTTTGAAACGGTTGAACAAAATGGCCCATGGCATTAATAAAAAAGTGTGTCCAGTTATTATTTTAGGGGAGAATGTATTTTTTTATTCCCAACAGACCTATTGAGCCCAATGTAGGTAAAAAATGTTCACCGATACACAGAGACTGTGCGGCAAAACCTCTAACACGTCTTAGAATGAACACTGGTCGTTCCTCTGTCTGTCTGTCTGTCTGTCTATGGGTTCTCTACAGAACAAAGAGCAGCACAGTGGGGTTCCCCTCTGGTTCTCACTCGCTCCCAACGCAATGGGAAACATGCATCTCAAGTGGTCTCGGCTGTAATTTACACAATGTATCGCACACTGGGCCGACACACTATGTGTGTGTGTGTGTGTGTGCTTGTGTGTGTGTTGTTTTTTTCGGTTGCCGTATATTTAATGGAAAGATATAGTTTAAATGTTAAAGGATTAAATTGTTTTTACTAATCTAAAAAACTACAAAATATTTAAATGTAAATATCTTGAAAAAATCTGATAATTACAAGGCACAAATAATATTTATTGGACTGTGTAGCTATACAGACTAAACCCATCATTTGCAGTCGCCTATATCAGTTTAATATAAGATACCGCGGCTGAGGCGCAGTTTACCAAAGATAGTGTTCTAATTTCCATGTTTGAAAACATGCTTTAAATCCACATTTTTCCAAAACGAACATATTCAAACAGATATCCATGCGGCACCTGGAAATGTATCAATGTTTCACACTTATTGGTCGGTCGTTAAGGTCCCAGAGAACGTGGTGTGGTGTGTTGTGTTATAATACAGCATACACAACCTCCGGGCTGCTGGCGAGTCAGTAAATGCGTTGAAGTGCAACACTGCAAAGTTTTCAGTTCTCCTTGCCTTCCTTCGCTAAGAAGAACAAATCTGAATGAACTAGTGCAATTGAACCTTTGTCGAAGCCGGCTGTCTCAAAGGCACTCACGGGGCTAATCCAAGAGGAAGACCTTCACTTAACTACGACTGAATGCCATAGACGACGTGTTAATTAGTAGGCAGACGCAAGCACACACACATACACACACTTTTTTAATGCTTTCTTAAGACCTCCCCTTTAAGTAAAAAAGGAGGGGAGATAGAAGAACACATAACACATGGTTTCATCATCGTATGTCACAATAATATAAGATTTTAAGTAAAGCATCTGCGGCGAAGACATTTTAGTGACTTGCAACAGAATGAAGAGTTCACTTAGCTGAATAGATAAAACGCATTTTTTTTTTTTTTTATCGACACAAGTTCTCAACAGCCAAATTAAAATAATGTGACATATTGGTTGCTTCAAACGGATATATTATGTGAAAGAATTATGCCCAGTTTGCTGATGCCGTACGTGCATGTGAGATTCGGCATTCACGTGTGTGAATTTGCATATGCATGCATGTACTGTGTGTGTGTGTGTGTGTGTGTGTGTGTGTGTGTGTGTGTGTGTGTGTGTGTGTGTGTGTGTGTGTGTGTGTGTGTGTGTGTGTGTGTGTGTGCATTCAACCATACATCCAAAAACCATTGCCAGAGACATTAAATGCACAAGTGCCATGCCACAGGTTGCAGCCAGCTCCTCCCCTGACTGAACAACCATGACTTAGAACTGAACACTTATCAGACAGGTTTGACCTGCTAGAGATTCTGACTTCCCCTAATCATCCTAGTCACGGGGTGTACTGTACTATTCTACTGCACCATTCAAAACTCACTGAAAGCCCGACGTTTCTACCAAAGTGTTTATATGAAAATGTGTTCTGCATACACAGCCACACAGAGACAAACAGGGGCATGCAGAGAAGTGCAGAGTCGTTAGGGTGTGTGTGTGTGTGTGTGTGTGTGTGTGTGTGTGTGTGTGTGTGTGTGTGTGTGTGTGTGTGTGTGTGTGTGTATGTACTAAGACAGGGGGAGGCAGGATACACTATAAGGCCATGTGTGTGTGTGCACCCTCACACCAATCTAAGGGTTGTCTCAGAAGTAGATTGACACTCCGATTGTCAGTCAGTCACCAGTTTCCTTCCAACATTAGTGTGGTCGCCATATTTATTCAATTACCACAGTCATAGTCTACATTGGAGATTTGTCTTGGATACTCATACAACACTAAAACAGGCCTGTTCTACCTCTGCTGTAACCATAGCTACCTCTCACACACACACACACACAAAGACACGCAATCAGCTCTAAGTCTGATAACTTCTCAAATCTATAGGTTCCAGATCAACAAGGTACATTCATATATATATGACACAGGAGGTGTGTATCTCACAGGCCAATTGTAAACGCTGTACTGTCCAGTGTCCTGCAGAGTTTAGTGGGAGTAGGATGGCCGTGCTTGCCCCTCTGCAAGCGAAACAAATCATTGCAGTTATTTGAATCAATTTGCAAGCCAATGACAACAGGAGCGGATGAAGACAGGATGGGATAACTAGCTAGAGGAGAAATCTGTGTTAAATGATGGAAGACTGGAGCAGTAGCCATCATAGACAAACCGGAGTCCAGAGGACTGACTCAGGAGCCAGACTAGTAAACAGTAGATACACACACACAGAGAGACATACAGGCACACCCACACACAAAAAAAAACGATTTTGCCATAAAAGTAAGTGGTGTGTGGGAGAGAATGTGCAGAGTACACAGTCCTAACCCCGAACAACACAAAACACATTGGACTCAGATGACATCACCATGGAGGGCCTCTGTTCTCAGTTAGCGGGATGGATTAGACTCGGAGACTACTTCAGAACCCCATTGAAGAAGAAATGACAGAGGGATTTAATTGCTTTGAACTTGGACTCTCATATGCCTAAAAGTGCTCTTTAAAATTTGACCAGGTTATCTTTGTTTCTTCATATGTCTGGTTGGTATTTTGTAGGGTAGCTAGACGTTTAATAAATGTTTATGTAACACAATGCTACTACTATCATATTGTACATTTAAAAAAAATAATAATTAATTAATGAATAGGTGTTTCATACACGTTGATGCGCGATATTAAATAGAGATAGGGTGATACTTTTTTCATAAAATGTCAGCGCTTCCTGATCAATCTTTTCTTGACTATAATCTAACTTGCCACCACTCTGTGCATGCAGCGCTTCGAAGACGCTGGCGCTCCTGCGCCTAACTGCGCTGTTTATGCCCATCAATATCCACTTGTACATGCCGCGTATAGTAGTCCATATCTACCTGCTGTATAAGTCAAAACCTAGAACCTTTACAATAAATGAATTGGTAATAGACATTTAATCGCCTGCAAAAACGCGCACACACACTATTTGAAATTAGAGATGTCTTGGGAAACACATGCTGAATGAATTTTTGAATATCTTAAAGACTGAATATAGAGTAGCTGGATAACAAGGCAACGGGGGAGAGGTCAACAAATCACACGACAAAAAAAAAAGAGAGGATGAAAAGTGGACCGAGCCCACAAAACAAAACCTTATGATGAACATAAATCTGGTAAATCCATATAGCTTGCCAAGACACAAAGTAGGCCTACTCACTTTCAATTACCTCACGATATCCTGAGAAATCTGTATAATTGAAATATGAACACAGGCTATATACACCATGCCAAGGTGTCATTAAATTAATTCAGCTGTCAAATTCTTTTGTAATAATGCAATTCGGGGGTGCGGGGAGGGGGGGGGGGGCGTCAAAGCAGACACTAAGGGCAATGGCAGCTTTGGTTTACAGATGGCGCGAGGATATCTGACTAGTGCTCGATAAAGGGGGGAAACTGTACAATATTTATATGTTTAAATTGTCTTAAGAAATTCAACATATATTCGGTTCAATCCTCCCAAAAAACAACAGGGATACCGGCTTTGGATGTCTGATAAAAGTTTGGTGGTTTGGTAAAAAAAAACGTTTTTTTTATTAGACTACATCTGAAAAGGCTTTGAGATTTTCATTTATCTCCAAACGATGTGTCAATACATCACTATTAGGTTGTCATTATTATCATTATTACATTGGTTGGGAATGTTTGTATTCAAGTAAGAGCACACGTGTATATAAGTGGACTACAGGATCGTGAAAGTGTGACGAAACAGAATAATGTAGTCTACAAACACATGATACTTTCTACGCAGTCAATTGTTCAGTCTATGGACCATAACGCCAAGTTCATCATCTATATGATATTCATCATCTATATGGAGTAAGAAATCAATTGCCTCCGACATGTCAGAGGCCCATTCCCTGACGCCAGGTATTGTACTTGATTCTGTACTTGGCCTGAAGGACTTTGTGCAGCCAAGATACCTGACCGCCTTTTAACCTGCACCAACAACAGCCTATACACGTCATGCAAAGTTCAATTCTCTTTTTGGGAGAGAAGAAGTTGATGGTGATATAACAGTATAAGAGCTTACTGTATACTTAACAGATATTTAGACCTAATAAGGGAAAGGTGTTATTTTCTATATTTATGCAGCTCTCACAAAAGTAGTCTCGACTCGTAGTACATGCATAAAGTCTGTTGAATTTAAATGTAAACCGTAAAACAAATAGAGAACCTGCAATATAATATATTTACTTGTTAAAGCAAAAATGGATTTAAAGGCAATGCCCTTGTGGTACCTTTAGTGTCAAATGCCATTATTTATCAACTAGTGAAAACTTGTTACATTCTGTAGTTCAAAACTATGTTTTTCCCAACCCTGGTGTAACGCACTGAAGAGTTCACAACCCTCACTTAAATTGATCAAATTAGCCACATGTGTGAGTAAAGATAGGCGTCACAAAATGACACATGAACTTCCACTGAATGTAAAAAATAAATAAAAAAGTAAAGAAAGCTGTCCCCAATGAGCTGTGTGATTCTGAGGGAAATGGAAAAGCAGGTACTTACGTGCTATTAATTCTCTCTGTGACACGTGCTGTGGGTTCCCCTGCTTGCGACGGGACATTGCCCTGGCATTTACACTGGCATTGCCCGGAGACCAGCACTCTGAAGGATGGGCTCGCTTCCCTCCTATTGCCTCCTCCTGCTCGGCACTCAACTTTTCACGGGACCTCCACAAGACCGAGGCTCCTGCGCTCGGACCGCCGGCCGGGGAGAGTGGTTGGTCGGGCGTCGTGCTGTAGGCTAGTGGTCCCCTCGTTTGGAGATGCGAAAATGTCTTTTGCGTTTTGTCTCGTCGGTCCACTCTGCCCCTGTGTGTGTGTGACGCGACCGTGGGTAGCCTGGCTGTAGCCTACCTTCAATTCTATTTCACCTTCTCTCTTTAGGCTACTCACACCATTGGCAAAAGGTGTGTGAGAGAAGTGAGATCTGTCCAAGTAGAATAAAGAAAGAGATCAGACGTGGGGGAAATATCCTTGGATGATTGACGGTTGTTGTGAGTGACAGTTGAGATCAAACACCGGCAAGTGTCCCTCCACCTCGTGAGAGAAAAAGAAGAATCAGAACGCGATGGTCAGCGCGCGCTGACAGCTCGGGTACCCAGACTGTGTCCAGTCAATGGCTCAGCCTTACTTCGTTTCTTCTTTAGAAAAATACGAAAAACTCAAATAAAAAAATCGTAAACACACACAATTACAATAATTGATGATACAATTTTAGAAAACTATGAATCCAATTTTTCTTCTTGGGCACTTGGGTATGGCCAAGTGATGGACACTTCTCTTGGTGCAGCCTTGAGCATGCAATGCCAGGTACTTTTCAGTCTCCTCAACTCCAAGTGCTCTGTCCCCTTGTACGGCTCTGTGGAGACCGGGCATACAGGCTGCCACCTCCTTTCTCAATAAATCAAGACCTGCACGCTTTTCTCTCCCCTTTCTCTGTGTGAGTGTGAAGATGGCGGAGTGAGTCCTGCTTCCCCCGAGCTCTCTGTCTCTCTGTGGCTAGAGCTGGCTCCGTACAATGGGATAAAATTCAAGTTCAAGTGCGGACGTGACGTTAAGTCTACAGTGAGAAAGAAAAATTGGAGACTGCAAGAGCACTGGGGGCGACTAGTGGTGGCTTTTCACAACTATCGGATCACCAGCAGCAAACAGTGGACAGCGCACTGCCGCCGTCTCTCAGAGAGAGCAGCAGTGGACGAAGCCGCTCGTTCTCACTGCCTCACAGACACACGCTGAAGGGAAACTCGCTCAGTTTCAGAAAAAAAGAGTCACTTTATTCTTTATTCATGTTATTCAGAAAAGTGTTCAAATATTTTTTATCTCTTATTGACCTTATGACCTAAATAGATTGTTGATTTTTTATTTTTTGCTCAGACCTACTGGGCATATTGCAAGAGCATTCATATCAAATGCATTCATTGTCAGCCGTGAAATATAATTCATTAGAAATATAATGAAAGTGGCGATTTGTTTATATATAAGGTCACTTATTTTATACGTGGATGACGTTATGATGTGGTCAACAAGATGTTTATTATATTTGCGCGTATTTCTGTCTGCGCTTTTGGCGTCCTGGTCTATTACAGTTGGAGCTGATAAGGAGGTGGAGACACTTGTCAGTCGAATAGACGTTCATATAAAGTATGCCCTCTTACATTTTCCATAGGCTATAGACAACATTAGACCCGTTTTCTGAAAGCCTTCCCTATGCGTGGAAATGTGTCGGTGCAATGAGAAACATTTTAACATCGATGCATTTTGTTCAGAGATTTTATCATAAAATACTAGAACATCTTAACTCACTGCAAATGATCAGCATAAACACTGGATGTCATTTGATGTTGATTAGTCATCATTGTCTGCAATGTTTGTTTGATGTTTCAGACAAAAAAAAGTGTAGCCTACCGTAGTGCGTCTTATTTATCTCTGAATATTAGTTCTCCGCAGACATTCCTCGATATGCATTTAGATTTGTTAAGCGTTAGATATTCTGTGATAAATGTATCATGACCTAGTAAAAGACGCTAAGCAAATTCCAAGCTTCAAACGCAATTCATCAGAGGTCGATGAAATATATATTGTGCTTAGGCCATCTGTGAACCTTATTACAGGGTTATAGACAACCTGGCTATAACCTATCCTCTATGTGTCTTATTCGCTATTTACAAGATTTACACATGATTCGGACTCACCCGTTCAGCCTAATGTTAGTGTCCAACGATTGGAAGAATTAAGTATATGTTTTTGAAAAATGAACCGGAGTGCAAACTATTGACACAACTGACTCATTCCTGCGGTCCTAGTCAAAATCTATTTCAAGATAGTTATTGTGAGTATGGTACTCTACCAGGCAAGCATTTCAAATTAAATAACCTCCTTTGTCCTAATTCTGCACACTGGAGTTCAAATCCATCATCAGGGGCTTATCAACATCATGACAGCCATAAATGAGAGAAATACACTTCCAAGTGAAATTCATGTCAAGCTGAAAATGAGAAACACACAATGAGGCCCAGAATGGGAAACAGACCCAGATCATACTGTGGCAGCAGCATCTATGTTGTACAATGCAGATGATCCAGTCACAATTCTCTGCTCTGCACCACTACTGACTACCTGCCTGTGTGTCACGGCTCCAGTGAATGTGAGACTTTGAGACACGGGATAGCGTGGCACTTAGTAAAATAGTGAGTTTGAGCTGAGATTCTCCCTACTTGGGTCTGTGCTGGTAATCTCCTGCATGTCTTAGTGGGAGCTGATTGATGATAGAGGCAGGCAGGGAGGGGAGAGAGAAAGACAGACAAGCAGACAGACAGACTGGCTGGCAGTGAGGCTGGCAGGAAGAAAGCCAGGCAGTGGTCACAGTGACACAGTGAGAGAGGATATAGATAATGGTGTGTGTGGGGGGGGGGGGGGGGGGGTGTTCTAAAGAAGACATTAGGAATTAATTGAATTAAAGAGGTGGGGAGGGGGTTTACAAAATAATCAACTTATTCATTTCAACACAATTTAGAGTGGGTCTGTTCTGGTCAAAAGAAGGGCAATATGTGGGGAATAGGGTGCCATTTGAGATACTACGTCTGTGCTGTGGTGCATATGGTTTTGATCTAGACTATGATGCTAAGTGGTAATATTTCTCCCAACACTCTCACTCAACTTTCCACCCAGAAGTGCTATCTATCTAGGCTTTTTTCAAATGTGACCTATGCTAACGGGCTATATGTGATGCAAGGGATTCACTTTGTACAAAAACAAACACACAAAAAAACGTTTCAAAGATGTTTCCTAGTGGAGGGAATCACGAGGCATCAGAAAGAGAAGTGGGATTTTTGTTTGTTTCTCTAGACATGCATGAAAGGTCAACAGTCAAAAGAAAACATGCCGGTCATCCTTTGCTCTCCACATTTCTATCACGTTGATTGGCTCACGCCTCAAGATTATGCCTACTCTTCCAGCTACTTAACACCCATCTCCACATCTCACCAGCTGGATTTGTGGGCAAACCCCCTGCAAACCCCTTTCCTCAACTTCCATTTTCTCTTCCTCTGGCTGTGTTTTAATCCATGCATCACAGCTTCACACCGCACCGTCTCAAGATGTTTTCTGCATATTTATCTCCAAGTGGGGCCGGGTCAGGTATTCATCTCTCCTCCATCTCTCTGATGATCGCAGGGGAATCCAAAAAGGCCTGCTATCCCGGGGTTTTTATCCCCGGTGCGTTCACGACGCGGCCCACTAGCTGAGCCTCCCTCTCACATCTAGATTAGGGGGAGAGAAGGGTTTGTTCCCGTGCCAGGTGTTGTCAGGCCCCACGGATCTTCTCATCTGGTGAGGAACCATGAAATACGCCTCTATAAGCCTTAGTGGCCCGTTGCTCATTGAGACAGACTGCCGCTACTGCAGAGCGATGTGTAACACCACCTCCCCGCCTCAATGAATGGACTTTGTTACTTTGTTTAGTCCTCCACATCGCCTTGAGTGCTCTTCCCTTCTTCTTCTTCTCTCTCTCTCTCTTTCTTTGTCGACACCAGTCCCTTTCCTTTCCTTTCTTCGCGGCTAGTCTTGGCTGGGGCTTCGAGCTTCAGCTGTCTTCAGTAGCAGCTTGACAAACTCGGAGCCAAGCGCTTTCCTCCTTCCCTCCACACACCAGCACCAGTGGGAGGACATAAATAGACGTTTTCATGCTCATTTACAATAAAAAAGCAGGGATTGCAGGTTCTTCCAAATGATGTCTTTATCATATGTATAACAGAACACCCACCACCTATTTGTAAGGATGTATCCAACGGCTTTGTCCTTGTATTACTTAGCTGAAGGCATTACGCTGAAATGTAAATCATTGTCATGTTTAAGACTTTCAGTATATGCCAATGGTTTTAGGGGTTATGGGAAGTAACATATGAGTGTTGGATTAGTACTGATTTCTTGGTGAATCACTGTAGTGGAGGCAGTGGTCAGTTGAAAGGGCCTGCATTTGTGGACTGTAATGGAATGATAGAAACACTCCTGTTGTCTCATTAAAATGTGAAAGGTCACCAACTGACAAAACGTCCATATTTGGGCATCAAACTGTAATCACAGTTGGGCAAAGTGAAATGTTCTCATCAGACCATTTCAACAGCATCATCCAGATTAAGAAGAAGAAGAAGAAGTGAACTGTCCATTTGTGACTTGGCTACCATGCATGGCTTAGCGGGACTCTCAGAATGTGCGCTTTGTCCTTCTGCTCTCTGATTGGTTCATTACTCAGACCCACGCTGGGCAGGTGCAGTCAGTCACCTCTCTATTGCATCATTTCCTCCCTATTGAAAGTTCCAGGGCCAATTCCTTTCTGAGCTGAGGACAATCAGTGTTATAAGTTATGGGGATGTCGCCACGTCGACACTTCCTGGATGTAAATGTCCTGTTTTCCCCCCCTAATTTCATTTGCATATATAGTATATGCAGTGTTTGGGTTTTATGCTAATGCTAAATAAGCCGTTTCTCTGGGCTAATGATTCTAGCTGGCGATTAGAGGATCATTTACGGGACATAGAGGTGTCCTTAGGATTCTTTAGAACTCTTCGTTCCTAAAGAACAACTGTTCAGGAACTGGCTCGCTGATATCCATGTTTATTTGTCCAGATGCAAGTTGACAGTATGGCAGGACGTGGAATGGGAGAGACTCATTTTACAGAACAGCGAGAAGAAATGCAACAGAGCTCTAGAGTCATAGGGTTTTCGAAACACTTGTTTTCACCCAATACTTTAAGTATTTTTCACTCTCACTCAGAGGACTTGACACTACCCTCCAGAATATCATATGAAACAATTCAATGTTAGCAGACAAAGAGGGAGAGAGAGAGAGAGTATAAATACTTTAGAATCCATAGTTCCATAGATATAGCTAGAGGGAGTACTTAAATATTAGCCCGTATTCGATTTTGTATTGAACTGGTAACAGTGCTGGGAGATATGAATGTGATAGTGCTAATTCCTCTATAGCCATGTAATGTCTCCCAGACAGACTTTTTATGCAACAGTACCCTCTGTTGGCTAGCAGCTGCCACATGCAAATTACAGGCCTCTATCTGCTCAGAGCAGTCTTCGCTCGCTAGCCGCAATTTGGGCCCCCTTCCTCCGCTCCCCTCTACCATCGTTCCTGTTACCCCACACCTTCTCGCTGGATTAAAGGGAAGAAGGGACAAGAAGAATGGTCTTGTTTCTTGTCTTCAGTGAAATCCTACAGTTTCTCCTTGTTCTAGAACTGGTCTGACTGTCTGAGTCCATTTGAAAGTCAACGTTAAGTTTAATTGATCACTTTCATTTCTCTGTGTTTTGACTGTCTGTTCTGTGTCACAGCTACATGTCGTTACCTAAGCTCCCAGACAGTGACTACACTGTAGCCAAATTAAGAGATAGCAGGTTGATTTTAAACATTACCTGCCCTGAAATAATATTCACTTTGGGTGTCCTCCTTACTGCGTGTGTATGTTAAATGTTTCATTAAAAGGTTTTTTTTTAATTATTTTTTTTACACCGTTCCTATAATAGACGTTGAGAATTAAAAGTAACCTTTATAAAGTGTTAAAGAGCGCTCCCAAGACGTTCTCCACATGAGTCGAAGAGAGTTTCAAGTGTTTGAGGGGGAGCGAGCGAGCAGAGAACAAGCCCTTAATCACAATTAATAATATCAAAGTTGAAATGATTCCTTTTAAAGGGAAAATGCTAATGATAGGTTTATTTAGAACAAGTTAACACATTCCCCAGCTCTGCTCAGCTCTACTGAATCCCAAGCTCTCATTATGAGCTCTCCAATTTACTCTCTCTAGTCTTTATCAAAAAGGGTTGGGGTGTTTACTTTAGGGTAAAATAATGGTATTAAAATGAACTAATCTGGATCGGATGGGGCTGGTTGTTAGTTAATATATGTGTTGGTCGTTATCACTGATTAATTATATAAGGAGGGTAAAAACAACCTAAAAAACGATGCATTTAGAGCTCACAGAGCCAGAAGTGTCTTTACAGCGTAATTAGATATCCATTCAATTACCAGCTTTATTTATGAGACTGCCTTGTGATGTCATAACGCGGTCATGTGCTTATTTTGTTTGTTTTTTCCCCCCTCTTCTTTTGTTGTTGTGTGGAATGGAACAGAAAGCCCGTTTTTATTGTTGTAACCTATTATACCCATACTGATCAGACTGATCTCATTTGATGTAGGCTGTTTGATTGAATCGTTTACACATTTTGACAGCGCTCCTTCTCTGTCCCACTCTTTAAATCACCAGCACACACATGCACACAGTGAGAGTAAATAAATGTGCCCTTTAATTCCCTTTTCAGCTAGAGAAGGGAAATAAGTTCAGGACGGCATTCCGTTCGCTTAGATGGTGCACTATTTTTGACCATCGGCCTCTTGATTGCATATGTCTTACTGTAGTTAATGCTTGGTGGAAGCACCTTTGGCAGCCATTACATCTGCAAACATTTTGAACACGATTCTACCGACTTTGCACAGCTCTTAGGGCCACATACACTTAGCGTAGAAAACATTAAGAACATCCACCTAACATTGAGTTGCGCATAGCTTTCACCTGGATTCACCTGGTCAGTCCGTCATGGAAAGAGCAGTGTTCATAGTTTTCTACACTTGGCGTAAATATACATTTTTTTTTGTTGGTCAAAATTGTTCAAGCTCAGTTAATAGACGTACAGCAATATTCAAACCACGTCACTGATTTTCAAGCAGATTCAAGTCGGGACTGAGACTGCACCGGTCAGGAACACTAAAAGCCTATTGGAAAGCCATGCAGGTGTATCTTTAGCATAAACATTTGTGTCATTGTCCCGCTGAAAAATAAAACCATCCTAGGGTTAGGTATTCAGAAGACGAGGCAGGGTTCCCTCTACCTTTATAGAGTCTGCTGGTGACATGCATACCCGGACCACGACGCTGACATTTATATTTGTTTATTTAACCTTTATTTAACAATATCTAAGCCATGACAATTACAGAGGGTCAACGACATTGCATCCACTCCACATTACTGGCCTGTATGACAAAGTTAAAAAGTGAGAGAGATGGCCCATCTCTCCAGTAAAGGAATGTGCCCTTTCATTCCCTTTTCAACTAGAAAAGGAAAATAAAAGTTAAAGACTGAGTCTTAAATGGCACCCTATTCCCTATATGGTGCACTACATTTGATCATAGGCCTCTGGGGCTGTGGTCAAAGTAGTGAACTACATAGGGACTATGGTGTTATTTGGGACATAGACCATGCTGTGATAATAAAGATGTATGATCTAAAGCTGTCTGGATATTCCAGGATGCTCCATGCTTCCAGCTTTGTGTCAGTATCCAGACGATCCACGCCCAGACCAGGAGGCCGGGGCCAGGCGCTCTCCGACCCCGCTAAATGAGAAATAAACATTGTTGGGGACGTCAAGGGGCCAGGAGATCTCTTTAGGAAGCCCCTCTCCTTCGGGGGAACCCCAGCGGGACGTGGTCGGCCTGGCCAGTGGAAACAGCGGGACTAAATGTGATTGTTGGAGAAGAAAAATGGCAAAAGAGTGTGACTAAATCAGTTAGTTTGGCAGTCGGATGGTCGGTAGGGCAGGCATACTTCCACTGCTCCCAGGAGAGAGATGGGGGGGGTGGGGGGGGAGAGGGAGAGAAGGAGATAAAGAGTTTGGCAGGCGGATGGTCGGTAGGGCAGGCATACTTCCACTGCTCCCAGGAGAGGGGGGGGGGGGGGGAGAGGGAGAGAAGGAGAGAAAGAGTTTGGCAGGCGGATGGTCGGTAGGGCAGGCATACTTCCACTGCTCCCAGGAGAGAGAGGGGGGGGGGGGCAGAGGGAGAGAAAGAGTTTGGCAGGCGGATGGTCGGTAGGGCAGGCATACTTCCACTGCTCCCAGGAGAGAGAGGGGGGGGGGGGGCAGAGGGAGAGAAAGAGTTTGGCAGGCGGATGGTCGGTAGGGCAGGCATACTTCCACTGCTCCCAGGAGAGAGAGGGGGGGAGAGGGAGAGAAAGAGTTTGGTAGTCAGATGGTCGGTAGGGCAGGCATACTTCCACTGCTCCCAGGAGAGAGGGGGGGGGGGAGAGGGAGAGAAAGAGTTTGGTAGTCAGATGGTCGGTAGGGCAGGCATACTTCCACTGCTCCCAGGAGAGAGAGGGGAGAGAGAGAGAAAGGGAGAGAAAACAGATTTGTGCTCAGTCCTCAAAATAACAAAAATACACAAAACCCTGGCATCAGATGGAGAAGCTGCCAAAGGCCCCACATTCCCAACAATTACCTTATTCTTCTTCTTCCTCCTCCTCAGCCCCCCTATTCAGCCTCTATTCCTGCCTTGTTATTGCAGCTTTTCCCTTCTCCATCTTGGCGCGCCTATTACATGTGCTGCTGTTGTGGATCGGTGATAAAGTGCCTGCGAACCTTGTCGTTGTCCCCATGTGACAAACTTAACGGAAAAGTTGGGACAAGTTCAAATCACCTCTAGATTCCCCCAGAAAGTCACTCTTCTCATTTAAATAGGCCTGAAACGTTTGTAATATGTTACCATATTTGGCAAATAGCTGAATGTGTTTAAATAATACTGGCCTATGAGCCGGACTGCATGCATCATGTCTGTGTATGTGCATGTAGGATGTACAGTACGTTCGGAAAGTATTCAGACCCCTTCACTTGTCCACATTTTGTTACGTTACAGACTTATTATAAAATGAATAAAAATAAAATAAATGCCCTCATCAATTTTGGCACATTTCTAAAAAAGAAATAATAAATACCTTATTTACATAAGTATTCAGACCCTTTGCTATGGGACTCAGGTGCATCCAGTTTCCATCGATCATCCTTGAGATATTTCTAAAACTTGGTTGGAGTCCACCTGTGGTGAATTCAATTGATTGGACATGATTTGGAAAGGCACACATCTGTCGATATAAGGTCCAACAGTTGACAGTGCATGTCAGAGCAAAAACCATGCAATGAAGTAAATGGAGTTGTCTTTACAGCTCAGATACAGGCTTGTGTCGAGGCACAGATCTGGGGAATGGCACCAAAACATTTCTGCATCCCTTGAAGGTCCCCAAGAACACAGTGGCCTCCATCATTCTTAAATGGAAGAAGTTTGGAACCACCAAGACTCTTCCTAGAGCTGGCCTCTCAGCCAAACTGAGCAATCGGGGGGAAGGGCCTTGGTCAGGGAGGTGACCAAGAACCCGATGGTCATCCTGACAGATCTCCAGAGTTCCTCTGTGGAGATGGGAGAACCTTCCAGAAGGACAACCAAATCTGGAGCACTCCACCAATCAGGCCTTTATGGTAGAGTGGCAGATGGAAGCCACGCCTCAATAAAAGGCATATGACAGCCCACTTGGAGTTTGCCAAAAGGCACCTAAAACTCTCAGACCGTGAAAAACAAGATTCTCTGGTCTGATGAAACCAAGATTGAACTCTTTGGCCAGAATACTAAGCGCCACGTCTGGAGGAAACGTGTCACCATCCTTACTGTGAAGCATGGTGGTGGCAGCATCATGCTGTGGGGATGTTTTTCAGTGGCAGGGACTGGGAGACTAGTCAGGATCGAGGGAAAGATGAACGAAGCAAAGTACAGAGAGATCCTTGATGAAAACCTGCTCCAGAGCGCTCAGGACCTCAGACTGGGGCGAAGGTTCAACTTCCAACAGGACAATGACCCTAAGCACACAGCCAAGACAACGCAGGAGTGGCTTTTGGACAAGTTCCGGGCTCCGCGACCATCTGCTCAAAGAAAAATCTGCACACGACTGAATGTAATTGGGCACCCCTGAGTCTAGATGATGTAAATGTAAATATATTTACATTTGTATCAACACGCCCACGCGAAGAGATTGAGCAATTTCAATGGTAAAAGGAGGCTCAGGGGCCTCCTGGATTCGCGCCCAGGCTCTGTCGTAACCGGCCGCGACCGGGAGGTCCGTGGGGCGACGCACAATTGGCCTAGCGTCGTCCGGGTTGGGGAGGGCTTGGTCGGTAGGGATGTCCTTGTCTCATCGCGCACCAGCGACTCCTGTGGCGGGCCGGGCGCAGTGCACGCTAGCCAAGGTTGCCAGGTGCACGGTGTATCCTCCGACACATTGGCGCGGCTGGCTTCCGGGTTGGATGCGCGCTGTGTTAAGTATCGGAGGACGCATGACTTTCAACCTTCGTCTCTCCCGAGCCCGTACGGGAGTTGTAGCGATGAGACAAGATAGTAGCTACTACAATAATTGGATACTACGAAATTGGGGAGAAAAAGGGGTAAAAAAAGAAAAAAGAAAAAAAGAAAAGGAGGCTCAGGAAAATAAAAAATGTGGAATCATTTTGAGGAAATAAAAAAAAGTGATTAGACATTCAGTGATGATGAATTAAAAAGACTGCATGGGGGCTTTAATAAATGTTGAATTGAGAAAACTAACAGGGCTCTCTTGTTGTTACTCTTGTGGCTCCCTCATCCCTCTAGCATCATGACCCAACCTATACTGTAGCTTTTGGGGGTTTTGTTGTGAACAAAGGCAGTGTTTCTGTCTGTGTGTCTACGCATGTCTCTAACATTCACACAAACTAACTCGATGTTGGATTAACGTGTGCCATGTATGTGTAGGCGTGTCCTACCGTTGACTTCTTCAATTTGTCACTCAGTGGTTTGTCGTCGTGCCGTTTGGAGTTTAGAGCCTGGAGTTACAAAGTCAATGTTGCGTCCGTATTCATATTGAAATGAGAAAAAGGAGATTTTGTTGTTTTCTCTTGTTTTCACTCTTAGGTCAGGACAGTGGAGGAGAATTCCCAACAGACACTTGGCAGTGTTTTTGCCTCTTGAGCCGACCTTAAGCTTATAAGATGACCAAATCAAAATTGTTACCATATTATTTCAACAAATATTGAAATGAGTAGCAGAGCAAGGACCTCGTTGTCACTCCCCTGATGAATATCCAACTGGGCTGGAACTCGGGTTGTCTGTGCGGCCACATGTGTGTGTATGCGAGTGTGTGTGCGTGTAGGGAGAGACAGGGCTACCGTGATGGATAGGGCTGGCTGCATCTGTGGCTGGCCTAACAAGACTCACCTATAGTTCAACCTGATAACAGCAGCGAACAGTCCCCTCAGAGGTAAATATGGCCTTCATTTACATGGAGCAGCTCGGTGTGTGTGTGTGTGCGCGTGTGTCATCAGACAGTTTATACTATTGAGGGGAGTCATCATGATGCAATTACAAGCAATCCATTTAAATCCATTCATAGTGACTCACACACACACACACACACACACACACACTCTCTCTGTCAGGAGGGCTTTGTAGCTACACTTAAAAATCAAGGTGTAATTTCAGAGCTAAACCCCTGAATGTTGTTGAAAGAATCACTTTCTCAAACAGGAAGATTTGATTGGCTGTGTATCGGACGCTGATCCAGGGGCGGGGGTTCGATCCCCACTTACGCCCTAACTTGATTTCTCTCTGTACTTCCCTTTAAAATAGCTCCACCATCTTCCCAATGAAGCATACAAATATGAAACGGGCACAGAATTGAGGGACTAAAGGGGGGGATGTGATTGGTTCAGTGTGTCACTGGTGGGCCGTGACAGTGTCACACCCAACTGGACCTGGCCAACCTGCTTACTACCTGGGGGTCAGTGTTAGTGAGGGACAGTTTACACACATAATAACACACACACACACACACACAGATCTGATGGTGAATACTGGCGTTGCCATAGGAGACAGCAGTTTCAGCCCTCTCCAAACCCCATCCAGCACCATCAGCACTTTGAAAGATTGCCTTCATACTTTTCCTTATCACATCCCCCTCTCCCTCCCTTTCTCCCCCTTCTTCCCTCCATCCTCCCCTTCTTCCCTCCATACCCCTCTCCCTCCCTCCGTCTCTTCCAGGTTACCACCCCCTCAGCCCGGCCCACGTCCCCCTCCAGTCCCTATCTGCTTGTTTCACATTTCCCCCTTCTCCACTCTCTACCCGTCTCTCGCTGGCCCCACGATTCATCACCGGCCTATTGGCTGGCGGCATGGACAGCAGCGGCGCCACAGCAGAGGGGAGAACAGCAAACGGACGCCATGTCATTGAGCTTTCTCTACCATGTCAATGTCACTCCTACACAGCTACAGCCCACAGCACACAGTCTGGATGCACCAAGCAAGACAACCCACCTAGACACACACACACACAGCCAACCAGCCTGGAGCGACCAGACTCCGCCTCTCTCTGGGCGGTGTGTGTGTGTGATATCCAGGAGGAGATTAGATCAGTTATCCTGTGCTCAACCCAGGGTTTCCCAAACTCGTTCCTGGGGCCCCCCTTGGGTGCATGTTTTGGTTTTTGCACTAGAACTCAATAATCGAAGCTAGTAGAGCAGCTGCATCAGTCATAGGTAGATACGAGTCTACAGTCTTCTCCCTCTGTGATGCTATATGAATACAGTGAAACTATACATTCTCTCTCTCTCTCTACTTCTCTCTCTGTGATGCTATATGATTACAGTGAAACTATACATCTCTCTCTCTCTCTACTTCTCCCTCTGTGATGCTATATGATTACAGTGAAACTATACATCTCTCTCTCTCTCTACTTCTCCCTCTGTGATGCTATATGATTACAGTGAAACTATACATCTCTCTCTCTCTCTACTTCTCCCTCTGTGATGCTATATGAATACAGTGAAACTATACATCTCTCTCTCTCTCTACTTCTCCCTCTATGATGCTATATGATTACAGTGAAACTATACATCTCTCTCTACTTCTCCCTCTGTGATGCTATATGATTACAGTGAAACTATACATCTTTCTCTCTACTTCTCCCTCTGTGATGCTATATGATTACAGTGAAACTATACATCTCTCTCTCTCTCTACTTCTCCCTCTGTGATGCTATATGATTACAGTGAAACTATACATCTCTCTCTCTCTCTACTTCTCCCTCTATGATGCTATATGATTACAGTGAAACTATACATCTCTCTCTCTCTCTACTTCTCCCTCTATGATGCTATATGATTACAGTGAAACTATACATCTCTCTCTACTTCTCCCTCTGTGATGCTATATGATTACAGTGAAACTATACATCTTTCTCTCTACTTCTCCCTCTGTGATGCTATATGAATACAGTGAAACTATACATCTCTCTCTCTCTCTACTTCTCCCTCTGTGATGCTATATGATTACAGTGAAACTATACATCTCTCTCTCTCTCTACTTCTCCCTCTATGATGCTATATGATTACAGTGAAACTATACATCTCTCTCTACTTCTCCCTCTGTGATGCTATATGATTACAGTGAAACTATACATCTTTCTCTCTACTTCTCCCTCTGTGATGCTATATGAATACAGTGAAACTATACATCTCTCTCTCTCTCTACTTCTCCCTCTATGATGCTATATGATTACAGTGAAACTATACATCTCTCTCTACTTCTCCCTCTGTGATGCTATATGATTACAGTGAAACTATACATCTCTCTCTACTTCTCCCTCTGTGATGCTATATGATTACAGTGAAACTATACATCTTTCTCTCTACTTCTCCCTCTGTGATGCTATATGAATACAGTGAAACTATACATTCTCTCTCTCTCTCTACTTCTCCCTCTGTGATGCTATATGATTACAGTGAAACTATACATCTTTCTCTCTACTTCTCCCTCTGTGATGCTATATGAATACAGTGAAACTATACATCTTTCTCTCTACTTCTCCCTCTGTGATGCTATATGAATACAGTGAAACTATACATTCTCTCTCTCTCTCTACTTCTCCCTCTGTGATGCTATATGAATACAGTGAAACTATACATTCTCTCTCTCTCTCTACTTCTCCCTCTGTGATGCTATATGATTACAGTGAAACTATACATCTCTCTCTCTCTCTACTTCTCCCTCTATGATGCTATATGATTACAGTGAAACTATACATCTTTCTCTCTCTACTTCTCCCTCTGTGATGCTATATGATTACAGTGAAACTATACATCTCTCTCTCTCTCTACTTCTCCCTCTGTGATGCTATATGATTACAGTGAAACTATACATCTCTCTCTCTCTCTACTTCTCCCTCTGTGATGCTATATGATTACAGTGAAACTATACATCTTTCTCTCTACTTCTCCCTCTGTGATGCTATATGATTACAGTGAAACTATACATCTCTCTCTCTCTCTACTTCTCCCTCTGTGATGCTATATGATTACAGTGAAACTATACATCTCTCTCTACTTCTCCCTCTGTGATGCTATATGATTACAGTGAAACTATACATCTTTCTCTCTCTACTTCTCCCTCTGTGATGCTATATGATTACAGTGAAACTATACATCTCTCTCTCTCTACTTCTCCCTCTGTGATGCTATATGATTACAGTGAAACTATACATCTCTCTCTCTACTTCTCCCTCTGTGATGCTATATGATTACAGTGAAACTATACATCTCTCTCTCTACTTCTCCCTCTATGATGCTATATGATTACAGTGAAACTATACATCTCTCTCTCTCTCTACTTCTCCCTCTGTGATGCTATATGAATACAGTGAAACTATACATTCTCTCTCTCTCTCTACTTCTCCCTCTATGATGCTATATGATTACAGTGAAACTATACATCTCTCTCTACTTCTCCCTCTGTGATGCTATATGATTACAGTGAAACTATACATCTCTCTCTCTCTCTACTTCTCCCTCTGTGATGCTATATGATTACAGTGAAACTATACATCTCTCTCTCTCTACTTCTCCCTCTGTGATGCTATATGATTACAGTGAAACTATACATCTCTCTCTCTCTCTACTTCTCCCTCTGTGATGCTATATGATTACAGTGAAACTATACATCTTTCTCTCTACTTCTCCCTCTGTGATGCTATATGATTACAGTGAAACTATACATCTCTCTCTCTCTCTACTTCTCCCTCTGTGATGCTATATGAATACAGTGAAACTATACATCTCTCTCTCTACTTCTCCCTCTGTGATGCTATATGATTACAGTGAAACTATACATCTCTCTCTCTCTCTACTTCTCCCTCTGTGATGCTATATGATTACAGTGAAACTATACATCTCTCTCTCTCTCTACTTCTCCCTCTGTGATGCTATATGAATACAGTGAAACTATACATCTCTCTCTCTACTTCTCCCTCTGTGATGCTATATGATTACAGTGAAACTATACATCTCTCTCTCTCTCTACTTCTCCCTCTGTGATGCTATATGATTACAGTGAAACTATACATCTCTCTCTACTTCTCCCTCTGTGATGCTATATGATTACAGTGAAACTATACATCTCTCTCTCTCTACTTCTCCCTCTGTGATGCTATATGATTACAGTGAAACTATACATTCTCTCTCTCTCTCTACTTCTCCCTCTGTGATGCTATATGATTACAGTGAAACTATACATCTCTCTCTCTCTCTACTTCTCCCTCTATGATGCTATATGATTACAGTGAAACTATACATCTCTCTCTCTCTCTACTTCTCCCTCTGTGATGCTATATGATTACAGTGAAACTATACATCTCTCTCTCTCTCTACTTCTCCCTCTGTGATGCTATATGAATACAGTGAAACTATACATCTCTCTCTCTCTCTACTTCTCCCTCTGTGATGCTATATGATTACAGTGAAACTATACATCTCTCTCTCTACTTCTCCCTCTGTGATGCTATATGATTACAGTGAAACTATACATTCTCTCTCTCTCTCTACTTCTCCCTCTGTGATGCTATATGATTACAGTGAAACTATACATCTCTCTCTCTCTCTACTTCTCCCTCTGTGATGCTATATGATTACAGTGAAACTATACATCTCTCTCTACTTCTCCCTCTGTGATGCTATATGATTACAGTGAAACTATACATCTCTCTCTCTCTCTACTTCTCCCTCTGTGATGCTATATGAATACAGTGAAACTATACATCTCTCTCTCTCTCTACTTCTCCCTCTGTGATGCTATATGATTACAGTGAAACTATACATCTCTCTCTCTACTTCTCCCTCTGTGATGCTATATGAATACAGTGAAACTATACATCTCTCTCTCTCTACTTCTCCCTCTGTGATGCTATATGATTACAGTGAAACTATACATCTCTCTCTACTTCTCCCTCTGTGATGCTATATGATTACAGTGAAACTATACATCTCTCTCTCTCTCTACTTCTCCCTCTGTGATGCTATATGATTACAGTGAAACTATACATCTCTCTCTCTCTCTACTTCTCCCTCTGTGATGCTATATGATTACAGTGAAACTATACATCTCTCTCTCTACTTCTCCCTCTGTGATGCTATATGAATACAGTGAAACTATACATCTCTCTCTCTCTACTTCTCCCTCTGTGATGCTATATGATTACAGTGAAACTATACATCTCTCTCTACTTCTCCCTCTGTGATGCTATATGATTACAGTGAAACTATACATCTCTCTCTCTCTCTACTTCTCCCTCTGTGATGCTATATGATTACAGTGAAACTATACATCTCTCTCTCTCTCTACTTCTCCCTCTGTGATGCTATATGATTACAGTGAAACTATACATCTCTCTCTACTTCTCCCTCTGTGATGCTATATGATTACAGTGAAACTATACATCTCTCTCTCTCTCTACTTCTCCCTCTGTGATGCTATATGATTACAGTGAAACTATACATCTCTCTCTCTACTTCTCCCTCTGTGATGCTATATGATTACAGTGAAACTATACATCTCTCTCTCTCTCTACTTCTCCCTCTGTGATGCTATATGATTACAGTGAAACTATACATCTCTCTCTCTCTCTACTTCTCCCTCTGTGATGCTATATGATTACAGTGAAACTATACATCTCTCTCTCTACTTCTCCCTCTGTGATGCTATATGATTACAGTGAAACTATACATCTCTCTCTCTCTCTACTTCTCCCTCTATGATGCTATATGATTACAGTGAAACTATACATCTCTCTCTCTCTCTACTTCTCCCTCTGTGATGCTATATGATTACAGTGAAACTATACATCTTTCTCTCTACTTCTCCCTCTGTGATGCTATATGATTACAGTGAAACTATACATCTCTCTCTCTCTCTACTTCTCCCTCTGTGATGCTATATGATTACAGTGAAACTATACATCTCTCTCTCTCTCTACTTCTCCCTCTGTGATGCTATATGATTACAGTGAAACTATACATCTTTCTCTCTCTCCCTCTGTGATGCTATATGATTACAGTGAAACTATACATCTCTCTCTCTCTCTACTTCTCCCTCTGTGATGCTATATGATTACAGTGAAACTATACATCTTTCTCTCTCTACTTCTCCCTCTATGATGCTATATGATTACAGTGAAACTATACATCTCTCTCTCTCTCTACTTCTCCCTCTGTGATGCTATATGATTACAGTGAAACTATACATCTTTCTCTCTCTCCCTCTGTGATGCTATATGATTACAGTGAAACTATACATCTCTCTCTACTTCTCCCTCTGTGATGCTATATGATTACAGTGAAACTATACATCTTTCTCTCTACTTCTCCCTCTGTGATGCTATATGATTACAGTGAAACTATACATCTCTCTCTCTCTCTACTTCTCCCTCTGTGATGCTATATGATTACAGTGAAACTATACATCTTTCTCTCTACTTCTCCCTCTGTGATGCTATATGATTACAGTGAAACTATACATCTCTCTCTCTCTCTACTTCTCCCTCTGTGATGCTATATGATTACAGTGAAACTATACATCTCTCTCTCTACTTCTCCCTCTGTGATGCTATATGATTACAGTGAAACTATACATTCTCTCTCTCTCTCTACTTCTCCCTCTGTGATGCTATATGATTACAGTGAAACTATACATCTCTCTCTACTTCTCCCTCTGTGATGCTATATGATTACAGTGAAACTATACATCTCTCTCTACTTCTCCCTCTGTGATGCTATATGAATACAGTGAAACTATACATTCTCTCTCTCTCTCTACTTCTCCCTCTGTGATGCTATATGATTACAGTGAAACTATACATCTCTCTCTCTCTCTACTTCTCCCTCTGTGATGCTATATGAATACAGTGAAACTATACATTCTCTCTCTCTCTCTACTTCTCCCTCTATGATGCTATATGATTACAGTGAAACTATACATCTCTCTCTCTCTCTACTTCTCCCTCTATGATGCTATATGATTACAGTGAAACTATACATCTCTCTCTCTCTCTACTTCTCTCTCTGTGATGCTATATGATTACAGTGAAACTATACATTCTCTCTCTCTCTCTACTTCTCCCTCTGTGATGCTATATGAATACAGTGAAACTATACATTCTCTCTCTCTCTCTACTTCTCCCTCTGTGATGCTATATGATTACAGTGAAACTATACATCTCTCTCTCTCTCTACTTCTCCCTCTGTGATGCTATATGAATACAGTGAAACTATACATCTCTCTCTCTCTCTACTTCTCCCTCTATGATGCTATATGATTACAGTGAAACTATACATCTCTCTCTCTCTCTACTTCTCCCTCTGTGATGCTATATGATTACAGTGAAACTATACATCTTTCTCTCTACTTCTCCCTCTGTGATGCTATATGATTACAGTGAAACTATACATCTCTCTCTCTCTCTACTTCTCCCTCTATGATGCTATATGATTACAGTGAAACTATACATCTCTCTCTCTCTCTACTTCTCCCTCTGTGATGCTATATGATTACAGTGAAACTATACATCTTTCTCTCTACTTCTCCCTCTGTGATGCTATATGATTACAGTGAAACTATACATTCTCTCTCTCTCTCTACTTCTCCCTCTGTGATGCTATATGATTACAGTGAAACTATACATCTCTCTCTCTCTCTACTTCTCCCTCTGTGATGCTATATGATTACAGTGAAACTATACATCTCTCTCTCTCTCTACTTCTCCCTCTGTGATGCTATATGATTACAGTGAAACTATACATCTCTCTCTCTCTCTACTTCTCCCTCTGTGATGCTATATGATTACAGTGAAACTATACATCTCTCTCTCTCTCTACTTCTCCCTCTATGATGCTATATGATTACAGTGAAACTATACATCTCTCTCTACTTCTCCCTCTGTGATGCTATATGATTACAGTGAAACTATACATCTTTCTCTCTACTTCTCCCTCTGTGATGCTATATGATTACAGTGAAACTATACATCTCTCTCTCTCTACTTCTCCCTCTGTGATGCTATATGATTACAGTGAAACTATACATCTCTCTCTACTTCTCCCTCTGTGATGCTATATGATTACAGTGAAACTATACATCTTTCTCTCTACTTCTCCCTCTGTGATGCTATATGATTACAGTGAAACTATACATCTCTCTCTCTCTCTCTCTCTCTCTCTACTTCTCCCTCTGTGATGCTATATGATTACAGTGAAACTAACTCTCTCCCTCCAAGCACTGTGGCGGTCAAGACATTTTGTTAGCCAGTGATTGTCAAGCAAATAACTGCCGGTCTCATGGTAGTTGACCGTCAATGAACAAGAACACATTTAGCATCTCTTTCCATGCATTGCCTACAAGCCGCTGATCAATGTGAAAAAGTCTCATTTAATACACTGTCACAATAAAACCATTCTGTATTTTAGACGGGTCTAAAGAAACATGATATGAAGAAAATGTAGTGGATTTCAGGAGAACAGAAGAGCATCCTCTGAGTTGTCCTTATGGAAGGCCCTGATGTGGCTATGTCATATGGCTGTAGGCTCCACTAGTTCATCTAGCAAACAAGATTTGTTTAGAATTCTGTGGCATTATTTTTTTATTATTTGATAGTATGAAGAATACAATTGAACATAGCTGAATAAAATTATAAAGGATATTTTCTCCTTTTAAAATGATAAACTTGGATTAGCTAACACAACCTGCCATTGGAACACAGGAGGGATTGGTTGCTGATAATGGGCTTCTGTACACCTATGTAGATATTCCATTAAATATCAGCCGTTTCCAACTACAATAGTCATTTACAACATTAACAATGTCTACACTGTATTCCTGATCAATTTGATGTTATAATGGACAAAAAAAATATGCTTTTCTTTCAAAAACGAGGACATTAAGAGACCACAAACTTTTGAACGGTAGTATACATCAATTCTTATTAGCCAATGCCCGTCAAGTGATCGGGTTCTTCTCACAGGCATTTCAGCTAAGTAGGCTACAAGTGAAGACAGACACATTGGGGACGCAAAATTTGCCACTGATGGAATACCGAGGTGTATATTGTTAGAAGACGTATCCATATTCAGCATACTTTGTGTCAGCTAACAAGATTTATTTAAATTTTAAGAGCAGCAATGAGCACACAGCAGTAAGTGCAAAAGTTCCAAAATGCATTCAATTAGCGGGAAAATACTGTTCTCAAAAGTGATCGCAAATACAATTATGCATGTATGCTTTATTACATAGGTGCATTTTTATGGTGTAAATTATCTTCCCCAAACTTGAAACTCTGCGCCCTCTTTGTATCCCATATAGGCTCTACACCGGTTGTAAAGCGGATTAATATGCTTAATTTTAAGAAGTTATTTGGTCACGTTAGTTGTGATACAAAACATATCAAAACATATAGGCCTATCTGCTAGGCTACAGGAGGTGTGCCCTGTTTCTTGTGTTACTGTACACACTGCAAATCATTCACAAGTGATAATACCCCATTGTCACCCATCAGACTATTCTTAATTTAAATGTTGTCTTTACATACGCTAAATAATATATGTGTGTAATTCGTTTTGATTTAGAATAGACCGTTATCATGTGCCTGTCTCGTAACAGGTGCATGGGAAGAAAAAAAATATGTAATCGATGCACTTAAATAGTGAATGAAGAACGCTTTTCCCATGGTTTATTTTCATGCCAGCCAGGTAGGCTATACTCCTGTTGTAAAGCGAAGCAATGTGCTTAATATTAGGAACGTTGATAAATAAATATAGTAGGCTTAACCTATAGAAAGATGATGGTATCCTCCTCTTTTTAAGAGGCCATCACTGTTTTTTCACGCAATTGCATAGCCTACAGAAATTTTGCGCAACATTCCCTCATGGGCTCTCATGAAGTGCTTGATTTGATTTTCAAAAACATTTGTAGTCAGAGTGATTAGAGGGACAATAGAGTGCTGAGTACGAGTCAGATAGCAAGTTTGGTAGCCTACTAATGACCATCAGCAGCATCAGAGCTTGGAGAAGCCTAATTACTGTGAATAAACGGTCACATGGAATTTGACTGCAATTATGACTCGTGACCGCCAGTATGGCGCTAATACGTTCACTGTAACAGCCACACTCCTTCCCTCCCTCTCCGGGAAACTTTATTGGCATGGGAAACATTGCCAAAGCAAATGAAAAAACAACAAACACTCTTGCTGTCTCTGCTATGCCTCAGTGACTGTAACACCACTAATTAAAGCTCTTTGACTCCACCGCTGCCCTCTCCTGGTCAAATAAACCCTTCTGGTGAGTTCAC
The DNA here is from genome assembly GCF_057628025.1 of Oncorhynchus mykiss. Classification (NCBI taxonomy): domain Eukaryota; kingdom Metazoa; phylum Chordata; class Actinopteri; order Salmoniformes; family Salmonidae; genus Oncorhynchus; species Oncorhynchus mykiss. The sequence goes on from NC_143040.1 coordinate 40,722,658, forward strand.
AGTCCTCTCTCCTTCAAGAGAATAGAATAGGACCAAATATATGAACATAACAAATGTGTGAATATACCAAATGAATAGACACAGACATGGGCTCATAGGCATACCCACACACACACACACACACACACAGCAAGTTTATTAGAGTCCCCATCCAGCTCTGTTAGTTTACTGTTGGTCCCATGCCTCTCCTACTGAGCAGCAGAGGTAACACTGTACTGTATGTTCCCATAGAAAAGGTTATGATTCAGCCCATATGAAAGCACAGTTAAATATTAATGACATAGTGAATAATAGATGGGTTGTGTATGTGTGTGTGTGTACAGTTCAGCAGCCTGCCTGGTAAAGTAGTCCTTAATCAAGCAATAATGAGTGCTAGGCTATATGTCAACAGGGCCTTGTAATGCTGCCATATCAGCAAGTAGATAATGGGAGAGAATTAGGATCACTTAGATCCAATTCAAATATTCAATGAAGACACTGTAGCGAGAGTGGTTTGGCTTCGATTGTCATAACCTCAATCAGGGTGTGAACTTGCGGTCCTCTCCAGTCCCTCCCTGGGCGATCACCTCTAGTCTGTCCGTCCAGCCGAGCGTACTCCTCTGGCTGCAGATCGTCGGCCCTCTCCACTCCTTGTCCTCTCCCTGTCCCTGCTCGTCACTCTGCTAGAAGTAAAGAGACGACAAAATCACCTCATATCAGGTCTGATCCCCTCACATCTCCACTCCTCACTCCTCACTCCACACACACACACACACACACACACACACACACACACACACACACACACACACACACACACACACACTGCTGGGCCTGGACGGTGTGCTGGGACGTTACGGGGCCAGGCCCACGGTAAAAGGCCAGCGCTGTCCTGGTGTCCCTTCTCATCTCCGTCAGTCCCCAACCCTGGTCCCTGACCTAGAAACCACAGACCTGGCTGCCACCACCGTACAGCACCGTGTATGTGTGTTTGTTTGTGTGTGTTCGTGCGCATGTGTGTTCGTGCGCGTGTGCACGTGCTCTCCTCTCTTCCCTCCTGCCCAAACCCCCACCCCCCAACTTTCTGTCACCGCTGCCCCTCTGACCTGTTCGGGGGCGAATCGAAACGCTATACGAGTTACCGTGGTGACAGGCGATGGTCATGGCTGCTCAGGTGGACGGAGAGTAGCGGGGGGGAAGGGGATGTGTATGTGTGTTGGGGGCCGAGGAGGAGACGAGATGGCTTGTGGCACGGTGGCTCTCCTGCCTGCCCAGCAGCCTGACTGTCAGGCCCAATGTCTGCACCAGAGGAGAGGGATGGAGGGATGGAGGAAATGGAGAGAGAGGGAGAAGCAGTAGAGGATAGGTAACACGGGAGGGATGGAGGTCAAAGAAGGGATGAAGAGCGAAGGTGATGGAAGGTTGGGAAGATTGGAGGAAGGTGGAAAGGATAGAGCGATGGAGTGGAGGGGGGGGGGGGTAACAGAGGATACCAGGTCTACCAACCTGACATCAACCCCTCTGGGCAAATTCCGACCACAAGCCTATGATCACTCCTCTGTCCCCTCTCTCTCGTTCTCTTTTAATACCTATCTCTCTATTTTACAGGGCATTAAGGCAGCATGGCCTCTGGAGAAGCCCTCTCAGGGGAAGGCTGTGGCCTTGTTAAGAGTGGACACTAAGACACTAAGCCTCCAGGAGCTCCATGTGGACCTGTCTGACACGCATCCTGAGAGAGAGAGGGGAAAGAGAGGCATGTAAAATACATACGCATTCACACACACACACAAATACACACGCAAACCGAAACACACAAGCGTACACACACACGCAAACTGATACACACGGGTAGATACACACACTCACAGTCACACAAGCCCATGCACACACAAACAGAAACACACACATAGAAACAAAGAAATACACAGAAACACACAGAGTAGAGAATAGGGAGCCCAAATAGTGTTTACATTTAGATACATGGTTTTCTTGGTCCAAACATCACTCTGCTCGACAGACCAAGACTAAATTCAGTTTTATTTACAAGAGGAGAGAGATTACACTTCTGTTATTGCAGAAACACAGAGGGGAAAAACCTCCACAGATGCACACACACACACACACACACAAATGATATTACAGCAAGCCTGCATCAGATACGATGAAGTATTTCCAGGGGATCTCGAAGCAACAAAGTCTATAAACTATATAATGCCATCAATAAAAACATGGAGGAGCGTTTTAAGAGCATTAGAAAAGTTTGATCTGCTCGGGCGAAGCCTCCAGGGACTTCAGGAGCTGGAATTATTTATCAAAATGAAATGTCATATTAGTTTGTCTCTTTCTAATTAGATTTGGGCTTTCATAGTGGGTTTGTTTTTCATCTTGGTGGCAGTTTCAGTTGGACGAGAGCAGGGATATGTAGATTACACACACTAATGTTATGTAATGTGGAAGATATACATTAAAACCATGTTTTTGCTTCAAACAGTAATGTACTCTAGGCAAAAACTGTTGGAATCAACGCTGTTTCCACGTCATTTCAACAACAACAAATGTGATATGATGACGTTGAATCAATGTTGACAACTGATTAGATTTGCAAAAAGTAAGTAAGGGAATTTCCAACTTTTGACCTAAATCCAAATACATGGTGATTGTTTTTGTTGATTTCGCGCTGAATTTACGTTAGTTGACGACGGAACAAAATCTAAATTAGAACTGACGTCTGTACCCAGTGGGTATTATGCCATTGTGACAATCATAGAACCAGATACCCTCGTAGGAGGTCCATCTGACCACACACGCAACCCATATCTCACAGAGAGGACAGCTCCTCATGGCTAGCCCTGTGTGTGGTACAGGAAGCACCATTACAAACACCAGCTCACCAGATCCATCAAACACCAACACCGCCAACCACCGCAGTCACATGCAAAGAAAGGACACCCTGATGTGTGTGTGTGTGTGTATATATATATGTATATGTGTGTGTGCACGTGGTTGTATGCCATACCACAGGATGTCGCTAGCAACTGAAATGGGGAGAACGCGCTCGCGGTAATGGCTGGAGCGGAATACGTGGAATGGTATCAAACACATCAAACACAGGTCTTTGATGCCATCCCAGTGGCGCCGTTCCGGCCATTATTACGAGCCATTCTCCCCTCAGCAGCCTCCTGGGATGCGTACATTATGTGCGTGTACCTGCGCGCGTGACAGGGGACGGTGGCGACGGTAAGGGCAGACACAGATGTCCTTTGAGTGCAGACACACCTTGTTAAGGGTATTAGGATCAACACAGTGATTGATCTACGTGTCAGGTGCCTAAGTGGAGCGCTGGAGCCGTCCCTACACAACCTCATTTTACTCTACAGGGTCAATTAAGACCCGGGAAGGGAGAGTTGGAGAGGAGGGAGGGATAGGGGAAAGAGGGGTCCAGACAGGTGACGCAAGAATGACAAACACACTTGAAACACTGAGGAGTACTTTGTTGTTTTCAGGTGCCAGTAACCACACAAGGAGAGAAAAAGAGACAGACAGAGAGACAGACAGTGAGACAGAGAGAGAGAGACAGACAGAGAGACAGAGAGACAGAGAGCGTGAGAGAAGGACAGCGCTCACTATGACAACACTAACGCAACTGGACTGACAAAGGTGGCTTTAGATGGGCTAATGAACTATCTTAACCATGACAGTCCCTCAGTGATAGCAGTTCCCACAGTCATTTCTCTCGGTGATTTCCTTCCGTGTTTCCTTTCCATGGCTGTGCAGCAGAGTCCACTTCACAGACACACTTGTCACTCCCATACATCTCTATTCACACACCCACAGCGAGCCTGTGATGTATTGAGTAGTAGAGTGTGTCTGGTGGATGTTAAATATAGATGCTACTGGATGAGAGCGTAACGTAGCTGAGAAAGCCTGATGAATGTTAGATTGGACAGGATATTGGCCCCTACTTATTCCATCGCTATTAGACTAATAGACCTTCATTTGATACTGATCACCCCTTCTATTCCATTCCATCACCAGCACTTCCACGCTACACACAATGGGGAAACAAGAGTTGAAATAGAATATAATGCAAAATAGAATAGAATAGAACGTAGAAATGCACCGTTAACCAACAGTGGACGTAATGGCCCCATTACAGAGGGAAACATTAAACAATACTTTTCTTCTGGTTGCTCTGAGGTTTATTCTACCGGCTACTAAACTAGAAACATCTGCAAAAGCCTGATCCAAAGAAAAGCCTGATCCAAAGAAAAGCCTGATCCAAAGAAAAGCCTGATCCAAAGAAAAGCCTGATCCAAAGAAAAGCCTGATCCAAAGAAAAGCCTGATCCAAAGAAAAGCCTGAAGACAGAAGTTAGTCTACAGTTACGTTGGTCTACAGTTACGTTGGTCTACAGTAACATTAGTCTACACTACCGTTGGTCTACAGTAATGTTGGTCTACACTACCGTTGGTCTACACTACAGTTGGTCTACACTACCGTTTGTTTACAGTTATGTTAGTCTACAGTAACGTTTGTCTACAGTTACGTTAGTCTACAGTAACGTTTGTCTACAGTTATGTTAGTCTACAGTAACGTTAGTCTACAGTTATGTTAGTCTACAGTAACGTTTGCCTACAGTTATGTTAGCCTATAGTTATGTTAGTCTCTCCTCTGCATGCATGCAGCCCAATGCAGAGAGAATTCTCCATCAACACAAACAAATGAGCCTTCTCTTCTGGGCAGGTGGGAGCTCTCCCCCTCCTCCTCCTCTCCCCTTTCTCCTTGAAAGGAAGGATGGCAGGGCCTGGATAGGGTTAACCCATTCACCCCTCTTCTCTTCCTCCTCTCGCCTGCCTTTCCCTCTCTCTATCTATCCCCCTCACTCCCTGCATCCATTTGCAAATGATCTCGCTTGTCTGCATATTGTCACTTACAGCCTGCCCGGCCATTCATCAGCTGTCGGCTTGCCGTGCGCTCTCCCCACCCGCTCCCCCTCTCCTCCCTTCCCCCCTCCTCTCCAGCCGCGCTCCTTGTGCCCAACACATTTATTTGTTCCTTCTCTGACCTGGAGAATAGGGGTCTCTCTCTCTCTCACAGTCACACTCTCCTTAGGTACTCCTCCCCTCTCCATCGTGTGTTTCTGGGGCACAGCTCAACCCGATAATGGAGAAGGAGCAATCTTGAAAAACAAAAAAAGGAAAGGATGAGAGGACAACTGTGAGAGTCAGTCCACCTATCCTGGTTGAATGTTGAGATTATTTTGTTGGCCCCCCCTCCATACCCTCTCCTACAGCCCGCTCGTTTTCCTGTGAGAGGGTGTCTCACTGTTGGGGGAGGGGGGGGGGGGGGGGTCTGGAGGGTGTACAGACAGATGACCTGAGTATGTTTCTGTCGGGGTAGGTGGGGCGGGGGTGCGGGGAAGCACGGCAGAGGGAGAGACGTCACACACTCTGGATTTATGGGCCCTTATCAGCATGCCATTTGCATCTGCGTTCAGCTGAGTTGCACAGGCCCATTTTCTCTAGCCCTCCATCTCTTTTCATCTGCTCTCTCTCTCAGTATCCATCTCACTCTCTCTGTCTCCATCTCTATCTCTCTCTCAATCTCACCCTGACTCCCCCTCTCTGCTCATTCAATTCAATTTCAATTTAAGGGCTTTATTGGCATGGGAAACATGTTTACATTGCCAAAGTAAGTGAAATATATTTTTTAAGAAGTGAAATAAACAATTTACAGTAAACATTACTTACAAAAGTTCCAAAATAATATTAGACAAATGTCATGTCTATATACAGTGTTGTAATGATGTGCAAATAGTTAAAGTACAAAAGGTAAAATAAATCAACATAAATATAGGTTGTATTTACAATGATGGCAACCAGTGAGGAACAACCCTTTTCTTGTGGCAACAGGTCACAAATCTTGTTGCTTTTGATGGCTCACTGTGGTTTTTCACCCAGTAGATATGAGAGTATAGCAAAATTGGATTTGTTTTCAAATTCTTGTGGGTCTCTAATCTGAGGGAAATATGTGTCTCTAATATGGTCATACATTTGGCAGGAGTTTAGGAAGTGCAGCTCAGTTCCACCTCATTTTGTGGGCAGCGTGCACATCGCCTGTCTTCTGCTGAGAGCCAGGTCTGCCTTTGGCGGCCTTTCTCAATAGCAAAGCTATGTTTCACTGAGTCTGTACATAGTCAAAGACGTCCTTAATTTTGGGTCATTCACAGTGGTCAGGTATTCTGCCGTTTGCATCTGCGTTCAGCTGAGTCGCACAGGCCCATTTTCTCTAGCCCGCCATTTCTTTTCATCTGCTCTGTTTTTTTGTAGTAAATTCTTTAATGTTTTTAGTAAATTCTTTCCAATGTGTCAAGTATTTATCTTTTTGTTTTCTCACGATTTGGTTGCGTCTAATTGGGTAGCTGTGCTGGGGCTCTGTTTGTGTTTGTGAACAGAGCCCCAGGACCAGCATGCTTTGGGGGCTCTCATTCTCATCCGTCTTCCATCTCTCTACCTCTGTCCCCCGTTCCCATTTTGTCACCCTCTCTGTTCGTATCCTTGTTTATTTTCTAATTCTCTTTCTCTATAGTCATACCACCAACACCACACTCACTCCCCCTTACTTCTGTGTGACTCCCCTCCCCCTCTAACCATTCCCACTGCATTAGCAAAGACAATGCATCTATTATACATGCAGTGGTTTCACTGTTGTAAAATAACTAATTCCAGTTGGGGGGGGGGGGGGGGGGGGGGGGTCATCCCATGGATCATTAAGCTATTTTATTTGGAATTATAGGACCCCTGTATGTAAACTATTTTATGTTAACATTATTTGATACAAATATTGAATTTGGCCTTTACTACTATAGCCCACAGAAACGCATAGAATAACACATTCATAAATGCCCCAAACATTTATTTAAAAAAAGTAAATAAATCATAAGGAATAAAGTTCAGACTTTTACTCAAGTATTATTTTACTGGGTGACTTTCACTTGAGTCATCTTCTACCTAGGGATCTTTTCTTTTCCTCAACTATGACAACTGGGTACTTTTTCCACCACGGCTGAACCCGAAAAGATGTTTACGTTAATTAGGTTGATGCATGGGTGCGTCAGCAGACTCTGAAGGACTAAATGCAGCTTGCTGTGGAGGAATACCAAATCAGCTCCAACTCCTGCAACTTGGGAGGGTGGCCCTTCATTCCACCAGAGAGGGAGCATAGGGTTGCTTGCATGTGTGTGAGCTTTTCCGTGTCCATGTAACAGAAGGACACACGGTGTATCTTGATATCACTTCCTCTCTTCCTCCACCTTGTTCAATTCATTCCTGGAATCCCCAAGTTGCCCCTTCTCTCCATCCCGATTTATCTGTGTTCATACAACGAACACCGTAGGGGTGAATCCTGCTACTGTAGTAGGTATCATCTCACCTGTTTAAATCTTAAAACAGGAAAGAGAGCGGGAAAACGTACCCACCCACTCTCCCTCTTCTTGCATTTCAGGCACTCCGCTCCCTCTCTCCCACACATTATTCACACCCTTTTCACCTCACAATCCTCTGCTTGCCAATCACTTTCTCCACATGTCACTTCCATAAGGCAGGCAGATGGAGACCCAAACCGGGCCGGTCACGCTAGGCCAGAGTCCCTCCAACCCCCCCTCTTTAATAATAAATGGACACTTCCATTATGAGCTCTGATGCTGCCTTCAGGCTCAGGCAGGCTCACTCATGCTACGGGATGGGGGGGGGGGTTGGGTTGCGTCGTTCCAGAGTTTGGGATGAGGTGAAGGAGGGATGAGCGGTAGGGGATAGCACCAAACTATCCCCCACCACATTTTATTTGACATGAAAATAGAGCTCTTTGGCCACACACACCAGTGGTGGGTTTGGCGTCAAAAAAACATAATTACATGCGGAAAAGTACCTCATACCTCCTGCAAAACGTGGTGGTGGATGTTTGATGTTATGGCGCCATTTTGCTCCCACTGGTCCTGGGGCCCTTAAAGGTCAACAGCATCATGAATTTGACCGAGTACCAGGACATTTTACACAAAAACCTAGTTGCCTCTGCCAGGTGGCTGAAACTTGGCTGCAAGTTGATCTTCCTGCAAAATAATAACCCCAAGCATACATAAAATAAAAACTAAAAAGATTCAAAGAAATGGTTAATTGACCACAAAAATCAACATTTTGCAATGGACATCTCAGTGTACGGACTTGAACCCCATTGAAAACCTGTGGATTGAATTGAAGAGGGCAGTCCAAGTGCAGACAAACAATATCAAGGACCTGGAAAGATTCTGTACAGAGGAATGGTCTAAGATCCCTCTAAGATCCCTCCCAATGTGTTCTCCAACTCATAAAACCTTTTAGAAAAGGCTGTGTGATGCAGTACTGAAAACAGGAAAGCCAATCATCTTTAGCCCTATATTTGAGTTTTATTATCACTTAATACAATCTCTTTCTCTGAGCAATTGTATTAGTATAAAATACTACAATTTCCCCAGTTCTAGAGCATACAATACAGCTCAGCTCATCTTTATCAAGGGTGCCAATCATTTGGGACGAGGTTGGGGTGGGTTAAGGGAGTCTAAGCCACAAGACAATACATTTATGCTGTTCTCTCACAGAGCTCCATCGGTAACCCTTACATATAGTAGTTATTTTTTATTGTATTACTATTTTTTTTTAAACTCTGCATTGTTGGTTAAGGGCTCGTAAGTTAACATTTCACTTTTAGGTGTATTCGGCGTGTGATAAATACAATTTGAACACGTAGCTACTGTAAAACACTGTGTGAGACAATTACCTACAGGTTAACCTCTAGTCAAACTGTACCGGTAAGCGTGGACAGACAGCGGTTGATAAGCAGTAGTGGAACTGGTTACAGAAGCGCTGTGGGCTGAGCAGTCGCTTGTGCTTTTAGCACGGTACAATCCTATCATCTCTTACTCATGTGGTCGCAATAGACTCACAACCCTGAGTGCAAACAGTAAACCGGTTTCCGCCGTGGAGTCAATTGTCTGTGTGCGGTGATACTGTAACATACAAGCAATGTCTCAAGTGTGAGTGTGTGTGAATGTGCATGCCTGAGTGTTGAGTGTCTGTGTTCTTGTGTCCGTCTGTATGAATGCATGCATGCGTTTGTGTATGGGTGAGTGAGTGCGTTTGTCACACTGGGCTCTGAAAAAGTGATGGAATTAGGGCCCGCCACCTGCGACATTTGAACTATGACCTCTGCCCCGAGTCAGCTGATCAGGACCCTGGAAAAAAGGCTTTCCACTGGCCCTCTGATAACCCAGATACGTGAACACAGGCAGAACCCGTTACTGCAGCACACAGCCCTCTACTGTACACCAGCCATGTTACACTGTAGGACATTTAGCACGTTTCAACTCCGTGTTTCAAACGTTCTCTTAAAATTGCACTGATGACATGCTCCCTACACATGACCCCATTATCCCCAACCACAGCAATCACCTGATCCCCCCCCTCCTATCCTTCACCACCCATCCAAAACCTCCATCTCTTCTTCTCCCACCCCCACCTCAGACCAGGACACAGGAGGCTATTGGTAAATAAACACTTGCATGACAATGGGCCCTAGCGTTGGGCTGGGCTGTGGTGGCTGCCATTGTATATTTATAGGGAGTTGAGTTCATAATTCATGGCGATGGATTACTTTGGAGTCGATGGTCCCAGGCCTTCTATCCTCTCACGCTCTCCTCCTCATGCTTGCTTCCCCCTGCTCTCCCACTACAGTAAGCTACTGACACAGAGAGCACTAACAATACTGGACATGTGCAGGACTGCCGCTCTCTCCGCTGCCCACCCCCATTATAATAATATATTCAAGGATTAAAAGGGGGGTTTTATCTTGGAGCTCCCATGCATTATGAATGGGGAATTTCAAAATTTAATTGCCCCGAATTAAATGATTCAAGATAATGTTTCTTTTATAAATTCGTAATAGGTCCAGGGGGCAGAGAGGGGGGGGGGGGAAATACATTAAATAAAACTTCCCTCCCCAACAAAGGAAAAGAGAAAGAGAGTGGGGGAAAAAAAGGGATGCTGACCTTGTGCCCCTGGAGGAGTGAGTGTAAGGGCTGTTTGGAGAAGAGAGCAGGAGGAGGAGAGAAAGAAAGAACAAGGCTGTACACAAATAGGAGGTGAGAAATTAGAGTCACTTTAATCTGTGGCGCTTCCATGTGGACAGTTTCATGACTATTCTGTGTTGTCCATCGCAACCTTCTGTCACCATCACACGGGACCAACCTCAAACTACTGCAATGTGGTGAGCTGGACTGATCCTAGATCTGTATGTTGTACAGTGTAAGAAGTATTGTGCCAACTTGTCACTGTACTTACACTGCGTTTAAGGTAAAGGTTAGGGTAGTCTCGTGGGGACATCCTTTCAAACCTGGTCTTGTTGCCAGAATGTGAGAAGCCTTGGTTCCCCGAGACTAGAGTTGCTGTCATGTACAGTAACAATGAATCATTTCAACAGTTACACTGTACTTACAATAATCATCATATGGTCACGAGAACCCTGCAAAAGTCTAAACGTTACCACCAACTATCACTGTCAGAGGAGTTAGCTAAAGCACAGAGTACAGATCTTGGACCAGGCTTGTAAAGGTAGCCCGAGTGCTCATCTGTTTGTGCCATCATGCCAACTCCTTGTCACTCATTGGCTTGACAATGACAGCAATGGGGTTGGGCAAGAGCACAAACAGACCTGGGACCAGGCGAAGAGGCGAGCTGGTGAGGACTTTGTGGCTAGATAGAACAGGGTGCTGTGAATTGCTTGGAGAGTGTGATTGGTTAAAGCAGTAGGAAGAATTCTCAGTAACTGTACACTACACTAACTGGAAACAATCTTTAGAGAAGCAGCAGGTAAAGACTGGTAGAGAATCGTACAAAATGGCAAGTAGTGGTAGTAGTCCAGTGGGAGTCAATCAAAATACAGGAACAAACCCGTCCATGATGAGAGGTCGGAGTGCGACAAAGCACAGTATGCAGCAGGAAACAAGGTGATACTTCAACAAAGGTAGAAAACGAGCCCGTTTTATAGTTGCGTTATACAGCAGAATAGACTTCGGAGCAACTCTCGTTTTGCAGTTGGTAACAGCACGAACAGATAGACAAATTAGAATTAAGTAGCGCGAGCTAACACTTTGGAGAAAGGCGAAAATAAACTGCTTGTGCATGGCCTATTAAAAATGGCCGCTCAAATCCGTCCGTCCGTCGCGCGGGAGAGACGAGTATGCAGCCGCCAATGAATTAGCTCCCTGTGCCGACATGAACCGCTGTCTGCTAACAGATGAAATGACAATAACAGCTACTGTACTGGAGTTACGGGGTTATTTAAGAGCTTAGGCATCTAACGGAGAGAGAGCTAAACTCCACATCATGTTTCGATAGCCATTTATTGGCTAACACAAAAAACTAACTAAGCTGAACATAGAGCAGATGTCAATACAGACAAAAAAAACAAACTAAGCTGAACATAGAGCAGATGTCAATACAGACAAAAAAAAAAAAACTAAGCTGAACATAGAGCAGATGTCAATACAGACAAAAAAAACAAACTAAGCTGAACATAGAGCAGATGTCAATACAGACAAAAAAAAAAAACTAAGCTGAACATAGAGCAGATGTCAATACAGACAAAAAAAACAAACTAAGCTGAACATAGAGCAGATGTCAATACAGACAAAAAAAACTAACTAAGCTGAACATAGAGCAGATGTCAATACAGACAAAAAAAAACATACGTTGAAAATTTGCGATTGGATCAGAGACCTCTTTATTAACGGGTTGTTTGTCTCGTTTCTGGTGTGGAGGGAGGAGTAACAAAAATAGTTTGCACCGTTTCAGGATGTCGAACTACAAAACCAGCATCTAAGTGAAATGAGCAGAAGTCCTTTGTGTGAACCACGTCTTGTCGTGTCTCGCTGAAGGTTCGACTTCAACACCATTCTGAATTATGGCTCTCATAATATGGACTAGCGTTAGTCATATTCTTCATCACAACAGAAACTCATCCTTGGGTGATTCAATTTGCAACTTGAAGAGCTGAGGTACATTCATAATAAAGTTTTAAATGAAGAAAAAAAAAAAGAAGACCCAAATCACCTGATTTTAGCCATCAAATTTCACTCAATCAACACACATATTATCCTTTCCATTACATTTCAAATGGTACTTCATACTCTTGAGTAAAGAAATAAAATACTGATTGTTCCCAGAAGAAGTGCACAGGACATTTTGTGCCAGCAGTTTCCTTCAGTTGTATTTAAAAAGCTATTGAGTAAAACCAGGAAGTGCAGCGCGAGAAGAGAGAGAGGGGAAGTGATGATCTCAAACAGAGAACAAAGAGCCAGAGAAAAAGATTGTGAAATTATACTAGGTGTGTATTAAAAGGTGCAATATGCAGAAATCGCTCTGCCATTTCCTGGTTTCAAAAATTCAGTAATTTCAGTTTGTAACAAAACAAACCGCTGTGAAATATCTTATCAATAACCCCAAAAATTGTATTTCAGTTGTTTGAAGCTGGTGTACTAAAGCGAAAGTAAAAGACTCAAAAACTAAACTTAAGAATAGGAAACATAGAAATAGCGTACATAGAACTGATCTAACACTTCTTAAACTTACTATCAATGAAAATGACAGATCTAAAAATCCCATTGCTATGTGAATTTGGTCAGGTTTCCCAAAAAGTAACACATATTGCAGCGTTAAGATAAACTACAGTAATAAACTGACAGAGGTAAAGGGTTAGGATGAGATTTTGGCTTGCTCGAGACTAAATTAAATACAATTCAAATCTAATTTCTTTCCTTCTGTTCAACCTACAGTAGTGGAAATGAAACCAGGGTCGTCCCCTGCCATTGTTGATCCCTACCGTTCTCTCACAGCTTGTATGTGAAGTCAATGTAAACCAGTAAAGCACTGTTCAAACCTCAACAACAAAAAGCCAGTTTTTCATGTAAATGACAAACTTCTAATGCTCAGACAGAAGGCCGATGGGGGAGACACTGACTGGCAGTGTGCAAGCAGTCGGGAGCGGTTGGTAGGTAGAAAGGCACCAATAACAAAGCCATGGAAGGAGGGACGAACCAACGAAATGGACAGATAGTGAAAAGTTCTACCATTTAAAAATTCAAATTCTGTTTTTTATTCTTAGCTCCTTTATTTCTGAGTCACTTTAGAGAGACAAAAATAAAGAAATAGAAAAGGGCTGACTGACTGGCTGACTGCTGCTCTTCTTCTGCAATAACGGTTAGCTAGATGATGATTCCATCTATTCAATGTTGACTTTGGGCTCGTCTCCAGTTCGTTCCGCACTCAGGTCCAAGTCCACTCCCAGTGAGAGAGAAGCAGTAGCCTCGTCTCCGTTCCTGGTTTGGCCTTCCTGTTCCTGGGTGGTTGCAGGGACAGCAGTGTCAGGCATGGTGGAGTTAGCATCCACATTATCCCCCTCCTGAGCAGGGCTAGTGTCCTGGGCTTGGCTAACACTTCGGCCTGCGTCTGAGGAGATTGGGCTAGCGTCTCCAACCTGCAGGACTGGGCTAGCGTCCGTACCATTCCCGTTGACCACCACCTTCCCACCATCCCCGTTGACTATGAGGGGGGCTAGATCTCTGGCTGCGCCCCCGTGTCCCAGCTGCTGTACCTGAGCCAACACCTGCTCCACCGCTGCCTGATCGTCTCCCTCCTCGTCCTCCTCCTCTAGTTTCCTCAGGATGATGGGCAGTTTGTCGTCGGCGTCGGCATTCTCCAGCAGGGCGATGTCGCTCTCCTCATAGCGGGGCAGCGGAGCGCCCTCCTCCTGCTGCTGCTGGAAGTGCAGGCGCTTGGCCTTGCCGCTGGCCACCACCTTCTCCAGGATCTGCTTCTCAGCCAGGCGCAGCTGGATGGCCACGCGGGAGTGGAGAGAGAGGCCGGGCTTCTCCAACGCACACTGGTCATCCTGGAGGACAGGGAGGTGGGGCGACATTGGGCAGAGGGTAAGCAAGTGAGGTAGAGGGGAAGGGAGAGGGGAAGGGAGGGGGAGACAAAGTGAGTCAGCAAAGAGAGAAAATAAAACAATATGGCGGGTGAGCCATGTTGTCCTTACTGACCTGGGAGCTGGTCTTGTAGGTCTGGAGCAGCAGGGCAGCCCTGGTCTCCAGGAAAGTCCACAGTTTGATCTCATTGTCCCAGCTCACAGGGAACTCGGTGTTTCCCAGGGTGAAGATCTTATTGATGGCATGTTCTCCTACCAGGTAGTCCTTCAGCTCTTCTGTGGCGAAGAGGGGTTAAAATGGCAGCGAACCAGAATGTCAGGACCAATACGATTACACAGAGGAAACAACATCCAGCTCAACTCATCTGGTCTTTAGAGCTAAACATATAACAATGTTTTTTTTTTTTTTTTTTTTTAAGACGTCAATTAAGCTTGGTGACATTAATTAAAACCTTGAACATTAGAGTTAAGATAAAGGGCTGTTATTCTACAGGCCGAGTCTCCAGGTATTTAAACCGGTAGCCAACTGCTGTCTTCGCAATCTGCCTTTCGATTGGAGCAATTACATAAGGCTTGATTACCCCTGAGAGGGAGACATGAAAGGATCGGAGGTTGAGTGCCTAATGTGTTCACACGCCACACACACACCTGATACAATAGTATATCTGTGTGGCCTGAGGTAGAGGAGGCCTGTCTCCTACAGAAGCTGTAGTATGCTAGCCAGGCCAGGGTTCAAATACAATTTCAAATCGTTCAAATACTTTGAGCATTTGCTTTAGCCTGCCTGGAGAGCTACACGGGTAACCTCGATCAAGTAAAGTATTTGTATTATTTCAAACTGGAGTTCACGTCCAGGTATCACTCTTAACCTCTCCTCGGCCGTTGCTGGCATCGTGCCTTAGCGTGCGACAGGCCTCGTGACCGTGCGGGGATCCATAGGCAAGGTCCCGAATCGATGCTAGCATTTACGCTTGCGGGTCTTACCCTCGGTCATACAGAAGACTCTGAGGAAGGCCAATAGCTGGGCAGAGATTGGAGGATCGCTGCAGTGCAGGGCAAAGATACTAGACCTGATGAGAGTGGAGAGAGGGGAAAGAAAAAGTGAAGGAGAGACTGTACAGTCACAGCAACTTCTCTATTTCCCATTACACACACACACACACACACACACACACACACACACACAAGGCTCTGTCAGAGCTTCAATCTGCGTTTGTTGCTCAGCAGAAAGCCTTAGTTGAACTGAAATTGGTACTTAATGCAGGTAAAACCAAGTACATGTTATTTTCCAAATCACATAAAAAGCTATCTGATGATTTACGTCTTTTGAAAGGTGCCCTCATTGAGGCTGTCCCCACCTACAAATATCTGCGCGTCTGGATTGAGGAAAAGCTACGTTTCAAAAAAACATGCTGGCGAGTTAGTAAAGAAAATTAATTCAAAATTGGCTTCTTCTTTAGGAAGAGGTCTCACTTTTCGTTAAACAGCAGAAAACTAATTATTCAGTTAACATTCATTCCGGTTATTGACTATGGCGATAATCTATATCAGTGGTCGCCAACCGGTCGATCGCGAATGACTGGTCGATCATCAAGACATTCCTAGTCGAACACCAAATATTTCTGTAGAAAAGCCAACGAACGATAAAGGCGTGCGCTTCTTTTTTTAAAATCATGTTGAGTTGTTGCCGGTAGGTGCACTTGATTCGAAAGTCCTGCGCATCGGGTAAGCAAAGTGTTCCCATGAGACAAACTCCGCCTACCAGCAAATCGGTGACTAAAGAGAGTGCACCAACTGCGCTGCCCAATCGAATAGCTCAAATCACCGTGGCTACAGATCTTCCGTGACCCTGGCCACAGCCAAGTTTAATAGGCTACTAGCCTACGTAAGATTTAATAACTTTTAAAATCATGACCACAGAGAGACTGTTAATGAATACAGCAACAAGATGCTGTTTTTATGAGTGAGTTCATGTTTAAGTTTAAGTTATATATATTCAGCACTGTCACTGTTCTTATTCAACACTATATTTTGTTATATGCTCGGGCTGCAGCTGCAACGAATGAGTAGCCAAGTATCGACAGCCCTGCCCTTTTATGATTATTAGCAGCTCGTCGTGACCATTTTAATATGAAGGAATATTTCACTTTCTCTGGTCATAGGAACAACATGAATTTGTGCCTGAGGCAGATGCGGTGCGACTCGACTTTCGCCATCAGGTGGAAGACGGTGTCCCCTCTCTCTGGTCAGTCTCACCGGAGGAAAGGAAGGAGAGAGCAGGTGGAAGACGGTGTCCCCACTCTGGTCAGTCTCACCGGAGGAAAGGAAGGAGAGAGCAGGTGGAAGACGGTGTCCCCTCTCTCTGATCAGTCTCACCGGAGGAAAGGAAGGAGAGAGCAGGTGGAAGACGGTGTCCCCTCTCTCTGATCAGTCTCACCGGAGGAAAGGATGGAGAGAGCAGGTGGAAGACGGTGTCCCCTCTCTCTGATCAGTCTCACCGGAGGAAAGGATGGAGAGAGCGGTTGAGAAAAATCTCTTTAAACGGCCAATCCGACTCTGGCATCCTTCTAGAGCTCAGACTTCTCGACCTGAAGATCACGGACGTGGTGATTCGACCTCGTTGACCATCAGATGCAGGTACCGTCAGTCCGGTAAAATAAAATGGTTCATTATTTAAATTCATGCTACAGTGCCTCACAAGTGCTAAACCAACTGATCTATTTTGTTATCAACGCTCGAGTTTTGAAATATAATATGGTCTGATTAACAATATTGGCAGGCCAATCATATAGCCAATATACTGTGATTATGTACTAGGCCTGCTGCCCAAACCTCATTCCCACAAACCTGTTTGAGGTTAATGTACATAGAAAATATCTGAGCAGTAGATATCAGCTTGCTTTCTGACTGCGAAAGTGACCTCGACTCAGAAAAGGTTGGTGACCACTGCTCTATGTGAAAGCAGCGGTCACTGTATTGAAGCCATTGGACGCCGTTTATCATAGCGCTTTATTACGGCCGATGTGTACAGAACAGAACTTTGCATTTTGTATGAGAATGTGGGCTGGCCCTCGTGGTCTCGTAGATCGCTGCGTTGCACTGTTTTCGGTCTATGAAGCCCTCTTGCATAAACTTCCCCCAACCTTACCTCATTGTGAACCTATAGATGTACGGGCTACCGGACCGGTGCTCAGGGAGGGCGAACTCTGCACATCTATCTCCACTGGGTTGGGTAGATCTGCTTTTCGTTTCACGTGTGGTGTGATAGACAATGTACTTTAAAATTGAAGGAGTTGGTGCCTCCAGGGCATTTCGGATGGTTATTAGGGTACCTTTCACTGAATAAAGTGTCTGTTTATTATTGGGTTTGGCTTTTTGTGTACATGTCGTTTATACTAGTGTGTTTTAAGGTGTATATAAATGTGTAGTTGAATGAGTTTATTGTATATTGCGGCGCTATACGGGGCTCATCTGGAAAAGAGACCTGGGTCTCAGCATCGACTCCCTGTCAAAATAAAAGGTTCAAATACAAAACTCACAAAGACAAAAACGTCCACAGTGATCCCCGTATGGCGCGACGCATATAAAACCCTGACCCGTAGGTTAAACTCAGTGACGGGGCTTGGCAGGTACAGTTTGTGTTAATGGAGGTTAGTGGCCCATGGCGAACTCAGATGTTTAGTATAGCCGCCACTGGTCCATGGTTAACCAAGACCCACTCACATTTAGCATCAGCTGAGTGGAGGGCAAACCCTGATCCCCCGAGGCATCTTTAACATACACTTAATCAATTACAAGTAAAATCTTTCATTACCGCGGGATATTCCTGGTGTTTTAACCGTGCCGCTTGTAACGGAGAGAGAGAGAGAGAGAGGGGAGAGAGAGAATATAAGAGGCAGAAAGAGAGAGAAGGGAGGGAGGGAGGTACCACTTGGGCAGGCTAGGCTGGCGGGTCGGTGTGGGCGCTGGTTCCTGTTCCGGCCCAGCAGAAAACGTTGCAGTGTTGTCTCAGAGTAGGCCTCTATACCATGTGGGGGGGTGCGTTTTTCGACCCACAGCGGGCTCTGGTCAAAAGTAATGACCGCATTAAAGGAATGTTAAACCCCTTCCTGGATGGCCTAAAGACAGGAAGCACTCCAGGAGCACGGTTGGCCAGCCCTGGAATAGTGCACCATTTGTGATGCAGCCTTCATGTCACAGTGCAGCTGTTGTTTTCAGAGTAAATTCTCCTCTCCTGTATGTAGTGTTGGGATAGCGATGGGCAGAGAGAGAAGTAATGTAATAGTAATGCTGCGAGACTAGAGCCTCGGTAATGTGTTTGCAGTGTAATAATGGTCGGCCATGTCCTGCCAATTGTCACATTGATCAATTCACTGAAATTCTGGAAAATATTGCCCTCCTGAAATTACCCGTCTCTGACATAATGGAGAGAGATAATTTGTTTTCTCTCGCGCCACCCCCTCCTTCTCCCTCCATCCCGCCGAGGGAATGCCTGTGTGCGTGCGCGAGCCTCTCTACTTACGAGGGGATGCCAGCGCGAGCCAGCACCTCCGCCTTCATGGCGTACAGCCGTTCACTCTTGGACACGCCCAGTTTGATCTTGACCCTGTCGTGGGCGTTCTCCTGGAAGAAGAAGCCGTTGTGGATCACAAACTCAGCGTTGGACCGCGTCCCATAGAATATGTAAATCTGAGGACAGACGAGAGAACAGTCACTCACCATTAAAAGGGGAAGTTCAGTATTTTACAACTTAATGTTAGATGTTTTTTCTCCCTGAAAACAGGAAAAACTGTATATATAATTTTTTTTTTTTTTAAACTGCCACTACAAACGTTAGTATTTCATTGGCTGGCAGCTGAAGTCAGCTGAACTTCCCCTTTATCATCCGATTCGAACTCAACCTCTAGAAGGTTCCTGTAGATTGGATCATTTGGATGTAAGCAATGTGGTGAACATTCCACCCACTATTCCTCTGTACCATTTTCCATCATAATCATGTTATCATTTCTGATCTAGTGGAAGCTACACATGGGCACAGAGAATCCCCACACCACTCCACTCGCGGACGGCTCCAACATATTACATCCACATTTACAGATAGCAGAAGGAGTGTGAGAGGTAAAGGAGAGCGAGAGACGGGGCAGGGGATAGAGAGGAGGAGTGATAAAGCTTAGGAGGGAATGTAGCTTAGTGGTTTGTGTGTCTGTGAGCTCAGGCAGGTTCCACGTCCAAAAAAATGGCACCCTATTCCCTATATAGTGCACAACTTTTTTTAAATTTTTTTACCAGGAACCATAGTGCTCTGGTCAAAAGTAGTACACTAGATAGGGAATAGGGTGCTATTTCAGACACATCCTCTGTGAGCTCTGGGGCACTTCGGCCGGACGGTGACATCTGCCGGAGGAATCATAGGATCAAGAGGCTCGACTCCCCATCACCCCCCCACCACACACACACACTTCGCTGTCTCTAAATCTTATCAAATAATTCCCATTCTAAAAAGAGAGAGGTGGAGATGGGGAGGAGAGGGAGCTGTAGAAGTTGGTGGAGTCCCGATTATCCACCCCTCTTCCAGTTTCCACAGATTTAACAACTGTGGAAACTCCCTCCAGCCAATAAGTGAGGCATGGCCCAGCTAACTCACACCCAGCCTGACCTTCTCCCGCTACCTGACATACTTAAAATACCTTTATTTAAACTAGGCAAGTCAGTTAAGAACAAATTCGTATTTACAATATTTACAAAATCCTCCCCTCACCCGGACGACACTGGGCCAATTGTGCGCCACCCTATGAGACTCCCGACCACGGCCTGTTGCGATACAGCCCGGGATCGAACCAGGGCCTGTAGTGACGCCGCTAGTACTGAGATGCAGAGCCTTAAACCGCTGCGCCACTCGAGAGACATAACATCAACACTGGACACCAGTCAGTCATCCAGTCAGGAACCAACCACCTTTAAATTGATATACACATCCATGATGCAATTGGATCGTACGCTTTGTACATAACCCATAATAACTCAACATTATGTACAGGACAAATATGTAAAGTAGGTAAGCCTTGTTCAAGGCAGTACGGCCCACAGGATCCTGTCCCATCTCCTGTTTCTTGTCGCGTGAGGTACATCCCCCTGGACAGGACGCTCGTTTTGTATCGTAGCTAAAGAGTAAACGGCGCCCAGACCCACCTGGTCGTTCTCTTTGTAGTCCTGCAGAGCCACACACTCACACCGGTCATCCTCCAGGTTGTAACCAGTGGTGATCTGTGACACACACACACACACACAACAGGCAAATTGCAGTTCACGGATTGATTAGTGACAGTTGGAAAAGCTCGTGGAAGCATTTTACATTCGCATTTCAGTTCTTATCCAGAGCGACTTACAGGAGCAATTAGGGTGAAGTGCCTTGCTTAAGGGCACAGACAGATTTTTGTTCACCTAGTCAGCTCAGGGATTCGAATCAGATACCATTTTGGTTTCTGGCCCAACGCTCTTGGTTTTATATGGACTGGTTCAAATCAAAGTGTATTGAAAGTGCATTTCAAAACATAACACACTTTACAGTGAGACATTTAAAAAGGTGGTTAAAGTGCAGAGCTGCAAAGTGACGCTCCTTCACTGACGGGCAAAACAATTTACAGCATGTTTATTTCATATACTGTACGTGACCAGCTAATCTAACAAATGTACAATATTTTCCCTCCTAGTATGAGACGAGCTGCATATCAAATCCTCCATTCGTTCGGTAACAAACTCAAGGGAATAATGAACAAAAATCATCAAGTACATTTATTTCAAAACATGAATGTATTGATTTACATATGCTAAACCAATGAGTATATCAATACAAATAATTCCTTTATCCGGATTTAGTGAGAGTTCACAAATGGGCAGAAATGAAGGTAATTGAACGAGCCCGCACCATTTCTCACCCGCGAGCAACACTGCAGGAAGTGGGGCTGAAGACGAGCAATAAAAATGTGGGAATGTGTCGGCGGAACTTGTAACCCCCATTCTTATTAAACTAAAACCTAGGGAATACACAGGAAGACATTTTATTACATGTCTTTAAAAATGACTCGCTTTGTCTACATATCAGGCTTTCACAGATCAAATCTAAGGGGCGTAAGATGCAGTTTACATGCACACGCAAAGGAGGAGATCTTACCGCTCCTTTACAATCAGTCACTGAATACAATCAAAGCCGAATGATTGCGATAAATCTAAAAAAGGACCCATGAGATGAGCGTAATCATCTTAGGAAAACTTTACACTGGTGTGGTTTCTCTCAAATCTACAATTATCTACAGCAGCTTTTTTTATAAAAAAAAAAAAAAAAAAAAAAAGAGGATTTTAAAACTAATTTAATTAAAACCTCTCGCACAGTGGGTAGAGGATGTTCGTGTGCAGTTGTGCAACAGGGCCCCGTTTCAGGCCGCGCAACAGGGCCCCGTTTCAGGCCGCGCAACAGGGCCCCGTTTCAGGCCGCGCAACAGGGCCCCGTTTCAGGCCGCGCAACAGGGCCTCGTTTCAGGCCATGCAACTTTTCAGCAGTGGTGGAAAAAGTACCCAAATTGTCAAAGATTCCTTAATAACAAAATGACTCAAGTAAAAGTCACCCAGTAAAATACAACTTGAGTAAAAGTCTAAAAAGTATTTGGATATAAATATACCTAAGTTTCAAAGGGAAAAGTAATTGCTAAAATATACTTAAGTATCAAAAGGAAAAGTATAAATAATTTAAAATTGCTTATATTAATAAGCAAAGGAGACAGCATCATTTACAGATCGCCACAGGCACACTCCAACATCATTTACAGATCGCCACGGACACACTGCAACATCATTTACAGATCGCCACGGACACACTCCAACATCATTTACAGATCGCCACGGACACACTGCAACATCATTTACAGATCGCCACGGACACACTGCAACATCATTTACAGATCGCCACGGACACACTGCAACATCATTTACAGATCGCCACGGACACACTGCAACATCATTTACAGATCGCCACGGACACACTGCAACATAATTTACAGATCGCCACGGACACACTGCAACATCATTTACAGATCGCCACGGACACACTGCAACATCATTTACAGATCGCCACGGACACACTGCAACATCATTTACAGATCGCCACGGACACACTGCAACATCATTTACAGATCGCCACGGACACACTGCAACATCATTTACAGATCGCCACGGACACACTGCAACATCATTTACAGATCGCCACGGACACACTGCAACATCATTTACAGATCGCCACGGACACACTGCAACATCATTTACAGATCGCCACGGACACACTGCAACATCATTTACAGATCGTCACGGACACACTGCAACATCATTTACAGATCGCCACGGACACACTGCAACATCATTTACAGATCGTCACGGACACACTGCAACATCATTTACAGATCGCCACGGACACACTGCAACATCATTTACAGATCGCCACGGACACACTGCAACATCATTTACAGATCGCCACGGACACACTGCAACATCATTTACAGATCGCCACGGACACACTGCAACATCATTTACAGATCGCCACGGACACACTGCAACATCATTTACAGATCGCCACGGGCACACTCCAACATAATTTACAAACTAAACATGTGTTTAGTGAGTCCACCAGATCAGGTAGTAGAGATGGCCAGGGATGTGCGTGAATTTGACCATTTTCCTGTCCTACTAAGCATTCAAAGTGTAACGAGTACTTCTGGGTGTCAGGGAAAATGTACGAAGCAAGAAGTTCTCTTTAGGCATGTAGTGAAGTAAAAAAATAAATCGTAAAGTACAGACACCCCCCCCAAAAAAATACTCAAGTAGTACTTGAAAGTATTTTTACTTTCCACCACTGCGTTTCAGCCGTGTTAGTGTATAATAGCGTGTTTGTAGTACTCACCAGACCGTTGGTATGGTTACACATGTCCCAGAGGGGGATGAGGGCGAGGGTGACGCGGCTACCGTCCTCTGTAGGAATCTGGTTCTGACGGGTCATCACCGAGGAAACCGCCCATCTATAGGGGTCAAAGGTCACGGTCAGCCAATTATCACATCAGCAACCAGACCCACTTTCCTGGACTAGCCAATCACAACAAGGGCCCTGTGATTTCCTGAATAGCTGTTGGTTGGAGCTTCAGGTGGTCGGGACATTAGTCCTAAAATCATAACCTTAACTTTAGTAACATTTGAAGTGCGCGAAACTAAGTGTTTGTCCTAGTGACCACGGTTGTGGAGGTACAGTAGGCGATTGAACAGTAACATCATCTTGATTATTAATTGAAGACCAGGGCATCCAATAGACTTTAATCTGTGATCTTGTTATAATGATGTCGAGGCATGCGGGGAGAGCAGTCATTCTAAAAACGACATTCCAAACTGGGCTAACAGCGGTTCCTCCAAAAAGCCTTTGGAGCCACGGTGACAAGATAACACACGCCGTCCCAGGTCTGCGTCACACTCAACACAAATGGGAAGATGAAAAGAGGCCGCCGATAAATGATTCCCTCAAAACGAAAGAGCGAGGAGAATAAACGCTCTGTTTAAAAAATCCTGGACGCCGGCAGTTGTTCTACATTCTCAGACTGTCTAACAGGCACGGACGGACATGCGCCGCGCGCACACAAAAAGTGGGGTGGAGGGCAAGCATTTCAAAAGCAGGCCGACGCGGGCACACACACACACACACACACCAACCTGTAGTCGTCGTACGTAAAGGCGTCCTTCAAGGGCAGTTTACTGGTGGTCGGATGAGTCTGGAAATGAAAGGTTAGGAGGAGAGAAAAAGAAGGACAGACGGAGGATGGGAGAAGAGAGAGAACACAAAAAATTAAATCATAAATCAGTGTGGAATTTGGTTATGCAGCTGATACTAACGAGTGTGTGTTAGTGGTGTGTGTAAATGTGTGTGAGGGGTGTGTTATTGAGCGCCATGCGTGTGTCTGTTAGAGGTGTGCGCACGCGCGCATGTGTTAGCGTCCACGGTGCAAGCTAGGATCAGGATGGCGTTAGCCCCCCATACATCACTGTCAACTTAATTTGTTGTGCCCAGCAGCCGTCATAAATCTGCTTCATCAATTTGGGTGACAGAGAGCCACCAGTGACACAGGAATCTACATTTAAAGCCACACACTGGACGCCTCCAAGGGCTCATTTACAACCTAGCAGGAGCTGGAGGGAGGGGGACTAGCACACTTCACGCCTAGAAAGACAGCGCGAGCAAGCAGAGAGAGCGAGAGAGAGCAGAGAGAGAGAGAGAGAGAGAGAGAGCAGAGAGAGAGAGCAGAGAGAGAGAGCAGAGAGAGAGAGCAGAGAGAGAGAGCAGAGAGAGAGAGCAGAGAGAGAGAGCAGAGAGAGAGCAGAGAGAGCGAGCAGAGAGAGCGAGCAGAGAGAGCGAGCAGAGAGAGCGAGCAGAGAGAGCGAGCAGAGAGAGCGAGCAGAGAGCGAGCAGAGAGCGAGCAGAGAGCGAGAGCGAGCAGAGAGAGAGAGAGCGAGCAGAGAGAGCGAGCAGAGAGCGAGAGCGAGCAGAGAGAGAGAGAGCAGAGAGAGAGAGAGAGAAGAGAGAGAGAGAAGAGAGAGAGAGCAGAGAGAGCGCAGAGAGAGAGAGCGCAGAGAGAGAGCGAGAGCAGAGAGAGAGCGCAGAGAGAGCGCAGAGAGAGAGAGCGCAGAGAGAGAGAGAGAGCAGTGAGAGAGAGAGAGAGCAGAGAGAGAGAGAGCAGAGAGAGAGAGAGAGAAGAGAGAGAGAGAGAGCAGAGAGAGAGAGCAGAGAGAGAGAGCAGATGGAACAGAGGGAGCAGAGGGAGCAGAGGGAGCGAGCAAGCTTCGACAATGTACAGACTCAGTGAGCATAGCCTTGCTATTGAGAAAGGCCGCTGTGGGCAGACCTGGCTCAACAGAAGACAGGCTATGTGCACACTGCCCACAAAATGAGGTGGAAACTGAGCTGCACTTCCAAACCTCCTGCCAAATGTATGACCATATTATTTCCCTCAGATTTCACAGATCCACAAAGAATTAGAAAACAAACCCAATTTTGATAAACTCCCATATCTACTGGGTGAAATACCACAGTGTGCCATCACAGCAGCAATATTTGTGACCTGTTGCCACAAGAAAAAGGGCAACCAGTGAAGAACAAACACCATTGTAATTCCAACCTATATTTATTTTCCCTTTTGTACTTTTAACTATTTGCACATCGTTACAACACTCTATATAGACATGACATTTCAAATGTCTATATTATTTTGGAACTTCTGTAAGTGTAATGTTAACTGTTCATTTTATTGTTTATTTCACTTCTGTTTATTATCTACTTCACTTGCTTTGGCAATGCAAACATATGTTTCCCATGCCAATAAAGCCCCTTGAGATAAATTGAGCGAGGGGGCAGAGAGAGCGAGCGAAGGGGCAGAGAGCGAGCGAGGGGGCAGAGAGCGAGCGAGGGGGCAGAGAGCGTAGCACCGGGGTCTATTAACGGTGCTTCCTGAAGCTCTTTCTCCTGCCCCCAACATGCAAAGGGAGCTGCAGTAAAAATAGACTCGAGTTCAGTAGGAAACCCAGAGTAAGACATTGTAGCGAAGGCTCTCGCTCGGTTACACACACAACCACCTCGTGGTGTACGTGTGGTGGTAGGTCATTAACACAACGTGTCTGACTGATCGGCCCGTTTACCCATCGGTCTCTTCAAAGTAGTATTCCGTGGATTATAATAGGGAGTGTTGAGGGAGTTGACATACACAGGCTAGGCTGGTTAAGGTAAGAGCGGTCACATCATCTTTCTCCCACTGGGCGGATGGCTGGTGTGGCAGGGTGGGTGCGTGTAATAGAGACAGTCTGGCAGTGACACTGATTCATCCCTACAGTAAAGTGAGGAGAATCACGCTCACTGGGCCACATGACGCGCACTGTCCAACCCTAACCTACACCCCCCCCCCCCCCCGTACCTCAAATAAGCCTAAAGTTCAATAGAAGGTGCTACTTTAACTCTTAGACACTCAGACGATGGGTTGACAGGGTGTTCCCAAATATTGAGGCACGGTGATGGGATAACACCCCAGCAGCTCCCTCTTCCTCCCCCCACCCTGGTTGTGACTGAGAGGTAGGGGTGCGGAGGAGCAGTGTTGAGCCTCGTCCTGCTCCGACATCCATTAAAAGATAAGAGTCTCGGCTGGCGGATGGATCCTAGCGGAGAGGAGGGGCGTCGTCGAGCCCAGCAGCCATACCTGATCCCAGGCTGGGGCCTGTCTGCTGCCTGACTGTGGACGTGACATGGAAGGGCAGGAGAGGAAGAGGAGAAGCACACATTGATCGGGCACTGCGCCAACCGGTGTATTTACACGTATAGCCTTTCAAAGGGGTTGGGATCCAACCTGAAGTAAATGTAGCAGATATTTGCCTTGTAGATTTTTTTGCCTTCGTCCAAGATGAAAAAGTTACCAGAATGGTAAATCCCGACCGTTGTGAATGTAAATAAAGAACATTTTTCCCGCCATGTTGCAGTGTATGACGGCGGGATGCGCCCCACACGGCGTGGGTCTCCATCGTTCTCATTTGACTCGTCAGAGAGGGAGAGAAGGTTAGACAGATGGATACCTGGAGCGCCTCAGAGAGGAAGGGAAACGACACCACCGGGACACTAAACCATTTCTCATCTCACACACACACACGCTCCAAGGTTACTTTGCATTCGCTGCATACAGAGGTCACCTTATGAGATCCGCACACACAAAACTACAAACACACACACACACACACACACACAGTCCCCACTGGAAGGGAGAGGCACTCTGCTATGCTTCACTTAGAAAGACATGTAGAACTGACTGACTGTGTGTGTGGATCACAAGGAAGGGGGGCTGGGATGGACTGGACAGGGAGGGAGAGAAGAGGTTTTTTTTTGTCAGTCTCCAAGCCACTCAACATGTACGGAAGGTACAATCAGGTCAATTCAATTCAAAGCCAATGCGACAAGCTAATTTTCCAGCCCGGTCATCTGCGGCCGGCCCGCTTTAGAAAAACAGAGAGAGGCTGACGTTGACAGTAGTCATTACACTGACACCAGCCCCCAACCTGAACAGAGGACAGGAGAGAGGAATGAGAGATGGGGGAGGGGGGCAGAAGAGGGATGAGTGAGGGAAGAAGGAGTAGAGGAGAGCAAAGGAGAGGGAAAGGATGAAGAGGTGCGGCAAAGATGACAAAATAATGAAAGAGTGAGCGTGGAGAGGGGGTGAAAGGAGACAGTGGAGAAGAGAGGAAATGTGGCCAGGACACACACACACACACACACACACACACACACACACACCAAGCCAACCGAGAAGGAGAGTTCACAAAGTTAGGAGGAGACATCTCAACACATCACCTTACTTTCACTGTTCAACACCACGGCCATGAGGTGTCTGGGCTTCCGGCACAACTCCATCACCCCACAAAAGGAATAACATATTAGAGATGCTGCTGTTCCCCCACATGTTCTTTTACCATAATTAGAGTAATTTACATTTCTTGTTTTTTTCCCCCAGTTTTTCTGTTTCCTGATGTTTGCTTATTAAAGTCTTTGGGTTTTAGCAGCAGTATATAACACCTATATGCTATTATTATAACATGGGCGGGAAAACAACTATGCTCATGGCATCAGTATTACATTCTACTATTTTACCTTCATATCACCATATACAACCCACCACTACCACCTTGTGGTCATTGTTGGTACTGTCTTTATATAGAGGCGACTAGGGGTGTAATCTTTAGTCCAAACTGTTGCTAACGTAAAACATTTTGCAATGAAAACTAGAGTTTCTATTGGTCAGATTCAGTTAAGACCCTCCCTGTTTTGTTCCGTTTACCTCTGTTTGGTTCCTAGTGACGACACTCCTGCTGTCAAGACCACAAAACAAAACATTTGTCAAATAGCAGCCACTTTATAATTCACTATTCTCCTTAATTCAGTCAAATGCATGAAAGCAGTTGCTAAGCTACACTACTGTCTTGCTAGCACAGACTGGAATATGTTCCGGAATACATCCGATGGCATGGAGGAGTGTGTCGATGAAGTAGTCCCCATAGTGACCGTACATACATAAACCAGAAGCCATGGATTACAGGCAACATCCCCACTGAGCTAAAGAGTAGAGCTGCCTCTTTCAAGGACTGGGACACTAACCCACACGCTTAAAATAAATCCCGCTATGCACTCCGACAAACCAATCAACAGATGTGGCAGGGCTTGCAAACCATTACAGACTACAAAGGGAAACCCAGCCACGAGCTGCCCAGTGACACGAGCCTACCAGGCAAACAACACTTAAGCATGCATGAGTGCACCAGCTGTTCCGGACGACTATGTGATCATGGTCTCAATAGCCGATGCGAGTAACACCTTTAAAAAGGTGAACAACTGGCAAGTGTCTTCACTGACATTTTCAACCTGTCCCTGACAGAGTCTGTAATACCAACATGTCTCAAGCAGACCACCATAGTCCCTGTGCCCAAGGTAACCTACCTAAATGACTACCGACACCTAGTACTCACATCTCTAGCCATGAAGTGCTTTGAGAGGCCAGAAACCCTAGACCCACTCCAATTTGAAGACCGCACCAACAGATCAAAAGATGATGGAATCTCTATTGCACTCCACACTGTCCTTTCCCTCCAGGACAAAAGGAACACCTACATGAGAATGCTGTTCATTGACTACAGCTCAGGGTTCAACACCATAGTGCCCACGAAGCTCGTCACTAAGCTAAGGAACCTGGGACTAAACACCTCCCTCTGCAACTGGATCCAGGACTTTAACGGGCCGCCCCCCAGGGTGTAAGGCTAGGTAACACCACATATGCCACGCTGATCCTCAACACGGGGGCCCCTCAAGGGTGCATGCTTAGTCCCCTCCTGTACTCCCTGTTCACCCACGACTCCGTGGCCAAGCATAACTTCATGATGAGGTTTGAGTCTTCCATCAAAACAACAGTGGGTGGGCCTGATAACCGACAACGATGACACAGCCTATAGGGAGGTCAGAGACCTGGCAGCGTGGTGCCAGGACAACAACCTCTCCCTCAGTGTATCAAGACAAAGGAGCTGATCATGGACTACAGGAAAAGGAGGATCGAGCACACCCCCATTCACATCGACGGGGCTGTCATGGAGCAGTTTGAGAGCTTCAAGTTCATTGGTGTCCACATCACCAACAAACTAACATGGTCCAAACACACCAAGACAGTCGTGAAGAGGGCACGACAACACCTATTCCCCCTCGGCAGACTGAAAAGATTAGGCATGGGTCGTCAGGTCCTCAAAAAGTTCTACAGCTGCTCCATCGAGCAGTTGCCTGGTATGGCAACTACTCGGCATCCGACCGCAAGGTGCTACAGAGGGTCGTGCATATGGCCCTAGTCAGACCGTTCTCTCTGCTACCACATGGCAAGCGGTGCCGGAGAGCCATGTCTAGCTCCAAAAGGCTCCTTAACACCTTGTACCCCCAAGCCATAAGACTGCTGAACAGTTAATCAAATGGCCACCCAGACTATTTGCATAAACCCCCCCCCCCCCGTCTGCTTTATGCTGCTGCTACTCGCTGTTTATCATCTATGCATAATGACTTTACCCCTACCTACATGTACATATTACCTCAACATGTACCCCCGCACATTGACTCGCTACAGGTACCCTCTGTATATATAGCCTCGTCCTTGTTATTTTATTGTGTGACATCTTTTTTTACTTTTAGTTTATTCAGTAAATATGATCTTAACTCTTCTTTTTCTTAATGCTGCATTGTTGGTTAAGGGCTCGTAAAGTAAGCATTTCACAAAAAAAGGTCTCCACCTGCTGTATTCGGCGCATGTGACAAATACAATTCTACTTTTGATTTGAGCCACCCACCTTCAACTGAGAACTAAGAAACATTTCATCAAAAACATGTCAACACACCAGTCCAGATGAGCCAAGAGACAATGACAAACGCCAACTATTGCCATGATGAATATTTCATATTGAGGTCTCATCTCGACAGTAATGTGAAATGCGAATGTTTTTTCCTCTTCTCTAATTGAGTTATTTAAATGACAGAAACAAAAGCGCTCGAACTAAAGAAAGTGAAAATAATTTAGAGAAATTTAATTTTTTTATTGCTCCTCCAGTCCCTTTGCTAAGAAAGGGGACGACAGAACCTAAAGAGAGTCGTCTGGTCCACGAGCCCAAATGTCACCCTACACAGTGCACTACTATTGACCAGCGCCCTATGGCTCTAATGCGTTTGAGACGCAGCCCTAGTCGTCATTGGTTTGATCAAAAGGGAGAGCTGGAATGAATACCTCATTTTAACATGTCAGTTAATAACTTTAAATTAGCATACTGGGAGAGAGATTTGCATCACAATATCTGCCTTGCGTTTCTTCGATTTCATAATAAAACTGTAATCACGTCGTCTCTCCGTCTTCCTCTCTGAAGCTACCTACAGCTGTCTACAGATAAACCTTTCAAACCTAAACGGCTAGAGAGGAGCGGTACCGGTATTAACCCCTAAGTAGTCGACCATTCAACCATTATGAATTTTATATCTACAGTAGGAAGCCTGTATTTTATCATGCCGCTCATGTGGAGATTTCAGTCATAGGTTGCTTGAGAACGTTGTGAATGACACCGACTCTCCCCCCCAAAATTTGAATAAAGATCATAAAAATGTGTTGTATATATTGTGGTAAATATCAAATGTTACGGTACTCACCCACAAACACAGTCTGTATCCCAAATGGCACCGTATTCTCTATAGTCACTACTTTCACCAAAAGATGTACACAATATAGTGAAGTGCAATAGTAGTGCATCCACCAATCACACAGGAGCTGTTTTCAGTTCAGACTAAGAGCTTTAGGAGAAGAAACAGCTCCTCCTGTTGGTAATGTGATGGTCATACAGGACAGGAACCGCCCATGCCTGCCCCTCTCTCTCTGTGTCATTAGCAGCTTATCAGGTCCTCTAAAATTGGGTGCAAGAGTCGATTCTGAAGCTGCTCTCCTCATTTCCCTACAGCTGGGAGCCTCTTCAAACCCAATCCCTCTCGCCGGGCACCCACTGACAGACAGGTGGACGTGCAAAGACCGAGAGATGGAAGGACAGAGAGATGTAAGGACGGGAAAGAAGAGAGAGATAGGGGCAGACAGAGAGAGACCTGACTGACTTTTAACAAGAGCCAAAACAAACCCAGCACAGAGATTTACTCTGTACCTGGCTTCAAGGTGAACTTTATACAGCTGTAGCAATAGCTCTTTCTTTAGGAGATCAATCAAGGCTTTGGATCTGCGAGTTTGACGACACTAAGAACTGGGATCTGAATTGAAGGTTCCAAAGTTCACATGAACACCGTCTGGCACAAAAATATATCACAGAAAGAGTCAGAATTGTTAGAAATAATTCTGTGGGAAAGTTAACCTGAGCATGCCCAAATTAAAGGTAGTCATCTGAAAATTAAACCATGTTTATAATTATCCTTAAGGTCTATATGGAGTTAAGGCTTTACTTGAAAAGTTTAAGTAGGAAATTGGAAGAATTTCAGCTTCAAAACAGCTTCAGTAAATCACATTTCATGGCTTTTTGAAAAGAGTTCACAGAATTTGTTTCGCCACTCACAGCTGTCCCCCAGTGTCCATTATGAAGAAAAAGTGTATTGAGTTGTATTTGCGTGTTCTACTTTCCTGTAGAAATAGGGGGTGACTGGGACAGGCAATTTTAACATCCATATTTTCTTGTTTTCTTTTGTTTTTTTGGGGGGGGGGGGCTAAAACATGCAACTTACAGGGCTCCCGAGTGGCGCAGCGGTCTAAGACACTGAATCTCAGTGCAAGAGGTGTTAATACAGTCACTTGTTCCAGGCTGCTTCACATCCGGCCGTGATTGGGAGTCCCATAGGGCGCCGTATAATTGGCCCAGCATCGTCAGGGTTTGGCCGTCACTTGTTCTCAACTGACTTTCCTAGTTAAATAAAAGGTTAAATACAAAATAAACTAGGCCTACTATATTTATTTCTCAACTGTCCTAATATTAAACACATCTCTTATATTTACAACAGGAGTATAGCCGACCTGTATGGCATGAAAATGAACCACGTGAAAAAATTGTCCTCATTTACTATTTAAAGTGCAAAGATGACATGTATTTTTCCCCACTGCCCCTGTTTCGATACAGGTGCGTGATAATGGTCCACATACAGTGGGGAGAGCAAGTATTTGATGCCGATTTTGCAGGTTTTCCTACTTACAAAGCAAATAGAGGTCTGTAATTTGTATCATAGGTACACTTCAACTGTGAAAGACGGAATCTAAAACAAAAATCCAGAAAATCACATTATGATTTTTAAGTAATCAATTTGAATGTTATTGCATGACATAAGTATTTGATACATCAGAAAAGCAGAACTTCATATTTGGTACAGAAACCTTTGTTTGCAATTACAGAGATCATACATTTCCTGTAGTTCTTGACCAGGTTTGCACAAACTGCAGCAGGGATTTTGGCCCACTCCTCTATACAGACCTTCTCCAGATCTTTCAGGTTTCGGGGCTGTCGCTGGGCAATACAGACTTTCAGCTCCCTCCAAATATTTTCTATTGGGTTCAGGTCTGGAGACTGCCTAGGCTACTCCAGGACCTTGAGATGCTTCTTACGGAGCCACTCCTTAGTTGCCCTGGCTTTGTGTTTTGGGTCGTTGTCATGCTGGAAGACCAAGCCACAACCCATCTTCAATGCTCTTACTGAGGGAAGGAGGTTGTTGGCCAAGATCTCGCGATACATGACCCCATCCATCCTCCTCTCAATACGGTGCAGTTGTCCTGTCCCCTTTGCAGAAAAGCATCCCCAAAGAATGATGTTTCCCCCTCCATGCTTCACGGTTGGGATGGTGTTCTTGGGGTTGTACTCATCCTTCTATTCCTCCAAACACGGCGAGTGGAGTTTAGACCAAAAAGCTATATTTTTGTCTCATCAGACCACATGACCTTCTCCCATTCCTCCTCTGGATCATCCAGATGGTCATTGGCAAACTTCAGACGGGCCTGGACATGCGCTGGCTTGAGCAGGGGGACCTTGCGTGCGCTGCAGGATTTTAATCCATGACGGCGTAGTGTGTTACTAATGGTTTTCTTTGAGACTGTGGTCCCAGCTCTCTTCAGGTCATTGACCAGGTCCTGTCGTTTAGTTCTGGGCTGATCCCTCACCTTCCTCATGATCATTGATGCCCCACGAGGTGAGATCTTGCATGGAGCCCCAGACCGAGGGTGATTGACCGTCATCTTGAACTTCTTCCATTTTCTAATATTTGCGCCAACTGTTGTTGCCTTCTCACCAAGCTGGTTGTCTATTGTCCTGTAGCCCATCCCAGCCTTGTGCAGGTCTATAATTTTATCCCTGATGTCCTTACACAGCTCTCTGGTCTTGGACATTGTGGAGAGGTTGGAGTCCGTTTGATTGAGTGTGTGGACAGGTGTCTTTTATACAGGTAACGAGTTCAAACAGGTGCAGTTAATACAGGTAATGAGTGGAGAACAGGAGGGCTTCTTAAAGAAAAACTAACAGGTCTGTCAGAGCCAGAATTCTTACTGGTCGGTAGGTGATCAAATACTTATGTCATGCAATAAAATGTTAATTAATTACTTAAAAATCATATGTGATTTTCTGGATTTTTGTTTAAGATTCCGTCTCTCACAGTTGAAGTGTACCTATGATATAAATTACAGACCTCTACATGCTTTGTAAGTAGGGAAAACCTGAAAAATCGGCAGTGTATCAAATACTTGTTCTCCACACTGTATTATTTATACATAAACACAAGATTAAATCAAGAATAGTCTGATGGGTGACAATATTAACTAAAGTGGCCAAATAACTTCTTAAAATTAAGCACATGAATGTATAGAGCTTAACTGGTATACATAAGCAGCGCGTGAGTTTGGGGAAGATCATTTTCACCATAGAAATACACCCTTATCATAAAAACATTACATGCATTATTGCATTTGCGGTCAATTTTGATAATGGTGTTTTCTGCTAATGGAACATTTGAGCTTACTGCCATGTGTGAGCATTGCTGCGCTTATGTGAAGAAATGGCCTAATCGTTTTTCAACATTTTAAGCTAAAAGTTCTGATCTGTTGCATTAGCCTCATTGCGTAATTTTTTTTTTATTGATGCTAGTGGTTGTATTAATTTGGGATCTATCGCATCCCACAACTGTCCCAGACTATGCTTGGAATATTTATTTCTCGCACAGAATAGGGTGACTTTTATACTATGGGGAACAGTAGATTAACATTGGCTAGTGCTTTTGCTGTTCGTAAGGCCTACTCATCTCGTTGGCTGACGAAAACTAAAGATGGACAGTTCTTCAAATATCGTCAAGATGCACCTCCGAATTGGATAAGGACGCGCACAGTTGTGTCCCCGATGTGTCGGTCTTCACTTGTAGCCTGTGAGAAAGACCCAATCACGTGATGGAGGGCCATGTGAGTGAGATATGATTCGGAGCGCTCAGCATTCAGGGAGAAGGGCACAACGGCCACAAAAGGCATGGATTTTTTTAGGGTGCATTACGGCTACATAAAATGATATAAAATTCTAGGCATTATCAAGTGCTTGTCAAATTGTGAATGAGAGACTGATGAAGTGTGTACAGCCTGCGCAAAAAACAAAGCAGAGCTCATACCTTTCAAGCGACTTTTTTCAAATCATTAGTCTCAAAATGCAGCCTTACAATGTATTAAACATCTAAACGTAAAGCTCAACGTTTGTAGAACACCTAAAGTTACATTAAGTCTAAATTAAGCATATAGGAGTACCGATTTGTGTTAACCGCTCAACACAGAACAGCCGTAAGTGCGCACTCCCCCAAATCGATTGGAGAAAAAAATCCTTTATATTTTATTCAGGCTGGTACAGGTACATAGATTTTTTTTTTGTTGACTTTTTAAAATGTAGAGGTTCCAAACTTCTGCATCAGTGACTTGTAGGCTGTGTGGAAGCCAGGACATGCTAAATGTGTTTATGTTAATTAACTGTCAATTACCGTGAGACAGTTATTTGCTTGATAATCACCAGCTGACAAAATTGTGACCCGCCACAGCCCTAACTGTTTCTTAGATAGAAAGACGAGAAGAGTGTTTAGAAACAATATGTGAAAAGTCCAAGTGTCTTTTTCAAATTTACTCCTCAGTCTACCCATGGCAAACACACACACAGAAGAGAATGTCTACACACAACATACGTTTCAAGATTTTTGCAAAGTCAGCAGCAGAAGTTGTGCAAAGCCCGTACAGGCAGGCAGTATCGCATCCTACTTCCTGATCAACAGTTGTTGCAATCTCAGGGTCATGGGAGTGTTGCACAATGTTGCAATCATGAACAAAGCTTTGTTGTAGGTGCAATGAAACACAACTTTTACTAGAATATCCCAAATGACAACGCATGGACAGAGCCCTCCCACTCACCTGGGATGACCTTGTAGGAGTCTATAGAAAAACTACTTAGAATAGGACTTTCTTTAGCAAGCCTGTGTGTGTGTGTGTGTGTGTGTGTGTGTGTGTGTGTGTGTGTGTGTGTGTGTGTGTGTGTGTGTGTGTGTGTGTGTGTGTGTGTGTGTGTCAGATTCTGCTGGACATTTGACCAGCAGCATTTTAATTTAATGAGTTATGAGAAATGAAATGAGAAATGAAATGAAGAATGACAAATCATTTTATTTTACTCATCTTAACAGAACATGTAACTCGAGGATGCAACGCATCGAGGATGCGATAGATCCCAAATGAATACAACAACTAGCATCAATAAAAAATAAATTACGCAATGAGGCTAATGCAACAGATCAGAACTTTTAGCTTAAAATGTTGAAAAACGATTAGGCCATTTCTTCACATAAGCGTAGCAATGCTCACACATGGCAGTAAGCTCAAATGTTCCATTAGCAGAAAACACCATTATCAAAATTGACCGCAAATGCAATTATGCATGTAATGCTTTTATGATAAGGGTGTTCTTACCGAATTCCGATTTGCACTTTGAAGATGCCACATTTACTTTTCCTCAGGCAACAAGACGAGTAATGAACATCAAAAATTATCTAGCCGATGTCAATCTAACATACATAGTTTACCTATTCTAAATGGTCAGTTTTCATTCTGGGTGAGAAATAGCCAATTCCGATGGCACGATAGACCTCAAATTCATACAACCAGTAGGCTACAGTACATTAAAAAGCAATGAGGCTGATGCAACTGACCAGAACGATAAGATAAACATTTGTAAACTATTATTTCTTCACATCATAAGCACAGCAATGCACACAAGGCAGTAGCCTACACTTGAATGTTCATTCCATAATGCAATTAGTGGGAAAATACCGTTCTCAAAAGCACACCGCACATGCCAGCAGTTTCACCTGACAGATTACATTCTTTTTTTTTAAAGAAGGGAGATCTAAAGTTGCTACAAATGTCATGGGTTGATAATATGACTAGGATTGGGCCTTTTGGCTACTGGACAATGAAAGAAAGTTTAAGGAAAAAAATTATATTTATAAAACAAGGGCGGGACTGGAAAAAATGTGCGCATGTCTCTAACTGAACAAAAAAATAAATGCAAAATGCAACAATTTCTAAGATTTTACAGAGTTACAGTTCATAAGAAAATCAGTCAATTGAAATGAATAAATTTGCCCCTAATCTATGGATTTCACAACTAGGAATAAAGATGTGAATCTGTTAAAAAAATTGCGTTGGTCAGAAACCCAGTCAGTATCTGGTGTGACCACCATTTGCATCACAAAGTGCGATGCATCTCCTTCGCATAGAGTTGATCAGGCTGTTGGTTGTGGCCTGTGGAATACAATGGCTCTTCAATGGTTATTGCGAAGTTGCTGGATATTGGCGGGAACTGGAACATGCTGTCATACCAGTCGATTTAGAGCATCCCAAACATGGGTGACATGTCTAGTGAGTATGCAGGCTGTGGAAGAACTGGGATATTTTCAGCTTCCAGGAATTGTGTACATATCCTTGCGACATGGGGCCATGCATTATCATGCTGAAACTGCAGATGAATGGAATGACAATTGGCCTCAGGATCTCGTCGCAGTATCTCTGTGCATTCAAATTGCCGTAGATAACATAATTGGGTTCATTGTCTGTAGCTTATGCCTGCCCATACCCTAACCCCACCAGCACGGGGCACCTTGTTCACAACGTTGAAATCAGCAAACCACTCGCCCACACAACGCCATACATGCAGTCTGCCCGGTTGACACTAGGATACAGTTGACACTAGGATTCATCCGTGAAGAGCACACTTCTCCAGCGTGCCAGTGGCCATAGAAGGTGAGCTTTTGCCGACTGAAGTCGGTTACCAGGCTGAACTGCAGTCAGGTCAAGAACCTGGTGAGATGGATAAGCATGCAGATGAGCTTCCCCGAAGACTGTTTCTGGCAGTTTTTGCAGCCATTTTTTGTTGTGCAAACCCAGTTTCATCAGCTGTCCGGGTGGCGGGTCTCATACGATCCCGCAGGTAAAGAAGTCGGATGTGGAGGTCCTGGGCTGAGAAAGAAGCTTTTTGTGCATATGGAACATTTCTGGGATTTTTTTTTTCAGCTCATGAAACATGGGACCAACACTTCACATGTTGCGTTTATATTTTTGTTCTGTATATACGGTATGCCAACAGTGTGCAACAATGCATCATTTATCATAACCATCCCAGATAACCAATCCTAATGGCTTCATATACAGTGCCTTCGGAAAGTATTTAGACCCCATGACTTTGTCCACATTTACGTTACAGCCTTATTCTAAAATCGTCCCCCACCCTCAATCTACAAACAATACCCCAAAATGACAAAGCAAAAATAGGTTAGAATTTGTACATTTATTACAAAAAAAAAAAAAACTGAAATTTCACATTGACCCTTTACTAAGTTCTTTGTTGAAGCACCTTTGGCAGCAATTACAGTCTCGAGTCTTCTTGGGTATGATGCTACAAGCTTATCACACCTGTATTCGGGTAGTTTCTCCCATTCTTCTCTGCAGATCCTCTCAAGCTCTGTCAGGTTGGATGGGGAACGTTGCTGCACAGCTATTTTCAGGTCTCTCCAGAGATGTTAGATCCGGTTCAAGTCCAGGCTCTGGCTGAGCCACTCAATGACATTGAGACTTGTCCAAAAGCCACTCCTGCGTTGTCTTGGCTGTGTGCTTAGGGTCGTTGACCTGTTGGAAGGTGAGCCTTCGCCCCAGTCTGGAGGTCCTGAACTCTCTGGAGCAGATTTTCATCAAGGATCTCTTCATACTTTGCTCCAGTCCCTGCCGCGAAATACATCCCCACAGCATGATGCTACCACCACGCTTCACCGTAGGGATGGTGCCAGGTTTCCTCCAGACGTGACGCTTGGTATTCAGGCCAAAGATTTCAAATCTTGGTTTCATCAGACCAGAGAATCTTGTTTCTCAAACTCCAAGCAGGCTATCATGTGTCTTTTATTGAGGAGTGGCTTCCGTCTGGTCACTACCATAAAGGCCTGATTGGTGGAGCTCTGCAGAGATGGTTGTCCTTCTGGAAGATTCTCCCATCTCCACAGAAGAACCTCCCTGACCAAGGCCCTTCTCCCATGACTACTCAGTTTGGCTGGGCGGCCAGCTCTCAGAAGAGTAATGGTGGTTCATAACTTATTCACTTTAAGAATGTGTTCTTGGGGACCTTCAAAGCTGCAGAAATGTTTTGGTACCCTTGTCCAGATCCGTGCCTCGACACAATCTTGACTCGTAGCTCGAAGGACAATTCCTTTGACCTCATGGCTTGGTTTTCGCTCTGACATGCACGGTCAACTGTGGGACCTTATAGACCTTATAGACAAGCGTGTACCTTTTGAAATCATGTCTAGTCTTTTGAATTTTACCACAGGTGGAATCCAATCAAGTTGTAGAAACAGCTCAAGGATGATCAATGGAAACAGGATGCACATTTCGAGTCTCATAGAAAAGGGTCTGAATACTTATGGAGTATTGTGAGTAGATTGATGAGGGAAAAAATGATTTATTAAATTTTAGAATAAAGGCTGTAACGTAACAAAACGTGGAAAAAGTCAAGGGGTCTGAATACCTTCTGAATGCACTGTATTTTAGAGTAAAAAACATGTAATAACAGAATAAAATACAACACTGAAGTGATAAGCATCTCACATCTGGAACAATTATTCTCAAAGAACAATCACTTGAAATGGGGCTCAATTCGAGAAGTTGAAAGACATTTTCAGGGTTACAACCAAACTCTGTCTTTTCAATAGACAGGTGTTCGATTTACTTTCAGACCAGTTTCTTGTAATGTTCTATACGGATTAACAATTCTACATTGAACACTGCATGGGGATGAATTATGGCCACAGCATCCGTTTGATCCGGAAGTCTATTGACACACCAAAATGTGTCAGTTTAAGCTAGAGATATCTGTTTTCATGCATGGGCTGCGTCTCAATCCACCACATCCGCCTATGTCAGCCTTGCGCATCTGCAGTCGAAGGTGGCTGAGCTACAGTGGTGTTTGTCAGACCAGGAGACGGGTTTTAATGACCGACGAAAATACGCTCCTTCTTTATCAAACTAATATTTGTGCATATTCTCAGTGTGGTAATAGCCTAGGCTAACCAATTCTAAATGCCACAAGCAATTTCACAAAAGTAGGGTCGTCACTGAGGTAAGTTGCCACAGCCACAAAGTAATAAACCCTGCTTCTACAATTTTGCATCTAAAAATCTGATTTTAACCACACTGTTAAACTTATGGCTGACCTTAAATTACAACCAAAAAGCACATTTTTGTTTATTAATTTTTAAAAAGAGCCAATTTTGACTTTGTGGGTCCCGTAACTAGTGACAACCACAAAGTAGCCTAAACAGAAAATTACACAAATATTCCAAAACTGCAGCTCATTGTTGGAACACATATTCCCCTAGTCCATTTCGAATTTGTGATAAAACTATCATTTCACATGGAATGTCGCTTGCGTATCCCATCAGTTCAATAAGTTTATATCGACAATTATTTCTATAGGCACACAGCACGCATGTGTAGAGCAAGCAGTCGGAAAGCAATTGAGCGAGTGAGGGATGAAGGGGAAAGGGATTTAGGAGGCAGAACTGTGTGATGCTTGGCTTGGTTTATTTTTTGTTGTGTTCCGCAAATGCACATGTACAAATGGAACACTAGAGCCAGAGCAAATTAACGTCGTCTTCAAGACAACATTTTGACCAAATAGCTATCCAGTTTTTTTTATTTTTATGTAAAATAATCTCTGGTTAAATCGAGTTCTAACAGTCCGAGTACTTGATTACTCATGCCATTCAACATGTGTAACGCGCTGAAGCCCGCCTTCCGTTGCCTAATGCATTTGAATGGTAAAAGGGAAGCACGCTTCAATTACCACCTGAGAAAGAAAAAATGTTTTGCTCTTTTTAAAATCATGGCCATCAAAACTGTTTTTAACACACAATTGCATTTACAACTGTTAAGCAATGGTTGAGCTTATTAAAAGCAGGTTTCACTCCAGCAGCAACGAATGAGCTGTTTGAAAAGTTGTAGCAGCAACTCTTGCGCTGTCAAATGTAAATATATTTCCATCAATTGGTATTTCAATCAAGGCTAAAAGCATTATTTTGCAATGGGATTTTCCTGCATCTCCCAGGCAAATATTTTGGGATCGGACCAAAAGCTTACCGGCTAACGGAAGCCCTGGTGTGTGAAAAGCAAGCGACTGAGTATGAGAAGGAGCAAGTGAGTGAGTGTGAGAGAGAACAAGTGAGCAAGCGAGCGTGAATACCCATCTGTCATTCACCTGGATGACCTTGTAGAAGTATGCGTACTGCCGAGCGGTGTTCTTGTACTGGCTGAGGACGTCCTGGATGGCCTGAGTGGACAGCAGGTGGCGTACTTCCTCCTCCTCGTAGTAGAGAGGGGTGTCGTAGTCCCCGGGGAGGGTCTTGATGTAGGGCAGCCAGGGGGAGGAGGGGTCAGCCCGCTCACACAGCAGGTGGAGGGCCAGAGTCACATTACCCATGGCCTGGAGAATACGGTCCTGGCTGTACAGGGGACCTGGGAGGGAGAGAAGAGAATTTACATAGAGAACAGTGTGTGTGTGTGTGTGGACCCTAGGGGAGGACAAAGCACAAGGGGTTTCAAATGTCAGAGCTCAAAAGCCTTGTTGTCAAATTAAAATGTTATTTGTCACATGCGCCGAATACAAAAGGTGTAGTAGACCTTACAGTGAAATGCTTACTTACAAGCCCTTAACCAACAATGCAGTTTAGAAAAGTAAGTAAAAAAATAAAAATAGATTAGTAAAAATGTAAATAACAAATAATTAAAGGAGCGGCAGTAAAATAACAGTAGCAAGGCTATATACAGGGGGTACCGGTACAATGTGCTGGGGCACAGGTTATGCGAGGTAATATGTACATGTAGGTAGAGTTAAAGTGACCACGCATAGAAAATAAACAGAGTAGCAACAGCTTAACAGAGGGGGAACAATGCAAATAGTAGCCATTTGATTAGCTGTTCAGGAGTCTTATGGCTTAGAAGGTGGAAACTGTTAAGAAGCATTTTGGACCTAGACATGGCGCTCCAGCACCGCTTGAAGTGCGGTAGCAGAGAGAACAGTCTATGACTAGGCCTTCCTCTGACACCACCTATAGAGGACCTGGATGGCAGGAACCTTTGCCCCAGTGAGGTACTGGGCCGTACGCACCACCCTCTCTAGTGCCTTGCGGTCGGAGGCAGAGCAGTTGCCATACCAGGCAGTAATTCAACCGGTCAGGATGCTGCCGATGGTGCAGCTGTAGAACTTTAAGGATCTGAGGACCCATGCCAAATCTTTTCAGTCTCCGGGGGGGGGGGGGGGGGGGCCTGTGTCGCACCCTCTTAACGACTGTCTAGGTATGTTTGGACCATGATATAGTTTGTTGATGATGTGGAAACCAAGGAACTTGAAGCTCTCAAACTGCTCCACGACAGCCCTGTCGATGAGAATGGGGGCATGCTCGGTCCTCCATTTCCTGTAGTCCACAATCATATCCTTTGTCTTGATCACGTTGAGGGAAAGGTTGTTATCCTGGCACCACAAGGCCAGGTCCCTGACCTCCTCACTATAGGCTCTCATCGTTGTCGGTGATCAGGCCGACCACTGTTGTCGTCAGGCAAACTTAATGATGGTGTTTGGGAGTCGTGTCTGGCCATGCAGTCATGAGTGAACAGGGAGCACAAGAGGGGACTAAGCACACACCCCCGAGGAGCCCCCGTGTTGAGGATCAGCGTGGCAGATGTGTTGTTACCAACCCTTACCACCTGGGGGTGGCCTGTCAGGAAGTCCAGGATCCAGTTGCAGAGGGAGGTATTAAGTCCCAGAGTCCTTAGCTTAGTGATGAGCTTTGAGGGAACTATGGATTTGAACACTGAGCTGTAGTCAATGAATAGTATTACAGTTACTGTCCAGTTGGTAGGATATTTGTGATCGTAGCTCATGTATTTAGTTATCCAATGATTGCGAGTTGGCTAATAGGACTGATGGTAGAGGCAGATTACCCACTCGCTGCCGGATCCTTACAAGGCACCCAGACCTACGTCCCCAATATATCTGTCTCCTGCCAATGATGGGGATGTGGGCCATGTCGGGTGTCTGAAGTAAATCCTTTGTGTCTGATTCATTAAAGAAATGTGTCCAGTACGAAGTGAGTAATCGCTGTCCTGATATCCAGAAGGTATTTTCAGTCATAAGAGACAACATTATGTACAAAATAAGTTTCAATTAATGCGAGGAGGGGGAACACGCACAATTGGTTATGAGACTGTAAAAACGGCAGCCATATTCTCCGGAGCCATTATTATGTTTTTTTAATGGTAGGATCTTTATTTACTCCACGTGCAATAGGTCTTCCACCAACAAATTGACTGATATGTCCAGTTTGTCTGTATGTAACTGAACTTACACATTATTGGCAAAAACACAGTATTTTTTTTTTTTAAATAAAAGTTCGAAATATGCTTTATGAGCAATTCATGACCTTAGGGTGGTTCCAAAAATAATTATCTGCATTTCCTGCACTTGTGTTATTTCCACACTGTGCCATGCAGGGCTGCAAGATATGGGCCAAAAATCTAGGCCTAATTAATTGGTGAACTGTTGGAGTCATGGAAATAAAATGATTATTCTAATTCTATAGTTGGAATATTGTTTAACATGACAGCGAATTAGTAAGTCAGGGAGAAACTTGACAGGGTAGGAACCAAATGTTAGTGTTTCCAGGTGACCCTAATTAGATTTTACATTACACGTTTTCTTACCTAA
Organism: Oncorhynchus mykiss; assembly: GCF_057628025.1. NCBI lineage: Eukaryota > Metazoa > Chordata > Actinopteri > Salmoniformes > Salmonidae > Oncorhynchus > Oncorhynchus mykiss. Next base: position 40,766,059 of record NC_143040.1, read on the forward strand.
TGTAGCTAGCTAACATATTGATGCTTCGTCTATTCCTATGATTTAGAAGACACCGTTGCAGAAACAGAGATGATCCAATCGCTGATGACTGTTTTGTACAACACCCCTCGTTTTAAATGTCACCACAAACAACTTCAATGGTGGCGGTCTGACTGAGGTATGTGGCGAACGATAGAGCAGCGGAAGAATTCAGTTTGACTCCTCAGGCAAACGTTTGCTCTGACTTAGTACATTTAGCAAGCTACTAGCAAGCTAGCTAGCCAGTGATTAGAGGCTAACAAGATTTATTTTAGCCACAACTTGCTAAGAAAAGACAAACTAGCAGACAGTAAGATAACATTACATTAGTTTGTGTTTCCCAGCATTGAGCAATTTCAGGTCTGCTGAGTGCAAACTTGAACTTTCTGAAAAATCTGCGCAACTTCCAGCACTCATTTTACTGTGAACACTGAGGCTGTACCTGTTTTAACAGTGGCCAAGTAGGATACTGTGGCTATTTAATCATCATTTTTTTTTTACAAATGTTTGAAAATGCATCCCAACAAATATTAACATGGAAATAGCCGTTCTATCACTCAGCCTACTCTAACAGCCATTGTGTGGTGTTCAATCTAGGCCTACATTCCATGAAACCTTAGGGGGAAAAAACATGTAGGGCTTGACATTAACCTGTTTATCCACTGGTCATTCAGAAAAGGTGACTGAAAATGTTGTGTTGTTTGATGCAAGAAACCAGTTTACAAATGTTGTGTCTTTGGCTTTGCCGGATTCAGTGATATGACATGCTATTCTATAAAATCCTTTCTCTAATTAATATTACCTGATTGAGCTAATCATGTAAATGTAATTAACTAGAAAGTCGGGGCACTACGAAAGAGTGTTAATAGAGCTGTTATCTTCTGAATAAACTCTTAAAGACCTAGTAATATTTTACATCAATAGCAGTCAATATTAATCTTCACCTTATTTCAGTCTCATCTGAAAGTTGTAAATGCTTGGATATCTTCACGAACCCTGGCTAACAAGTTGAATCAGCAATACAAAATTGGGTTTAATTATTTATTTAGTAAATACCTATCACACAGAATTACATATACACAGAATGCAAATTATGTCATACAGAAAACGTCCCTGGTGGACGGAGCCGACATGGCTGGTTACACAAAGGAAAGGGGGTTGGGTTTGAGTGAAAGAGCAGGAAGACTGAGGAACAAAGGGAGAAGCTGTGCTATCGTAAATACAGCATCTTATGCATTCTAAATGACCGCCCATTTGGAAAAGGAAAATGCAATAAATATTTACTATGAGCTGCGCTTTGGTAGGTTGGCCGTAGATGCTGGCCGTGTTGGCCAACAGAGATCTTCCTGTCCTCGGAAGAATGTGACTGGTGGTAAATTGGATACGTTGTAGTATCGTCGTTGTGTGGTAGACGGGACAGGTCATCCGTTTTTTCCTAGCCCACGTTTACAGCTGCTGTTGCTAACTCAACGGCTAGGATGTCTCCCTTCTTTAGTGAATAAGAGTTCAAAGTTTATACCATTCACAACCAAAGCTCACGCTGAGGTTGGCTTAGTTCTGTAATTGATATATTAGTCCTTTTCAACGTATGGACTGTCGTAGTATCGTCCTCAGAACAGATAGTTACATTTTCGTCAAAGCTTTATATAGTGGAGGGAGAGAAGGGTGTGTTTCATAGTTTATAACCCATGTCTCTTCACAGGGGCGGGCCACTGACTGCGCAGAGCTCTAACTTTATGAAAATCCAAATCTCTCATTTGGAAGCTAAAATTACATTTAATCTTTTCACAAATAGTTTCATATTTAAACATTTAAATTGCACAACATTTCCATGTGAATCTGATAACTAGAATGTGTAGACTTTCCCAGATACAGTTTAGGTCATCCTGTCATCAGTCATAATGTCTCAGATGACAACCGTACCAACGCATATTTTCAACTGGTTCTATTTGCCGAAATATGGTTCCTTTCCCCCCACTTGTTTGATGTTCCCCGATTCTTCTCTATGTTCAACAAAGGCTATTCAAGAGTCCTTCAGTAGAGTCAGAGAGAGAGGGAAGGGAGAAAGGTATTTATAGGAGGGTCGTAAACCTTACCCACAGGCCAACGTCATGACACAAAATAAAAATGCATTATTATTCCAATACCTATTGTCTACAAGCCCGTCTCAAAACACAACACTGCCCATTTAAGACAAAAAAAGCTCTTTATCCGACTCGCTTTTCAAAGATGTCTAGAAATGTACAAGCTATGCGCTCTTGAAGGAAGCAATCTCTCCCCTATTGCCGACTACAAATCATCTATAACTGGGCTAACAACTCACTAACTAGCAAAGGATAAGAACAAAATGTACACGTGGCTACATGCAGCTCTCGCTTAGATTCAAAACAAGCGTATCTACTCACGCCCGCTCATGCTGTAAACACGGTCCAGTTCAAAGTAAATGGCACAGGTTCATATATGGCAATAGACCATTTGCATATTGGCCAACTGCAGCTCTGATTGGTTATGCAGCACTGGTCTGTGTAGAGTACGGGCTGAGTCGTACATGTCAATGCAATAGAATCCTACTCCGATCCGTTCTGCATACAACAAAATCTCTTGCATAGTTTGTTTTGTTTCGGTATGTTGTATTGAAAGTGGCTAATATTGTGTTGATTTTAATCACAATTGCCACAGTAAAGGGAAACGTTGACAGTGTTAACAGGGAAAACTCTAGAACAGTGGTCACCAACCTTTTCTGATTCAAGATCACTTTGAGACAAAGTGAGACAAGGGAGAGAGCAGCAGACAGCCTCTCAAATTCCCTCCGCTCTCCCTTTCCTCCACTGACACTCACCAAATAGGGGCACAGTCTTCCAGCTGATGGCAAAACTCGAGTCGCACCGCATTATTTCTGCCTCATGCACAAATTAATGTTGTTACTCCTATGAGCAGAGAAAGTGAAATATTCCTTGATTTTAATAAAAGTCCCAAGCCTAATAATAACAACGCAGGTCTATAGAGACTTTCCTACTCATTCATTACTGCTGCACTGCTTGTAGTAGCACTGAGTGGAAATAGGAAGAACGTGCATTTTTTGGCTTATAAAAGTGTTGAATACGAGGTGTTGACAGTGATGAGTAAGAACAAACATGAACTCAGTCATAAAAACAGCATCTCTTTGCTGTATTCATTGACAGTCTCTCTCTAGTCGTGGTGTTAAATGTTTTGAAATCTCACAGTATCAACTTGGCTGTAGCTTTCTTTTATGGTTGCTACGTTACTGCAGACATGGTCTACTGAGGCATTCGATTGGCCAACGGCAGGCCTATAGTGCACTTGATTTGCTCTCTGGGTCCACAGGCATAGTTTATACCTTCAGACACATGAAATGGTTCAAACTGGCAACAGTCCGCCTACCCAGCGCAGCTGAATCGGGTGCGCCTACCGCCAACAGCCCGAGATAAATAAAATAAAAAAAAATAGGAACACAAGGCTTTTATCGTTGGGATTTTTCAGAAATGTTTGGCGATCGACTAGGAATGCCTTGGAGATCTTCCACTGCTCTAGAAAGTTGACTAAAGTTTAATCTCGTGCTTCTCTCTGTCGGCTGATATTTCTACTGTGCAGTCCTGGGGAAGCTGCACGGCAGTCTCGAGGCTACTGCATGCCCGCGCGCAGCTTAGAGGGAACATTGCTTGTGACTCTGTGGTCGAGCACCTGCGCTCTCCTTGAATGACAGGGGAAATGGCTTGGTGTGGGAAACAGCATGTGTGTGTGTATTGTATTTTATATATATAAGTTGCGTATTACTTTAAACATACCAAACATTGAAATACTGTTATAGAAGTGAAAGTAAAAACACAATACCGGTCTGTGTATCAATACCGCTATATAGTAATATCCGGTATACCACTCAGCTCACAGCCCACTCACTATGGGGCTTACGTTGTCACTCACCCAGGACAGAGTTCTTGGCTGATTCCACAGTCATCAGCATCTTCCTGGGGATCCACAGAAACAGCTCCTCTGCCTGAGGAAACAAATGCTATCAGAATGGACAGTGGATTTCCATGCTTGAATTACATGGGTGAATCTAAAGTTTGGCCCGTGATTTTAGTTCACCCCAGGCTCATTTTAATAATATTATTCATTGTACACTTAGTGAAAAATCATTCAAGAGTGTTAGCTACATCATTGAATAAACTCCCACCAACTCACAGAGAGGAAAGGGAAGAGAAAGGGCAGAGCCCTGTAGTGTTGCACGGCATACTGAAACCTCAGTACTTTTTCGATATCCCCCCAAAAGAAAGTTAGGTGCTAGAATTTTTGCTACGTTCAGTATCTGTGTATCTCACGTGATTGAGAGGATCAAGTCTGTCTATCAGCGCAGCTGTTTTATAGCACGAAGAGCAAAGTGCCTGCTCCACTCATTCCTTGCTAAAGCCGTCTGGGCCGTAACCTCCCCACTCACGCTGCACAGAAATGAACACACTTAAATAATGCAACACGGCATATAGAACATGGAAACTGTTCATTACTGTTCGCAAAACAATGTCGATACAAGCTAGAATACTTTTACAATGCAACACGGCATATAGAACGTGGAAACTGTTCATTACTGTTCGCAAAACAATGTCGATACAAGCTAGAATACTTTTACAATGCAACACGATACTGGTATCTTCCAGCTTTAACTTCCTTGCTAGCTTACAGTTGAAGCAATGTCAATTCACTACCCTAGTACCATAACGCAAAATATGTGGATTTCGAAAGCTGATTGTCACCAAAAACGTTATAAATTCACTCCGTCACCAAAAAGTCATTAACTTGCTTCATCTCCCTCGCCTCCTGTCTGGTTCCCACATTCTGCCTCATGAAGTCAATACTTCTTCTATGCAAATGTTGTGGATGAGTACAATAAAATAAATGGTTCTCCTAGCAGTTGCTAATAAAATAATAAAGTCCTCAAATGGAAAGGATTGTCATCTGCAGCCCCGTGAAATTAGCATATTATATATTTTGTTTTAAGCCTTATTTTACCAGGTACGTTGACTGAGAACACATTCAGCAACAACCTGGGGAATAGTTACAGGGGAGAGGACAGGGGAAATTAATGAGCCAATTGGAATCTGGGGATGATTAGGTGGCCACAACGGTATGAAGGCCAAATTAGGAATTTAGCCAGGACACCAGGGTTAACATCCCGACTCTTACGATAAGTGCCATGGGATCTTGAGCACTGAGAGCCAGGCGTTTAACGTCCCATCTGAAAGACAACACCTTACACAGGGCAGTGTCCCCAATCACTACCCTGAGGCATTGGGATATCATTTTTTGGGGGACCAGAGAACAGAGTGCCTCCTACTGGCACTATAACACCACTTCCAGCAGCATCTGTTCTTCCATCCAGGGACCAAACAGGACCAACCCTGCTTAGCTTCAGAGGAAAGACAGTAGTTGTATGCTGCTGGCCAATAACTCAAATGCATGCATTGCACACACTCCTATTGAATAATATGCATTTGCCTGTATTGTGATTTACCCAGTTTATCAATAGAGATATACAAATAAATGATAAACCTTTGTTGTTTTGTAGCTAGGTTGGTTAAGGGAAAGGGGGCTAACTAGTCAATTGTACAACTGAATGCATTCAACTGAAATGTGTCTTCCGCATTTAACACAACCCCTCAATCAGAGAGGTGCGGAGAACTGCCGTAATCTACGTCGTCGGCGAACAGTGTGTTAACTGCCTTGTTCAGGGGCAGAAAGACAGATTTTTTTACCTTGTCAACTCTGGGATTAGATCTAGCCAGCTTTTGGTTACTGCAGCAACGCTCTAACCACTAGGTTACTGGTTAAAACAAAGTGATTGCATAATTGATTATTTAATGCATAGATGGCTGTCTCAAAAACCAAAAAAAAAATTGACATCAAAATGTTAAAATGTAATGATATTGAACTCAAAAGATGTCCAAAGATTTAACAGATCAGTAGTTGAGTTTGTCTGGATCAAGATCCTTTCTGTGACTTTGGCTAATAAGTCTTCCTTTGTTATGGTATCATTTTGGTATCGAGTAGCTTGATACTAAACCTGGTATCGGTATCAAAGTCATAATTCCGCTATCATGACAGCAACAGAGCCCTGGGCTTCATACAAACAACTCGGCCTGTTTGATCGATCAGACCTAAACAGCAGCCATTTTAGAACATCAATAATGAGGGCTAATTGGTGGGTCATTATGAGAAGAACACCAATAAGAGAGAATTAAGCCTTGTTTCCTCTGTTGAAATGTAATCAAGGAGCTGATCTATCTAGATCTTCTATGGAGGAAGCCTCAGGTCAAGGCCTTTCTCATCCTTAAAAATACCTTGGAGTAATTTTGTTAATCAGTTCAACTTGTACAATAAGAAACTATGGTTTCCATTGCAAAACGTTTTGCTACGATGTGCACTAATGATCAAGACCCAAGTTATTTTGCCATGGACACCGGCCGATCCGGTTGTAGCGACCCACCTTGATGTCCTTGGTGGCCCTGAGGCCGAAGCCCTCGCCAGCAAAGTTGGCGATCTCAAAACCCTCGCAGGACGCTCCACTCTCCTGAGCCCACGCCATCAGTGTCGGGAAGAACTCCTCTCTGCTGCCCTCGAATATCACTGAGATACCTGGGAAAGAGACAGAGAAACACACACATACACAGTTATGATCAAACTCAGAGTTCTTCCTATTTAATCTATATAGGCCATGGCTCAAATCCAGCTGTGTGTGTGTGTGTGTGTGTGTGTGTGTGTAGTAATCATAGTTTTATTACCATTTTCCATTAGGAAAATGTGGCGCCGGACAACGTGAGGGGGAAGATTTTAAATTTACCGGTCATTTGAGAAATTTACCAGACTCATATGCATTGGGTGCATAACCCATTACGGCATCCACCCACAGAGCTTAGAATGACAGAAATCCAAATTACATTATGTTTATGCATCTTAACAGAACATTTACATTATGGTAATGCATCTTAACTTCTTTGGAAAAGGGTGTGGTATTTTGACGTCCGGATGAAAAGCGTGCCCAAAGTAAACTGCCTGCTACTCAGGCCCAGAAGCTAGGATATGCATATAATTGGTAGATTTGGATAGAAAACTCTAAAGTTTCTAAAACTGTTAAAAATAATGTCTGAGTATAACAGAACTGAAATGGCAGGCGAAACCCCGAGGACAAACCCCCCCCCCTCGAAAAAAAAGATTTCAATGGCTGGCACATTTATAATAGGGCGAAATCGTGCCTGATTGCAGTTCCTAGGGCTTCCACTAGATGTCAGTCTTTAGAAAGAGTTTCAGGCTGGTTTTTGGAAAAATTTGCCAGAAATTGTAGTTTTGCTAGGTGGCTCCCATTTTGGCTGTAGTGTTTCCAAGCGCGTGAATGAGAGCACGTTCTTTGGTATTTTTCTCCGGTAAGACAATAACGACGATTCTCTGTCTTAAATTTTATCGTTTATTTGCGTATTAGGGTACCTAAGGTTTGATTATAAACGTTGATTAACTTGTTTGCATAAGTTTATTGGTAATGTTTGGGATTCATTTTGTATGCATTTTGGAGGAAAACCGAGTGGATTATTGACTGAAGCGCACCAGATATACCAAGTTTTTATGGATATAAAGGACTTTATCGAACAAAAGGACCATTTGTAATGTAACTGGGACCTTTGAGTGCCAACAGAAGAAAAACTTCAAAGGCATATATCGCTATTTCAGACTTTCGTGTCGCAACCCCCTAGTTGAAAATGATTTGTTATGCATTTGTGTGCTGAGCGCTGTCCTCAGATAATCACATGGTTTGCTTTCGCTGTAAAGCCTTTTTGAAATCTGACACGGCGGCTGGATTAACAACAAGTTAACTTCTTTAGGATAGGGGGCAGCATTGGGAATTTTGGATGAAAAGCGTGCCCAAATTAAACTGCCTGCTACACAGCCATGAAAGCTAGAATATGCATATAATTAGTAGATTTGGATTAAAATAAACTGAAGTTTCTAAAACTGTTTGAATAATGTCTGTGAGTATAACATAACTCATATGGCAGACAAAAACCTGATAAATCCAACCAGGAAGTGGGAAATCTGAGGTTTGTTGTTTTTCAACTCTTGCCCTATCGAATACATAGTGTCTATGGGGTCATATTGCACTTCCTAAGGCTTCCACTAGATGTCAACAGTCTTTAGAAACTTGTTTGATGCTTCTACTGTGAAGTGGGGGCGAATGAGAGGGGAATGAGTCAGAGGTCTGCCGGAGAGCCACGAGCTCAGTCTCGCGCATTCATGTGAGAGCTGTTCCATTGCATTTCTACATACAAAAGAATTCTCCGGTTGGAACATTATTGAAGATTCATGTTAAAAACATCATGAAGATTGATTCTATACATCGTTTGACGTGTTTCTACGGACTGTAAAGGAACTTTGACTTATCGTCTGCTCCTAGTGATCGCACGTCGTGAGTTTGGATTGTGTACTGGAACGCGAAGAAAAATGAGGTATCTGGACATTATCGAACAAAAACCTTTATTGTGGAACTGGGATTCCTGGGAGTGCATTCTGATGAAGATCAAAGGTAAGTGGATTTTTATAATGCCATTTCTGACTTTTGTTGACTCCAACATGGCGGATATCTGTTTGGTTTGATTTGTCGTCTGAGTGCCGTACTCAGATTATTGCATGGTTTGCTTTTTCCGTAAAGTTTGTTTGAAATCTGACACAGCTGTTGCATTAAGGAGAAGAGGATCTAAAATTCCATGCATAACAGTTGTATCTTTTAGCAATGTTAATTATGAGTATTTCTGTAAATTGATGTGGCTCTCTGCAAAATCACCGGATGTTTTGGAACTATTGAACATAACGTGCCAATGTAAACTCATATTTTTGGATATAAATATGAGCTTTATCGAACAAAACACACATGTATTGTGTAACATGAAGTCCTATGAGTGTCATCTGATAAAATGAATCACTAACTTTTGATGATCATCTATATTTCTGCTTTTTGTGACTCCTCTCTTTGGCTGGAAAATTGGCTGTGTTTTTCTGTGACTCGGCTCTGACCTAACATAATAGTTTGGTTTACTTTTGTCGTAAAGCCTTTTTGAAATCGGACACTGTGGCTGGATGTACAACAAGTGTAGCTTTAACATGGTGTAAAATGCATGTATGTTTGAGGAATTTTAACTATGGGATTTCTGTTTTTAATTTGGCGCCCTGCAGTTTCACTGGCTGTTGACGAGGTGGGACGTTACACGTACCCTAGAGAGGTTAAGCTTTATTTTTGATGAATTGCACTTGTGATTTCATTAAAGTTTAATATTTATAGTAATTTAATTTAGGCGCTAGCGTCCCACTGATCCGCAAGAAGTTAACAGAACATGCAACTCATCTAATGAAAGCAGACAATAAAATGTCATTTTCTAGCATTTGTTAAAATGGAATTTGCAGGAAAACGCGCCATTCTAAACAGCGCACCTGGGAAAACACGCCATACTAAACAGCGCGACCGGGGAAAACGCGTGAATTCTAAACAGCGCACCTGGGAAAACGCGCCATTCTAAACAGCGCACCTGGGAAAACGCGCCATTCTAAACAGCGCACCTGGGAAAACGCGCCATTCTAAACAGCGCACCTGGGAAAACGCGCCATTCTAAACAGCGCACCTGGGAAAACGCGCCATTCTAAACAGCGCACCTGGGAAAACGCGCCATTCTAAACAGCGCCCCTGGGAAAACGCGCCATTCTAAACAGCGCACCTGGGAAAACGCGCCATTCTAAACAGCGCACCTGGGAAAACGCGCCATTCTAAACAGCGCACCTGGGAAAACGCGCCATTCTAAACAGCGCACCTGGGAAAACGCGCCATTCTAAACAGCGCACCTGGGAAAACGCGCCATTCTAAACAGCGCACCTGGGAAAACGCGCCATTCTAAACAGCGCACCTGGGAAAACGCGCCATTCTAAACAGCGCACCTGTGAAAACACGCCATTCTAAACAGCGCACCCGGGAAAACATTCTAAACAGTGCACCTGGGAAAACAACATTCTAAACAGTGCACCTGATAGCGGTTCCATATGTGAAAGCGATGAAAGAGGGGGAATCTAAAGAGGCAAAAACTAGGATAGGTTGCTATTATGACTAGGATTCTGCCTTTGGCTTTCGGAGAACTAAATAAAAGTTGATATGAATACCAATAGAACAGGAGAGAAAGGGCATAGCGGTGGGTCCAATAGGGAAATAAATGGAAAGAAATGTAAAAATGGTATAATCACTCCTGTCTATAAAGAAATACACTTCAAAATACTTCACCAGAAAGCATGACTTAGCGAAAGAGCCAAAGAGAAATCGAGGAAGTTGCTGCGGAATGTTTCAAATCACAAGTTCTTAGGCCCATGCCTATTTGGGAAGCGTGTGTGGCAATAGGCCTAGCTGACTATTGAGTTACGGATGTCAGTGAAAAAGCATTTAACATGTGTGAAGATAATGTTTGAGTATAATTTAAAATGTTGAGACAAGAAGAAGGGGGGGGGGGATGTGGTGAAGATATAGGGGAGTCTAGAACGGCTCAGCTGCCTCCCACAAATTATTGAGCATCCATTGTTTCCTGTGAATTGTTTGCCCATTCTTATTTATTTATCATCAACTCTCCATCACGTGTCACCAGCAGTAAATGTACCATTAATCCCGGTCATTTGGTTATTTTAATATCTGTTAAATCATGCATTACAGTCATTTACCGTTCTCATTCTCGGAGTGGAAACGTTTGCAGAGTTCACAGCCTGCTACACTTGTAAGAAACAAGCTTTTCAATTTTTTCCATTGTCTTTTGTTTGGAGTGCTCCATGTGAGCAATGAGCAAGTATCTTGTTTCTCTGTCCTGATAACGTTGAGGGATCGAGCGCTTCAGGATGCATAGAGGTACCTGGTCTGCTGTGCAGAAATCTAGGAAAGCCTTTGTTATCCATTGAGAATAATAATATATTAAAAAACTGCAGTTCCTCGCAGCAAGCTATTTGAAAAATCTTTCCAACAATTCTGATAACCACCCATCCTCAGCGTAAAAGAGCAATGGAAGTTATAGGCCTACTGCTGCATTGGCCTATAGGCTATGAGTTCCATGCGCTCATTTCTTTAGCCGCTAATGGATCCTGCTGTATCAAGGTGTCCATATGGCAGAGGCAGGTTGGTTGACTTAACTTTTTATTCAGATTTTTATGCTTAACCACATGAATGATTTTCATAAACAAAAATGTTATTGAATTTAAACTATTCAACTAAAATGCACATAAGAAAATCATAACTGACCCGCAGAACGGTAGAAATGAATAAATTGTAGAACTTTAAACTCACACGCCGCCTATGAAGTCTTAAAATACTTGCCTCATAATATGAAATTTTAAAAAATCAAGTTTGAAACAATGAAGCGCTGACAGCCTGTTGCCTACACATGAATGGGAGGTGCGCTTCAATTACTAGTTGAGAAAAAAATGTTGCTCTTTTTAAAAATCATACACCAAAACTGTTTTTAACACTCGATTGCGTTTTAAATTGTTGCGCAACGGATTGGGCTTCTAAAAGCCCATGTTTACCTCCAGCAGCAGCTGAGGAGCTTCAGGGGAAAATCACACTTTTCATTTATTTTGAGCCGATTGCCGGCTAAAGGAAACCGGTGTTCCAACATACCTTTCTGTTTCTTCCGGATCTTCTCCACCAAGCCTCGTATCTGGACGTACTCCTCCCACTCTTTCCCTGGAGAAGGGGCAGCACTGCTGCATTCTAACGGGACATACATAAGTAACATAAGGCAATCACATTGGGGAAACAGGCCCTGACACTGATCAAGCCTAAGAACATTCCATGGACACAGAATCTCCATTGAAAATGCTTAGTCTTATGGGCCCCTTGTCAAAAGTAGTACACTATATATAGTATAGGTTGCAGGGTGCCATCCCGGCTACGTACTCTGTAAGAGCTCCGATATGAGGTTTATCATCTCTCTGGGGGAGACCACAGCCATGGCGCCTGTCCCCGACTTCTGAGTCTTCACTCGACTCTTCTTTCCCATAGTGCAGCTGGACAGAGAGTGGGATAGGGACTGGGTTGAGAGAGACAGACAGCACAAAGTCATTCACTCAACTAAAGCATATTCTTGGGAGAGAAGAAACATTACAAAAATCACTCATCTCTGTTAACCCAGAGGTAAAATTTTGTGTAATTTGGTCAGCTGCGCGATTCACTTCGGTGTTCATACATGTTAGAAACTGAAAGTAGTCACCCTCACAAAAGGAAAAGCTTGGCCAAAGTCCCCCCTTCCCCACCTGCCACCCCTTCCGGACCGTGTAGGCGCACTACAGACGAAGCAGTTTAGGCACCGCCTTCACCCAATCCTGACACGTCCAGATAACCAGTGACAAAAATAAAAATGTAAAAAATAAGCTGGATTTTCAGATCTCGGCAAATCCCATTTATCTCTCGGTCAACAAGCAGAGTCTGCCCACGGGAGATTACGAAATCACATTTCTAAATCAATTTTTTTTTAGTCCATGGTCATACTCACTAGTCGCCACTAAACAGAAGGAAAAAAAATAATTGAAACTAGGAGGGAAAGACTACCTAAACACGTCCAATATGAAATGTGCTTTCCCATAGGGCTGATAGGGTTGAAGTTATTTTTAATGGCACCTACATTCATTTTTATTAACTTTACTGTCATGTAGATAAGCTTTACCTAATAGCAGGAGTGTTTACTAATGGTTATAAACTGTGTGGTTCCTGCCCTGAATGCTGACAAAACATTTATTTTTATTTTATTTTGTATTTATTTTTATTTCACCTTTATTTAACCAGGTAGGCTAGTTGAGAACAAGTTCTCATTTGCAACTGCGACCTGGCCAAGATAAAGCATAGCAGTGTGAGCAGACAACACAGAGTTACACATGGAGTAAACAATTAACAAGTCAATAACACAGTAGAAAACAAAGGGGGAGTCTATATACAATGTGTGCAAAAGGCATGAGGAGGTAGGCGAATAATTACAATTTTGAAGATTAACACTGGAGTGCTAAATGATCAGATGGTCATGTACAGGTAGAGATATTGGTGTGCAAAAGAGCAGAAAAGTAAATAAATAAAAACAGTATGGGGATGAGGTAGGTGAAAATGGGTGGGCTATTTACCAATAGACTATGTACAGCTGCAGCGATCGGTTAGCTGATGTTTGAAGTTGGTGAGGGAGATAAGTCTCCAACTTCAGCGATTTTTGCAATTCGTTCCAGTCACAGGCAGCAGAGTACTGGAACGAAAGGCGGCCAAATGAGGTGTTGGCTTTGGGGATGATTGCTCTAATTACGTTGGTAACCAGTTTATAATAGCAGTAAGGCACTGCTAAAGGCTGTGTCCAGGCAATCTGCGATACGTCATGCCTAAGAACAGCCCTTAGCCGTGATATATTGGCCACATACCACACCCCCTCGTGCCTTATTGCTTCATTATAAGCAATTGTTCTGCTAACTGGTTTGTCTATTAAAACGGTCTACATCTCCTAATCTTTTTTTATTGAATAACCGAAACATACAATATACTTGCAGTGAAGCCGCTCAACAACTACATCACACCAGTCATCCAACAGACACCCACTCAGAGCGACACACAGAAGCATCTAGGGTCAATGCCCTGCTCAATGGCATGTTGACAGATCTCGCACCTGGCCAAAAAGCATGAACCCGAGCCCTCCAAGATACCCCCCACAGTTCCCCATTAGCTGTCCCTCAACCATTCGAGACCCCTCCCAGTCTCCCCCAAGAACAAAAAATACAATTAATTCCATTCCCCACCCCCAAGAACCCCCCAATAAAATGAACTAAAGAGAAAAAAGAAAACAATGCAAAAAAAACACAAAAAACAGAGGACATCAAGGACAACTAAAATCATTACAGCAATGCCAACTGTATATGTTTGTGTGCATGTCTGGCACTATTACATGTATGTGTGTGTTCTTGTATGCGTTTATTTGAATGAGTGTGTGTATATTCATGTCTACAAACACCTGCACGGCATGGCACCTGCCGGCATCAGCCTTCGTGTCATTCAAACATACTTTTTATTATGTTTAATTGTTTACTTTCATCTTTGACCATCATTCTTTCTCCCACACAGCAACTCCACTCCAATTCCACATCCCAACCCTCAGCTTCCCTCAGCCCATCCCACCTATCTCTGCTGGCCACCCTCTTCGGATTTCTACACAACATACATATTTCAACTATGCTGTCATGTCTAACGTACAATTTCAATCTACCTAATCTAATAGAATCCACAGTTTGCGAATTGAAGATTAATAATTTTACTACGAGTATTAGTAATTGACTGACACGGTCTTTAAAAAAAGAAAAATAACAATAATATTTAACTAGGCAATTCAGTTAAGAACAAATTCTTATTTACAATGACAGCCTACCGGGGAACAGTGGGTTAACTGCCTCGAACAAAGGCAGAACGACAGATTTTTAACTTGTCTGCTCGATCTGGTAACCTTCCAGTTACTAGTCCAATGCTCTAACCACTACTCTACCTGCCGCCCCGGTCTCTCCAGATCTCCTAACAGTACTATTTCTAGGGTCAATTTTAGATCAATGCTATGCATTTTCAGCCATTCCTGAACCTGAGACCAGAAACAGGATACCTGAGAGCAATACCAAAATAAATGGTCTATTGATTCTGTATCCTCACAACAAAATCTGCAGAGCTTTGATGATTTTATGAACCAAATTATCAACATTTTGTTGGTGGCAAGAATTCAATATAATAATTTTAGCTGAAAAGCATGTCTTCAAAGTCTTGAATCTTGCATTGTTTTATATATCAAACCATACACCCTGTACAATGGAATCGGTACATCAAAAATCTCTTCAACTAGTTTGCAATCTGTATGGCACAGTTGTCAACATCCTGGTCCTCAAATGAAGCTGGTATACTTTCCTATTTATGCTATTTTTATTTCTGCACCAGTTTTGATCCTTTATATTGGGCAGACAAACCAGTTCCCTACCTCCTCCCGCTGCCACATGCCTCCTCCATTTTTGGGGTAACACTGTAATCAATTGGTTGTACTCTTGGATTGAGCAGACCTTTCTGTACATTTCTGATAACTCCGTGAAGGACATAACTCTACTCTACCATTCCAGTTTACAAAGCCCTTTTCAAAAATCTTTCCCATAAATACAGGTATTTTATCAACCAGCACATTTGAGTTCAGCCATAATATTTGTTCTATCTTATCAGGGGGATGAAATTGAAGCCAGCTCCGCATTGCTTGTTTGAAAAAGGATCATTTTCAATTAATTGAAATTGCCATGTCTCAATCTGCAAAGGCAAAAAGGCCAATTTTAAACAATGGATGAGCTTTTCTTAGTAGTCTACTTGAGAACCATTTAGGGTTAAAGCAAAACTTTTGAATAAGTGAAGCTTTTAGAGAGAGGTTTAGTGATTTTATATTTAACAATCTCAACCCACCCAATTAATCTTCATAATATTGATAGGCACGCTTTATTTTGTCTGGTTTAGTGTCCCAGATAAAGCAAAATATTTTTTTGCTCATATGATTTGAAAAACAAAATCATCAGGAGTATGCAGCGCCATTAGTGAGTAAACTGAGATAAGATTAAGGAGTTAAATCAGGGCAATTTTTCCATAAATAGACAGGTATTTACCTCTCCACAGTTGCAGGATCTTGTCTATTTTTCACAAGTTCTCTACTGAAATTCATTGTGGAGAGCTTATTTATATATTTTGTGACATGAATACCAAGTATGTCTACTTTACCATCAGCCAATTTTATAGGTAAACTGCAGGGTAATGTAAAAGTTGTACTTTTTAAAGATCCAATATGTAATATTGTACACTTATCATAATTAACTTTTCTGTACTCTGGACTAAAACCTATCTTCAATGAGACATTGCAGGGATCTAGCTTGCGGACTTAATATAAAACAGGAGTCATCGGCATACATGGACACCTTTGGTTTTAAGCCTTGGATTTCTAAACCTCTAATGTTGTTATTGGATCTGATTTTAATATCTAGCATTTCGATGACCGTAACGAATAGATATGTTGACAGCGGACACCCTTGTTTAACTCATCTTGACAATTCAAAACTCTGAGAAGTAGCCGTTATTTACTATTTTACACCTGGGGTCACTATACATTATTTTTACCCATTTTATAAGAGAAACACCAAAATTGAAAAAAATCCACGCATTTATAAATAAAATCCAGTCTTACTTCATAAAATCCACTAGAAATACCAGGCCTAGCTTCTTAGATGTTTCATAATGTTCTATTATGTCTAGTAGTTATCGTATATTATCTCCAATTTATTGTCCATGTTAAAAAAAAAAAAAATGTCTGATCAGGATGATCAATACCTGGTAAAAAAAAAAAAAAAAAATCTGAGTGCTATGAATTTCGCTAGTATTTTTGCATTGAAGTGTAAGGGGCCTCCAGTTTTTTTAGATATAAATATCCAGTATATTTGCCATCTGGGTCTTGATTTAATAATGGAGAAATCAGACGTTTCTGCCGAGTACCTGACAGATTGTTTTAACTACTAAAAATAGTAGTCTTAACAATGGCGCTTTTAGCATATCAAAAAAGGCTTGATATACCTCTACTGTTATGCCATCAAGCCCTGGGATTTTTCCAGACTGAAAGGATTTAATTGCCTCAAAGTACTTCCTCTGTAATTTGGCATTCGCACTGACCTTTCTGTACATTTGTTAACTTTCCATTTTTTATATTACTTGGAAAACATTCCTTAACGTAATCGCCATTCAGTGGGAAAATGAGATGGAAAAGAGAACATCTGCCTAAAACATTTAGCTTCCCATTTTAAAAATATCATTCAGAGAATCATAGATAACTCAGTCTTCAGTAACGAGTTTCTACAAAATCTTTTTTTTAGCGTTCCTGTAATGGAGATTAAAGAAGAATGTGCATTTTTCTCCATTTTATTATTGATGAATATTGAATGACCTATGAAGGTACATTTAAACGTACCCCAAACAATAAGGGGATTTGCTGAACCTATATTATACTGGAAATATTTAGTTATAAATTATTATTTTTTAGTTAAAAATAAGTTGTCCTCCAGTAAACTTGGATTAAATTTCCAATATCCCCGGCCACATGGAAATTCTATAAGAGTAATGTGAAGGCCAATTAGATGATGATCCGATCGCATTCTGTCCCCTATTAAAACTGTTTTAACCTGATGCAAGAGAGAAAGAGACAAGGAAGTAGTCAACTAGCTTGATTAAGTCTCCATGTACTTCTCACTAGGTCTGGGTTTTTAAGTCTCCAAATATCCACTATTTCTAATGTGTCCATAATATTTGTGATTTCCTTAAGGTCACGGTGATTATAGTTTGTAGCGGGATTACCTTTACAGTTCATTGAGGTACTTAACCTCATGGCTAGGGGGCAGAATCTTCACTTCTGGATAAATAGCGTGCCCAATTTCAACTTCCTGCTACTCATGCCAAGAATATAAGATATGCATATTATTCATAGATTTGGATAGAAAACGCTCTGAAGTTTCTAAAACTGTTTGAATCATGTCTGAGTATAACAGAACTTATGTAGCAGAATTTATTTTTTTCCCCTCTCTGTTCCCTGAATTGTCTTTGCCAAGGGATATTTCATAGGAACTTGTTTTCAGTTCATACTGCTTCCACTAGATGTCACCAGTCTTTGGAATTTGGTTGAGGTTATTCCTTTGTGCAATGAAGAAGTATGCCAACTAGGAACTGAGGACACTTTTGTGAGTTGCGCAAGACGTGAAAAGCAGCGCTGGTTTGTTTTCTTTCCTGTATATAATATAGATTGCCCAATTTGATTGATTAACGTTTTAAAATACCTAAAGTTGTATTACAAAAGTAGTTTGAAATATTTTGGCAAAGTTTATAGGCAACTTTTGAAATATTTTGTAGTGACGCTGCGTTTTTTGTAAGCTGTTTTTTTCTGGATCAAACTCGCTTTATAAATGGACATTTTGGATATATATGGACGGAATTAATCGAACAGAAAGGACCAATTGTGATGTTTATGGGACATATTGGAGTGGCAACAAAATAAGCTTGTCAAAAGGTAATGCATATTTTATTTTATTTTTTCAGCGTTTTGTGTAGCGCCTGCAGGGTTGAAATATGCTAGCTCCTTTGTTCACTGCTGGTGCAGGCTATCAGATAATAGCTTCTTATGCTTTCGCCGAAAAGCATTTTTAAAATCTGACAAGTTGGCTGGATTCACAACGATTGTAGCTTTAATTGAGTATCTTACATGTGTGATTTAATGAAAGTTTGAATTTTATAGCATTTTATTTGAATCTGGCGCTCCCCATTTTCCCTGGTAATTGGCCAGTTGAGACATTTGCATCCCACCTATCCCTAAGAGGTTTTAATTAACCACGTAAAGACTGATCCTTTTTTATAATCTGCTAAACTGTTACAATTATAACTGGCTATACTTATTTCACCCCTTACCATAACTAGATACTATTCTCAGTCTAAATTGACCATTATTATTGCTTGTAAAGTTACTGCCATCAGAGGTATTGTGACGGTCAAAATTAGAGCTTTCAAATGTCTGATACTTAGAATTTAAGAAAGAGGTTCTAGCAATATTTGTTTTATTCCCTTGCCTGTTTGCCTGTGAGCCAATGCCACAGATGTTAGAAAATTGAGGCAAGATATTATGTGTGTAGTAAATCTGAGTAGGTTGATGTGCATGATATTGGATGTGATTTAATGAGTATGTACGATGTCTGTATAAGAGTAAGACCATAATATGTGCTGTCCAAATAAATACATGAATAACTCAAGTCAATTTACATGGTTGAGTGTCTGTGTGTAACATGTAGTGCGTATAGCCTTAATATTCATGATGATAATTGTAATCCATTTCGTATCACTGTCATAGTTGCATCTTAATTACCTTTAACATAATTGAAAAACACATCCCAGAATTTCCATAGCAATTGACGTTTCACATGATCATGAAAGAGACCTTGCATTACTCTAAAGATGGCTTCACTACAGTACAAATGTATTCCATACAATGGTTGTTGTTTTCCCTTGCTTGTAAACAAACTTGTAGACATATAAAGATAGACGAACAAGAAACATTATCAATAAATTATAAAACAGTTTGACAGAGAGAGGTGAGAGGAAAAGAGAAAGAGTGAGAGAATAGAGTGAGATCAGGTAGGTGTGTGTGTGTGTGTGTGTGTGTATGTATGTATGTATGTATGAGTCTATGTGTAAACGAGCATGTAATTGAGTACATGTGTGTTCATATCCACTTCATAGTGTTCAGATATTTTTACAATTCCCATACTTTATTTTTTTCGTAACCTGAAGTAGGTAGAATTTAGCACAGCCATGGTGTTATGGAACTGTCTCGGAATAGCTGTCCATCTATAAAGATTTGTCCACAATGAGAAAGGCACGCTTACCCTTCTCCCGCTGTTGCCTCTGTACCGGATACAGTCTCTTACGACGTTCGCTTATCTCTCTTGGAAATTGGTCATGGAGACCGAATTTTGTCCCTTTAAGCTCCCTTCCCCTGCTTTTGATCAGCTTCTTTTGTTGGTAGTGTTCAAATTCTGCGATGATCGGTTGGGGACCCTTGGTCTTGTCGCTGCGAGCTCAATGTCTGTGTACTCGGTGGAAAGCCACAGAGTACACAGATAGGAAGTTTCAAGGAGGATTGTATGAATTCTCTGATCGCGCCCTGGATGTGTCCGCAGAAATCCCTGAAAAAAATAGATTTTCACACATGCTACGACTTTGTATGTCTAGTATCATCCTGTTTTCCCTGAGTAGACAATCCATATTGGAATCATGGATTTTAACCATGGCTGTAAGTGCCTTGTTCTCGCCTTGGAGCGTGAGAATTTCACTCTGGCTAAACTCCAAACTCCCCCTCAGCCCTGCTACCTCCTCACACAACTTTTCTAGTGCAGCATGGATTCTAGCCAGAGCACTAGCCTCTACTTTAACGATAAGTAAATGCAGATGAAACTGTGTAATATAGTGTAAAGCTGTTGGTACTCATCGATTGCCCTCAGGATCTCCTTAGTATCCAGGTTGGCTCTTTACTGCAACCAGTTGTTTTACGAAAAGATAAATGAGTCTTTCCCACGACAACGACAGGTGTCTGTAGTACAGCCAGCTAGCACTTGCGGAATCCATGCAAAAAACATGTTTGGTACTCGTATTTAATTAATAGCGGTTTCATTTTAATCTCCTAATCTTTCCAAATGTTGTTTGATGCTCAAGCAGCTAATCCGCTAGATGCACATTTTCTTTGCATGCTAGTAAATAAATAAATATTTAAAAAAGGTTGGATGTGTGAATATTCATAAATTTTTCAACAGCAGTCAACAACATTGTTCTGGCTCTGAGGCCCATAATATGCTAATGTTGTGTCAAATGGATATTATGCCAATCGTATCCAGCCTGGCATAATTTGATACGGAATATTTTCTTCAAATGTAAATAGACTAACGCTGATAAATAGGCTATGGACATGAGTGTATGTTTCCATTTTAATAATTGTCAATTTCATCTTCATACTATAGCATAGCAGTCTCTCCCCTTCATTATTTCACTGTCCATTCATTATATTATAGCCTGCTGTCGGAAAGCCTATGGTAGGCCTAAGTTTAATACTTTAAGGAAAGGAGAAATATTTGCTTGTGTCTGACACACGCTGGTGGCTTTCATTGATGGGTCCTTTTGCCGGGGTGTGAGTTTGCTGATTCGCTCTATAGGCCTATATGTTAATTTAGAAAGTTTCCTAAAGTAGCCCGTCTGGACTCTCTCTCCTTAATAAGGATCAACCGGTGACTTAACCTTGTAAAAGGTCTATTTTCAGTAAAGGCACTTTCTCACCAAGTCCGTTATTTTAGTCTGAATAATTAAGAAGAGGAAAATGTATACAAGTGTGTCTCGTTTATGACGCAGTTCACACCAATTACGAAATATCCGGCAATTATTTATTCAGAACACGTTCGATTTTAGCATCTTTACGCATGCGAAAATAAGCTGTTTACCAATAGAAATTGTTATCTGGCACACAGCCACTGACAGGACTGTGGGTTCGTTGTGCGTGTTAATTAACACATCTCGCTCTGCCTGTTCTTTGCGTTTGCAATGAATCAGTGCAGCAATGTTTCAATTTAGCCAAAGTGATCACACCAGAGCTAGGCTACACGTTGCTCTTGCCAATGTAGCTATTTAATAGCCATTCAGAAAGCCAGGCGATCGTTCAATTATTCTCTCCTTGAATAGGCCGAGGTCTAATAGTTTTAATTGCCCGAAATAAGTTTCAAACTATATTGCTGTTCATTGTCTATACACTGAGTGTACCAAACATTAACTTTCCAGTACAGACTGACCAGGGGAAAGCTATTATCCCTTATTGATGTCACCTGCTAAATCCACTTTAAATCACTGTAGATGAAGGGAAGGAGACAGTTAAACTCTCTGGGATATGTGGGGCGGTAGCGTCCCACCTGGCCAAAAGAAAGTGAAAATACAGAGCGCCAAATTCAAATTAATTACTGTAAAAATCAAACTTTCATGAAATCACATGTAAGATACCAAATTAAAGCTACACTTGTTGTGAATCCAGCCAACATGTCAGATTTCAAAAAGGCTTTTCTGCGAAAGCAAACGATGCTATTATCTGAGGATAGCACCTCCGTAAACAAAGAGAAAAGCATATTTCAACCCTGCAGGCGCGACACAAAACGCAGAAATAAAAATATAATTCATGCCTTACCTTTGACGAGCTTCTTTTGTTGGCACTCCAATATGACCCATAAACATCACAAATGGTCCTTTTGTTCGATTAATTCAGTCAATATATCCAAAATGTCAATTTATTTGGCGCATTTGATCCAGAAAAACGCTGGTACCAACTCGCGCAACGTGACTACAAAATATCTCAAAAGTTACCTGTAAACTCTGCCAAAACATTTCAAACTACATTTGTAATACAACTTTAGGTATTTTTTTACGTAAATAATCTATAAAATTGAAGATGGGATGATCTGTGTTCAATACAGGAGGAGAACAAACTGTAGCTATCTTTCTGGTCACGTGCCTCTATCTAACAGTACACTTGAAGTGACCCTCGTTCTGAACAGGGCTACTTCATTACACAAAGGAAAAACCTCAACCAATTTCTAAAGACTGGTGACATCCAGTGGAAGCAGTAGGAACTGCAAGAAGGTCCCTTAGAAATGTGGATTCCCAATGAAAAGAGAGTGACCTGAAAAAAAAAATCTGAATGGTTTGTCCTCTGGGTTTTGCCTGCTAAATAAGTTGTTATACTCCCAGGCATGATTCAAACAGTTTTAGAAACTTCCGAGTGTTTTCTATCCAAATATACTAATAATATGCATATCTTATCTTCTGGGGATGAGTAGCAGGCAGTTGAATTTGGGCATGCATTTCATCCGGACGTGAAAATGCTGCCCCGTCACCAAGAAGTTAAAGAATCATTTTTAAGCCTTGAGACAATTGAGGCATGTATTGTGTGTGTGCCATTCAGACGGTGAATGGGCAAGACCAAATATTTAAGTGCCTTTGAACGGGTATGGTAAAAGGTCCCAGGTTTGAGTGTCTGAAGAAGTGCACGCTGCTGGATTTGTCACGCTCAACATTTTTCTGTGTGTATCAAGAATGTTCCATCACCCAAAGGATATCCAGCAAACTTGACACAACTGTATGAAGCATTGGAGTAAACATGGACCAGTCAACATGGGGGGAGGGGGGGGCTCGTTCAAGAACTAGAAAGAGGGGGAAGAGACAAGCTAGTGGAGATGCGTGATTTGTGCAAATGAACAGTGAAGAAGACAGAGAGATGTGCAAGTTGGAAATTAATATATTCATTAAACGCATCATTCGTATAACTTATATATTATAGGCCTGCTAATGTGAATCTGTGTGACCACGTGCTATAGGGAAAAAATATAAAAAATAATCCGCCAGATAAGGCTGCGTGCATGTGTTTCTACTGTCTAATGGTTGTCAATTTCATCTTCCAGCCCATCACAGCTGTCTCTATACATCCCCTTAAAACTTTCCTTATCAATCTTTAGGACAGGCTACATTGATTTAGCATTATCCTATAATGTAGACTTTTTGATATCCTACAGAAGGGACTTAAGGTAAGGCTAAGGCAAGGTTTTTCATATGTTTTGGGGGAAAGACAAATGTGATTTGCTTATCTGTCTGAGTGAGATGTGCTGCAGGCGGCTTTGATCGATGGGTCCTTTTAGGTGGGTGTGTGAATGAGTTCACTAATTCTCTATGTCCATTCAGAAAGTTTCCTAAAATAAGCCTGTCTGGGCTGCATCTCTTTAGTCAGAAAAGAAACTAGCAGGGTCAGCATACAGTATGTGCGAGGAATGACGAATGACAAATTTCCTCTCTTATTAAAACGGGGCACAACTGAATGAAACGTGGCCAAGCTCCTTTTATGAATGCACCCATAGGATGCTTATCCTAATATTTTCAGTAGCATTATATTTTCCCAGTAGTATAGGATTTCTCTCATTACTGCGTCCTCTCCAGCCACTTTGAACAACATATTGCCACTGAGAATGACCGCAGCAGTGTTGGTGAAGTTATGCGAATTGTTTGGAAAGTGGAGGGAAAAGGCATCGTAATTGGTGTGAATGGTTAAGTGCGTAAAAATCTGAATCTGTACTTTTTTCCGGAATTCCTCTCCAATCTGACATTACTTAATTTGTATACTACACTAATATTTGAGATAATAATAAAATGCTACTATGATAACGAAGTGTATTGGTAGTGAAGTTGCAGAGAAAAGCCACGTGTTTCTTTTGAGTCCAACGGTTATTTTGAGTCAAACGGTTATGTGGTTGACCGTGTACATTAGCCTGGCCAATTACCGTAACCTCAAAATTCCAAGACCGTCACAGCCCTACTTTCCCATTGCAAAACGTTTCGCCACAGTGTACACTTATGAATAAAACTCAGGCAACAGTAAACATCCGAGCCTTAAATGTTTCACCTTTATATAACCAGGTAGGCAAGTTGAGAACAAGTTCTCATTTCCAATTGCAACCTGGCCAAGATAAAGCAAAGCAGTTTGACACATACAACAACAGAGTTACACATGGAGTAAAACAAACATATAGTCATTAATACAGTAGAAAATAAGTCTATATACAATGTGAGCAAGTGAGGTGAGATAAGGGAGGTAAAGGCAAAAAAAGCCATGGTGGCAAAGTAAATACAATATAGCAAGTAAAACACTGGAATGGTTGATTTGCAGAAGAATGTGCGAAGTAGAAAAATAAATAATGGGGTGCAAAGTAAAATAAATAAATACAGTAGGGGTAGAGGTAGTTGTTTGGGCTAAATTATAGATGGGCTATGTACAGGTACAGTAATTTGTAAGCTGCTCTGACAGCTGGTGCTTAAAGCTAGTGAGGGATATGTGTTTCCAGTTTCAAAGATTTTTGTAGTTTGTTCCAGTCATTGGCAGCAGAGAACTGGAAGGAGAGGCGGCCAAAGGTAGAATTGGTTTTGGGGGTGACCAGAGAGATATACCTGCTGGAGCACGTGCTACAGGTGGGTGCTGCTATGGCGACCAGCGAGCTGAGATAAGGGGGACTTTACCTAGCAGGGTCTTGTAGATTACCTGGAGCCAGTAGGTTTGGCGACGAGTATGAAGTGAGAGCCAGCCAATGAGAGCGTACTGGTCACAGTGGTGGGTAGTATATGGGGCTTTGGCGACAAAACGGATGGCACTGTGATAGGGCCGCTTCCAATTTATTGAGTAGGGTATTGGAGGCTATTTTGTAAATAACATCGCCAAAGTTGATGATCGGTAGGATGGTCGGTTTTACGAGGGTATGTTTAGCAGCATGAGTGAAGGATGCTTTGTTGCGAAATAGGAAGCCAATTCTAGATTTAACTTTGGATTGGAGATGTTTGATGGGAGTCTGGAAGGAGAGTTTACAGTCTAACCAGACACCTAGGAATTTTTTTAGTTGTCCACATATTCTAAGTCAGAACCGTCCAGAGTAGTGATGCTGGACGGGCGGGCAGGTGCAGGCAGCGATCGGTTGAAGAGCATGCATTTGGTTTTATTTGTATTTAAGAGCAGTTGGAGACCACGGAAGGAGAGTTGTATGGCATTTAAGCTCGTCTGGAGGGGTGTTAACACAGTGTCCAAAGACAGGCCAGAAGTATACAGAATGGTGTCGTCTGCGTAGAGGTGGTTCAGAGACTCACCAGCAGCAAGAGCGACATCATTGATGTATACAGAGAAGAGAGTCAGCACAAGAATTGAACCCTGTGGCACCCCTATAGAGACTGTCAAAGGCCTGGACAACAGGCCCTCTGATTTGACACACTGAACTCTATCGGAGAAGTTGTTGGTGAACCAGGCGAGGCAATCATTTCAGAAACCAAGGCTATCTAGTCTGCCGATGAGGATGTGGTGATTGACAGAGTCGAAAGCCTTGGCCAGGTCAATGAATACGGCTGCACAGTATTGTTTCTTATCGATGGCGGTTAAGATATCATTTAGTACCTTGAGCGTGGCTGAGGTGCATCCATGACCAGCTCTGAAACCAGATTGCATAGCGGAGAAGGTGAGGTGGGATTCAAAATGGTTGGTAATCTGTGTGTTGACTTGGCTTTCGAAGACCTTAGAAAGGCAGGGTAGGATAGATATAGGTCTGTAGCAGTTTGGGTCAAGAGTGTCCCCCCCCTTTGAAGAATCTCTTTGGGAATCTCAGACGACATGAAAGAGGTTGAACAGGCTAGCAATAGGGGTTGCAACAATTTCAGCAAATAATTTTAGATAGAAAGGGTCCATATTGTCTCGCCCGGCTGATTTGTACGGGGTCGAGATTTTGCAGCTCTTTCAGATCAGCTGACTGGATTTGGGAGAAGGGGAAATGGGGAAGGCTTGGGCGAGTTGCTGTGGGGGGTGCAGTGCTATTGACCGGGGTAGGGGTAGCCAGGTGGAAAGCATGGCCAGCCGTAGAAAAATGCTTATTGAAATTCTCAATTTTAGTGGGTTTATCGGTGGTGACAGTTTCCTATCCTCAGTGCAGTGGGCAGCTGGGAGGAGCTGTTCTTATTCTCCATGGACTTCAGTGTCCCAGAACTTTTTTGAATTTGTGTTGCAGGAAGCAAATTTCTGCTTGAAAAAGCTAGCCTTGGCTTTTCTAACTGCCTGTATATATTGGTTTCTAGCTTCCCTGAAAAGTTGCATATCACGGGTGCTGTTCGATGCTAATGCAGAACGCCATAGGATGTTTTTGAGTTGGTTAAGGGCAGTCAGGTCTGGAGAGAACCAAGGGCTATATCTGTTCCTGGTTCTAAATTTCTTGAATGGGGCATGCTTATTTAAGATGGTGAGGAAGGCATTTTTTTTAAGGGGGCGCTCTTTTAATTTTTGGATGAAAAAGGTTCCCGTTTTAAACAAGATATTCTGTCATGAAAAGATGCTCGACTATGCATATAATTGACAGCTTTGGAAAGAAAACACTGACGTTTCCAAAACTGCAAAGATATTGTCTGTGAGTGCCACAGAACTGATGTTACAGGCGAAACCCAGATAAAAATGCAATCAGGAAGTGCTGCATTTTTTAAAACCGCCTCATGGCAATGACTCCTTATATGGCTGTGGAGGAGCTAGGAGTCAGCTTACCTTTTACACGTTTTCCCCAAGGTGTCTGCAGCATTGTGACGTATTTGTAGGCATATCATTGGAAGATTGACCATAAGAGACTACATCTACCAGGTGGTCGCTTGGTGTCCTCCGTTGCAATTATTGCGTAATCTCCAGCTGCAGTATTTTTCCGTTTTGTTCTGATGAGAAGCCAGCTGCCACCACTGATAGATTATCGAATAGATATGTGAAAAACACCTTGAGGATTGATTCTAAACAACGTTTGCCATGTTTCTGTCGATACTATGGAGTTAATTTTTAAAAAGTTTGGCGTTGTAAGTGACTGCATTTTCCGGTATTTTTCTTAGCCAAACGTGATGAACAAAACGGAGCTATTTCGTCTACACAAATAATATTTTGGGAAAAAATGAACATTTGCTATCTAACTAAGAGTCTCGTCATTGAAAACATCCAAAGTTCTTCAAAGGTAAATGATTTTATTTGAATGCTTTTCTTGTTTTTGTGAAAATGTTGCCTGCTGAATGCTAGGCTTAATGCCATGCTAGGCTATCAATACTCTTACACAAATGCTTGTGTAGCTTTGGTTGAAAAGCATATTTTGAAAATCTGAGATGACAGTGTTGTTAACAAAAGGCTAAGCTTGTGTTTCAATATATTTATTTCAATTCATTTGCGATTTTCATGAATAGGAAACGTTGCGTTATGGTAATGAGCTTGAGGCTATGATTACGCTCCCGGATACGGGATTGCTTGTCGCTAGAGGTTAAGCATGTACCAGTTTAGGTGACCTAGCAGCACAAGCTCTGAAGATAGATGGGGGGGCAATTAGTTCACATATGGTGTCCAGAGCATAGCTGGGGCAGAGGGTGGTCTATAGCAGGCGGCAACAGTGAGAGACTTGTTTTTAGAGAGGTGGATTTTTAAAAGGAGAAGTTTAAATTGTTTGGGTACAGACTGGATAGTAGGACAGAACTCTGCAGGCTACACAGCCCCCTTTGGCCGTTCTATCTGGTCTGAAAATGTTGTAGTTAGGGATGAGTTTTTGGTGGTCTTCTTAAGCCAGGATTCAGACATGGCTAGGACATCTGGGTTGACAGGGTGTGCTAAAGCAGTGAATAAAACAAACTTAGGGAGGAGGCTTCTAATGTTAACATGCATGAAACCAATTCTATTACGGTTACAGAAGTCATCAAAAGAGAGCTCCTGGGGAATAGGAGTGGAGCTAGGCACTGCAGGGCCTGGAGTCACCTCTACATCACCAGAGGAACAGAGGAGGAGTAGGATAAGGGTACGGCTAAAAGCTATGAGAATTGGTCATCTAGGACATCCGGAACAGAGAGTAAAAGGAGGTTTCTGTGGGCGATAAAATAGCGTCAAGGTATAATGTACAGACAAAGGTATGGTAGGATGTGAATACAGTGGAGGTAAACCTAGGCATTGAGTGATGATGAGAGAGACCTTGTCTCTAGAAACATCATTGAATCCAGGTGATGTCATCGCATGTGTGGGTGTTGAAATTGGAAGGTTTGGATAAGGTATAATGAGCAGGGCTAGAGGCTCTACAGTGAAATAAGCCAATAAACACTAACCAGAACAGCAATGGACAAGGCATACTGACATTAAGGAGAGGCATTCTTAGCCGAGTGATCATAAGGGTGAGTAGTCAGGTTGGTTGGTGTCACGGCGATTTATGAGCACAAACAAAAGTTACGTTTGTAATGTAATGACCACTGAAGGCCGTGAGAGACTGCAGAATCTAAACTGGGCCAATCAATACCTTTAACAGAGGGAGTTGATGTTTAAGCTCCAAGGCATAGTGGGCACATTTCACATGGAAATCAAATGCGTGTAAAAATCGACAGGATATTTGTGTTAATATTGCCTCTATATCAATCCCACATTTCCTCCCTCTACTCTTGGCAGTTCGGAGGTGCACCAGGTTGGCATATCATATACAGTAGCTTTCTCCAAGCGAAAAAGCTCCAATTTATACAAAGTTAGCTGAAGCCTAATTACACTACAAACCAATTTTTTTCAACTGCTTTAACACCAACTGAGAGGACAATGTTTCACCACAACAGACTATTACGATATTAGCCTAATATTCTGTAGGCCTACTGGTTGTCTTTCTGCAGGTCAACACAAGCCTTTCCTGAGAAAACTATGAATAATCACACTAGTCTGTTGTGTCATTCCGAGTATGGGTCTTCATATACTGATGGGTACCGGTAGTTCTTGGCTGATAGCCTAGTCCACACTTCA
This sequence comes from Oncorhynchus mykiss, assembly GCF_057628025.1. Lineage (NCBI taxonomy): Eukaryota > Metazoa > Chordata > Actinopteri > Salmoniformes > Salmonidae > Oncorhynchus > Oncorhynchus mykiss. The sequence continues at coordinate 40,795,095 of NC_143040.1, forward strand.
ATGAGGACAAGGTTATGCAATGCTTCCACCTGCCTGTTATAAGAATAATCTAGATTCTATTGGCCTAACCAATATCTGAGTGGGAGCATCCTAGAATGCTCTACTCACTTTTCAGTCTAGTAGTGAGAGAGACTGGTACAGTATCTTATGTAAAATAAAACAGGCAAAGGCATTGCCATGGTAACCTGCGGCTCTGCCAGATGAACACAACAACCTCAAGCAGTCGGCAGAAACAAACATGGCGTCATACAGGGAGAGGAACTACAGTACAATGCCTGAGGTTTAATGTGATGTCCTCTACTGACAACACCGTAGCAGTAAAACTTTTCATTACATCAACAGTGCACTACTTTTGCACAGAGCCCAGGGTTCTGGTCAAAAGTAGTGCACTGTAAAGGACAAAGGGTGGCATTTGGGATGCAGATATTACCTCTCCAGCAAGAAACAACCAGGAGAATGAACCTTAATCTGCTGTCAAATTAAACATCACCAAGGTAGCTTTTTTTCTGTAACAATACAGTGTTAGGTTGCTATGTGTTTCACACCGGCATAGTGATGGCTTTAAACAGCTCGCCAGGGCGGTGTAGTGTCAACATGCAGTTAGTATTATATATCTGGACCTTAGACTATTTGCACCAGCCATTTTAGGAGTCATGTTTATCCACTCTGCAGCTGCCTCGCTCCCTCATGTCCAGCTTTTCTTTTCTTCTCTCTCCCCCTCACTCTCTCCTCCCCTCACTCTTTCTTTGTCACCTGCTATTCTTGCAGCTACTGGCAAAAGCCAAAGAAATCAGTGACTCAACCACCGGTTCATGAGTCCAAAGCCATGTTTGGCAGTCAGGTCGAAACTCTGACCATTTTCCAAAAACACATCCACTCTGAAGGAAAATAAGTGGGCACTGAGTGTGCCTGCCTTTCACAGACAGCAGTACCACTGTATAGCCTACATGTGCCAGTTGAAGTAGGGTTGATGCTGCCACACCCTTTAGGCTAATTCCAGCTAATATTGGGGAGGGAGGAAAAATAAGAGCGAGAGTGTGGGACGGCTACTTGATGAGGCCTTCAGCTACAGGAAGAGAGCAGTGCTGAGTGCTGCCTGTCACTTTATGGCTGCGTCCCTTCTGGCACCCTATAGTGGGCATGGTGCAATTTGAGACGGACACTATGGCCTAGCCAAGCAGCAGGGTAGGGTGCAGGGCCAGCCATACAGGGAGGACTTCTCCTCACATGGTGTGTGTGACCTCCAGCGGACCTGCCATCTTCCTGTTCCTAAAGCTAAGTTCACGCACACACCATGTGAGAAAACAGACTCATCCTGAACCAGAATCTGTGCTTAAAAGGAGACATTGAATATGAACATTCTCCTTTAAAGCACAGGAAGCAGCCACTCAACATGCCATTTCTCAGCTTAATAATGTCAAAATACGTTAGGCACTTACCAAAGAAAGGCGTTTCGCTGAGCAACTATGGTCATTAGGGCTGTTATGGCCGGTGTGTACTTCCAAGAAAGGTCTAAATAAAAAGTCACATGCAACTGAAAAAGAAAGCCTTGTCTGGAATGAATCTAAGTACTGTTTTTGACCAAGTGCGCATGTGTCAAATCCACCGATTCTGCACCTCCTGTAATATTAGTAATGGAATTAAAACACAGTAAATAAAGAAATAAAGTCACTGTAAAAACATACCCTACATTGTCTACTTACATTAAATATTATTGCGTTCAGTGTAGCGGCGGTGAAACAGATTGATATGACATCCATACACTGTTGTAGGTTATAAAATCAATGACCTTTCCTGCTGCTGGATCAGCCAACCAGTAAATGATGATTTTATTGGAGGTGCAGAAGAGTTGTATTTGACACATGCATACTTGGTCAAAAACAATACTTAGATTCATTCCAGACAAGGCATTTTTACAATTGCATGTAACTTTTTTGGAAGTACATACAGGCCATAACAGCACCAATGACGATAGTTGCTCAGCAAAACTCCATTCTTTGGTACGTAACGAGCGTATTTTGACATTAAGCTTGAAAAGCTGGTCAATGGCAAGTTGAATGGCTGCTTCTTGGGCTTAAAGGAGAGTCGCCATATTAAATGATCCTGTAAACCCAGATTCTAGTTCAGACTCATCTCTACTAGACTGGTTCTGATTTTGTCGGTTGTGGTCAGATTTTAGAACACCGAAACATGTTCACACACATCATGTGACAGAATCTGAGACCTTGACCTAGATTTAACATGTTGAATCTTTCAAATCTGAGTTTAAGTCAAAGGGACAACAGTGGCTGGAAGAATAAAAACAGGTAATCCTTCCAAAAGCATTCAGGGGGTTATGAACTGAGAAACTGGGATTGGAAATAAATAAATACATGTGAAAAATATGAAAATGTCTGAAGGAATCACTTCTGTGATACAGCTAAAACATGACTGTTGCTGTCTGGGATTTCAGACAGCTCAGATCCCAGTCAAACAGTAATAGGCTAAACACCAACCCTCTTCTTCCACTCCAATGGACAAAGGCTTTGACCCCCTTTCAGTGGTTTTTGGCCACTAGCATGCCATTGGCATAGTTCACCTGCCCTGGCCCCTGACACTGTTTGAAAGGTTGCCAAGAATCCTCCACCAACACAATCGAGTATGCACCCATAGACAAACCAGAGGCGTATTCATTACGCAGATTCAGTTGCAAAACATTTCTTAAACGGAAGCAAACAGAACATACCTGACTTTGTCCAATCGAAACTCTTGTTAAGTTGCAAAGCATTCCGTTTTGCATCTGTTTGGACAACTGATTACACCCCAGACCAAATGAAGCATCAAGGAGCCAAAGTTCCAAACCCTTACCCTACCACAGAAATTGAGGAGTCTTAAAGTGACAGTTCACTCCAAAATCAATGTTTATTGAATGTTTTCGGACCCTCCCCTACGAGATGAATGCAAAAGATATGCACGGCTAACAAATAAGAACAAGAATGTAGTGAGAGTCTCCTATGCATTTTGAATTGAGGCGTGTAGCTGGATCTACAAAACCAATTGTGGGACCTGGACTGGCCTTCACAACAGACCACTTTTGAGGTCCCACAATTGGTTTCGTAGATCCAGCTACACGCCTCAATTTAAAATGCATAGGAGACACACACATGCGGGCATTCTTGAAGACAGCTAGTTACCTACATGTTTTAACTTAAATAATAAACAAAAAATACGACACATTACTAACGTTAACAGTCCAACTCAACTGGTTAGATTGTTCATCTTGTTAGAAGGATTGTGGAGAATATAAAATGGGCTTGGTTTCTTAAATGCTCCCAAGGAAGCTTGTTGCGATAACATTGGCTCTAAAGTGGCTGACAGGCAACAGCTGACAGTGAAATACATTATCACAGTCCCACTGAGCTAGCTAACTGACGTTAGCTTCCCTACTAGGTTCGTCCTGCTGAATCACGCCCATCCAACAAGCAATCTAATTGGACTAGCTATCTGGCTAGGTTAGCTCACAGTCGTGCTTGCAGCGTAGCGGACGAGTCCATTCATTTGCCTCGTCCAATAAACACATCGTGGAATGTGATTAGCAAACGAGTAGGCTCTCACGCTCGTTTACTGTGAACTTTGAAAAGGGAAGCCACCAGTAAAACGAAATCTGGTTGAAATGCTAAATTATAAAAAACACATTTGAAACACGCTAGCTAGCTTGGCTCGCAAATTCGCAAGCGACGTTCGCACCGCAACGCAATAATGTCAGGTGAAAATGTCAATGGAAAGCAGAATTACTTGTAATATCAAGCAGTTAATTGCATGCTAATAATATGTTTGGCGAAACCAAGTTACCGTAAATGGAGTGCAGTAGTTCCTCTCCTGTCAAACTGTGCACAATCCTCTTCCACACGGTAGGCGAGCGAAACCAAACATGATGTTGATTTGGGCGAGCTATGCCTGGAACACCGTTTTCTAACTATGTGATTGGAGCGAAAACGTTCTATACCAACATCAACAAAGTTATATTTCTTGATTTGTATTGGCTGTTGATAGGTGTGGGCTGCTTCATTTGTCTGCCAATTGGTTAAAAATCCAACTGGCTTCGAAAATGCAACGTTTTTAACGGGTTCTTTATACGGATTGGTTGAAAGGATCAGGTTTGCCGCAATTCCATTGGTCATACGAACAGTCAGTTGGCCACTCGCGAATGGAACGTTTGGCTTCGCAACATAAACACAAAACACACCCCTTCGTGGTTTGTGATTGGAAGTTTACTTTAGGGACTGAAAATTTCCATAAATGGTTACGATTCAGGCGACATGATTTGTTGACAAAGATGGCAATCGACGATCTTGAAACGAACAACGTGTCCGCCCCATTTGATTGTTTCATATTTTGATGAATTAGATATGGCGCGGTACACGTCAATACGAGTGTAGCTATTTTAATTGAATGGATGAAATAATTGTACGATTTCTGCAGCTAGCTGTAACTAGCGAGGTTATTCAAGTGAAAAAGAGATAGATAGCATCGCTGTGCTACATCCCTTTCATCGCTAATTATTGTCTTAGGAAGCTGACAACAGGGTACAGTGTGCAGGGGCTAGTTGGCTAGCGAGGCTTCTACAATTTAGCTAGTATAGTTAATGAAAGAATACAGGGAGAATTCGATCCCTGGAAATCCAGCTGCAAGTCTGGATCACATCAAGCCATGTTGGTACTGGGACAAGAAGGACCTGGCTCACACACCCTCCCAGTCCGAGGGCCTGGACCCGGCCACCGAGGCCCGGTACCGGAGAGAGGGGGCTCGATTCATCTTCGACGTGGGCACGCGCCTGGGACTGTATCCTTCCTTCATTGATTAGCAACGAACACACACCAACTGTGTGCAAATATGCATGATCTGGTGTCTCTTTTGATGGGTTGGTTGTGTTGGCAGCCAGGAGAGTAAACTGGTGCAGCGTCATGGTTCTGTTAGAATAATGCATTGTTTGTTATTTCACAAGTGCCAGATTATATTCAGATTGATCAATGCAGCATTTTATTATCCACGTCACGGTTACAGTAACTCTTCAGTTCCTTAACCCTGTGATCAGACACTATGACACGTTGGCTACAGGGATCATATACTTCCATCGCTTCTACATGTTTCATTCCTTCAAGCAGTTCCCCAGATATGTAAGTATTCACACTGTATCTACACCTCTTGCTTTTGACTAACTCAAGTTTAGATCCCTGTAATATGGATAAGTCGGGTTGATTTGACTGATTTAGCTTTTGACCAGACTTAGCTATGTTAAAGATGGTTTAGATGAGCCTTTTCCAATGGAAGTCGTTGTCACCGGTTGAAAAGGCCTTCCCCTGTTCATCTGTGGCTGTGTTATATCTCCTTGCCTCGGCTGTATATACCCAGTTGACGAATGTTATGTCACTACAGGTGACTGGGGGTTGCTGTCTATTCCTGGCCGGTAAAGTGGAAGAGACCCCAAAGAAGTGTAAAGACATTATCAAGACGGCTCGCAGCCTGCTGAATGACATACAGTTCGCCCAGTTTGGAGATGACCCAAAGGTGAGTGCCTCATTAAAGTGTGTAAACTTTGACAATTGCCTGGATTACAAGACGGTAATACCTGCATCTATGTTGGTACTATAATATGGAGGGAACCCCGTACATTGCATTAAATCTATTCATTTTCAGTTGCTAGTGTAAGGTTTTGTGACCCCTGACCAGGTAGTGAATTATATTTCCCTCCCTGGGAAGGACAGGGTCTGTATCCAAAACACTTCATGGTCACAATATTGTCCATGACTCTGTTCCTGTACAGGAGGAGGTGATGGTCCTGGAGAGGATCCTGCTGCAGACCATTAAATTCGACCTGCAGGTGGAGCACCCATACCAGTTCCTGCTCCGCTATGCCAAGCAGCTCAAAGGTACACGGATGCATATGCTTGATTAGTGTTGCAAAATTCCACTAGCTTTCCTAAGATTCTCATCTTTTCAAGAAATCCTGGTTGGAATATTCCAAGATGGGAATAAGGAGGAAATCCGGGAATCCTCCAACCGGGAATTCTGGGCGTTTTGGGAAAGTTTCCAAAATTTGGCAACCCTGATTTATGCTATGATCTATGATGGGCTGGCCTGGTTACCTGTTCACTATGGTAGCTGGAAATGTGCTGCAAAAGACAATGTGAAGGGGGTCGGCCCAATGATGTGAATCAGGCACTACAATTAATCTACAATGATATAATCCTAATCTGATCTAGTCTATTATTACCCTGTCTGAATGAAAACGACCCCTAAACTCATCCACCTCTTTCTGTTCACAGATCTGAAGTATTTCCGATCTGTTTCAGGTGATAAGAACAAAGTCCAGAAGCTAGTTCAGATGGCCTGGACCTTTGTGAATGACAGGTGAGCAGTTACACAAGCCGAACATGGAATGCTTAAATTGGCAGAACCATGGAAGAACAGTGATATCCATGTGTGTATTATAATGCAATCAGTGCTGATCTAGGATCAGGTCCCCCTTATTGATTATGATTTAAAAGGCAAAACTGATCCTTAATCAGAACTCCTACTCTGAGAGGCTTTATTAATATGTGCCCTGTAATTGATGTACACATGCGTCTCTCCTCTCCTCCCCCCAGCTTGTGCACCATGCTGTCCCTACAGTGGGAACCAGAGATCATAGCTGTAGCAGTCATGTACCTGGCCGGCCGGCTGTGTAAGTTTGACATCCAGGAGTGGACGTCCAAGCAGTCTTCACGGCGATGGTGGGAACAGTTTGTCCAGGATGTCCCAGTGGAGCTGCTGGAAGGTGGTACTGGCTGTTCTCTCCTTCTCTATCTCTCTCTCTCTCTCGAGCACTTCTCTGGTTTCGTCATTTGTGTAAGGCTGTTTTTAGACTTTAAAGACAAAAGTATGCCTCTTTCAAAGGTCTCTTTCACACCACTTTGATTAACACTTCATTTTGTGGGCTGTTTGCTTATTGCAGTGTTATAGAGCCCCACAGTGGAGGAGATATAATACCCATAACTTAGCGGTCAAACAGGGAAATGGTTCCAATAATTTTTCCAAATCAAATTTATTTATAAATCCCTTCTTACATCAGCTGATATCTCAAAGTGCTGTACAGAAACCCAGCCTAAAACCCCAAACAGCAAGCACTGCAGGTGTAGAAACACAGTGGCTAGGAAAAACTCCCTAGAAAGGCCAAAACCTAGGAAGAAACCTAGAGAGGAACCAGGCTATGAGGGGTGGCCGGTCCTCTTCTGGCTGTGCCGGGTGGAGATTATAACAGAACATGGCCAAGATGTTCAAATGTTCATAGATGACCAGCAGGGTCAAATAATAATAATCACAGTGGTTGTCGAGGGTGCAACAGGTTAGCACCTCAGGAGTAAATGTCAGTTGGCTTTTCGTAGCCAATCACATTCCACCATACATTTTTCCCCATAGGGGATTTTAGAAACATTTAAAATAAGGGCTGTGTTTTGTGTTGGCTTACGCTGGCGTGATGTTTTGATAACCATACTGTGGTACTCTATCATTTACATCCATACTTATGAAATGCACTTCCCATTAATGACTTCCTCCTCTGCTCCATAGACATCTGCCACCAGATCCTAGACCTGTACTCCCAGGGCAAGCAGCAGATGCCCCAGACCCCCAGCGATAAGACCCCGCCTATCCCCGTCCCCACCCCTACCCCTCAGCAGCTGCAGGCCCTCTCCCAGCCCCCGCTCCCCAGCCCCCCTGTCGCGCCACCACTCAGCAAGAAGGTCTCGCCCCAGACCAGCCCTCCTCGCCAGCTCAAACGAGCCCACGTGAGTCTGACACCCAGTTTAAAGGTTGTGAGGGCAGGCACCATGCACCATGTTATTTTCATGACCACAGGCACTAAATTGAGCTGTTTTCGTTTTTGACACCCATTTCCCTTGTTGATGTCGTTGTTTAGGTATTGTCTCCTAAAGAAGAAAGCCAGGCACCTGGTGAGCACAACCTTTTCTCTGGCTGAGACAGTAGATTAATATATTGGAAGCGTATGGCTGCCAATATTCATTTTAAAAGGATTCATAACAGTAGGTATGTTAGAGTATGACTTATTGTCTCTCCATCTCTCTCTTCTCCAGAGCCAGTGGGCTCTAAAATCCCGAGGCTGGAGCCTCCCATGCCCCCTCTACCCACATCACAACCCCCCTCAGGTGAGTCCCCTACCCTGGTCCGCTCACAAGACGACCACGCTAGTAGCCAGATTCACTAAGCCTCTACACCAGTGCAACAACTTCCGCACCTGTTGATTTCCAGAGGGGATATCCGTAGATCGAAATGTAAAAGAAAACTCAAGGAAATAAATCCTATCCTGAAGTGTTATGAAGACAGGCCCATGTCCATTAGCCTTATTGTTTTTCCTTCTGCTATTCTCGTATGGGAAATACTTATTGCACCGCGTAAGAATTGATTTGGTGTAAATGCTCCACAGATCTGTCCACTCCACTCCCTACTGTAACGTCTCATGTTGCTGAATAGATTGACACATGGCATTCCTGCTAAGTGGTTGAGAAGCCCTCTGGATGCGTCCCAAATGGCACCCCATTTCCTACATAGTGCACTACTTTTGACCAGAGCCCTACGGGCCCTGGTCAAAAGTAGTCCACTACAGTAGATAGGGAATAGAGCCAATTGGGACACAGCCTCTGAGAAGCCCCTGGTCCCCTCCAGTCTGTCCCCTCAGCCCCCGAAGGAGCTAGCTGAGCTGGGGAGGAAGAAGTGGTTAGCTGCTGGTATGAACTGGTCTGCTCTGACTTCTCCTCTGATTGGCTGAGAGAACGAGAGGCGTCTAGGCCAGGTTTAGACCCTCGGCGACAGGTTAGATGATGCAGAAGTACTGTATGATGAGCACTTATTAGATTCGATATCAGACTTGGTGTAGGGGATTCCCTGTAAACCTGCAGGTTAAAATCACAAGCTTTTACATAGTTAGGGGATACTTAAGCAATAAGGCTCTAGGGGGTGTGGTATATGGCCAATGGTGGTATATGGCCATGGTGGACAGGATATAACCCCATCCTTCTGCTACTCTACTGTATGCCTTGTCTGACCTCTCTACCTAATCTGATAATGACCTTATCAGCTGTTAAACTACTCTGCTTTCGAAACAGCACCGTTCGCTAGACAGCTTTGTTTACGTGACCCGTCTAGGAAGGGGGCTGTGTTTGTTAGCGGTTAAATGGCGCCTTTGTTAGCGGTTAAGTGGTTTGATTCAGTTGTTTCTCTATTGGTTCTCTAATTCTCTTTTCCCTGTAGACCGCAAGCCTCCAGCCTCCCACCCCTCCGCCCCTCTCCCAGGAGAGACAGACCCAACTGGGGCAGGAGGCCCAGCGGAGCCCCCTAAAGGACCTCCACCTCCCCCCCACTCAGCCTCCCTCCACCAGCCTCCCCCGCTTCCCCACCGCCCCCCTCCACCGCCCCCGTCCAGCTACATCATGGGCATCCCCACCTCCAGCTCCTACATGTCAGGAGAGGGTTTCCAGAGCCTCCAGTCGATGATGAAGACAGAGGGGCCGTCCTACAGCACCATCCCCCCATCCTATGGCCCTCCCCTGGCCTACCACAGCCACGTCTACCCCCCTAACGCCCCGCCGCCTGGTCCTCCACTTTCTGCCTCCTACCCTCCACCCAACCTCCCTCCACCTTCCCCCGCCTACCCCCCGCCGGGGTACAACCACAGCTACCCTCCCCCGCCCCCTCATTGCATGCCCCCCGGACACGGGGAATACCCGCCTGTGATGGGCATCCCTCCCAGCAACTATCCCCCACCCCCTGGAGGACAGGGCCAGGTACCCCCTCCGCTGCCCCCTGGCATGCCCCCCATCGGTGGCATGAGTCAGGGGGCGTGGATGAGGTGATGGGGGTGAGACTGGATGTGCCAAACCAACACTAGTCCTATTACAGCAGACAGGAGTCTCCAGTGTTACTGACAGACAGCTTTAGTGATGGGGAACACAGTTAACGCAAGGCCAGTTGGGGAGACCGGCCTCATGTACTCCCTCTAGTTTTCTGAAGCTGTCATCTTACGGTTGCAAAATTTAAGTACTGTTCTCAGGTCATCCAGAAATCCCGGTTGGAACATTCCTGGAATCGTAAGGAATAACCAAGGAATCTGGACTCCAACCTGGATTTCTAGAAACCCTGGGAATTTGGGGAACGTTACCAGAATTTTGCAACCCTACATCTCCAACAAGCCAAACAGCACAGCCACACCTCATCAAGAACCAACCATTAACTTCCATTGCACAAGTTAGTTAACGTGAAATACATAATGTGGTGTGTTTGTTGTACTATGGCTGTTTTTATATTAGCCTTTTTAGTAACATGTTTGTCATTTTTTTATATGAAAACTTTTAGGTTAGCTTGCTGTACAAATGTAGGAAAGAATGGTCGGGACCAAAAAGGAAAATGGCAGCTCCACTCTAACCATTCCATGGCTTGGATGTACAGTATCTTCCACATGCATTCCTTTCTGTTTGGAACACACTACTAAACCAGTATTATATTCTAATGTCAATGAATAGTCTACCATTGTAGCATTGTGCATGGACTGGAACATAAAGACACACTTGCATGATGCACACACAGGACAAACACACACAAGAAACTCACACACTTTAAATAAACACACCTTTTTATGGGTGTTTGGACGTTTTATGTTTTGTTGTTGAAAAAAAAAGTATGTTTAATGCTTGCACATTCTTAGGGAAAAAAAGGTGCGATCTAAAACCTAAAAGGATTATTTGGCTGTCCCCATTGAAGAACCATTTTTGGCTCCAGGTAGAACACTTTTGGGTTCCATGTAGAACCCTTTTCACAGAGAGTTCTACCTGGAACCAAAAGGTTTCTACCTGGAACCAAAAGGGTTCTGCAATGGGGACAGCCATGGAATCCTTTTGAAGACCTTTTTTCTAAGAGTGCAGCACTGCCATGAATTAATGGTTTAAAATGTACTTTTTTAAATGTTGAAGTTGTCTTTTCATTATACCTTGTGAACTTCCATTGTTATTTAGTTTGTTTGTAATATGTGAAACGTTACTCTAAGCAAAGTTACTTGGCATTAAACATTAGTTTTTTTCTAAAGTTGTTCAATTATTTTTTCAATGTGTGACAATAAAAATATACAAAAATAATCCTATTGTGTACATGATTCCTATAGTCTTTCACCCACGCTTCCTGTCGTTAGATGGATTAGCCAGTTGGGGGCATCCTTGTCAAGCCACTTAAATTGAGGCCCAGAATGAACACTTTAGTAAAGGCATCCTTCCACCCTTAAATTTGATCAAGGTTGCTTGTTAGCCATCTCTTCTATTTATCAGTGTACTACTTAAGTTGTTGTGGGGGGTATCTGTACTTTACTATTTTTACTAAACTACATTCCTAAAGAAAATAATGTACTTTTTACTCCATACATTTTCCCTGACACCCAAAAGTACTCGTTACATTTTGAATGCTTAGCAAACAAAAAATGACCAATTCACACACTTATCAACATCCCTGGTCATCCCTACTGCCTCTGATCTGGCGGACTCACTAAACACGTGCTTTGTTTGTAAATTATGTCTTGAGTGTTGGAGAGTGCCCCTGGATATCTGTAAAAATAAAAAACTAACCTCTGTCTGATTTGCTTAATATAAGGAATTTGAAATGATCATACTTTGATTTTTGATACTTAAGTATTTTTTAGCAATTACATTTACTTTTGATACTTAAGTATATTTAAAACCAAATAATGTTTGACTTTTACTCAAGTTATACTTTACTGGGTGACTTTCACTTTTAATTTAGTCATTTTCTATTAAGGTATCTTTACGTTTACTCAAGTATGACACTTGGGTACTCACTGCTATTTATGTGTAAGTATGTGTATATACAGTACTAGTCAAAAGTTTGGACACACCTACTCATTCAAGGGTTTTTCTTTATTTTAACTATATTATAAATTGTAGAATAATAGTTAAGACATCAACTCTATGAAAACACATATGGAATCAGGTAGTAACCAAAAAAGTGTTAAACAAATCAAAATAAACTCAGCAAAAAAAGAAATGTCCCCTTTTCAGGACCCTGTCTTTCAAAGATGATTCGTAAAAATCCAAATAACTTCACAGATCTTCATTATAAAGGGTTTTAACACTGTTTCCCATGCTTGTTCAATGAAACATAAACAATTAATGAACATGCACCTGTGGAACGGTCATTAAGACACTAACAGCTTACAGACGGTAGGCAATTAAGGTCACAGTTATGAACATTTTGGATACTAAAGAGGCATTTCCACTGACTCTGAAAAACACCAAAAGAAAGATGCCCAGAGTCCCTGCTCGTCTGCGTGAACGTGCCTTAGGCATGCTGCAAGGAGGCACGAGGAGTGCAGATGTGGCCTGGGCAATAAATTGCACTGTCAGCACTGTGAGATGCCTAGGAGAGCGCTACAGGGAGACAGGACGGACAGCTGATCGTCCTCGCAGTGGCAGACCACTTGTAACAACACCTGTACAGGATCGGAACATCACACCTGCGGGACAAGTACAGGATGGCAACAACAACTGCCCGAGTTACACCAGGAACGCACAATCACTCCATCAGTGCTCAGACTGTCCACAATAGGCTGAGAGAGGCTGGACTGAGGGCTTGTAGGCCTGTTGTAAGGCAGGTCCTCACCAGACATCACCTGCAACAACATCACCTATGAGAACAAACCCACCGTTGCTGGACCAGACAGGACTGGCAAAAGTGCTCTTCACTGACGAGTCACGGTTTGGCCTGTACTCTGAAGCGGGATCGATTTGGAGATGGAGGGTCCGTCATGGTCTGGGGCGGTGTGTCAAGGCATCATCGGACTGAGCTTGTCATCATAGCAGGCAATCTCAACACTGTGCATTACAGGGAAGACATCCTCCTCCTTCATGTAGTACCCTTCCTGCAGGCTCATCCTGACATGACCCTCCAGCATGACAATGCCACCAGCCATACTGATCGTTCTGTGCGTGATTTCCTGCAAGCCAGGACTGTCAGTGTTCTGCCATGGCCAGTGAAGAGCCCGGATCTCAATCCCTGGGACCTGTTGGATCGGAGGGCGAGGGCTAGGGCCATTCCCCACAGAAATGTCCGGGAACTTGCAGGTGCCTTGGTGGAAGAGTGGGGTAACATCTCACAGCAAGGTCTGGCAAATCTGGTGGCTTTTTTTTACTTTCTAAATGTAATCTGTTACTTACTAGTTACCTGTCCAAAATTGTAATCAGTAAAGTAACTTTTGGATTACCCAAAATCAGTAACGTTATCTGATTGCATTCAGTTACTTTTAGATTACTTTCCCCTTAAGATGAATTAGAAGAAGACAAAAATGTGTGTAATTGAGTGACATCTACTGCAGGATAAATCAATGTTAAAGTTGACATAATTGGCCATACATTGATGTAAAATTTTACTTTATGGGTTGGTTATGTAGCCTTCTTCTAACCCATCACATGCTACCACATATAATAATACGATTAAATTCTATCTTTACATTAAAAAACAAAGTCTATCAGAATTCCAGTCATTCCAATAAATGTTATACCCCTTGATCTTCAAGAATAGGACTTAGAAATATGGTAGTATAGATTAGCCAAATTGTTTTACCTGAGCATAACCCCAAAACTAAGAACTTATTAGCCAGCCCTACTCTGTTGTTTATGATTTTGTTGTCTGATTGGGCTCAATGATTTGAGTTGAAAAATAAATGCTACGCTCATGGAATGGCATGCTTTGAGCACTACTGAAAAGTGCTATTTACATGTGAAAAATGAATGCCATATGCTGCATTTGCTATAGGCCTATTGTTGACCTTTTTGTTGGTGCCACTTTGATACCTTGATGATATGCAGCTGTTTAAAGGGCAAATCCACTGATGAAACAATAACAAAATGATCGCCCAGCCTCTGTTTTGTGAATATATGTGTATGCATATATACATACAGTACCAGTACTGAATGAACACTTTAGTAAAGGCATCCTTCCTCTCTTCCTTAAATTTGAAGGTTGCTTGTTAGCCATCTTTTCATCTTCTCTTTTTATGTGTGTGTGTGTGTGTGTATGTGTGTGTGTGTATGTGTGTGTGTGTGTGTGTGTGTGTGTGTGTGTGTGTGTGTGTGTGTGTGTGTGTGTGTGTGTGTGTGTGTGTGTGTGTGTGTGTGTGTGTGTGTACAGTTGAAGTCGGAAGTTTACATACACTTAGGTTGGGGTCATTAAAACTCGTTTTTCAACCACTCCACAAATTTCTTGTTAACAAACTATAGTTTTGGCAAGTCGGTTAGGACATCCACTTTGTGCATGACACAAATCATTTTTCCAACAATTGTTTACTGACAGATTATTTCACTGACAATTGACTGTATCACAATTCCAGTGGGTCAGAAGTTTACATACACTAAGTTGACTGTGCATTTAAACAGCTTGGAAAATTCCAGAAAAATGTCATGGCTTTAGAAGCTTCTGATAGGCTAATTGACATCATTTGAGTTAAATGGAGGTTTACCTGTGGATGGATTTCAAGGCCTACTTTCAAACTCAGTGCCTCTTTGCTCGACATCATGGGAAAATCAAAATAAAATCAGCCAAGACCTCAGAAATAAAATTGTAGACCTCCACAAGTCTGGTTCATCCTTGGGAGCAATTTCCAAATGCCTGAAGGTACCACGTTCATCTGTACAAACAATAGTACCCAAGTATAAACACCATGGGACCACGCAGCCGTCATACCGCTCAGGAAGGAGACGTGTTCTGTCTCCTAGAGATGAACGTACTTTGGTGCGAAAAGTGCAAATCAATCCCAGAACAGCAAAGGACCTTGTGAAGATGCTGGAGGAAACAGGTACAAAAGTATCTATATTCACAGTAAAACGAGTCATATATCTGAAAGGCTGATCAGCAAGGAAGACGCCACTGCTCCAAAACCGCCATAAAAAAGCCAGACTACGGTTTGCAACTGCACATGGGGACAAAGATCGTACTTTTTGGAGAAACATCCTCTGGTCTGATGAAACAAAAATAGAACTGTTTGGCCATAATGACCATTGTTATGTTTGGGGGAAAAAAGGGGGGGCTTGCAAAGGATAGTCCCACTAAGCGCAAACCAGATGGGATGGCATATCGCTGCAGAATGCTGTAGTAGCCATGCTGGTTAAGTGTGCCTTGAATTCTAATTAAATCAGCAACAATGTCATCAGCAAAGTACCCCCACACCATCACACCTCCTCCTCCATGCTTAACGGTGGGAACCACACATTCGGAGATCATCCGTTCAGCTACTCTGAGTCTCACAAAGACAAGGCGGTTGGAAATCAGACCAAAGGACAGATTTCCACTGGTCTAATGTCCATTGCTCGTGTTTCTTGGCCCAAACAAGTCTCTTATTTTTATTGGTGTCCTTTAGTAGTGGTTTCTTTGCAGCAATTCGACCATGAAGGCCTGATTCTGTCAGGTGCGTGAATGAGGACCCAAAAGCGAATTAACAAAACAGAGTTTCTTTAATGACGAAACACACGTAGGCTCAGATGGACAGGCAGATTCCGACAGGACAGGACAAGGTTAGCTGAACAGGCAGATTCCGACAGGACAAGGTTGCAGCAAACACGACGATAGTCTGGTTCAGGCATGAGTAACACAAACGAGAATCCGACAAAGACAGAAGCAGAAACAGAGAGAGATATAGAGACCTAATCAGAGGGAAAAAGGGAACAGGTGGGAAAAGGGGTGAACGAGGTAGTTAGAGAAGACAAGGAACAGCTGGGGGAAAGAGGGGAAGAAAAGGTAACCTAATACGACCAGCAGAGGGAGACAGGGTGAAGAGAAAGAACAGGAACAGGACACAACATGACAATACATGACAGATTCACAGTCTCCTCTGGACAGTTGATGTTGAGATGTGTCTGTTACTTGAACTCTGTGAAGCATTTACTTGGGCTGCAATTTCTGAGGCTGGTAACTCTAATGAACTTATCCTCTGCAACAGAGGTAACTCTGGGTCTTCCATTCCTGTGACGGTCCTTATGAGAGCCAGTTTCATCGTGGTGCTTGATAGTTTTTGCGACTGCACTTGAAGAAACTTTCAGAGTTATTGACATTTTCCAGATTGACTGACCTTCATGTCTTTAAGTAATGATGGACTGTCATTTCTCTTTGCTTATTTGAGCTGTTCTTGCCATAATATGGACTTGGTTTTTTATCAAATAGGCCTATCTTCTGTATACCCCCCTACCTTGTCACAACACAACTGATTGGCTCAAATGCATTAAGAAGGAAATAAATTCCACAAATTAACTTTTAAAAATGCATTCCATTCATGAAGCTGGTTGAGAGAATGTCAAGAGTGTGCAAGGCTTTCATCAAGGCAAAGTGTGGCTACTTTTTGAAGAATCTCAAATATAAAATATATTTTGATTTGTTTAACACTTGTTTGGTTACTACATGAATCCATGTGTGTTATTTCATAGTTTTGATTTCTTCACTATTATTCTACAATGTAGAAAATAGTAAAAAATAAAGAAAAACCCTTGAATGAATAGGTGTCCAAACTTTTGACCCGGACTGTATATACAGGAATCACCAAGTTACACTTTCATCGACATTCACAACTGACAAACACACCAGGGGTTAAAAAGAAAGTATACTTCCATTTTATTCAAAAAATTTGAAAGCGGCTTACCTCAGTTGTCACATTTTAAATTTGCTAAAATAACAGTCCAATTTCAGCTACATACAGCTTGTGAAAAACATATAAAGGCATGCTAGTTCATTGTATGCTACAGGAGTACTACGTATGTATGTACATAGCACTGTATATCCTAGGATACCTTAAACTATGTATCACAGAAAAAGAGGCTGAAAAAAAGGACATCACCGGTTCAACATAGAGAGAATAAAGAAGCAATGTGTTTGAATGTAACAATAGGAAAATAGTCAAACTTTTAATCATAACTTTGTGCTTTCAAATGAACAAATATAAAAGTCAGTCGTTGCGTGTAGACTTATCTGTTTAAGAACAAGGTCACTTTTGCAAAAGTTTAATTTGTGAAGACTTTGAGTGTGTATGGACACTTTTTCATACAGTTTTCCGTTAGGAAACTCCTTAGTCATCAATGCCGGACGATTAAAGACGACACTGTACAGAACAGTGTATGCTTTTATCGAGGTCCTCGATTCAAACAGAATTATCTTCATATATCAGGAATATACCTCATATATTATATATGAAGCTTTTCCTTGTTGATTCCTGCTCATTTTGTTCACACAGCACTTACACTGTACGTTACGAGACCGGTCAAACACACAGTCAGTCTGTCACTGTTCAAAGTCACCTGCTGCATCCAGACTCCTCAACAACACTGAAACACAGCGGATACATCCCAAATGGTAACCTATTCCCTATTAAGTGCACTACTTTTGACCAAGGTAAATAGGGCTCTGGTCAAATGTAGAGCACTAAATGGGGAATAAGGGGACAGGCTGGCTTTGCCCAAAATATATTTTGCTATCAATACAGTATATTCTCTCCAATTAGAATGCTTTTTACCCAGAATTCATGGGGATGTGTAAACGTACATTTATACACAGCCTTATGTATAACACAAAAAAAGGGTATACATTTATTATACCCCTATATAGATTGACAATGTGTCAAACTCAATTCAGATTAATTTACCAATCTGACAGCAAACCTTTAGTTCAGATTTTAGAACACATATCCGAGAGAATGCAGCAAGTGTCTTTTAACAGTTCATAACTGCCTATTCAGACCACAGACTAGCCAAGAGAACTCATACAGTATATAAGACTCTTATGAGTACTCATATACATTATTCACTGGCCTTACATATGCATACAACTCAGCTCAGCTATCAGACTTCATTCGTTTTACATACAACTCCTGAACCCCTATAGGTAAGATATCATATACACAGTCATACACTATATATACAAGAGTATGTGGACATCCCTTCAAATTAGTGGATTCGTCTATTTCAGCCACACACCAGTTGATGACAGGTGTATACAACTGCGCACAAAGCCATGTAATCTCCACAGACAAATATTAGCAGTCGAATGGCCTTACTGAAGAGCTCAGTGACTTGCAACATGGCACCATCATAGGATGCCAACTTTCCAACAAGTCAGTTCATCAAATTGCTAGAGCTGCTAAGTCAACTGTAAGTACTGTTATTGTGAAGTGGAAATGTCTAGGAGCAACAACGGCTCGGCCGCGAAGTGGTAGGCCACACACGCTCACAGAACGGGACCGCTGAGTGCTGAAGCGCGTAGCGCGAAACAATTGTCTGTCCTCGGTTGCAACACTCCAAACTCCCTCTGGAAGCAACTTCAGCACAAGAACTCGTCGGGAGCTTCATGAAATAGGTTTCCATGGCCAAGCAGCCGCACACAAGCCTAAGATCAGCATGTGCAATGCCAAGCATCAGCTGGAGTGGTTTAAAGCTCGCCGCCATTGGACTCTGGAGTAGTGGAAGCGCGTTCTCTGGAGTGATGAATCACACTTCACCATATGGCAGTCCGACAGACGAATCTGATTCTGTGCTTGCAACTTTGTGGCAACAGTTTGGGGAAGGCCCTTTCCTGTTACAGCAATGACATTGCCCCCATGCAAAAGCAAATTCCATACAGAAATGGTTTGTCGAGATTGGTGTGGAAGAACTTGACTGGTCAGCACAGAGCCCTGCCATCAACCCCATCGAACATCTTTGGGATGAATTGGAACGCCGACTACGAGCCAGGCCCAATCGCCCAACATCAGTGCCCAACCTCACTAGTGCTCTTGTGGCTGAATGGAAGCAAGTCCCCACAGCAATGTTCCAATATCTAGTGGAAAGCCTTCCCAGAAGAGGGGAGGCTGTTATAGAAGCAAAGGGGAGACCAACTCCATATTAAAGACCATGATTGTGGAATGAGATGTTCGACGAGCAGGTGTCCACATACTTTTGCTCATGTAGTGTATGTTATTACTCCTAATGACATCCGTCTGTTATGTTGCTATAACTCTTAATGACATCCGTTATGTCATCTGTTATGTCAGTCTCATGGCAATGTTATGTAGCTTATCTATTAGCCCTCACCATACAATACTGAGAAGACTCAAATACACAGCAATCAGCTAGGAGGTGCCACAGAGTATAGAACACAGCTATGAAGCTTCATTTAGCTACGCAGTGGGGGAAAGGGGAGGGAGAAAGGGAAAGGGGAGGGAGAAAGGGAAAGGGGATACCTTGTTAGTTGTACAACTGAATGCATTCAACTGAAATGTGGCTTCCGCGTTTAACCCAACCCAAGAGCGGTGCGGGGGGCTGCCTTAATCGATGTCAACATAATCGGCGCGTGTCAGTGGATTGTACACTGAAGTCCTACTATAGAGATGACAGCTATGAGACTTTATAGAGCAGACATAGGGACTCTAGGAGACTTCATTGTGCACACATCGGGCCTAACACATCATAATGTACAGGAGCCAGCTAAGACACCTTATAAAGTATACATCGGACCAAGCTAAGAGACCTCATGTAGTGTACATAGTCTCCAATGAGACTTCATAAGGTATGGTCCCTATAAGAGCTCATTGAGGAAAAGTTAGGACGGGTCAAAATAACAGCTGTTTTCAAAACCGTTTCAAGGATTGTCATACATTAGAAATTCAGATTTTGAATTCAAAGTCCACTTCCATCTAGCAAGATCCTGACGTTCTAATCCATGATCAATCATCAGAAGCCACCTTATATTATGCATGAACCAAAACCTCTCCCTCGACTTAAGGTTTCAGTTAATAGTCTGACAGGCTAAGCTTTCAAGCCTGGTCCGAGAACTGTTTGTCCTATTGCCAACTCCATTGCAGACATTGTCAAGTCCTGTATGGCTCAACTGGTAGAGCATGGTGCTTGCAAGAACAGGGTTGTTAGTTTGATTCCCACGGGGGACTCTTATGAGAAAATGTATGAACTCACTCCTGTAAGTTGCTCTGGATAAGAGTGTCTGCTACATGACTAAAATATACACATTTTGGCTTGACAATTCTAGGAGTTGGCAGGAGAGCATAAACAGACCCTACCCAGGCTATAAGCTTTCTGCCTGGGAGAAAACTTTCGAAACACAGGGTATGAAACTGAACTCAGTGTTCCACTTTCTGTACTTAGTTACAACGTGTGCATCCGAAATGGCACCCTCATGCCTATATGGTGTTGGTAGAGGGAATAGGGTGCCATTTGAGGCGCAAACAAACACGGTCTTAAATTATAACTTTTTTTTTAAACAGGGCTATGTTTTGTTACACATAACTGATTTGGTGCTAGAATTGAGTTGAACACTTTGAAATCAATTCTGTCTACACTTGAACACATACTTCCTGCTCAGGCAAAAAGGGGACGACACTATTAAACAGTAGGCTGCAGCAGCTAGGTTTCAAGTCATGCAAACCTATGGCTTGTGACTATACACCAAAGGAAATTACATCAGAACATTTCCAGGATTTTTCCTCATATTAAAAGTAGGTTGTCAGTCAGTTGTCAGTCAGTGGCCTGTGGAGAAGTCATGGAAGCAAAGTCAAGAACAGAACAGGGCCTCCAGTAGAATAGTCCGTCCTAGAGTGGTTGTCAGTCCTGAACACTTGGTAGGTGAACATTTACACAAACACAAAAAGAGACGTTGGGTGGAGATGGTGTAGTGCTCTAGCTCAGTACTGTCGTGACTGGTTGGGACTGTCAGGTGTAGTACTGTAGAACAGGTCACAGGTATAGTAGCTCAGTACTGTCGTGACTGGTTGGGACTGTCAGGTGTAGTACTGTAGAACAGGTCACAGGTATAGTAGCTCAGTACTGTCGTGACTGGTTGGGACTGTCAGGTGTAGTACTGTAGAACAGGTCACAGGTATAGTAGCTCAGTACTGTCGTGACTGGTTGGGACTGTCAGGTGTAGTACTGTAGAACAGGTCACAGGTATAGTAGCTCAGTACTGTCGTGACTGGTTGGGACTGTCAGGTGTAGTACTGTAGAACAGGTCACAGGTATAGTAGCTCAGTACTGTCGTGACTGGTTGTGAGGTTGTAAGGGAGAGTTTAGTTGGTAATGCATGCCTCGTACCTCTATCCTCCCTTCATCTTCCTCTTCTTCAAAAACACACCATAACTGTCAAGTGACGGTGGCGATTCAAAATGTAGAATAGTCAGGCATTGAACAGAAAATGAAGGCAGCCACCCGCTGTTTCGAACCATTCGTCGCCACAGTCTGTTTTGCCCTAATCTGAAATTGCCTGTAGCCACTACCCAGGTCAGGTCACCATTCCAATATCCACCAGGGCATGAGGTTAAGGGAGGCCAAAGATGGATATCACAGATGCAGAGGCAGTGGGCTGGGTTTAGGTTAGGGTTTGTCTGGATCATCTAGCCACGGTCACAGTGCTGAGAGAGTAGGAGAGGGTCAATTGAGATGTGTCCCTTTGTCCAGTCAGTGCTGAGGATCCATTGTTGTTGTTGTTTATTTATTTGTCTGTCCGTTTGTCTCGTTTGAGTGCTGGATAATGTCGTCCTAGGGACTACAAAGGCCCTTTGAACTGGTTCCCAGAGAGATGCTGGCGGATTGACGGCTTGGAGCCCGCAGCGTCACCCAGTTTACGCCACACCACCTGAGAACACAACACAGGACAGGAAATGGGGGGGGGGGGGGACACAAAACACTGTTACACAACACTGTCATACAATGGATATACTAGCTACAGCATATCCAGCCCTTTAAGATGAGTGAGGGCCTCTAGAAATGCCAGGTGGAAGGGACATTTAGTACTAATTACACTAATAAGGTTTGAAAACACTGTTACACAAAGCTTTTTATTGTAGAACATTTTATTATGACCAGTGTGTTGTTGGGGTCTACAAAGGGAGGTCACAGAGACTGGAATCCATCAATCCAGCCATCCAATAACGGCCTACAAAAATGTATGTTCCACATAATCTGAGCACACGATTCAACCGTAGGGACAAGACAACAGCTGTAAAACACATGACTCCCAGCTCCGAGATGGACTATGTAACATAGACCTCACCAGGATGTTGGTGTATTTATCTCTTTATGCTTGATGGGATACTCCACTATAAATGGTTGCGTTGTGCCTCCATGTTCTCTGTGTCTCTTCCATGTACAGAGCTCTGTCCGGAGAAACCAACAGGCATCGCTTAGTGCTGAAAGACTAGAAGGGCCTGGGGTCGTCCCTGCAAGAAAAGTGTCATCACACGAGTCCCAGATGACCCCACTCCACTGTCTCAGGCTGTATGGTTGTGGCCCAAATGATACCCTATTCCTTTTATACTACACTAACCCTATCGGCTCTAGTCAAAAGTAGTGCCCTATAAAGGAAATAGGATGCCATTTTGAGCCTACACCTGTGGGGGTGGAAGTAGGATGTGATGTTGAGATGAGAGAATGGGGAGGGGCCTGTAGCTTCTATTCCATAGTCCAATCCTCCTAGCCTTCCGATCCTATCCTGCCCTGTCCTGCCCTATCCTGTCCTATCCTAGGCCTGGAAGGTGTATATAGCATGGAGAATAGAGCTCGGAAGCTTAAAAGGCCTCAACAGGAGCTTCCATTGTTTCTCCCAGTGAAGTTATTTTAATGGTGCAGACAAGTGCGTCGTTAATACTACGGCTCCTTTATGGGAGCCTCCAATTAAAGCAGCTGGAAGCCAGGGGGTGAAAGGGGGAGGAGAGGTGAGAGGGAGGGAGGAGGGAGGGAGGGAGGGTAATTGTGTAATAATTTAAACACTGCCCTCCGTCAAAGTGATGGCATGCTTGTGACTCTGACAGGCAAACAAACAGAAATGGGGAGGAGAGAGAGAGAGAGAGAGAGAGAGAGAGAGCGAACGAGAGAGAGAGAACGAGAGAGAGAGAACAAAAGAGAGAACGAGAGAGAGAGAGAACGAGAGAGAGAGAGAGAGAGAGAGAGAGAGAGAGAGAGAGAGAGAGAGAGAGAGAGAGAGAGAAAGCTGCAACTTGACAGGCCCCTCGTATCTTCATCTAGCTCTCATTATTAGCTTTTTGGGATAGGAGAGGGAGAGAGGAAGAGAGAAGAAAGGAAACGAGTGAGGGAGAGACAGAAAGAGTATAAGAGAGAGAGAGGGGGATAAAGGGATATAGGGATATATATACTGTATATAAATATATATATAGAGAGGGGGGGGGTTAAAGGGATGAGAAAGGTCGTGTGGGAGGAGAGAGTTCCTTACGTTACACATCTCCCTGACGATGGCCTTCTCCTTCTCACTGAGGTCCTTGTCATAGTCTTCAGGGATTTTCTTCTCTAGATTCTCATGGACCTCGAGCACCTTCATGGCATGGACCACAGCCTCGGTCTTCTGGCCCACAGGGAGGTAGTCTGCTGGGGGGGATGGCTCACCACTAGGGGTCCTACCGGAGCCCTGGAGAGAGGAAGGGAGAGATGGTCAGAGTGGTCACACACATGTACTTTATTTTCAGAGATGTGAGCAATCCAAATTAATCCCCCCACCTCCCTTCTCTCTCTCTGTGGTACTATAGTTCACCGACCCAGACCCCTAAAGGAGGGTAAATCCCTGGTTTAATCAGCTCATTACAACTCTCATCTCCCCTGGTCTTCCCTGACCCTGGTCAAACTCTCTACTCCCCTGTGTCTCTCCATCTCTGGGTCACAGCTAATGCAAAAAGAGGTCGTTGAGAGAGAGGAGCAGGGGCCCAATCTATCCAAGCTCTATCCTATTCATTCCCAGCTCTTACTGTCCAAGCACTTAGTTATCCCTATCTCTGGTTCTATCCCAGCTTTGCTCAGTCACAGCCTTCTGAGCACCACTCTAGCGTTAGATCCTCAACCATCCCAACCAGCATTCCAACACCGGTGCCCCTGAGCAGAGAGAGAGGGGGATAAAGGGATATGGGGATATATATACTGTATATAAATATATATATATAGAGAGGGGGGGGGGGGTTAAAGGGATATAGGGAGAGAGAGAGGGGGGGGGGGTTAAAGGGATATAGGGAGAGAGAGAGAGAGAGAGAGAGGGGGAGTAAAGGGATATAGGGAGAGAGAGAGAGGGGGGGTAAAGGGATATAGGGAGAGAGAGAGAGAGAGAGAGAGAGAGAGAGAGAGAGAGAGAGAGAGGGGGGGGGGTAAAGGGATATAGGGAGAGAGAGAGAGAGAGAGAGAGAGAGAGAGAGAGGGGGATAAAGGGATATAGGGAGAGAGGGGGGGATAAAGGGATATAGGGAGAGAGAGAGGGGGGGATAAAGGGATATAGGGAGAGAGAGAGAGAGAGAGGGATAAATGGATATAGGGAGAGAGAGAGGGGGGGATAAAGGGATATAGGGAGAGAGAGAGAGAGGGGGGTTAAATGGATATAGGGAGAAAGAGAGGGGGGGTTAAAGGGATATAGGGAGAGAGAGAGAGGGGGGATAAAGGGATATAGGGAGAGGGGGGGGTAAAGGGATATAGGGAGAGAGAGAGAGAGAGAGAGAGAGAGGGTTAAATGGATATAGGGAGAGAGAGGGGGGGAGAGAGAGAGAGAGAGAGAGGGGGGGAGAGAAGAGAGAGAGAGCGAGAGAGAGAGAGAGAGAGAGAGAGAGAGAGAGAGAGAGAGAGAGAAGAGAGAGCATGAAGAGGAAGAGGGAGAAGAAGAGTGTGACCGGAGTGTGAGTGACACACACACATAAAGCTGAGAGTGCAATAACAACAGGCCCATAGTCAATGGTGTAGGCAGGCACCTGCTGTAGAGGCATTATGGAAGAGGAGGGAAGTGAACCTGATCGGGCTTCCAGTCTAACATTACAGAGTTGGTATCAATACCCAGTATCAATACTCAGAGAACACTGACACAGACACACCATACTTATGTGTGTCCCAAATGGCACCCTATTCCCTGTATAGTGCACTACTTTTGACCGGGGCCCATATGACTCTGGTCAAAAGTAGGGCACGATGTAGGGTAGTGTTTCCCAACCCTGGTCCTCCAGTAACCCCAACAGAACACATTTTTGTTGTAGCCCTGAACAAGCACTCATTCAAGCCTCATTCAGCGCATTGAGGGCTTGATGATTAGTTGACAAGTGGATTCAGGTGTGCTTGTCCAAGGTTACAATACAAATGTTTACTGTTGGGGGTACTGGAGGCCCACCAGGGTTGGGAAACACTGATGAAGGGAATAGAGTGCCATTCAGGTCGTAGCCTGAGCATAGATGATAAGAACATTTGAAAGAAAACATAAAGAGAGGCTCTAAAGGACACATATTTTCAACCAACAATTTTTACAAGATAGAGAATCACTGCTTCTGCGTCAGAAACAACTTTGATTGACTTTGACATTTGATTGATTGCTCTCTTGTTATGTGAGAAAGTTGGGACATTGCCTCAGTCAGTGCTACAGAGGTGGGATCACGATCGCTGGGCAAATTTTTTCTTGTGACGGATGTAGGGGGATGTAGGGGGTGGGGGCAGGGCGACCCCTCTACAAATTCAACGTCTGATTTTGATTTACATTTGGTGAAATCAATTAAAAAATGTCACCATGTCATTGGATTTGGGGTTTTAAAGTTAGGTGAAAAAAAAATGTCGATGACTTTTTTCAAATCCAAATACATTTTTTTCACGATGACTCAGCGTCATCACATTGATCAACTAAAAAATGTTATGATGTGGAAACAACATTGATACAACCGGTGGGCTCTCTCTCTACCAATCATAGGTAGCCCCTGGCAACACGTATTGAAGTAACACACAAGTTATGTCAAACAATAAGCAAATATAAAGAACAATATAAAGAATAATAGTACAAATATTTTGAGCATCTTAAATGTAATGTTGGGCAAAAAGGTCAACTCAGCTCCATCCTTCATTGCATCAGATGGCTCATTCATCACAAACCCCACTTATATTGCCAACTACTTTAATGATTCTTTCATTGGCAAAATGTGCATGACATGCCAACAACAAACTGAATCTGCACGTCCATTCATAACTGACCAAATTATGAAAGATACGCATTGTAATTTGAATTCCGTAAAGGGAGTGTGGAAGAGGTGAAGAAATTACAATGACAAGGCACCTGGGTCTGACAACTTGGATGTAAAAAGACTGAGGATGATAGCAGACTATATTGCCACTCCTATTAGCCATCTCTTCAATCTAAGCCTACAGGAAAGTGTGATCCCTCAGGCCTGGCGGGAAGCAAAAGTAATTCCACTACCCAAGAATAACAAAGCACCCTTTACTGGCTCAAACAGCCCACCAAACAGCCTGTTACCAACCCTTAGTAAACTTTAGATTTTGTTGGTGTTTTACAAGAATCAAAGATATTTTACAGTAAACAAATTAACAACTGACTTTTAGCATGCTTACAGTGTAGGAAAGGGCACTCACCATGTATCACACTTACATACATGACTGATGATTGGCTGAAAGAAATGTATAATAAGAAGATTACGGGAGCTGTTTTGTTAGACTTCAGTGCAGCTTTTGACATTATTGATCATAATCTGCTGCTGGAAAAACGTATGTGTTATGTCTTTACATCCCCTGCTATATTGTGGATTGAGAGTGACCTGTCTAACAGAACACAGAGAATGTTCTTTAATGGAAGTCTCTCCAGCATAATCCAAGTAGAGTCAGGCATTCCCCAGGATAGTTGTCTAGGCCCCTTACTTTTCAATGTTTTACTAATGACCTGCCATTGGCATTGAGTAAAGTCTGTTTGTCTATGTAAACTGATGACTCCACATTATACACGTCAGCTACCCACAGCAAGTGAAATCACAGCAACACTTAACAAAGAGCTGAAGTCAGTTTTAGAATGGGTGGCAAGTAATAAGCTAGGCCTAAATATTTCAAGAACTAAAAGCATTGTATTTGGGACAAACTATTCACTAAACCCTACACCTCAACTAAATCTTGTAATGAATATTGTGGAAAATGAACAAGTTGAAAAGACTAAACTGCTTGGTGTAACCCTGGATTATAAACTGTCATGGTCAAAACATATTGACACAACGGTAGCTAAGATGGGGAGAGGTCTGTCTGTAATAAAAAAGCTGCTCTGCTTTCTTCACATCACTATCAACAAAACAAGTCCTACAGGCCCTAGTTTTATCGCACCTGGACTACTGCCCAGTCATATGGTCAAGGGCCACAAAGAGAGACATAGGCAATAAAGCAGTACGGCTGGCCCTTAAATGTACTCTGAGAGCTAACATCAATGGCATGCATGTCAACCTCTCCTGGATCAAAGTAGAGGAGAGATTGACTGCATCACTGCTTGTCTTTGTGAGAGGTATTGACATGCTGAAAGCACTGAGCTGTCTGTTCAAACGACTAGCACACAGCTCAGACACCCATGCAAAACCCACAAGACATGCCACCGGGGGTCTCTTCACAGTCCTCAAGTCCAGAGCCATGACTACATGGAACTCTATTCCACATCAAGTATCTCATGCCAGCAGTTAAATCTGATTTTTTTTTAATTGATAAAACTACACGTTATGGTACAACGCGGACTGTGAAGAGACACACACATCCAGGCACACACTCACGCATACGCACACACACGCTAGCACACGCACTCTACATACACGCACATTGTAACATCACCGTATGATGCTATTATGCATTTTGTATTGTAGATATATGTATTGGTGCAATGGTATATGATGTACTGTTTTATTTGGTTTTTGTGTGTGTGATCAAATCAAATCAAATCAAATCAAATTGTATTTGTCACATACACATGGTTAGCAGATGTTATTGCGAGTGTAGCGAAATGCTTGTGCTTCTAGTTCCGACAATGCAGTAATAACCAACAAGTAATCTAACTAACAATTCCAAAACTACTGTCTTATACACAGTGTAAGGGGATAAAGAATATGTACATAAGGATATATGAATGAGTGATGGTACAGGGCAGCATAGGCAAGATACAGTAGATGGTATCGAGTACAGTATATACATATGAGATGAGTATGTAAACAAAGTGGCATAGTTAAAGTGGCTAGTGATACATGTATTACATAAGGATGCAGTCGATGATATAGAGTACAGTATATACGTATGCATATGAGATGAATAATGTAGGGTAAGTAACATTATATAAGGTAGCATTGTTTAAAGTGGCTAGTGATATATTTACATCATTTCCCATCAATTCCCATTATTAAAGTGGCTGGAGTTGAGTCAGTGTCAATGTCAGTGTGTTGGCAGCAGCCACTCAATGTTAGTGGTGGTTGTTTAACAGTCTGATGGCCTTGAGATAGAAGCTGTTTTTCAGTCTCTCGGTCCCAGCTTTGATGCACCTGTACTGACCTCGCCTTCTGGATGATAGCGAGGTGAACAGGCAGTGGCTCGGGTGGTTGATGTCCTTGATGATCTTTATGGCCTTCCTGTAACATTGGGTGGTGTAGGTGTCCTGGAGGGCAGGTAGTTTGCCCCCGGTGATGCGTTGTGCAGACCTCACCACCCTCTGGAGAGCCTTACGGTTGAGGGCGGAGCAGTTGCCGTACCAGGCGGTGATACAGCCCGCCAGGATGCTCTCGATTGTGCATCTGTAGAAGTTTGTGAGTGCTTTTGGTGACAAGCCGAATTTCTTCAGCCTCCTGAGGTTGAAGAGGCGCTGCTGCGCCTTCTTCACGATGCTGTCTGTGTGAGTGGACCAATTCAGTTTGTCTGTGATGTGTATGCCGAGGAACTTAAAACTTGCTACCCTCTCCACTACTGTTCCATCGATGTGGATAGGGGGGTGTTCCCTCTGCTGTTTCCTAAAGTCCACAATCATCTCCTTAGTTTTGTTGACGTTGAGTGTGAGGTTATTTTCCTGACACCACACTCCGAGGGCCCTCACCTCCTCCCTGTAGGCCGTCTCGTCGTTGTTGGTAATCAAGCCTACCACTGTTGTGTCGTCCGCAAACTTGATGATTGAGTTGGAGGCGTGCGTGGCCACGCAATCGTGGGTGAACAGGGAGTACAGGAGAGGGCTCAGAACGCACCCTTGTGGGGCCCCAGTGTTGAGGATCAGCGGGGAGGAGATGTTGTTGCCTTAATGTGTTTGGACTCCAGGAAGAGTAGCTGCTGCCTTGTTAGCAGCTGATGGGGATCACAACAACAACAAAAATCCACCCACCATAAAAAGTGTATATCAGGCCATGTCATTGGGTGTGACATGAGAGAGAGAGAGAGAGAGAGCCAGCAGCATACCACACTGCAGAGATGTTACAGTTTTTCTCAATTGCTATAACACTAAAACCCATTGGCTGAAAAAAGTTCTCAGTTGCCTGGACTCATTTAGCTAATTATGCTGTCTGTTGTCAATACCTTAAACCATTTCACATGGTAAAACACAATTTGCAGATCTCACTTAGACTTTTCAGCAAAACTCTAAACACATTCTCATTCTCAAAACACATTCGGCACTCTAATGCACATGTCATCCATACTGGTAAACACAAGTGGCAACAGTCAAATATAAATAGAGAACATATGTAATTGATTGAACACAACCACTCAAAATTGATTTAACCTGTTTCAAATGATGCGACACAACCAATATAAGCCAGTTCAGAGAGCAAACAGGTTGTTGAAGGTGGGAAGGAGAAAGTCTGAGAATGGATACTGTAGTACAGTGCATTGTAGGCTGTATACTGTACAATGG
This sequence comes from Oncorhynchus mykiss, assembly GCF_057628025.1. Taxonomy (NCBI): domain Eukaryota; kingdom Metazoa; phylum Chordata; class Actinopteri; order Salmoniformes; family Salmonidae; genus Oncorhynchus; species Oncorhynchus mykiss. Next base: position 40,824,807 of record NC_143040.1, read on the forward strand.
ACAAATTGTATGGCCCTGAACATTGTGCTTTCCATTTATTAACAGTACTGACTGCTCAATAGATTTTGACTGGTTGCAGGTTCATATCAACAAAGAACACGAATTACAGTATCACAGAGACAAAGGACAAGTTTGTGAGATGCAGGGTACAGTACTGTAAAAATAGGGGTACAAATCATCAGTCAGTCAGGAAAGCTAAGGCCAGCTTCTTCAGGCAGAAGTTTGCATCCTGTAGCTCCAACTCCAAAAAGTTCTGGGACACTGTGAAGTCCATGGAGAACAAGAGCACCTCCTCCCAGCTGCCCACTGCACTGAGGCTAGGTAACACGGTCACCACCGATAAATCCATGATTATCGAAAACTTCAATAAGCATTTCTCAACGGCTGGCCATGCCTTCCACCTGGCTACTTCAACCTCGGCCAACAGCCCCGCCCCCCCCCCCCCCGCTGGTCCTCGCCCAAGCCTCTCCAGGTTCTCCTTTACCCAAATCCAGATAGCAGATGTTCTGAAAGAGCTGCAAAACCTGGACCCGTACAAATCAGCTGGGCTTGACAATCTGGACCCTCTATTTCTGAAACTATCCGCCACCATTGTCGCAACCCCTATTACCAGCCTGTTCAACCTCTCTTTCATATCGTCTGAGATCCCCAAGGATTGGAAAGCTGCCGCAGTCATCCCCCTCTTCAAAGGGGGAGACACCCTGGACCCAAACTGTTACAGACCTATATCCATCCTGCCCTGCCTATCTAAGGTCTTCGAAAGCCAAGTCAACAAACAGGTCACTGACCATCTCGAATCCCACTGTACCTTCTCCGCTGTGCAATCTGGTTTCCGAGCCGGTCACGGGTGCACCTCAGCCACACTCAAGGTACTAAACGATATCATAACCGCCATCGATAAAAGACAGTACTGTGCAGCCGTCTTCATCGACCTTGCCAAGGCTTTCGACTCTGTCAATCACCATATTCTTATCGGCAGACTCAGTAGCCTCGGTTTTTCGGATGACTGCCTTGCCTGGTTCACCAATTACTTTGCAGACAGAGTTCAGTGTGTCAAATCGGAGGGCATGCTGTCCGGTCCTCTGGCAGTCTCTATGGGGGTGCCACAGGGTTCAATTCTCGGGCCGACTCTTTTCTCTGTATACATCAATGATGTTGCTCTTGCTGCGGGCGATTCCCTGATCCACCTCTACGCAGACGACACCATTCTATATACTTTCGGCCCGTCATTGGACACTGTGCTATCTAACCTCCAAACAAGCTTCAATGCCATACAACACTCCTTCCGTGGCCTCCAACTGCTCTTAAACGCTAGTAAAACCAAATGCATGCTTTTCAACCGATCGCTGCCTGCACCCGCATGCCCGACTAGCATCACCACCCTGGATGGTTCCGAACTAGAATATGTGGACATCTATAAGTACGGGGCGGCAGGGTAGCCTAGTGGTTAGAGCGTTGGACTAGTAACCGGAAGGTTGCGAGTTCAAACCCCCGAGCTGACAAGGTACAAATCTGTCGTTCTGCCCCTGAACAGGCAGTTAACCCACTGTTCCCAGGCCGTCATTGAAAATAAGAATTTGTTCTTAACTGACTTGCCTGGTTAAATAAAGGTTAAAAAAAAAAAAAAAAAAAAAAAAAAAAAAAAAGTACCTAGGTGTCTGGCTAGACTGCAAACTCTCCTTCCAGACTCATATCAAACATCTCCAATCGAAAATCAAATCAAGAGTCGGCTTTCTATTCCGCAACAAAGCCTCCTTCACTCACGCCGCCAAGCTTACCCTAGTAAAACTGACTATCCTACCGATCCTCGACTTCGGCGATGTCATCTACAAAATGGCTTCCAACACTCTACTCAGCAAACTGGATGCAGTCTATCACAGTGCCATCCGTTTTGTCACTAAAGCACCTTATACCACCCACCACTGCGACTTGTATGCTCTAGTCGGCTGGCCCTCGCTACATATTCGTCGCCAGACCCACTGGCTCCAGGTCATCTACAAGTCCATGCTAGGTAAAGCTCCGCCTTATCTCAGCTCACTGGTCACGATGGCAACACCCATCCGTAGCACGCGCTCCAGCAGGTGTATCTCACTGATCATCCCTAAAGCCAACACCTCATTTGGCCGCCTTTCGTTCCAGTACTCTGCTGCCTGTGACTGGAACGAATTGCAAAAATCGCTGAAGTTGGAGACTTTTATCTCCCTCACCAACTTCAAACATCAGCTATCTGAGCAGCTAACCGATCGCTGCAGCTGTACATAGTCTATTGGTAAATAGCCCACCCATTTTCACCTACCTCATCCCCATACTGTTTTTATTTATTTACTTTTCTGCTCTTTTGCACACCAATATACATGACCATCTGATCATTTATCACTCCAGTGTTAATCTGCAAAATTTTAATTATTCGCCTACCTCCTCATGCCTTTTGCACACATTGTATATAGACTCCCCCTTTGTTTTCTACTGTGTTATTGACTTGTTAATTGTTTACTCCATGTGTAACTCTGTGTTGTCTGCTCACACTGCTATGCTTTATCTTGGCCAGGTCGCAATTGTAAATGAGAACTTGTTCTCAACTAGCCTACCTGGTTAAATAAAGGTGAAATAAAAATAAATACAAAAAGAGGAGGAAGAACAAAAGAGAGCAAAGAGCAAGGCAGAGTAGTAATTTCAGATCAATTTTGAGCTACTATGATAGAACATGTTTTCGTTCATCAAAAGACAATGACCGAAAAATATGAATTTTTTTTAGATTAAAAATGTACTTCTCCCTGAGAATTGTATGTTTTGAACAATGTGTTTTCTATTTTTCGGTGTATTGTTTACTGACTGCTTGAGAGTGTATATCATTTTGATCACTTTGTTTATGATTTGAGAGCCGTGTTTGATTTTGAACACAGGTAAAACTGTTTTGAGGCGAATGTTTCATTTTGCAAGAGGAGTCAGAGGTTATGTAAATAGTGCTTGAAGATGAGGTTTTGTGTTTAATGTTTTCAGGAAATGGAGCAAGGTTTCAGAAATTGTGTTTTAGCAATTGAGAAAAACTGTAACACCAGTGTTCTGGCAACATTTCCAATCAGGCCATCATTCCATCATGGCCACCTAATCATCCCCAGCTTCCAATTGGCTCAGTCATCCCCTCTCCTCCACCCTGTAACTATTCTCCAGGTCGTTGCTGTAAATTAAAATGTGCTTTCCGTCAACTTACCTAGTTAAATGAGAGAGAGAGAGAGAGAGAGAGAGAGAGAGAGAGAGAGAGAGAGAGAGAGAGAGAGAGAGACAGAGATACAGAGAGAGAGAGAGAGAGAGAGAGAGAGAGAGAGAGAGAGATGTTGCATTATTCAAGGCATCACCTGTGTGTTTGAAGTGAGAGTTCAAAGTCATGCTAATCAGGATAGGGGTCTAGAGTATGTATGTCTCTCACTCCAGAACACACACACACACACACACACACACACACACACACACACACACACACACACACACACACACACACACACACACACACACACACACACACACACACACACACACACAGGCTGTAGCTCATGCCACACACTCTTAATTGTTTTCTCCTTCCTGTGGATGAAGAGTACCTGAGTGGTTAGTGGTTACCATGACGACTCTAGATGTCTTTTATCACGACCAATCAGAATACTGATTAGCTAAACAAGACTCTTCTTTTTCTTCTCATCTCTCTCCTTATTCTCTCTCTATAATCTCTCTCCCCACCTCTCTCCTTTAGTCTCTTTTCCATCCTTCCTCACATCTCTCCTCTCCTTCCCAATCTCATATGCACTCTCCCTACCCTCTTCTCCTCTCCCTCCCCCTGTTCTCCTCTCCATGCCAAGGTGAGAGCTGGAAAGTGGGATGAACATTTCAGGATAAAAGAGAGGGAAAGAACAGAGGGAGTCTTTGCCCTTCTAAAAGGAGTGATGCTAATTTAATTAGTGGTCTCAAAGGGATGTCCAGGGCTGGCTCAAGGCATAAGAGGTGTCCAGGGCTGGCTCAAGGCATAAGAGATGTCCAGGGCTGGCTCAAGGCATAAGAGATGTCCAGGGCTGGCTCAAGGCATAAGAGATGTCCAGGGCTGGCTCAAGGCATAAGGGATGTCCAGGGCTGGCTCAAGGCATAAGAGATGTCCAGGGCTGGCTCAAGGCGTAAGAGATGTCCAGGGCTGGCTCAAGGCATAAGAGATGTCCAGGGCTGGCTCAAGGCATAAGATATGTCCAGGGCTGGCTCAAGGCATAAGAGATGTCCAGGGCTGGCTCAAGGCATAAGAGATGTCCAGGGCTGGCTCAAGGCATAAGAGATGTCCAGGGCTGGCTCAAGGCATAAGAGATGTCCAGGGCTGGCTCAAGGCATAAGGTATGTCCAGGGCTGGCTCAAGGCATAAGAGATGTCCAGGGCTGGCTCAAGGCATAAGAGATGTCCAGGGCTGGCTCAAGGCATAAGAGGTGTCCAGGGCTGGCTCAAGGCATAAGAGATGTCCAGGGTTGGCTCAAGGCATAAGAGATGTCCAGGGCTGGCTCAAGGCATAAGAGATGTCCAGGGCTGGCTCAAGGCATAAGAGATGTCCAGGGCTGGCTCAAGGCATAAGATATGTCCAGGGCTGGCTCAAGGCATAAGAGATGTCCAGGGCTGGCTCAAGGCATAAGAGATGTCCAGGGCTGGCTCAAGGCGTAAGAGATGTCCAGGGCTGGCTCAAGGCATAATATATGTCCAGGGCTGGCTCAAGGCATAAGAGATGTCCAGGGCTGGCTCAAGGCATAAGAGATGTCCAGGGCTGGCTCAAGGCGTAAGAGATATCCAGGGCTGGCTCATGGCATAAGAGATGTCCAGGGCTGGCTCAAGGCATAAGATATGTCCAGGGCTGGCTCAAGGCATAAGGGATGTCCAGGGCTGGCTCAAGTCATAAGAGATGTCCAGGGCTGGCTCAAGGCATGAGATGTCCAGGGCTGGCTCAAGTCATAAGAGATGTCCAGGGCTGGTTCAAGGCATAAGCGATGTCCAGGGCTGGCTCAAGGCATAAGAGATGTCCAGGGCTGGCTCAAGTCATAAGAGATGTCCAGGGCTGGTTCAAGGCATAAGAGATGTCCAGGGCTAATATGTCCAGCGACATAAGCAGTCGCTTAGATATCCAGGCTGCTAGGTTTTATTTAAAAAAAATGTGGGGTCCCAACTTCCTGTTGAGAGTTAGAATAATAGAATAGACAAGGTGCAAAGTTTAAATTTGGTTGTGCATCAGCAATTATCTTCACCCCATGGCAAAATGGGTAGAATTACAGTAAGTTAGCTTTAAAACTGCAAAAAAATATACATATCTTCCCCATGGAAAAATGAGCAGAATTTCAAAATTTTTTAAAATAACATTGAGACATTTTCCCTACGCCCTGTGGCAAAATGAATACAACTGCATAAAAATTGCTTTAAACCTGAAATGCTTCTCTCCACTGTCAAGAGCAGGGCCAGGTGTGGGAGGAGGGGGGGAGGTGATGTCATCTGGTTAAACACAGAACCAATAGAGAGACAGGTGAAGTCTCAGGGCTGTAGAAGAGAGAGAGAGAGAGAGAGAGATGGATACAAGAGAGAGGTAGGTGGCAATAAGGAAAAAGAGAGAGCTTGAGTGGAATGGAAGAAAGACTGGATTTGAGACAGAGACGGGTGGTGAAAACTAGGGGGGTTATTAAAGAGAGAGAGAGAGAGAGAGAGAGAGAGAGAGAGAAAGAGAGAGAGAGAGAGAGAGAGAGAGAGAAGACTCCAGATTCAGTCTCCAGCTCAAGGCTGGGTTAGAGAATCAAAGACAGGTAAACAGTGTGAGGGGGTTGGAAGGTAGGGTTAACATGAGGTATTGTTGTTGTAAGGTCTACTTTAGTACTCAGTGTTATTGGGTAAAGTCTGAGTTTGTGTTTACATGAAAGACCTGAGGTTATTGTCTCTTAACTCTTAGACTCAGGGTGGAATATGGAAGAGGCGGGGCTGGAGTGAAGGTGCATATTACTGGAGGCTGACATTCGATACTGCAAAGTGTGATGATACACCTTTAAATGTGGAGGAGCTGGAGAGGGTTTGGAAGTGAAGTGTGTGAAAGTCCAGTTCAAAGCAGGTCTGTGAAGTGGTACTGAGGTCAGCCACAGACCAGCTCATTTCTGGAGAGAAAAAATGTTCATTGGTAGCACTGGTGCTCCAAACTTACAAAAGCGCCACATAAAATCTAAGAGCACCAGAAATATTTTGTCATTGATTCAGATAAAGCCTACAACGGGCCTATATGAATCCTAATTACTTTTGAAGCACATCTCATGAAAAATACATCACTTTTCCTTTCCTTTGTTTGTTTTTTTAATTGTTCTTTTTTTATTTCCCTGCAGTGAACCCACTCAACATTTACATTACATTCAGTCATCTAACAGACTCCCAGCCAGAGCGACCCACAGGAGCAACCAGGGTCAAGCAATCCGCTCAAGTGCACGTCGACAGATCTCCCACCAAGTCAAAACGGGGACCCGAACCAGCGACCCATCAGCCACCGGCCCAAGCTCCCAACCGCCAGGCTACCAACCATCCAAGATCCCCCCCACAGCTCTGAGAGCTGCCCCTCAACCACCCAAGTGTTTGCATATATAGATAAAGTTAGTAGGGCTGACCCATAGGGCGGCCTAAGATCACCATGCGCCATGCCAAGCGTCGGCTGGAGTGGTATAAAGCTCGCCGCCATTGGACTCTGGAGCAGTGGAAACGTGTTCTCTGGAGTGATGAATCACGCTTCACCATCTGGCAGTCCGATGGACAAAATTGGGTTTGGCGGATGCCAGGAGAACGCTACCTGCCCCAATGCATAGTACCAACTTTAAAGTTTGGTGGAGGATGAATAATGGTCTGAGGCTGTTTTTCATGGTTCGGGCTAGGCCCCTTAGTTCCAGTGAAGGGAAATCTTAAAGCTACAGCATACAATGACATTCTAGACAATTCTGTGCTTACAACTTTGTGGCAACAGTTTGGGTAAGGCCCTTTCCTGTTTCAGCATGACAATGCCCCCATGCACAAAGCGAGGTCCATATAGAAATGGTTTGTTGAGATCGGTGTGGAAGAACTTGACTGGCCTGCACAGAGCCCTGACATCAACCCCATCGAACACCTTTGGGATGAATTGGAACGCTGACTGCGAACCAGTCCTAATCGCCCAACATCAGTACCCGACCTCACCTCTTGAGGCTGAATGGAAGCAAGTCCCTGCAGCAATGTTCCAACATCTAGCGGAAAGCCTTCCCAAAAGAGTGGAGGCTGTTGTGGTGGCAAAGGGGGGACCAATTCCATATGAATGCCCATGATTTTGGAATGGGAAGTTCGACAAGCAGGTGTCCACATACTTTTGGCCATGTCGTGTATGTGTTGAGTGCATGCTGAGAGAATAAACAGAGTGGAGGAACTGTGTGCTGCCTGCTTGAGTGACAGCGGGCGGGACTTGGTGTGTGTGGCCCAGGAACTGGAAGCAAGCAGTCGTGGAGGGAGAGAGAGGACTCCATGACACATTTTTCTAACTGCACAGGTGATCCCAAACTAAAACTGCAGGTCGCCAGCAGAATATTTTGTTGCATATGCGACCAAATTGGTCGCACTCTAGATCCCTGCACATATAAACACACACACACACACACACACACACACACCAGGAGTGGTTTAGCAAACTATACGTACATTCTGCCCGGCGTCCTGCTGGTACTGTGTGAGAGAGGAGAGCTGAGACTCAGAGTGGTAGAGAGACAGACCCTTCCTCAGACTGTTCAGATCACCACTGTTAGCCTGCTGAGATACAGAGAGAGAGATAGAGAGAGAGAGAGAGAGAGAGAGAGAGAGAGAGAGCGAGAGAGAGAGAACATTTAGAGGAAAAGTGCACACAGAAGGCAAAGAACAGAATATGTGCTGCCGATCTCCTCTGGCCGAGAGATAGAAGCACAACCTTGTAACAGCAGTTGTTCAGCCAGTTCAGTTCATTTATACCCTGTATATCAGTGAAAGTGGCCAGCATGTGTTTTGAATCCTCCTGTCTGGCATACAGTAAATGGCAATCCCTCTGCCTCAGGTCACTGTGACATTAGATGGGACCAAAAAGTCAATGAACATTCCCTCCTGCCTTTACATATGTCACATATCTGTGTCTGTCTCATTGGACAAGGTAATACAACAGAGACAAGGCAGGTTTTAGTGGATAAATCAAATCAAATATATTCCCTTGGAGATAAAACTGTATAGCAGGCTTTGGAGCGGTATGGCCTCTTTCTATGTACGTGTGTGAGGTCATTATGATGAGCTCACTCTAAACGGTGTGTCTTTTAACCAGTGATTTTACTCTTTGAAGACATCCTTAGTTTTCCTTTTACACTTTCATTGCTTCTGGTTTGCGTTTACTTCTTTCATTGTATTGTTTTCATTTGAATGCACTTAAAATAAAGTTTGGTTGATCTAGATTCCACACTGTCTATTTTACCCTCTGGGCTACGTAAGGAAAGCAAACCAGGCATAGAATGTTTCGTTTGATTCAGACATCGGTATCTGTTCAGTGTTATTTTGCATTTATCTGACGCTAACAGCAACCCTTCAGTTCAGCTCGAAAAAAAACAAACACACGCACACACACACACACACACACACACACTCCTTATGGTTAGACTCCCTGATTGGTCTGTGCTACCTGCTACCCTGAGGGATGGATTTTGTGTTCTTTGTCAGTGTTCTATGTTCTCTTTGTGTGGAGTGCAGAATGAGAGATCAACATGTTGTCAGCCCCAACACACAGAGCGGTAGCGTGTCGTCTTTGGGGCTGTTGGAGCAGCACAAATGCCCTGTGTAATCCCTTTTTCTGGAGTGTGTTTGTGTCACTACATGGACCTTCTCGCTCAGTCTCTCGCGCTCGGTCTGTTCTGATTGGTGTTGTGTGCTTTCAGCTCATTTGGGATTGGCTCAGTGGGATTACAGTACCGTCCCCATAGTGAAGGCTGTTGTAATCACAGAGCTGTATATATGGGGATATGTCTACATCAACAGGACACTCATAACTGAATCCCAAATGACACCCCTATTCCCTATTACAGTAAGTGCACTATTGGCCAGGGCCAATTGGGTGGCATTTTGGGACACAGCCTACACTTCTAGCTGATGCCATAATGATGCTCTCTCTGATTGTTACAATGTTAGTAAAACTCTGCACTAACTCTGCACTCCCTTCTACTCTAGTGTGTAGGTGTCCATTCATGTCTGTGTGTGTGTGTGTGTGTGTGTGTGTGTGTGTGTGTGTGTGTGTGTGTGTGTGTGTGTGTGTGTGTGTGTGTGTGTGTGTGTGTGTGTGTGTGTGTGTGTGTTCTAGGATCTCCCAGTAGAGGGTAGAGATACTGAGAATCGGTTTGTCTGTGTGTGTGTTGTTGCTCTTCACCGATTCCTTTCGTGTGAAATCAGACGGCAGACAGAATGACAATGAGAAGCCATGAAACATTCAGTCCTTGTGTGATTTCTCCTGCCCTCCCATTGTTTTAACCCAATCCATTATTGAAGACCACTTTCCCTGTGATACTGAATTATTCAATTAACCCTATCATCCCAGCAGGTAGAAGCTCTCTCTCTACTCCCCATCTCCCCTGTGTACTCGATTACTCTGCAATATTTAGCTTTCGCTATTCGCTCTCTTTCATCTCTCACATTCTCTATTTATACGTTGAAAAATACACTCGTGTCTCTGCTGCTTCCTCTGTCTCTCCCACGAGAGAGCTTGGGTTTGAGAAAGTGAGAGGGGGAGAAAGTAAGAGAGAGACAGAGGGCGAAGAGAGAGAAGAATATCAACGGAGGGGTGATCGTTTTCCCCATGGTAATAAAACAGCAGCAGTGTTTTACCTGTGATAGCAGCTGCTTGTTGTCATCCTCTAGGATGCTGACCTTGGTCTCCAGTTGTCTCATGTAGTTTGAAGATGGATCTGGGAGAAAAAGAGGAAGAGAAAACATCATGTACAAGAATGTCAGTCAGTGTCCCAAATAGCACCCTCTTCCCAATATACTGTTAGTGCACTACTTTTGAACAGGCTCCATATACGGTGTATATATATATATATATATATATATATATATATATATATATATATATATATATATAGGGAATAGGGTGCCATTTGGCACATACCCAGTGTCAAATCTGAACCACATGTCTGAAACCTTGACACATTCCTACTTCTCTCACCAACCCATACATCGTTTATTAGACCAAAACACATGCGGGCCCACAGTTTCACTCCAGTGTCTTGTAAATATCCATTGGCCTGTGTTTAATGTGTTGTCTGGTGGGCTCTGGGTCCCTCTGATTGGCATGTTTGTGTGATGCTCAGCAGTCCACTCAGCCTTAACCCTCCACTAGTCCAGTGCTCTATTGTTGACTCTCCCATGGGGATTATGTTGTGCCTAAAACTCCAGTAATCCTAAAATGGCTCTCTTTCATTTCCTGTAAACCGCCGATCCCCAACAATCAATACTGGACTGCACAGCTCCTTTACAGAGATTTCAAACCAATCCATCAGCTAAAGCACTGGGATTATTTTGGTGGCACGAAAACCTCGTGGTTTTCATGATTTAAATGGAGACAATCTGCAATGGCAGCAGTTGTTAGGCCCCCTACATGTACGCTCACACAGACACACACACACACACACACACACACTGCTCTGTCATCCATCTCAGTAGTTTCCCTAATAAGAGGGGGGGCAGCATAGGGGGGAGTGTGTGCGTGTGTGTGTGTGTGTGTGTGGGTGGGCGGGTGGGTGGGTGTTGACCATAGTGATGACTGATGACTGAAACTTAGCGAGAAGGGATCATTCTCTACTCTATCCTTCTCTTCTCTGTTCCTCCATAACTCCCTCTGAAGGAATGAGACAGGGGAAAAGAGGGGGGAAGAATGATGGATAACAGACAGAGAGAGAGAGAGAGAGAGAGAGAGAGAGAGAGAGATATGGAGGGCTAGACAGTGGAACCAATGCCAAGGTGTAGCTGGTAGACGTACAGATGCGAGGGCTGTGACACGAGCTAGAGTTGATCTCCTCTACCCTCTAACCACTGAGTTTATGACTAGTAAATCGCAACAACCCATTTTAAGCGTTTTGCTGAATAGGGGTTGCGTCCATAAATGGCACCCCAGTGCCTTCAGAAAGTACTCCGAAATATCTCATTTACATAAGTATTCACACCCCTGAGTCAATCATTAGTAGAAGCACCATTAGTAGTGATTACAGCTGTGAGTCTTTCTGGGTACGTCTCTAAAAGTTTTCCACACCTGGATTGTGCAACATTTACCCATTATTATTTTCAAAATTCTTCAAGCTCTGTCAAGTTTCTTGTGATTATTGCAAGTCAACCATTTTCAGGTCTTGTCATAGCTTTTCAAGTAGATTTAAGTCAAAACTGTAACCAGGCCAACATTAACCGTCTTCTTGGTAAGCAACTCCAGTGTAGATTTGACCTTGTGTTTTAGGTGATTGTCCTGCTGAAAGGTGAATTCATCTCCCAGTGTCTGGTGGAAAGCAGAGTGAACCAGGTTTTCCTGTAGGATTTTGCCTGTGCTTAGCTCCATTCCGTTTCTTTTTTATCCTGAAACTCCCCCGTCCTTAACGATTACAAGCATACCCACAACATGATGCAGCCATCAATATGCCTGAAAATATGAAGTGGTACCCAGTAATGTGTTGCTTTGGATTTGTCCAAAACACTATGTATTCAGACAAAAAGTTCATGCTTTGCCACATTTTTTGCTGTATTACTTTAGTGCCTTGTTGCAAACAGGATGCATGTTTTGGAAAATGTTTTATTATGTACAGGTTTCCTTCTTTTCACTCAATTAGGTTACTATTGTTGAGTAACAAAAATGTTGTTGATCCATCCTCAGTTTTGTTCTATTAGAGCCATTAAACCATTGATGTCATGGTGAAATCCCTGAGCGGTTTCTTTCCTCTTCAGCAACTGAGTTAAGAAGAACACCTGTATCTTTGTAGTGACTGGGCGTATTGGTACAGCATTCAGTGTAATTAATAACTTCACCATGCTCAAAGGGATATTCAATGTCTATTTTTACCCATCTGCCAATAGGTGCCCTTCTTTGTGAGGCATTGGAAAACCTCCCTGGTCTTTGCGGTTGAATCTGTGTTTAAAATTCACTGCTCGACTGAGGGACCTTACAAATAATTGTATGTGTGGGGTACAGAGAAGAGGTAGTCATTCAAAAATCATGCTAAACACTATTATTGCACACAGAGTGAGTCCATGCTACTTATGTGACTTGTTAAGCACATTTTTAATTCTGAACTTATTTAGGCTTGCCATAACAAAGGGGTTGAATACTTATTGACTCAACTTAAATTGTTTATTATACTGAACAAAAATATAAATGCAACATGCAACAATTTCAATGATTTTACTGAGTTACAGATCATATTAGAAAATCAGTCAATATAAATCAATGAATTAGGCCCTAATCTATGGATTTCACATGACTGGTCAGGGGTGCAGCCATGGATGGGCCTGGGAGGGAACAGGCCCACCCACTTGGGAGCCAGGCCCACCCCCTGGATTTCCCCACAAAAGGGCTTTATTACAGACAGAAATACTCCTCAGTTTTGTCAGCTATCCGGGTGTCTGGTCTCAGACCATCCTGCAGGTGAAGAAGCCAGGTGTGGAGTTTCTGGGCTAATGTGGTTATACATGGTCTGCGTTTGTGAGGACGGTTGGACGTACTGCCAAATTCTCTAAGACGATGTTGGAGGCGGCTTATGGTAGAGAAATTAACATAACATTCTCTGCTGGACATTCCTGCAGTCAGCACGCCAATTGCACGCTGCACATTTTTTGTACTCAGCACAAGGTGCACCTGTGTAATGATCATGCTGTTTAATCAGCTTCTTAATATGCCACAGCTGTCAGGTGGATGGATTATCTTGGCAAAGGAGAAATGCTCACTAACAGGGATGTAAACAAATGCATGCACAAAATTTGAGGGAAATAAGCTTTTTGTGCGTATGGTAAATGTATGGGATCTTTTATTTCAGCTCAAGAAACATGGGACCAGCACTTTACATGTTGCGTTTATATTTTTGTCCAGTTCATTTCTAAGAAGTTCCACTTTGACATTATATGGCATTGTGTGTAGGCAACTTGTGTCTCCTCCACCACCAGGTGTCAGTATATGATACATAAAACCAATGACAGAGCTCAGTCATTACTGGCCATGAGACTGGCTGTTTGTCTCTGTCTCAGCTGTAAGGACCAGAGGCACAGACAGACAGATACAGTAGTGATTAACTTGACTCATCCGCCAGTGAATGACGCAATGGTGTTTTCATAGTAAAAACCACAGGATGGAGAGAGTGCAAGGGAGAGAGGGGCAGGGAAGGAGGAAGAGCGAGGGAGAGAGGCAGAGAGGTAAGGGAGGTAGAGAGAGGCAGATAAATAGCTGAGAGACAGACAGTTAGACGAAAAGGCAGACAAGGAGAAACACAGAGAGTGAAAGGGGAAAACTGGGGAGACAGGCACAGGCAGTGAGAGAATGAGAGAGAAACACTGGGAAGGAAACAAAGAGAAAGTGAGACAGGTTAGAGAGAGAGAGAGAAACAGAGAGAGAGAAAGAATCACAGAGAGAAACAGAGAGAGAGAGAAAGAGAGGGAGCGGCAGGCAAGGCTCCTGTGGCTACAGTAAGCCTCTTTGCCTTCCTTGTGACCGCTCTAATCTACCCACAGTGGTCAGCTGACCTGTCCTGTCCTGTACCCTGCAGCCAGCTCCCAAGCCGATTACTCCACCAGGCAGGCAGACAGGCTGTCCGTCAAAAGGGCCTAAGGCCTAGATGGTAGTCCCTAAATTTGCATCCCAAACAGCGCCCGTATTCCCTACGTAGTGCACTACTTTTGTCCAGAAGAATAGATTCCTGAGTTCCGTTCCAATCTAGAACCACGGCCATTCGAATCGTTCTGGTTCTACTGAGATAGAATCGCCAGGCGTCGATCACACGTCACAGTATTGCATAGACAATCAGCGAGACTCATACAATGTAGCCATGGTGCATCCTCACAATGGACGGTCATATTCTCCCTGCTGGCATCTTTAATCCCATTACTCTTATTCTCCCATACGGTTGTGTTGTATAACCTGTGACAGAGCTGTATCCTCGCAGCTATACAGAAATACCTCAGCCATTATCAGACTAGGGATTACAGCAGGAAAGAAGGAGAGAATAGCAGAAATTCATTTTCATGGGAGAGATGGGACGTGAAGAGGATTACCCAGGGAATATCTTTACTGAGTGAGTATAACACACACACACACACACACACACACACACACACACGCACACACACACACACACTCATACAGAGGTTTAGAAGGAGCATGTACAGTGCAGAAAAAAAGCACTAGGACGTTGACAGAAAAAACACACCGTTGCCAACTGACCATGTTTTCAGTCACAAGGGATAACTCTGCAATCTTACTATTCTCTTGATTTCAAGATGGCACGTGCAGACACATAAGCCTGTAATGCTGTCTGTTCCCAGATCTATGCACACTGGTAATGTCCAGGCGTCTATGACCTGTAGAAAGTCAACTTTGTGAGGTGAAGTCTCCACAGACTAGTTGAGACGGAAGGAATGCTTCATAAGTGTATAGTTAATGAATAGGAGGCCGGGGGGGGGGGGGGGGGGGGGGGGGGGGGTAACCAGTGACTAAACCTTACAGGCAGACCTCCAGTTATGGAATCAATTACAATCAAATTAGCTCGCCTCGCCTCCCACACTACTCCTTCCATTATAAAAACACTAGTAAAAACACAGTCCTACTCTACCTCTGGACACACACACAACCGCATGCACGCATACGCACATACACACACACAATTAATGAGGCTATAACATAGGGTTACTGTACACCCCTACTCTATCTTCAGAGCGCTCCCCTTAGAGCAGCACAATAAAGAAGGCTTTGAGCTCCCTGATTGGGACTCACTAAGGAATGATTTCAATTACAGTGAGGGGGAGGGAGATCAGGGGCCTGACCCTGGAAACGCTCTCTCTCTCTCTCTCTCTCTCTCTCTCTCTCTCACACACACACACACACACACACACACACACACACACACACACACACACACACACACACACACACACAGCTGCAAGGTAGCTGCGAGGCAGACCAAGGAATGATTTCAATTACCTAGTAGGTGGAGTTAGAGAGGCTAGTGGGAGAAGGGAAAACACACACATGGACACACACACGGACACACGGACACACACAGGGGCCAGTGGGGCAGGCAAACAGTGCAGTATTGTTCCGCACCCCTCTGCTCCACTCTCCGTCTGTTCACAGGGTCGCTATAGTAACATGACCTGGCCAGGGTCTCTATAGTAACCTGATCTGGTCTAACTCTAAGAGGCCCATACGGTTCTGATGACTGAGTTGCAGCCTCACACAAGCCATACACAGGAGAGATGAGTCTGAGAAGAACAGGAGAGATGAAACAGAGTTGAAAAGAAGACACAACTGACGATGACATACAGGCAGATTCTGTATGCTTGGTAAATAGTTGGACAAATATGCTCAAAGTAGATTGAAATAGTTAAACGCTACACCCACAAATACAACCAGGGCATAATGAAAAAGCCAGGAGTGTTGACTCAGCAAACCAGGCTGGATAGCAGGGATACAGTAACAGAAAAACTTTGCTGACCAAAGCTGCAGACAAAGCCTACTGAATTACACTGAATTACGGAGTGTGAAATGGAACTGTAACAAATGACAATATATCAGTAGCATAGAGCTGTCTGCATCATGTAAATACATCTAGTTTTGAGAGGGGGACAGAGGGGGACAGAGCGAGACAGACAGACAGACAGACAGACAGACAGACAGGCAGGCAGACAGACAGGCAGACAGACAGACAGACAGAGCGAGACAGACAGACAGAGACAGAGACAGAGACAGACAGACAGACAGACAGACAGACAGACAGACAGACAGACAGACAGACAGACAGACAGACAGACAGAAGACAGACAGACAGACAGAGGCCTGCATTGCTTGCGAGGCTAAGCGAGCCGTTCCATTTCTGTAAGGATTTGAACGTTGAACCCTCAAGACCCAGATAGATAGATACAGTAATGAGCTAATGAGATACAGTATCACCATAGCTCATTTGGCCCTCACACCACACACACCTACACACACTCACACATTCACACATTCCCTGAGGGCTCATTACAGAGAGTGGTGGGACCTGACCTGGAATGACAGCCATAACAGAGAGACATAAAACTACATGTGAACCTTGCAGGGCTGATAAGGTCAAACACACAGCCACACCCAGTTACATAAGCAGCATTATAGAACAACTTCTTAAACAGTAACTGTGTGCCGTACCCGGGCCAGTGAGTCAAATGAATGACTGAGCAGCTTCTACTCTGGAGGACACAGCCTGCCTCGGGATACAGACACAGACAATTCTGATTATAGGATACACATACACGCACATACACAGACAGACACACACCGACTCTCTAACACACACGCAGCCTACAGACGCAGACACAGACAATGCTGACCGAAGGACAAAGGAGAGAAGAGAGGAGAAGACAGGAGAGGAGAAGAGAGGAGAGGAGAGGAGAGGAGAGGAGAGGAGAGGAGAGGAGAGGAGAGGAGGGCATCCTACAATTACAGTCCGTCAGCAGCTGTCCACTTCCTGCTAACTCTTATGGATGGGCCGTACCGTCTGCGCTGCCCCAGACCTAGACAAGGTAGAAGCTGGAGACAGAGGTGCAAAGGTGCAGTCTGAATACACTCAGGAGGGACATTTTATAGGAGAAGACAGTGTATACAGAATGCAAAGAGGAGAATACTGTATGTGCTGCCGATCGCCTCTGGACAAGAGAGAGGAGCACAAGCACAGAAAGAAAGAAAGAAAGAAAGAAAGAAAGAAAGAAAGAAAGAAAGAAATAAATAAAAAGAGGGAATCAGAGTTTTAGGGATGGATGGATGGAGAAGAGTAGAGAGGAGAGAATGGAGAGAGGTAGAGAAAGGGGAAAAGGTTGGTAGATTGTGTGGGGGAGAATTCCCATGTTGTTTGGTTAGTCTATACAACGTTAGTCACACAAGCTGTGGATGGAGGTGGTTGAGGTGATGGAGAGTCTGCTTACATGACAGGCCCCTTGGGGACAGCAGTGTCAACAAACACTTCCTCTCTACACTGCTCGACCGCACTGAGAACCACAGGGAAGGAGGAGGAGTGGTAAAGGAAAGAGGGAGCGAGGGATAGAAAGATGGAGAGAGTTAGAAGGAAGGAGATAGGGAGAGACGTGCCCTTGTGCATCTGTCCATTCACAGAGGCGCTGTTGTCACTATCAATCTCTGTTTGAGCTGCAGAGAGCCAAGTAATGAGGCACAGTACTGAGTTAGAGCACGCACACACACACACACACACACACACACACGCACACGCACACACACACACACACACACAGAGCTAGGACCTTTCTCTCCTTGTCTCTACTCTCATACCCTCTTCACTCAAAGACACACACAATTACACACCCACCAACACCACGTGGAAGGTGGAAGACATCCAACAACCTGACACCATAATCTATCACCCCTTCTCTCCCTGTTTTTCATAATGCACCACTAGACCCGGACAACAACTTCTAATCTGCTATTTGAATAGATTTCCATGAGAGACAAGTGCTCCTGTGTGTGTGTGTGTGTGTGTGTGTGTGTGTGTGTGTGTGTGTGTGTGTGTGTGTGTGTGTGTGTGTGTGTGTGTGTGTGTGTGTGTGTGTGTGTGTGTGTATGTGTGTGTGTGTGTGTGTGTGTGTGTGTGTGTGTGTGTGTACCTAGATGTAACCTAGATGTTATCTGAAGATGCTGCTTCAGGGAACATGCAAATTCCAACCATACAACTCCAGCTACAGGATGTTTGCTTACCTACATCACAATTTAATGACATCACCGGATCGCTCAAGTCATAACGGTAACTGTTCAGTTCACTCGCTTCGGGAATAGAATCTTATTATCAGAGAGATAGTAAGATCTTTTAGAACAGTGTTTGATTGGTGTTAAAATAATTTGAACGTGGGAGTACATTTCGCTAGTTCAAATCTAAAACTAACCTCCCTGGTCAGGTCAGTGCCACTATCAACCATCTCTCTATTGCGTGTGTGCGTGTGTGTGTGTGTGTGTGTGTGTGTGTGTGTGTGTGTGTGTGTGTGTTATAAACCCACACACTGTGGAGAGGAGCAGAGGGTATTGTATAAACCAGGCCATGGCGCTGATGTGCTCCGATCAAGGGCATAGTTGGCATCACAGACATACAGTTAATACACACACTCACACACAACCACAATAGATTCAGGTCAAAAGTGTCAAAAGAATCAGGGAGATTCAGTAGGGTACAGTAAGGTACAGTAGGGTACAGTAGGGTACAGTAAGGTACACTAGGGTACAGTAGGGTACAGTAAGGTACAGTAAGGTACAGTAGGGTACAGTAAGGTACAGTAAGGTACAGTAGGGTACAGTAGGGTACAGTAAGGTACAGTAGGGTACAGTAGAGTACAGTAAGGTACAGTAGAGTACAGTAAGGTACAGTAGGGTACAGTAGGGTACAGTAAGGTACAGTAAGGTACAGTAGGGTACAGTAAGGGAAAATAAAACATTGAGCGATGCCCTGACAACCCACTTGGCTACAACATATTGTCTTTCTGCCTGTCTGCGGTGTCTGGTCAAGCAAGCTCATTCCCAAGGTTCATTCCCGCTTCACTCCTCTCTCCCCCTATATAAGAATATAATAAAGAGATCAGTGCCTGGTTCATGTTACACACCTTTATGCTACCTAAGTCTCTCTCTTTCTCCCGTTCTCTTTCTCTTTCTCTCTGCGTTATTGTGTACATACCTGCCCATAACAGGTCAGGTGTAAATCCCCTGTGTTATTTAGCAGGCCTCAGTAATCCACTAATCCAACAATATCCGAATACATCACTACAAAATAGGCCTATCCCTGATCGGTATGTGTCTTTATTATAGCTCTTAAATGAGGGAGGACTCATCTAACATTGAATAAGTTGTTTTCAAAAGCACACAATTCCATCAGTGTTTAGGCTACATGCACACTTTGTATGCAGTATTCAAACCAGTGGAGGCTGGTGGGAGGAGCTATAGGAGGACAGGCTCATTGTAATGGCTGGATTGGAATTAACGGAACGGAGTCAAACATGTGGTTTCCATATGTGTTAAAAGGTCCAGCCATTACAATGAGCCTGTCCTCCTATAGCTCCTCCCACCAGCCTCCACTGATTCAAACATAGGCATACAGTACAGTATGATGCCTGTGTGGATATTGTGCAATGTGCAAGAAACCACATCCCTTTAATCCGCACAGAGGCGTGTGAATAAAACCTCTTCCTGGTTGTTTCCCTGTGCACGTACAGTACATAGTACACGTTGGATACATGGTGATTTGAATGTGATCCCATTCTGCGTTCCCCTCGGTGTGTACAGTGGTGTCGTGGTGCCTGGAGAAGTGGGTATAATCTAATTTTACCCTGTGTGAAGAATTCTATGAGAAACAGTGACATGCACTCTGACTGACCTAAAAAAATCCCATATTGGTTTTTCACAGTCAGGACAACCCAAGCTGTATTGTGAAAGTAGGCTAATAGTAGTTCTACTATAGAGTCCCACAGTGGAGTTGTCATAATACCCATAAAAGCTAGCGGTCAAACGAGGAAATGGTTCCAATAATTTTCCACCATACATTTTTCCCCATGGGGGATTTTAGAAACACTTAAAATAAGGACTGTGTTTCGTGTAGGCTTACCCTGGCGTGATAACCATGTAAATTTACCTCGGACAAGATGACTTTAACAATATATTCGTCTCTATTTACCCTCAGATTAAAAAATGCTAATCCCTGCAAGCTCCTGCACGTCATCTCTAGCTGATACCTTTGCTAACAGGTATGTCCATTTAAAACTTGCACAAGACAGTTCACATAATTGTCAATTTAAAGAAATGTATAACTATTTATTCATTACTACATTTAGCTAACATTAGATAGTTGCTCCAGAGATTCTTACCTTTTCTTCGATGAGAAAGTCTCGTCCAGATCAACATCAGAAGAATGAATGGTGGAAAAATGATTGGAACCATTTCCCTGTTTGACCTCTAGGTTTTATGGGTATTATGACTCACACCGTGGGACTCTATTGAAACAGATAAATGAGGCTGTCAACTGATTCAGAAATTCCCAGGTTTCAGATTTGTCCCAATTTCTCCAGGTTTTTGCTCTCAAAGTCACAGAAAAACAACAGAATTGTATGTTCTAAGTCCATAACAATGCTTGAAACACATCAAGAGGCCACTTTCGAGGTCTGGGGAAAATCTAAGATTATTCAATTTTTGAGTGTAGTTACCCTTTAATTAAAGTGTGCAGGCACCTAGCACTGTTTGGTTAGCAGTGTTTCTGTTGCACATGAGATGGAGTTTGCAAACAAAACGGCCACTGAATTGACGCAAATACTCATTCTGAGAGGTAGGCATAGGTTACTTTGTGGCTCGTTAACATTCATAGAGTAGGTTTTGGGAAAGCTTTATCAACTACCAAAAGCCCTATCATTAGCAGCGTCACTGTGTTTTCCCTGTTCCTTAATTGTTTGACACCTGGAAGTTTTACTTCATATCATGAGGCATGGCTTACCTTGCTTCAAAGTAGTCTATAGCCAAAATCCCACCATAAAAACGTGGAGGCAATCATTCTTTATGAAGACTTCCTCATATGAGTTCTCGTTTTCTTTCAACTTTCTTTCATTGCCTAGCAACCAAAGGCATTGTCCTAGTTATGTTACCAACCATGATAGTTGTCGCATCTTTAAATCCCCCTCTTTGTACATTCCGAAGAGATATTTCCATCTTTGCCCATGAAACCACTCGCATGTGCTAATGTACATTTTAAAACAGTGTTTTGGAACGTTCAGGCGCAGGCCTACGGCCGTGTGTACATTGCTGTGCCTAATATGTGGAGAGATAATACGTTATCACCATTTTAAGCTAAACATTCTGGTCTGTTCCATCAGCCTTATTAGTTGATGCGCATCAGTGGGGATTAAGAAGTGAATATACGCCATGCCCACTGAAAAACAAGTAGGTATACAGTCTATACCTGCGTAAAACCCCCACTACACCACTGGTGTGTAGCTAGCTATTAACCTGACTTCTCACAGTGAAGGTCCCTGTAGTGAAGCTCTACAGTGCTCTTCCCTAACTGCTAAGTGCTAAAGAGCCACATGAGATATCTAACGGCCGTGGCGCTAGGCTCATTAGCGTTATTAGCGTGAAGGTTACAGGGAGTCGATAGGCACACGCTAAGGTTAGGCCTCCCTATAGAGAGGGACCTAGGATAGCTAAACTACGGCTGTGCTCCATTCCGTCCTTTCTGCTAGGGTTCACTCCACATGGCAGATCTGATAGAACTATGGACTGGGTAGGTGAAAGCCAATGAATATGTCAGAATCTAGGCCTGTTGTTTCAAAGTCCTGTATCCCCAGAAGAGGAACTAACTGGGGCCTCCGGTTGCTTTTAGGCTAAGGCACAGATCTAGGATCAGTTTAACCTCCCCAAATCCTGACTTGAGGTAATACTACACAAAACTGACCTTAGATCAGTGTCTAGGGATAATGTGAGTGTATGCGTCCCAAATGGCATCCTATTCCCTATATAGGACCCATTCGGCTCTGGTAAAAAGTAGTGCACAGGGAATAGGGTCCCATTTGGGATTCACCCTATGAGTGTTAGCATGGCCTTGGTCCCGGTTCAAGCTTAACGCTAACTGGCTTTAGATGGGAAACGGCCATTTTATCCCACAGTTTTTTACACATACAGAATCTGACTGAAAGCTGTAAGGATCTTACAGAGCAAAGCATTGGATTCGCTGGTAGGCAGGGGCATATGCTGTTTCACCACTATAAAACTGCATTTACAACTCTCTACTAGCCTGGTCCCTGATCCTCGTGTGCTGTTTTTGCCAACTCCTATGACAATGACCAGAGTTGACGAAACAGCACAAACAGATCCGGGACCAGGCTAGCTCTCTATTACTACAACAAGGCTGAAATGTAGCACAATGTTTCCCCATCTAAAGATGTTACTTTTTATTTATTTTACCAGGTCACTCATTGAGAATCAAAGCAGTCTTGAGTGTGTCAACTGTAGCACCCTGCAGGTACTTGTCCACACTGACCCCGTTTTTTGTTATTTAACCTTGAATTGAACTAGGCAAGTCAGTTAAGAACAAATTCTTATTTACAATGACGGCCTACCCCCGCCAAACCCTAACCCCGACGACACTGGGCCAATTGTGCGCCGCCCTATGGGACTCCCAATCACGGCCGGTTGTGATACGGCCTGGAATCGAACCAGGGTCTGTAGTGACACCTCTAGCACTGAGATGCAGTGCCTTAGACCGCTGCACCACTCGGTAGCCCACAAAGACAACAATCGAGATGAATGCTGACCGGCACCAAACACTTTGTGTACTAACTCTGTCATAACAGCATCATAAACACACCTAGCTAAAGCAAACACTTAGATATGATGTACCACTCCCCCCATAGCAAGGAAAGCAGGAGATAAAGAGAGTTGCTCAAATGAAAGGCTTTGAGATGGCTAGCCTTTCTGTATGTAATGAACAGACAGGAGAAATAGTGTTTCACTCCCTGGTTAGATTTCATTACATTCCTGGTGGCTTGTTTATCAGTTCACGTTTGGAGGTGTAATTAAATTAAAATGACTGAGTGCCAGGGTCTATAATCTAACTCTACTTTTCCAAATACCTTGGTACATAAACACCCAGCGTGGAGTAAAGTATTGCCCCAAGGCCTTCTTCCTTCATCTTCCTGTCGCTCCATTCAAACACAGGTAAACAAACAGGCCTCAGTCAGCCAGTCAGGACTTGACTTAAACGTGGAAAAATAAACAGTGGAATAAAAAGAGAGATCGTCGGAGAAACAACATGGAGAGGAGACGGAATATCAAGGCATTGACAAGAAGGTATCCGAGCAACAAACCACACTGTTTGACTTCAGGGCCTGGGTGCTCTTTGGCTATATTGGCTTCATCTGCTTCCTTCCATTGTGTGTGTGTGTGTGCGTGTGTGTGTGTGTGGATGTGTGTGTGTGTGCGTGGGCGTGTGTGTGTGCGTGTGCGCGTGCGTGTGTGTGTGTGTGTGCGTGTGTGCGTGCGTGTGACCAGATCCCTACTGCCTAGAGCTAAAACTAAGCATCATTACCAACACGGACTCACTGATCTTCCACATGGAATATTACATTGAAACCCCTCAAAATGTACCTCCCATTTTTGTGGCTTGTATGGTTTCAGTTGATATCTAAATAACAGTCAAAACTGTTTAGGATGAAAGTTGCTCGAAATCCTAAAATGAGCCGTTCGGAAATCAGGATGAAGGTGTATTTAGAAACAAGTTCACTTCCACTGGGATAAATGTCATTTTCAAACAAGGGTAATCATTAGACTAATACCAGAATGGGTGACAGTAGACGTTGGTTTCACAACTGGGCAGAGACGGGGGAAGATACTACGGACATCCTCCGATGCAAATTAGACGAAGACGATGAAGAGAAAAGGAGAGGGGGATGAGAAGAAGACACAAAGAACAAGAGAGAAGGAGAATGACCCATTTCTATCAGAAAGGATTTATCGATGCTCATGAGCTCTTTTCCAAGTCACTGTATCCCTGTTACAGGAACATCTCCCTTTCAGCTCATTTTCAATGAACAGTGCATATTCCACCTTTGGTAATTGTGGGGGGTTCTGAAATAATGGGTTAACATCAACATAAACATATTGCAAAGGCTTATGAGGGTTCCCTGAGTATCTTTGTAATTCCAAGCCTGTTTTTACTGTCGTACTAGAATAAGTCTGTCCGCTTTCTCCAGGTATTGTTAATCACAGTATCCTGTACAAGTACCCAGACTCCCCCTCAAGGAGGGCTGTGTCCTCTCCAAAACAGAGAGAGAGAGTGTGTGCCCTGGGAACATGGGATAAGATAGCAGCATTGGTCCTATGTTTAATGTGAAAGATGCTGACCCACACACACACCGTAGAGAGGGCGACGGGCAACCAGTGACATATGGCGTGTGTACATTGCGAGTGGTGTGGTAATTGCTCAAACTCCACATCTACCTCACATTCCAGAGATACTTTCCGAGTTGTTATTTGGAACAGTGCCAATCAAAAGCAAAACTGGGCTGCAGCTTCACATAAACTCAGCAAAAAAAAGAAACGTCCTCTCACTGTCAACTGCGTTTATTTTCAGCAAACTTCACATGTGTAAATATTTGTATGAACACAACAAGATTCAACAACTGAGACATAAACTAAACAAGTTCCACAGACATGTGACTAACAGAAGTTGAATAATGTGTCCCTGAACAAAGGGGGGAGATCAAAATCAAAAGTAACAGTCAGTATCTGGAGTACTGCAGTGCATCTCTTCCTCATGGACTGCAACAGATTTGCCCGTTCTTGCTGTGAGATGTTACCCCACTCTTCCACCAAGGAACCTGCAAGTTCCCGGACATTTCTGTGGGGAATGGCCCTAGCCCTCACCCTCCGATCCAACAGGTCCCAGGGATTGAGATCCGGGCTCTTCACTGGCCATGGCAGAACACTGACATTCCTGTCTTGCAGGAAATCACGCACAGAACGATCAGTATGGCTGGTGGCATTGTCATGCTGGAGGGTCATGTCAGGATGAGCCTGCAGGAAGGGTACCACATGAGAGAGGAGGATGTCTTCCCTGTAACGCACAGCGTTGTGATTGCCTGCAATGACAACAAGCTCAGTCCGATGATGCTGTCACACACCGCCCCAGACCATGACGGACCCTCCACCTCCAAATCAATCCCGCTCCAGAGTACAGGCCTCAGTGTAACGCTCATTCCTCCGACAATAAACATGAATCCGACCATCACCCCTGGTGAGACCAAACCACGACTCGTCAGTGAAGAGCACTTTTGCCAGTCCTGTCTGGTCCAGCAACGGTGGGTTTGTTCCCATAGGTGATGTTGTTGCAGGTGATGTCTGGTGAGTACCTGCTTTACAACAGGCCTACAAGCCCTCAGTCCAGCCTCTCTCAGCCTATTGCGGACAGTCTGAGCACTGATGGAGGGATTGTGCGTTCCTGGTGTAACTCGGGCAGATGTTGTTGCCATCCTGTACCTGTCCCGCAGGTGTGATGTTCGGATGTACCAATCCTGTGCAGGTGTTGTTACACGTGGTCTGCCGCTGTGAGTACGATCAGCTGTCCATCTTGTCTCCCTGTTGTGCTGTCTTAGGCGTCCCACAGGACGGACGTTGCAATTTATTGCCCTGGCCACATCTGTAGTCCTCATGTCTTCTTGCAGCATGCCTAAGGCACGTTCATGCAGATGAGCAAGGACCCTGGGCAGCTTTCTTTTGGTGTTTTTCAGAGTCAGTAGAAAGGCCTCTTTAGTGTCCAAAATGTTCATAACTGTGACCTTAATTGCCTACCGTCTGTAAGCTGTTAGTGTCTTACTGACCATTCCACAGGTGCATGTTCATTCATTGTTTATGGGTCATTGAACAAGCATGGGAAATACTGTTTAAACCCTTTACAATGAAGATCTGTGAAGTTATTTGGATTTTTACGAATTATCTTTGAAAGACAGAGTTTATAACATATCACATTTATAATCACTTACATGGAAGGAAAAGTACTTCATACTGGCTAAACTTTTCATTGATTAAATACCATCACCTTGGCATACAACTTTGGAGTGGTACAGATCTAGGATCAGCTTTTCCTCCCTTAACCATTAGTGGGTGAAATTCTTCACCTTACACCGTTCGTGTCATATACTGAGTAAACTTTGATCTTTTTTAATTGGATTGGATAGTTCATTCATTTTGAGACAAGTAAAGAGAGGTAAACTTATATTCAGATAGATATGCTGGTGTCATAAACCTGAAGCATTAGATGAGAGGCCTGTGCTAATCATTCAAAGAGAGACCTTTGTCCCCTGGCCCTGCCTAACCCTGCAGCCTAACCCTGTGTGTGTGTGTGTGTGTGTGTGTGTGTGTGTGTGTGTGTGTGTGTGTGTGTGTGTGTGTGTGTGTGTGTGTGTGTGTGTGTGTGTGTGTGTGTGTGTGTGTGTGTGTGTGTGTGTGTGTGTGTGTGTGTGTGTGTGGCCTAACCCTACCTAGTAACCCTGTCTTATCTAGGGGCCTCCAGGCAGGAGAGGATAGCCTGTGAGGTTAGCCTCTCACTCTGTACCTCCTGTGATAGTGGAGTTAAGAGGCAGGAGGGGAGGGAGAGGTGAGAAATAAAGACTGTGTGAGTGTGTCAGAGAGAAAGAAAGTTTGTGCTGGTTTCTCCACTCTGCGTGTGTCAGTCTCGGCGTTAGCCAGCCCATGCTCAGGGTCCTGTAGTGATATAGTGGGGTGACGTGATGCTTCATTCACCCATTCACCATGGTGGGGCTTTGAAGAGCCCCCAACCCCTTTGTCCGCAAAACAATAGTGTCGGACAGATGGCCCGGGCAGACCCAAGCAAGACTCTCACACACACACACACCCCTCTAACCCCTCCAACCCGGTTCAGACAGTGACAGGGGTACAGCTTAACCCCCCTCCCCCCCGTCGCTCTGTCTGGGATGATCTAACAGGCTTCTCAATCACAGAAGCCAAACAATGATGATTAGCTAACAGAACACAGAATCTCTAGACCGAATACTAGCATTTCTACATTTCTATTCGGATACCACACACCCCTTTCAGGGAAGGTGTGACCGCGGCAGGTAGCCTTGAAGTTAAGAGTGTTGGGCAAGTTACCGAAAAGTTGCTGGTTCGAATCCCCGAGCCGACTAGGTGAAAAGTCTGTGGATGTGCCCTCGAGCAAGGCACTTAACCCTAAATGCTCCTGTAAATCTCTCTGGATAAGAGTGTCTGCTGAATGACTCAAATGTAAAATGGCTGCTCTTCAGGTGAGACAGCGAGAAAAGGGGAGGGAGCGATAGAGAAAGAGAGGATGAGACAGATCCGGTGGGATTAAGAGATTGGTCAGATTAAACCAAGAGGCCAACTGCAGGCTCAGGAGAAGCCAATCTGTTTTTTATTGCTTTTGACTTCCTTCATATTTCACACCAAACACATTGAATAATCCTAACAAAATGGGGATTGCCCCTCGCAAAACTGGGGTTGACCCTAGCAAAACTGGGGTTGACCCTAGCAAAACTGGGGTTGACCCTAGAAAAACTGGGGTTGACCCTAGCAAAACTGGGGTTGACCCTATCAAAACGGGGGTTGACCCTAGCAAAATTGGGGTTGACCCTATCAAAACTGGGATTGACCCTATCAAAACTGGGGTTGACCCTATCAAAACGGGGGTTGACCCTATCAAAACTGGGATTGACCCTATCAAAACTGGGGTTGACCCTATCAAAACTGGGATTGACCCTATCAAAACTGGGGTTGACCCTATCAAAACTGGGGTTGACCCTAGCAAAACTGGGGTTGACCCTAGCAAAACTGGGATTGACCCTAGCAAAACTGGGGTTGACCCTAGCAAAACTGGGGTTGACCCTAGAAAAACTGGGGTTGACCCTATCAAAACTGGGGTTGACCCTATCAAAACTGGGGTTGACCCTATCAAAACTGGGGTTGACCCTGACCCTATCAAAACTGGGGTTGACCCTATCAAAACTGGGGTTGACCCTATCAAAACTGGGGTTGACCCTATCAAAACTGGGGTTGACCCTATCAAAACGGGGGTTGACCCTATCAAAACTGGGGTTGACCCTATCAAAACTGGGGTTGACCCTATCAAAACTGGGGTTGACCCTATCAAAACTGGGGTTGACCCTATCAAAACTGGGGTTGACCCTATCAAAACTGGGGTTGACCCTATCAAAACTGAGGTTGACCCTAGAAAAACTGGGGTTGACCCTATCAAAACTGGGGTTGACCCTATCAAAACTGGGGTTGACCCTATCAAAACTGGGGTTGACCCTATCAAAACTGGGGTTGACCCTATCAAAACTGGGGTTGACCCTAGCAAATGGCCACTTCTAGCCCCGTATTTCTTCCCCTGCTATACCTGATTCATGGATGAATTGGTTCTCTCTTTCTCACTCTCTCAAAAACACATCACTGTCTTCCATTAGCCACTAGTGGAATGCTTGGCAACTGATGTGAATCAGAATGACCTAAAACAAATCTATAAATAATCCCGTAACAGACAGTCTGTCACATCAAATGGAGGATTTGGCCCTGGTGACTGCATGGTGAGGTTATTCAACTCATTGACCCTGGTGAGGTTGCTCATCCATCCACATGCTTACATAACAGGCCCTGCCATCCTGTCTGGCTGCAGTGTCTTGTGGAAAAGCCACTCTGAATCAGCCACACCCTCTTGGGGTTAAAAGCCAGCAACACCCTCTATAGTACGGTCTATACCATTCATACTTACAAACTCAAACATACACACATACCTCTCGTTCATTCACCCTAGCCCTTACTCTCACCTACTCTCTTACCTCCTCTCTCCCTCTTTTGTTCTACCGGTCCTCTAGGATCAATCAACCGGCAGATAATTGTTGGTTGCTATGGCATTCCCACGACTACCACCTCCTGGCCATGCGAGACCAGCCAATCCCAGCCTCCCGCTCCCCTTTGACCCCCTTTTCCCTCCAATGAGGTCACTTTCCCCATGAGAGAGTGAGAATGAGAGAGAGAGAGAGAGAGAGAGAGAGAGAGAGAGAGAGAGAGAGAGAGAGAGAGAGAGAGTGAGAATGAGAGAGAGAGAGAGAGAGAGAGAGAGAGAGAGAGAGAGAGAGAGAGAGAGAGAGATTTTGAATGTGGAAAAGAGGTAGAGAAAGAGGGATAGGGAAAGATGACAAAAACAAAATGTCCCCTGTGAAATTCTATGCCTCCATATGACTAGCTAGCTAATTAATTCAATCTGAGCAGCCCACATTCTACTGCTAGAGAGTGGAAAGTTCCATAACATCCATATATTTCTTTACTTAACGCTGAGTTCATATTTCCTGTAGGCCCTCTACAGTGCTGTGGCTGCTGTGACTATTTCCTAGCTGCCTCAAACTCTACAGGTGTGTGCTCATGTAACGGAATGCTTGGGGATTTGAGAATACACACGGCTTCCTGTTGTAGTGTGACACTAATGAGCGCTGTTGAGAAGAGCCCATGTTGTCACAATGTTTTTGTAGGGTTTCCTGGGTGTGTCCCTTTCACACGGTGAAACCCAGTGAAATCCAACTTCCTCTCTGGTCTGCGGAGGAATGTGGTGGATCCTGACACGGCAGCTTTTTTGAACACACACAGATCTAGGATCAGAATAGCACAAAGCCTGTGTCTGTTTCACCAACTTTCTTGTGTTATTACTCTGCTAAGTATTCTTGTGGCTCCCACAATCAAGAAAGCAATGTTTCCTGCCATACACCAGAACGGTCTTCCGATAAAATTGAAATTGTCCAGCCTACCATTAGGAAAACATTGCTATAAATGAGCCATCCTGAAAGTATAGAACGTTCCTCAGAATTGCGATATGAAAAGCAATTGTGATAGTCATATAGTTTCCATCTCAAGAGTCGTGTTTGGATTTAATGGGTTTCAAAATGATAAAAATCAATTTCAATATATTTATATTGCCCCCCTCCACTTCCACTGTGAGACAGATGGAAATGAGAAGAGATTCAGTTTCCTGAGTTTGACAGCTCTGGGAAAATGCATGAAGCGATATTAAAACAATATTGAAGTCATAAAATAAATGATTGTGACTTCTGGCAAGGCTCTGATATGAATCTATTATAAAAGTCTTTCAAAACCAAATGTTGTTTAGCTCAGTAAAGGAAGAGTTCCTCTGGAATGGTCTCCGGCGATGCACACACACAAACGCACGCGCACACATGCAGAGACACACACACACACACACACACACACACACACACACACACACACACGTGTGTGTGTGTGGGTAGATAGAGAGGGAAGTGGGTCTGACCAACTAGCTACATTGCAAGCTGATCAGGTCCTGTTCTGTCAATAAGATTGTAAGTGATGACCATAACCCTAACAAGCCCTTAGTGTTACTGCATCAAATCATGGATCGTGGAGAGAGAGGGACAGTAGGAGGAGTTTGAGGAAATAGAGATAGGGGGGTTCCTGATCCTTTCTGCCATTTGCACGTCTCGGTAAGTCTCACATTGAAGGAAATTATCCCAGCCGAGTCGCTTTTCTCGGATCCTTGATCAACAATCCTATTCTGAGACACTTCATGAATTCAGATCCTGATGATCTATCACTGTCTCACCGAGCCTGCCCAAGTCTCAGTGTCTGGTCTGGGTCCACAAGACGCCAACTAAAGTCAAAAACACCCCAGTAATCTGCAACCCAAGCCTCCAGCCTCCCCGTTGGCTCTCACTCCATGTCCATCTGTCCAACCCAGACCTTCCACATGCAGACACTGTGGGCTGAGACCAGCGTGTGTGTGTGTGTGTGTGTGTGTGTGTGTGTGTGTGTGTGTGTGTGTGTCCAATTACTGACCAAGGGAAAACCATAGAGTGGCCCTCTACAATCAATCAGTCAATATACACCTTGTTTCCTGAATCTGCATGGCTTAAATAAAATAGGTTACTCACCCTTCAGAGGGTAAACATTCTTAACCTGTCTTTCATTGGCTCATACATACCCACAAAGGTCTTCCTTATGCAGTGTCATTATCACAACAACAGAGACAAGCGCTTTCGCTTCTCTCCCTGGGCTATAAATCATTCTAAGCAGACCGAGCACTAACCATGCTAGCAGTAACAATAACACATGCATACATGCACAGGGCCAAGAGGCAGTTCGTTCACATAAACAATAAGTAGAATCTCAGGGGAGTAGAACTGAAACTGATCCATTCATCCATCCATTCATCCATCCATTCACTGGGACAGGAAACCCAAGCTCCCCCGTCAACAAACACACAGCCGTCCTCAATGTAAACAAATTACCCCGCTTTGTCTGTGGAATAACAAACTGTATTTGGACCGGACAGCCAAATAACAGGCTTATCACACTTCAATTACCAAACTGAAAATAAACCAAAGGCAACTTTTATTCAGATAGTCTTATGTAGTAAATATATGTTGACAAATGGACATGTGGAGACAAACTCCCCATCTAGGTCCTCTGTCCCAGAAAATGTTCTGGACATTGTGTGTCTTTCAATTGTTTACAAAACTCTCCAAGAAAACTCTATAACTATCTGAGATGTGTATTTCTCCCTCTACAAGTATTCACAAGGTTGCAGTCTCCAGTCTATTGTTAGTGGCTGTCTGAGCTGGGAATGGACAGGTTAATTACAGACTGTTGTAGCAGTCAACACCAGACCAGCCAGGCTGTTTCTGCAACCCAAAAGGCACCCTAGTCCCTTTATAGTGCACTATTTTTGACCAGGGCCCATATGGCTCTGGTCAAAAGCAGTGCACTATATAGGGAAGAAAGTGACATTTGGGATGGCCCACTCTGTATGTGTGTGGAGGGAGTGAAAACAGACAGTGTAACGAGTGCGCTGAGAGTCGGGGAGCAAGTTCAGGGAGTGAGTGTTTTAATATATCAAATAAACAATAACCACGAAACAAAATGCACCGACATGAAGGCTGAGTCAATAACACCGGAGGAAAGAACCAAGGGGAGTGACACATATTGGGAAGATAATCAAGGAGGTGATGGAGTCCAGGTGAGTGTCATGAGGCGCTGGTGACAGGTGTGCGGGATAATCAGCCGCCTGATGACCTAGAGGCCGGAGAGGGAGTAGACGTGACAGACAGATAGATTATTGTGTTCTTTATACGGCGAGGTCTGAACAGCAGGGAGTCAGCTGGAACTCTGAGAACCTCGGACTCAGACAAGGTTGGTTGACTCCTGCTCTTCACTGTGTGTCTCTTCAACTAGAGCTAGTGAGGGTCTGCTGGTCTACGGTGTGTTACAATGAAAGAAAGATCATGTTTTTTTGTTTCTTTCCATCATCTTCTTCGCGTGCACATAGCAGCAATTATGGACACCCAGGACACGCATACTGTACCTGTAGATATAGAACTGTGTACCCACATTGCTACATTCAGGGAAACCAGCTCACAACCTCAGCAGTTCTGATCAATTTATTCCGGAATCAGAATTCTGGGAAAACAACATCTGCTTTTGGTTGGTTCCGTTGGTTCCAGAACGTCCCATAGATGTTTGGCAGCCGGATTAGCTTTGATCTCCGTCGCAGTTTCATGTTACTGACCCAAAAACGCATGACTAAACAGGTAGTGACATGGTGTATTATACAACATAGACAGACATAGCTGTGACCTGGGTACGGATGACCTGGTGAGTATTGGGGCATAAATTATCCCAGTAGGCCATTCTTTCACTGAGGCGTGGGGATTACATGGTCACACGAGATATATGGCTTCCTGAAAGAGGGACAAGGGATTCAATGTGGGCATCCTAAATTACACCCTATTCCCTATATAGCGCACTACTTTTGACCAGAGCCGGAGCACTATATAGGGAATAGGGTGCCATTTGGGACGCAGACAATGACTCCCCTAGATCTCATGGAATCTTAAAGGATCCCAACAACCAGGAATGAGCAACATGACCAACAAACACTCTAAAGGCTTCATACTCATTTGAGATCTGTGCTCATACCTTTTGTGTGGAAATAATACATTGATGTCAACAGGAGATTTGAATGAAAATGTCAGTTATGTTCATGGTTCTGAAATAAAGATTCAGCCCGAAGAACCCAACTCCTGCACCAGTCAAAAGGCTGAGGAGCTAAGCCAAGCTAACAGTTACCAGATCCTCAGCCTCTATAATAGTCATCTGTTTTAATGGCATGTTAGAAAAGAGCTTGTCTGGAGATGCTCTTTCTAACCCCTCTAAGTGTGCCCTAACCCCTCGTAAACAGGGATGAAGTGGTCGGTGGGCTGGAGACCTGGACCTCTCTCTCTACCGCTGCTGGGGAATCCAGGAGATCCCATACACAGGGCTGACCGGGCGGGGCAACTCGGCACAGGGCAACTCGACTCTCTCTCTCTCTCTAGCCATGGGAAGTGGGGGCATAAACATCATCTGAAAGTTGAAATAGGACCCAAACTCCAATACGACCCCAAATGGGATGGCAGATTGAGCACCATCCATCCCTAGGTTGGCTGGCTGGGAGGTCTGAATGTGCTCATTCCTAGCCACCTTTTTTCTGGAATGTTCTCCTGTTTGAAATGTTCATGCCTCCGACGAGGAGGAGTAGTAAGGATCGGAGGAACAATGCGCAGCGTGGTACGTGTTCATGCTCTTTACTAAAACAAGCGAACACTGAAACCAAACAATAAACGACACGTGAAATAACCAACCGAAACAGTTCTGTGTGGAACACAGACACAGAAAATAAACACCCACCAAACAGTTCCATGTGGAACACAGACACAGAAAATAAACACCCACCAAACAGTTCCATGTGGAACACACAGACACAGAAAATAAACACCCACACCACACAAGTGGGAAAAGGCTACCTAAGTATGATTCTCAATCAGAGACAACTAACGACACCTGCCTCTGGTTGAGAACCATACCAGGCCAAACGCAAAAACACAACATAGAAAACGGAACATAGACAACCCACCCAACTCACGCACTGACCATACCAAAACAAAGACATAACAAAGGAACTAAGGTCAGAACGTGACAATGCCTGTAACTGAGGATTCCACAATGACTTACAATTGGACTGTCGTAAAGCAATAACAGACACACCTTGGGCCTGCAGTGTGCACATAAACACAAACACACACATCAAATAGGGCCGCTGCTGTTATAGCATTTTTTACACTAGGCTGGCTGGGTGGATAGTGTGACAGATTTGAAAAGCTTTTAATTTTATTGCTGGGTCTGGATGTGTATTGACTTTCCCACTAAGCCTAATCGCTGTGGGTTTTTCGAGTTATTTACGGTACTAAGTGCTAAGGTGGGCTAAGTGAGTCCTGAGAAAAACACCCTCAAATTCAAAAAAATCTATAATTCTGTTCAAAACCAGTAATGACATGTACAGAAATAAATATGTGTTAGATCAATCCACACATACTGTATGTAAGTTCTGCGCACACCCACACGTACCCGCACACACACACACACACACACACACACACACACACACACACACACTATTTTGAGTCTGCCATGTTAATCAGCGTGACCATGTTCACCATGTTCTTATAGAGGATCACAATTCAACATTGTGATGATTATCATTTGGCTGGACAACAAAATCTGATTTAGGATAAATACTTCTACTGTAGATGAGGCCCATAAATAGACATCCATCCACATATGTTTCATAGAAATCCCAAAATGGTTTATTCTGAAGGATTGACAAGATTAACAATGCCATGTTTCACAAGAAAACATACACTAGGACTACGGTATTTACTGTTGATAGTTCAACCCAGGCCTTGGTCAAACACATTATGTACGAGAAAGGATTTGAGGTGCCATGGATTAAACCCTCTCCTTCTCCATCCCAGCCAGCCAGAGAGAGACAGTCACCACTCAGGCCTGAGTTACATCCAAGCCCCTCTCAGTCAGGCCTTTTGTTCTCTCTCTCTCTCTCTCTCTCTCTGCCGCTCTCTCTCTCTAACTCTCTCTCTGCCTCTCTATCTCTGCCTCTCTATCTCTGCCTCTCTCTCTGCCTCTCTCTCTGCCTCTCTCCCTCTCTCTCGATCTCTCTACAATTCAGCAGCGTCCAGGCTGTGGGAACCAAAGTAAGGGTGGGGGGGGAGAAGGGGAGGGGCACTGAGTGCAACAGGCAGAGAAAAGGGGTTCAGGGTTTGGACTGAGAGTGAGAACAAGTGCAACAGGAGGAGTGAGGAAAAGTAAAAGAGAAAGAGAGGGGGTGAGAGAGCGGGAGTGAGAGCCTGACAGGGAGTGAGAAGAAGGGCAACAGGGGAAGAGCGAGAGGAGAGAGAGAGAATAAATGACAGTAAATAAGTGAGTGAGCGAGTGAAAGAAAGACCCATTGATCAAAGTTTGGGGGTGGTGGGGTGGTGGTGGAGGAGGAGGAGGGCAGCTGGGAAGCAGGACACAGGAGCTGAACACAACAGAGACGGCTGAACAAAGACCTCCACAGCCCCATCCACAGAACTACACACACAGCCCCATCCACAGAACTACACACACAGACCCATCCACAGAACTACACACACAGCCCCATCCACAGAACTACACACACAGCCCCATCCACAGAACTACACACACAGCCCCATCCACAGAACTACACACACAGTCCCATCCACAGAATTACACACACAGCCCCATCCACAGAACTACACACACAGCCCCATCCACAGAACTACACACACAGCCCCATCCACAGAACTACACACACAGCCCCATCCACAGAACTACACACACAGCCCCATCCACAGAACTACACACACAGCCCCATCCACAGAACTACACACACAGTCCCATCCACATAACTACACACACAGCCCCATCCACAGAACTACACACACAGCCCCATCCACAGAACTACACACACAGCCCCATCCACAGAACTACACACACAGCCCCATCCACAGAACTACACACACAGCCCCATCCACAGAACTAAACACACAGCCCCATCCACAGAACTACACACACAGCCCCATCCACAGAACTACACACACAGCCCCATCCACAGAACTACACACACAGCCCCATCCACAGAACTACACACACAGCCCCATCCACAGAACTACACACACAGCCCCATCCACAGAACTACACACACAGCCCCATCCACAGAACTACACACACAGCCCCATCCACAGAACTACACACACAGTCCCATCCACATAACTACACACACAGCCCCATCCACAGAACTACACACACAGCCCCATCCACAGAACTACACACACAGCCCCATCCACAGAACTACACACACAGCCCCATCCACAGAACTACACACACAGCCCCATCCACAGAACTACACACACAGCCCCATCCACAGAACTACACACACAGCCCCATCCACAGAACTACACACACAGCCCCATCCACAGAACTACACACGCCCCATCCACAGAACTACACACACAGAGCCATACCACAGAGCGCACAGCTTTGCACCACAAACTATTTAGACTGTCTAATCACCTCAAAGCAGTGTGAAGTACACAGTTATTCAGTTATCCATTAGTTGGACAGCACCCATTCCTGATGGGCATTCTTCTTAAGTTTATTATTCCTGATTTATAATTATGAAATTATTAAAACAACTTGTAAAGAACCTAAAATAAGTGTGTATATACCGTATAGCATCCACAGAACAACAAAAAAGTGGATGAAGTGAAATTCCCACACTGTTGAGGCAACAAAAAAGAGCAAGATGGTGGGAGAAAGAACCCTTTTCAGAAAGAACCTTCTTCAGTCTCACAGGAGAACTACAGTAAGCTTTTAGTCCAGTGATACACATAAATAATCATAGAAACGGTGTCCTTGCTGATTGACTAGCACCTTGGTCGTGTACAGTAGATTGTAAATAATAGGTGGTGGGCCGTAGCAAGCTATCTGCTTTAGTTCTCGAGATGATCGATCTCTGTCAAGGGAGGAGCTGGTTTTTACACATTGTGTATATTTATTCATTCGGAACACATTTCTGTTTGTTGGAAATGTCAATTCTTGCAATTTTTTTTTGCAGAAAACGTACTTTTATATCCGCTAGCTGGACAGGAAAACACAACTTGTGTACTATCTCTGCTGATCACGTCTGCCAATCACGTTATCCGTATCTAAGGTAGTAGATAGCTGGAGACAGCTCGAGAGAGAGAGAGAGAGATCTCCGTCTGCCAATCACGTTATCCGTATCTAAGGTAGTAGATAGCTGGAGACAGCTTGAGAGAGAGAGAGAGAGAGATCTCCGTCTGCCAATCACGTTATCCGTATCTAAGGTAGTAGATAGCTGGAGACAGCTCGAGAGAGAGAGAGAGAGATCTCCGTCTGACAATCTGCTATTAGGTCAAGTATTATTTTATTTTTTGTCATCTAACTATTTAGTTATATTAACGTGATACCATCAATGCAAGCTGTAAAACGACTCCCAACATAGAACGCAGCAACCTTAGTAGTGTAGCTAGCTTCTAGTTAGCTAGCTAGTTACAACAAGTTGATGTGTTACTAGCTAGCAGGAGCAGATAGCTTTATCGTTAGCTAGCATGTCTTTCCAAGACAAGGAGCGTTTTTAGATAGCAGTTTATTCAAAGTCAGAATTCAAAACTACAAAAATCTATAGGACAGGTAGTGTATAGCTAATATAGTCATCAAGGTAGGTGTCACGCCCTGACCTTAGATAGCTTTTTATGTCTCTATTTTGGTTTGGTCAGAGTGTGATTTGGGTGGGCATTCTATGTTCCTTTTTCTATGTTTTGTATTTCTTTGTTTTGGCCGGGTATGGTTTTCAATCAGGGACAGCTGACTATTGTTGCCTCTGATTGGGAACCATACTTGGGTAGCTTTTTCCCTCCTATGTTTTGTGGGTAGTTATTTTCTGTTGAGTGTTTTCTGCACCTGACAGGACTGTTTCGGTTTTGTTTATTCTCTTTGTTATTTTGTTATAGTGTTCAGTTTAAATAAAAAGTCATGAACACTTACCCCGCTTTGGTCCGATTCCTCCTCTTCAGACGACGACACCCGTTACAGTAGGACCCACTAATTTCATTCATGCTGACGAAATGCCACATAATCCAGCTCACAAACTCCATTATTGTGCTGTGAGGATTTATTGTATTCATTCTTGTCTCTCACTTTTGTCTAACATGATCTAGTCGGCTCTAATGTGTCCTGCTCCCAGAGATCAACCAAGTGCTATTCACCAAGCATGGGCTGATTCATTCACCTGTGAGGAGAACCATCCTATTGCAGTTTGAACTAGCCCTGCCGTCACTATTCAGACATTAAGACCGCATTTTGCCTGTTTTCTTTGTGGGTTTTGTCTGACACAGTCTCATGCATTTTAGAGTTGAAGAACTCCAACTATGTTGAAGACTAAATTCAATGTAGAATCAGTTTAACAGGTGGCAAACAGATGAATTGACTCTTGTAACATGCAGTGGTGATAATTACATTGTCCCCATCAGGAGCCCAGGCGTTGGCCATACATGGTGGAGTTCTCATCTCTGGACCACACAAGCTTTAGATTGCATTCTGCTAAGGCATTTGTTTTCTCTCTACATCGGTCAGCTACATTGGTGACCAGGGTGGGATCCTTTCGATACGCCTATGGGGCCTGGGCACACAAATGCTCCTAGACAGAATACTGAAGCATTCGTTGATGATAGTTGTATCGTCTCCATCGGAGGCCCGGGCTTTTGGCATCGATGGTAAAGCTCTCATTTCTGGACTGTAACATTGTAAGCCTGTGCCCTCCACGGCACTTGAAATACATTGATTGGTAGGTTACACTAGATTTAGATACTTCAAATACTGCCTGAGACACCTTTGCTATCTGTTTCCATACACATTAAATGGTGAAACACTATTTGTGACGGTGTTCTTTGTTCGAATGTATTTGCCTGAAACGTACATTATGGAAAACATGCCAGTGTTAGCTAGTGTTGATTTTTCAGTGTGACATTTCTAGTGTTGATTCGGGTGTTAAATTAACTCTGTAAGTGTTAAATGAACATGGATTGGAGCAAAAGAACCCCAGTGTTGGTGTTAGTAACCAGTGTTAAACCTAAACCACGCCCATCACTATTTCCCTGCATAATCTATTTCAGGTTGATTTGTTTTTCTTGTTTGTTTAATATCTCTGTTTTTACATGTACATTGATTGATTAATTCATCTTATGCTACTCACATATAAAAACAGATTTTTCTAAACTAATTAAATGTGTTACTTGGACTTATTACCACTGAAATGGTTGTTCCAATTTAGATGGTTTTGGTAAAGTCCTATTTTAAATTTCCCTGTCAGGCAGTCATTCTGAATACAAATTGTGAGTGAATAAACATTTTAAATGTTGGCTAGCCAACTCTGGCTCGATCCCAATACGAATTACACATCACTTTTTAAGATAGCATAATGTGACTTGCAGGTAAACCTAGGGTCCCAAAATAAGGCCCTATTAAATACTTGTATTGTGTTGAATAATTACATTTGAATGAAAGCAATTTGTTTAGTATCTCACTTGGAGAAGGCCAAAGGACAAAAAAAAAGACTGCAACCGTATATCTGTCACTAACAACTACAGTCAAGGGTGGTAACTCTACAATTCACCAGAAAGGCAAAGCACTCTGGGAAACACAAAAATAAGGCTTTACACCAAGCGGCGTGTTCATTTAACACTGAGAAGTGTGGATCTGTATAGACACAGGACCATAGTTCAATTTTATGAAAATGAATCGTTTAAACCATCTAAAGATGCATACTCACACTCACTGAATATTTAGTATTATGAAACCCAAACATTAATTTACCAACTGCTTGTTCTATAACCGTACAAGCTCTTTATCATTCTCCATACCTTTATATTCCAATGCATCCAACATTATGCATGCCCACCATGATACTGAGAAGCTGCTATTTGAGATCTCATCTGGTTTTGGCTAATATGCATATGTCTCTTGTCGCTTTTAAACCTCCGTTCTAGCAGACATGACACACAGCTTTTTATCGACATGCTTTTTTGGGGTGTTCTATGCAAATGATATGATCAAATGTTTCTTTAAGCCTGCAGCTAGCTACTTGTAATGAGACAATCATGTCAAAACATGATTCCAAATGTAATTCACTAACAGAGCGATGGCTCATGAAACACTAGCTTCATGAGCAGGCACAATGACATTTACAGTATTAGCTGGCTGGCTAGGCTAGTCAACTGTAAACAGCAAACTGTAACACATTAAAATGGAGTTGGACCCCCCCCTTTGCTGCTATAACAGCCTCCACTCTTCTGGGAAGGCTTTCCACTACATGTTGGAACAATGCTGCGGGGACTTGCTTCCATTCACAAGAGCATTAGTGAGGTCTGGCACTGATGTTAGGCGATTAGGCCTGGCTTGCAGTCGGCA
This sequence comes from Oncorhynchus mykiss, assembly GCF_057628025.1. Classification (NCBI taxonomy): domain Eukaryota; kingdom Metazoa; phylum Chordata; class Actinopteri; order Salmoniformes; family Salmonidae; genus Oncorhynchus; species Oncorhynchus mykiss. The sequence goes on from NC_143040.1 coordinate 40,865,005, forward strand.
TTTCAATCATCCCAAAGGTGTTCGAAGGGGTTGTGGTCAGGGCTCTGTGTGGGCCAGTCTAGTTCTTCCACGCCGATCTCAACAAACTATTTCTGTAATGACCTCACTTTGTGCACGGGGGCATTGTCATGCTGAAACAGGAAAGGTCCTTGGAAGCACAGAATCGTCTAGAATGTCATTGTATGCTGTAGCGTTAGTATTTCCCTTCACTGGAACAAAGGGGCCTAGCCCAAAACATGAAAAACAGCCCCAGACCATTATTCCTCCTCCACCACACTTTACAGTTGGCACTATGCATTGGGGCAGATAGCGTTCTCCTGGCATCCGCCAAAACCAGATTTGTCTGTTGGACTGCCAGATCGTGAAGCGTGACTCACCACTCCAGAGAACGCATTTCCACTGCTCCAGAGTTCAATGGCGGCAAGCTTTACACCACTCCAGCCGACACTTGGCATTGCGCATAGTGTTCTTAGGCTTGTGTGCGGCTGCTCGGCCATGGAAACCATTTCATGAAGCTCCCGATTAACAGTTATTGTGCTGACATTGTTTCCAGCGGCTGTTTGGAACTTTGTAGGGAGTGTTACAACCGAGGACAGCTCATTTTTATGCGGTACCCACTTTAGCACTCGGAGGTCCCGTTCTCTGAGCTTGTATGGCCTACCACTGCGCGGCTGAGCCGTTGTTGCTCCTAGACGTTTCCACTTCATAATAACAGCACTTACAGTTGACTGGGGCAGCTCTAGCAGGGCAGAAATTTGACAAACTGACTTGTTGGAAAGGTGACATCCTATGACGGTGCCACGTTGAAATTCACTGAGCTCTTCAGTAAGGTCATTCTACTACCAATTTTTGTCTTTGGAGATTACATGGTTGTGTGCTCGATTTTATACACCTGTCAGCAATGGGTGTGGCTGAAATAGCCGAAGCCACTAATTTGAAGGGGTGTCCACATACTTTGTACATATAATCTTATTTCAGTCTTTGGGAGAAAGCATTATTTCATCTTAACACACTGACAGCAGATCAGAGGCTATTTTTACATCTTAGAAGCAGGCCATTGGCTGCCTTCATCACAAGGGGTATCTACAGGAGTTCTGATTGGTTCCAAGTTTATTCAGTTTGCAAATTTGCCTGAGCAGACAGTGTTGAAATATACTTTTTTTCTGAGAAAAGGTGCATGAATTAAAGGTGCATGAATTAAAGGTGCATGAATTAAAGGTGCAACAAATTTGACAGTAAACATAAGAATATTTCCTTGTCATTTACAAAAAGACGTACTCCTCCCTCGACCAATCAGCTTCACTGTTTTCGGGCATCTGCCCAGAGACCTTTATTTAACTAGGTAAGTCAGTTAAGAACAAATTCTTATTTACAATGACAGCCTAGGAACAGTGGGTTAACTGCCTTTTTCAGCAGCAGAACGACAGACTTGTACCTTGCCAGCTCAGGGATTCAAACTAGCAACCTTTCGGTTACTGGCCCAAAGCTCTAACCACTAGGCTGCCTGCCACACCTATATGATGAACTCACACATAGGCACACACACAAACACAAACGGCGTGCCAGATAAGGGGGATGTACAGTATATCACAGACACATACACAACTAGAAGAGGACCGGCTGCCACTTTAAGATGACACACACAGCTGTGAGAAAGCGTCCGTTGCCCGGGCCTTTTCCTCTGATGCAGCGGTGGAATTAATCTTGGGGATTTACAGTCAGGACTATTCTCAACAAGTGGGCTCTCTCATCTTACATATATCCCCACGCACACACACACACACACACACACACACGAGAGGCTAAAACTGCAACTGAAACAGCCCTCCCACATGGTCCGGCTAGTAAATAAAAGCAGCGGGTAAAACTGACAGCGACACAGTAGCACCTCCTTCCCCTCAGCCTCAGCGGCTGATTTAATAGGCCAGAGAGCACAGGGAACCAATAAACAGGCTATAACTCTTTGATTGACAGCCACAGGCAATCCCACAAGGACCTCTGCATCACAGAGAGAGAATGCTGGAGGTGAGGCATCAGCCTTGGTCGGGATAGAAGGTCAACAGCATATGAGTGAGAGGGACTGGCTGACTTGACCAGCAGAGAAAGAGAAAACAATTAGGTTATTACAAGTTATGATATGGTTCATTAACATCTAACCATGTAATAACGCAATAATAACTAGGTAAATAGATTAGTTGAACATTAAATGTTAATTCATGTCTATACATGTTTGACAGGTAGGACAAGCCAGTGCTGAACCATACCAAATAAGTTTTGGCTCTGTGACACTGTGACAATGAACCAATCAGAATTCACCAACCAGCCAGGAGTTTAGCAGCTTGTGCCAACACCAGGCCACATTATTATTCACGCAACAGTGGCACTATGATCAATACAGTTTGTCCATCAGAGTATTCAATAGCAAAGGCCCCATACAGGGCTGTATGCCCACACTAACAATTGCTTTGTCACGGCGACCACCAGCCATTTCACACATTGGATGCGTCCCAAATGTCACCCTATTTTCAATGGGAACAGGTTGCTGTTTTGGAAACGTTGAGCACTGGGCAAAAGTAGTGCCCTGTGTAGGGAATAGGGTGCTATTTGGGACGCGACACATTGATTAGCCTTAACCGCATGGACAAAAGAGACACACATAAGGGCACACTGCTTCAGTATCGTCTGTACTGTAGCTGTATTGATGTGATGCATTGTCCAGCCAACTGTCCTCACTGTAGCATATGAGTTTATCATCTGGTGAAAAGGGGGGTTTGAGGGACTCGGGAGTAGGACTATTGGACAGATAGGATAGAGGTAGTTTAGGACGAGGGAGTGGAAGGTGAGGGGATAGTGTTAAGTGCATATCTAAGATAAGATAAAGACTTTAGCTGGTTGATAGGAAGGATCCATTAGTAGACTGGGTAATTTCAACTCTTCAGCAAAGAGCTAGATGTCTATGAAGTTAAACAGGCCTTGTCTAAAAGTTGAACACAGTTTGACTGCGATGAGGCCTGGCCTGGGTCATACTTAAAATGTCAGCAGATGGACAGTTTGCAGAGCTCAGTCAGTGGGTTCTGTATTGATTTGAACAAGGTGACTTACTGAGGCGACTTAGCACCATGTCGCCCTTGCCCTGCTGCTCGCTGTGAGGAGGGCGTTAAGTTAGAGTGCGTCCCAAGTGGCACCTTATTCTCCATATAGTGCATTACATTTGATCAGAGCCTTATGGATCCTGGTCAAAAGTAGTGCACTATAAAGGGAATAGGGCGCTGTTTGGGACACACCCTCAGTTAAATAATCCTCATTAGGTCTGCCATGCAGCACAGAGTTGAGGTAATTAGAGACGCCATCTGTCCAGGACAAGGACCGTTTACCGTCAACACCGTCACCATCAACACTGTCAACATGACGGTGGCCATCTTAGTCTCGAGGAACCAAACACCATGGCTGTGTCCCTGATGGATACGTTTGTGACACCATCTGTGACTCCTCTCAGTAACACCATCACGTGACCCCTTAACCACCAAAGTCAATTGACAAAAACAATCAACAAAGTCCACATGGATACACTATGAAGTGTAGCTTCAGTGTAACTACTCGTTTCATTATGAAACTACCTTCTTCCAAAATGTATGATATATTACAGGCATTAGTGTTTTATTGTATGTTTCCTGGTACCCACTCACTACTTATCGCCTCTCCAGTGTGTAGGGTCCTCCAGACTGAAAAAGAGAGACAGCAGTGTGTGTGTATCTGGTAACCCACAGTACAGGAGAACTGCTGTGCTGGCATTGCACACCGTGACCATGTGTTTAATGGTTTCCCTACAAACCGGAGAGCAAACATCCCCTCGAGCCGTGCAGCGAGGGGTGTGTGTGTGTGTGTGTGTGTGTGTGTGTGTGTGTGTGTGTGTGTGGGTGTGTGTGTGTGTGTGTGTGTGTGTGTGTGTGTGTGTGTGTTTCTTCGCTTCCTCAATGTAAACATGATGACTGAAGTATCCGTCTATTCTCAGTCTACTTTCAGTCTTGTCGGTCAATAATGTACTGACACCTCTAAACCAACTCTGCAGAGGTTCCTGAACCTGAACCACCATCACCAACATCCATCAACATCCATCACGTTCAACACACTCTCAAACACTCTTGTGAATACTAGCTGCAACTATTAAAGTCATGCTCTAGAGCTTTTATATAATTTCAGCCAGTAGTTTTGAAAGTAGTGCTTACAAGCCGAAACGGGTCCTCGAAAATTGTGTACTACGTGATTGTGATATGTCAAGTCCTGCAAAAAAAAAAAAAAATATATATATATATATATATTAGTGCAATTCGGATATGTTACGAATTCCAATGAATACAATATGTAACGAATTTGTAAGTGCTTAAGATCCCGGAATTCCTCTTTAACTTCTTCTAGTGAGTAAAATAATATAGGAACCTCAATAATACCCATTTTATTTCCTCTCTCTACTAACCATGACTGCCTTCCATCAAATCTTGTCAAGCATTTTCCTTGAAGTACCTTCGCGGACAGGACGTGTGGAAAGGTGTGAGGATGAGGAAATTCACCGGAATTACCCACATCCACATACTTTTACATCCCTTATCTACCACTCATCACTAACAGCACTGTGAAATTCCTCTGGACCCGGTCAGACCAGTGTTATTACTATGTAACAGGGCATGACAGGCAGGCCTAGTTAACTTTTCAAGGAGACGTTTAAGTATAGTATACTAGCTGACAATGAACAGACAAATAAGCATCTTACACATTTTACATTAGGTTGCACTGCACATGAGTGTCTTGTGACAGAGGACACAGGGCAAAAATGTGGTTGTAGGTGCCTGACGAGATTAGATTGAAATGCTGAGCGCAATCAACGGTTGGGGAGGAACATTGTTTTAAAGACTTTTCAGGTTTTGTGGAGTTTTCTGACTCACAGGCCAGAAGGTCATACATGGCCTGGGCGTGTCCCTGGCCTGACTCCTTTCTGAAAGGACGGCTATTATCAATACTTCAATACTTCAATTCACACCTCCAAGTAACTTGTGTTCTAGGCTATAGGCATATTAAACTCTCATTCACTTTCTCTACTCACACACCCAGCTAGGGTAGATTCCTAATGGCTCATGTTTCATATGCAGGCTATACATTCAACAAATATATAATCTCAACCATTTATGCATGTTAGGCTGATAACAAACTAAAGATGTAGCCTGTAAAATGAAGATCCTCATCATCATCAATATTAAGGGGAACATTGGGGATCTTGTGGCACTCTGTAGATAGAATCACCCACAGATATCCTAGAATTCATAGGATTCTATATGTACAGTCATTATTATATGGACTCACCATTCAGTCCATTAGGAATGCGCAGGTGGATGTGTGACGCCAGCGATAGGTCGTCCATAGACCTCCGCAGGGATGCTATTTTTCCCTCGTTTGGCTTGTGTACGTGGTTGTGGTGGTGGTCAGGACTACCGGCGCTGCCGGTGCTGGAGGTACTGCTCCCGTCCCCGACGTCCCTAACGGTTCCAGTGCCCCCGTTCAGGTTGGTCAGGCTGGACTGGGAATCTATGGAGCTCCGTGACCCGGCTCCGTTCCTCTCCTCATCCAGCATCAGAATGATCTCTTTCAGTTCCAGGTTTTCCCGCATCACAGAGTCCTGGTTGGCTTCCAGATCCTTCAGCTTCTGATGGTACACCCCGACATCCTTCCACATCGATCCGGCGGTGTAGCGGCCGAAGCGTTGCCACTCCCGTGACAGCTTCTTGCCCTTCTGTCGGTCGTCGTCCAGGAAACAGCAGAGCTCCCGGAGTTCGTGGTTATCATCCTGAAGCTTCTGGTTGATCTCTTTGAGGCTGCGGATCTCATGGAGATGGACCTGTAGTCTCCGGTTCACATCTTTCATCATGTTCCCGTGCTCCACCATTAAGTACATTTTCTCGTTATCCGTTTTCCGTAGCCACCTGATCAGCTCGTCTTTGCCGAGCCTGGAGAGCTCCTCTCCGGAGAGCTTGCTTAAGTCATCCCGCAACGGTCCGCCTGGGGCATTTTTGGCCATGTTCCCCTCCTGATGTTGCGCTATATGGGTGAGTTCGATGGTAGCTTACAGTGTCCGGATCTATAGGATGTCTAACCGAGCCTCAACGGTGACTTTGTAAAAGAAAATCAAATCCATGATAGATGAAATTATTCCAATGCGACATGAAGGGTAAAGATTAATTCAACACTGGGCAGGAATGTGGAGCCTAATAAAAGCGCCTTGGAGCTAAGCAGGTGACCCAAATTGGCAGGCAAGCAGGCAGGCAACAGAACCGTAATCCCCTTGTAAAATTCAGCAAAATCGCAAAAAAACAGTTTTTCGTTTTCATCCCGGTACCTCCTCTCTGAGACGCCTTACTCGCTTTAACGCACTGGACAGACGTGGAGAGAGGCGGTCTTCTTGGACACCGGATTCACCAACCACAGACTGGAAAGGATCTCCCACAGCCTCGCTGATCGTCAACAAGCGCTGCGTAAATCCGTGATGTCAGAGGTCGCGTGTGTCCACAGCACGGGCTTGCTTTCAGCCAGGCAATATTCAAAAGAAAGTTCCAGAAATGTTCCAATTAAGCAATCCCGCGGACGAGCTCGTATATAAATTCCTAATTTTCAAGCAAGCCGAAAGTGCACTATATGGATACATTATAGCATTCTCGTTAAATGTTGTCCTCCATCATGGCAGTTAGGTTGGAATCTGATGGATTAAACTCGCCCTCTCCTCTCCTCATCATGTGGCAGCTTCGAGCTGAACGCCTCGATCACACCGAGAGTGAATTAATTTTGGTACACCAGAAGGACATTCAATTACATTAATCTCCAATTAAATGCTGCGTTTGCCTTGCAGCATTGCTTTGCAGAGGCAGTTGCAGTGCGTTCTGTGTGGTGAACACATTACGCTTCCCCAATCAAACACACCGACAGCGTCATTGCGCAAATAGTACGCAGCACCATCTGGATATGTGTGCAACAAAAGTTCAACATTCACCTTCTGCTACCATTTCTGTCAAGCTTCTACTCATACAGTTTGACTCATATGTTCGATAAATCCTATTTATGCACCTCACTGAAAGCACTGCAACTGCCTCTGCAACGCAATACTGCAAGGCAAACGCAGCATTTAATTGGAGATTAATGTAATTCTGGTGTCCCAAAATGCAATTTTGCTGTCGGTGTGTTCAAAGTGTTAGATTTATCAAATGTATGTGACAAACTGTATGTGCATAGACGGCTTGACAGAAATGGTAGCAGAAGGTGAATGTTGAATTTTTCTTGCACATCTAGATGACGCTGAGTACTATTTTGCGCAATGACACTATCATTGGTAAGCAGCATCATCTATATATGTGTGCAACAAAAGTTCCACATTCACCTTCTGCTACCATTTCTGTCAAGCTTCTACTCATACAGTTTGAAGCATATGTTTTGTTTTATTTACTTAAAATATATATATGTTTTGGCCTAAAGTGAATATTCTGGCTGCCTCTCTTTTTCAAATGATTGATCTGTGGAAATTCGCCATATATCTCATCACATATAATTTTATCAGTAAGGAGAAGTCTTTTGATTGGTACAGCTTAGTTGATGACAATAATTATTGTTGTATTTTCTCACAAGACTCCAATTACACTCAAATGAATGATATAATATAACATTTCACTTCTTTACATCAAGTTTCCCAGTACAATTTAAGACTATACAGTAGAAAAAGTCAAATTCATACTTTTGAATGCTAATGTAAAATATATACATTTTGTCAACTTTATTTATTTTCATCCAAATAGCAGTTTCAAATCATAACATTTTTCAATTGCCCTTCATTTTTACCATTGATGACAATGCTACATTTAACCCTTCAGCCTGTTAGATTTAACCCTGCCTATGGGGTCAATTGTAACATTTCACTTCCAACACTCTCGGTTGAATTGTAAACTACTGGTATGCCCAAGCTAGCGACTTCTAGCTATTCGCTGGTGCAGGTGGGGACACTTCAGGCTGAGGAGTAAGCTTCACACATCCCCATGTGCTACACTTGTCCTGATTGTTATACAGTTGTCAGTGGGAGTTGGAATTCATCGGGTTTTATTTATTTTTTTAAACACAATTCTATGCATCCCTAGCCAAAATGAAGAAATCTGCCATGCAATCTGCTCTTTATCCATGAACAAACAACTGCTCCCTTGGAGGAGGTCAAGTAAAAAGCACGTTTTACAAAAAAACTGCGGCTTGCGGCACCTAAAGAAAACAACACAGTTACAGAGGACAAACATATGTGCAAGGTACGCATTAAAGAATGGAAATTTCTACAAGTAACAACTGATATCGACTCGATGTCGGCGGTACACTCCGCTAAAACTCATCGCAAATCAACTCCATTGAGATATACTGTATACGGAGTTGAGTTTACTCAGCAAGTGGAAACATAGCCTAGTTGGAGCAGGTAGATAAAAGTAGATCCTTCCCACTGGGCACGCATTGGTTGAATGAACGTTGTTTCCATGTAATTTCAATTACTTTGAACCAACGTGAAATAGATGTTGAATTGGTGTCTGTGCCCAGTGGGTTGTGCGTTGGTCCCACTGTTGAGTCTTTTTAAAGGGTCAGCTGGCAGATGCAGAAAGTAAAGTGATTTGGTCGTAAACAATAAACCTATTTGGAATGCATTAACCAAATACCAGGCCACAATACGCCTATTGCCCATCATTTCCTGGATCTTACACCACTGCTACGCTCTGTTGTCATCTATGCATAGTCACTTTAATAACTCTACCTACATGTACATACAACCTGAACTAACCGGTGACCCCGCACATTGACTCTGTATCGGTACCCCCTGTTTATAGTCTCGCTATTGTTATTTCACTGCTGCTCTTAAATTACTTTTTACTTTTATCTCTTATTCTTATCCGTATTGTTTTTGAAAATGCGTGGTTGGTTAGGGGCTCGGAAGTAAGCATTTCACATGTGACTAATAACATTTGATTTGATATATTATATATATATATAATGGCAACTCTTTAGGCTACTGGCTAGTATGCCTAATATTAGAGTTATAACAGTAGGCCTAACTTTGATGCTGTGTATGGAAGTATTTTGTGGAATGTGACAAATGGGTGTGTAATGAACAAATAAAACATATTCTAGTGTAGCATAATTCATTATTGGCTATGGCTGTAGATACAGATGTCGTGCTTGGTGGAGTCCTCTCATTATTTGCCTGGGAGTTTGATGCATGGTTATTATGCATATAGGCCTATGATCAATATATTCTTCCTCATTCACCCTGATCTAAATTAGCACAAGAGTTGACTGTCGGGCTTTGCAGAGGGGTGAGGCCACGGAGAACGATACGATATTGATTGTAAAGCTTAAAATCTGATAACCAAGATTATGATCAATAATAATATTATGATAACATTACTTGAAAGTGGTTGATAGTTTACTAAAGTTCAATAAATTGTGGGGCCATGGGATTGGGACGTGATGGGACGTTATGCGATAAAACAATATTTCAATAATATTGTGTGAACAGGTTGCCATCTAGTGGCAAAGGCAACAATACACCAAAAACTGCAACACAGTAGCAACAAGGCAATTGTAGAAATGTTTCAATTCCATCATGCCACTATAGGATATATTGCTTCAAAACCCCTGTCATGCAATGCAGAAACAAAGACATTCCTAAGAATATCTTGACCAAAAACAAATTAAGTATATAAAAAAAAATGTTCAGTCAAAGAACGAAAACTTTTATTTTTCTTGTGTGGAATTAGACATATCTATTATTTCCGTTCATGTGGAACATAATAACACATTACCTAATTTCTATTAAAAAAAACGAATTAATAAGAGTGTATTTAATTGACTGACAGATAATAATAATAGCTAGGGGAAATGACAACAGCCTTTATTAAGTCATATTTAGCTTCTCCTTGAGAGACAAGCAGACACCAATGGAAGTCCCTCACTAATGTGTCAACTTCCCTTGTGTTTCTTTGCTTCTTATTGCATTAGGCCTCTTTCCAATGTCATGATGCTTGTCTGAAAACACTGAACTAATGTTTCAGACAGGACTGATACCATGACTTCCTCTCCTATTATTGTATGTTTTGTGCGGGTCTGAAGGCATATACAGTGCCAGTCAAAGGTTTGGACACACCTACTCATTCCAGGGTTTTTCTTTCTTTATTTTTTACTATTTTCTATGTTGCCAAGAGTGTGCAAATCTGTCATCAACGTGAAGAGTGGCTACTTTAAAGAATCTCATCTTGCTTAACACTTTTTTGGTTGCTACATGATTCCATATTTGTTATTTCATCGTTTTGATGTCTTCACTAATATTCTACAATGTAGAAAATAGTACAAATAAAGAAAACCACTTGAATGAGTAGGCGTGTCCAAACTTTTGACTGGTACTGTAGGGGATACGAATAGTGGTGCAAAAATGACTTAGATACGTCTGTGGTCAAGCATAACTACAGAACAGATAAAATAGCAAAAGAAGCCATGGCATTTCTCCAGACGGAGAGAAATGGGTAGATCAGCTTTAATACTGCTGATAGATTGTAGCTTCCATCAATGTAATTGTCTGCATAATTTCCAATCCCTCATATATTTTATTGTAAATATATACATACCATATATACATATATATATACATACCATATCTAAGCACCATATAACTCATTTTATAAGAGATTCTCCAAAATTGAAATATAAAGTCAGCTATGAATACCAGAACTGGTTTCCCAAATGTTTCATAGTGTTCTATTGTTTCCAGTTTATATTATCTCCAATGTATTGTCCATGTAAAAAAACCTGTCTGATTAGGAGGAATAATATCCGACAATACCTTTTTAATTCTATGAGCTATGCATTTTCTTTGGGGGGGGGGGGGGGGGGGGGGGGAATTGTGGCATCACTACACTGAAGTGTAAGGGTCTCAAAATATTTTAATGGACAAGATCTTTGTATTTACCACTTGGATCCTGTTTCAGTAATAATTAAATCAGACCTTCTTGTTGAGTATCTGATAATCTGATTGTAGGAGTGGTTAAAACATGCTAATAACGGTCCTCTGAGTATATCAAAAAAGGTTTGTTATACAGTGCATTTGGAAAGTATTCAGACCCCTTGATTTCCCCCCACTTTGTTACGTTACAGCCTTGTTCTAAAATGGATTACATTTATTTTTTTCCTCATCAAACTACACACAATACCCCATAATGACAAAGCTAAAACAGGTTTTTAGACATTTTTGCAACTTTATTGGAGTCCACCTGTGGTAAATTTAATTGATTGAACATGATTTGGAAAGGCACACACCTGCCTATTGTACCTCCACTGGTACGCCATCCAACCCTGGAGTTTTCCCAGACTTAAAGGCTTCAATTGCATGAAGAAGTTCCTCCTCTGTAATTGGCCTTCACATGAGTCTTTCTGTACAGCTGTTCATTTTACATTAATAATAGAACAAAATACATATAATTATCAACTGTTAGTGGAGATGGAGGAGACTAAGATGAAAACATATGCTTAAAGTACTTTGCACGCTCTTTTTTTAAATGATAGTTTGGTGAATCATGGGGGACTCCATTTGTATCAAGTTTTAGTAAATTATTATTTTTGGTAGCATTTCTATGTCGAAGATTAAAAAATAATTTGGTGCATTTCCCCCCATTTTCCATCCAGTTCGCTTAATTTTTTATAATATATTACCCTTGATCTTTCTTGAATAAGTTCCTCGTTTTTTTTTTGTTTTTCCTCTTTGGTACAGTTTTTATTGCTATCTATCTGTACTATTAGTCTTTCAATTTCCTTTGTTAATTTAGACTCTTTTGACCAAAATTGCTTTTGTTTTAGAGATGAGTACTGAATTGCATGGCCTCTAAAGGCATATTTAAAAGTGTCCAATACAATAAGGGGATCTGCTGTACCTATGTTATGTCGGGATAATGTCAATTATAAATTATTCTGTCCTAGTTAAAAACAAGTTATAATCCAATAGGCTTTGATTAAATGTCCAATATCCTTGCCCACATGGACATTCTGTAAGAGTAATATGCTAATTGTTTGATGAGCCGACCGCATTCTGTCCCCTATCAACAATTCATACATTTTTGGTGCAAGTGAAAATGACATAAGATTGAGCCTCCACCATATATATATCTCATTAAGTCAGGATATTTAAGCCTCCATATATCCACTAGTTCCAATATATCCATGGCATTTGTGATGGACATATTGGAACTAGTGGATAAGCGAAAGGTTGCTGGATCAAATCCCCGAGCTGACAAGGTAAAAATTGGTCGTTCTGCCCCTGAGCAAGACAGTTAACCCACTGTTCCCCGGGTGCCAATGAGGTGGATGTCGATTAAAGGCAGTCCCAAGACACATTTCAGTTGAATTCATTAAATTGTACAACTGACTAGGTATCCCCCTTTCCCTTCATATGGATATATCACCAAGTGTTGATTTTTCAGTATAACACGACTAGTGTTGATTGTGTTAAATGAACAATCATTGGTGTAAAATAACCTGTGTTGGTGTTAATACAACCAGTGTTAAACCAAAACCACGTCCACCATTACCATGTTTCCCAACATGCTCTATTGCAGGTAGAGTTTTTGAATTGTTTAGTTCAATATCTATGTTTTGCATATACAATGATTGATTAATTCATCTCATTCTACTCAAATATAAATAGCATACATTTTTTTAAACAAATCCAATCTGTTACTTGGACTTCTACACCCGTTACTGAAATGGTTGTTCAAGTTCATTAAGATGGTTTAGGTAGTCTCATGTACTAGTCTTCCCAATTTGGCAGTGATTCTGAATGCAGATGAATAAAAATAGCCCCATTCTGGCTGGATTCTGACAGGAATTAGATATAATTTTCAAGATAGTATAGTGTTACTTTACAGGCCTGATGTTGCCTGTAAACCATTAGTCTAAATCTAAGCCTTATCTAAACTGGGGGAGGGCCATTCTAAACTAACATATGGAATTGTTTTAAGATGGGAAAACCAAGGATAATTTATCTGTTTGAATTTTAAGACACCTTAAGGTATCAAAAAATATGTTAAAAAAAATATTGGATGAAACATTGAATTTGGCATTACTGCTATTAGACAATAGAAATGTTTTGAATAACAGATTCACTACATGGAACAACAGATAGTCTAACTTTGCCACCTTTTACCGCAGATGCGGGAAGGTGATGTCGGCGGATGCGGGGGATTGAGAAGCAGCCCATGCAAAAAAACACATATCTCTGTTTAAACAGACGGATTTTGATGGAGATTTTAAACATTATTTTAATTGTTGTAGGCTAAGGGTTAACCAAGGCCCTCAAAGTAATGCCTCACGAAATATTTAGTGGATGTGTTAAATAGTTTTATTTGAAGAATAACATAGGATCTCACTTGGTGAAGACCAAAAGACTGAACTTTGATGAATGCAACAACAATGTCTCTGTCACTACAAATACAGTCATGGGCGGTAAACTCTAAAACTTCACTCGAAATGCAAGACACTCTGGGAAATATGCAAATAAGGCTTTAAACTGAGCAGTGTGTCAATTTAACACTGAAATGTGTGGACCCATATAGATTCGGGACTAATTTTAAATGTAACTCTGTCAGTGTTGATTTAACACTGGATAATTTGCGGTGTAACATGAGGACAACAAAGTAGCCTTTAAGACAGATACTTTGCGTGGTGGAATTGTAAATAAAACGGACTGCAACCCGTCGAACGTTGATGATTAAAGCTTCAGAGCAAAGTTCAGTGAACCAACCACACACGAGACAAAGCGTTCACAGGACAGTCGAACCGGAGGCAGTCTCGTTTTTCGCTGGTTTGCATAACTTTCTGATGGCACCGGGTGACCCGTAACGGCAGAATGTGGTATTTTTGTGATATCCTCGGTCGTGTCAGGCACTCGCCGTTCATTGGGTTATATTTGTTGGGATTTTGGATAGCACCTGTGTCCTTACACCCACAATGCTTGGATTTCAAGCCCCCGTTCAAGCCTCAAGAGGACCTCCAGTTCTGCGCAATGTACAGGAACTTCGGCTGCTGCGACTCAGCGAAGGACCAGGAATTGATGGCAAAATTCTATAAGATCATGGACAATTTCGACAATTATGGATATGCCAACTGTGCTGGGTACGTGCAGGACCTTCTCTGCCAGGTAAGCAAAGAACGGGTAAAGGTCGATACATGGTTTTGTTTTCAGAATTACATCATCCATTATTGGCTAGCACAGGCATGTTTGTAAAGGCATATACAGTGCCTTGCGAAAGTATTCGGCCCCCTTGAACTTTGCGACCTTTTGCCACATTTCAGGCTTCAAACATAAAGATATAAAACTGTATTTTTTTGTGAAGAATCAACAACAAGTGGGACACAATCATGAAGTGGAACGACATTTATTGGATATTTCAAACTTTTTTAACAAAGCAAAAACTGAAATATTGGGCGTGCAAAATTATTCAGCCCCTTTACTTTTAGTGCAGCAAACTCTCTCCAGAAGTTCAGTGAGGATCTCTGAATGATCCAATGTTGACCTAAATGACTAATGATGATAAATACAATCCACCTGTGTGTAATCAAGTCTCCGTATAAATGCACCTGCACTGTGATAGTCTCAGAGGTCCGTTAAAAGCGCAGAGAGCATCATGAAGAACAAGGAACACACCAGGCAGGTCCGAGATACTGTTGTGAAGAAGTTTAAAGCCGGTTTTGGATACAAAAAGATTTCCCAAGCTTTAAACATCCCAAGGAGCACTGTGCAAGCGATAATATTGAAATGGAAGGAGTATCAGACCACTGCAAATCTACCAAGACCTGGCCGTCCCTCTAAACTTTCAGCTCATACAAGGAGAAGACTGATCAGAGATGCAGCCAAGAGGCCCATGATCACTCTGGATGAACTGCAGAGATCTACAGCTGAGGTGGGAGACTCTGTCCATAGGACAACAATCAGTCGTATATTGCACAAATCTGGCCTTCATGGAAAAGTGGCAAGAAGAAAGCCATTTCTTAAAGATATCCATAAAAAGTGTTGTTTAAAGTTTGCCACAAGCCACCTGGGAGACACACCAAACATGTGGAAGAAGGTGCTCTGGTCAGATGAAACCAAAATTGAACTTTTTGGCAACAATGCAAAACGTTATGTTTGGCGTAAAAGCAACACAGCTCATCACCCTGAACACACCATCCCCACTGTCAAACATGGTGGTGGCAGCATCATGGTTTGGGCCTGCTTTTCTTCAGCAGGGACAGGGAAGATGGTTATAATTGATGGGAAGATGGATGGAGCCAAATACAGGACCATTCTGGAAGAAAACCTGATGGAGTCTGCAAAAGACCTGAGACTGGGACGGAGATTTGTCTTCCAACAAGACAATGATCCAAAACATAAAGCAAAATCTACAATGGAATGGTTCAAAAATAAACATATCCAGGTGTTAGAATGGCCAAGTCAAAGTCCAGACCTGAATCAAATCGAGAATCTGTGGAAAGAACTGAAAACTGCTGTTCACAAATGCTCTCCATCCAACCTCACTGAGCTCGAGCTGTTTTGCAAGGAGGAATGGGAAAAAATTTCAGTCTCTCGATGTGCAAAACTGATAGAGACGTACCCCAAGCTACTTACAGCTGTAATCGCAGCAAAAGGTGGCGCTACAAAGTATTAACTTAAGGGGGCTGAATAATTTTGCACGCCCAATTTTTCAGTTTTTGATTTGTTAAAAAAGTTTGAAATATCCAATAAATGTCGTTCCACTTCATGATTGTGTCCCACTTGTTGTTGATTCTTCACAAAAAAATACAGTTTTATATCTTTATGTTTGAAGCCTGAAATGTGGCAAAAGGTCGCAAAGTTCAAGGGGGCCGAATACTTTCGCAAGGCACTGTACTTGTTATACACCCGCACATTCATCCAATGCGATAAAATAGTCCGATCTGACATGCATTATTACAGTGCATAATTGCGTAATAGAATGCATAATAACAAATTAACAATGTATGTCCTGTAGCGCTGTTTGTCAATCACTGCATGATAAAATGCACGTTGTCATAACAAGCGTATCTCCTCAAATCGAAAGTGTATGTTCTTCACAGAACAAGGCGATTGTCTAACAGGACATGTGGGTTGTACAAATGAAAGAGTTTGTTTGGTCCCTCACTCCTCACATTTCTCTCCTCCTTTTCCTTCTTTCTCCCCTCCTTCAGGAATGCTCTCCATATGCAGCTCACCTCTTTGATGCAGAGGACCCCAGTACCCCCATCAGAACCCTCCCTGGCCTGTGTCCTGACTACTGCTCTCAGTTCTGGCTCAAATGCCGTTCCACCATCACCTTGCTCTCTGACGACCTGCAGCTAGCCCAAGCCGAGCCGGACCAGGTCCATTTCTGCCAGCACCTGGAGCTGGAGGACCCAGACTACTGCTACCCACACCTCCTCAGCAACGAGCAGCTGACGCAGAACCTGGGCCACGTCCTGGCCGACCCCGAGGGCTGCCTGCAGCTCTGTCTGGAGGAAGTAGCCAACGGGCTGCGGAACCCCCTGGCCATGGTGCACGCCAACGATGGCACGCACCGCTTCTTTATAGCCGAACAGGTGTGTTTGTGCTCACTTTCCAGAGTTGTTGTATTGCATTGTGGTATTATAGTGCCGGTTTCCCAGACACAGATTAAGTCTTGTCCTGAACTAAAAAGTTATTTCAATAGAGAATAGAGACTAGTCGCAATCTATGTTTGGGAAACCGGCCAATAGTGTATAGATTTTGGGCATTTTTTGTATGTGTATGCTGGCCTCGCAAAATGTATTTCCATGTAAATGGACAATCAAGTTTTTATCATATCGTAGGTGGGCCTGGTGTGGACGTACCTGCCTGACCGCTCCAAGCTGGAGAAGCCCTTCCTGAACATCACTAAGGCTGTTCTGACGTCACCTTGGGAGGGGGACGAGAGGGGCTTCCTGGGCCTGACCTTTCACCCCAACTATAAGTACAATGGGAAGCTGTACGTGTACTACTCCGTGGAGATCGGCTTCGACGAGAGGATCAGGGTCAGCGAGTTCCGCGTCTCTAGCGGCGACATGAACGAGGTGGACCACGCATCTGAGAGGTACAGTTATCGATGACTCCCAAATGGCACCCTATTCCCTATATATAGAACACTACTTTCGACCAAAAGGGCAGCTCTGGTCAAAAGTAGTACATCATATAGGGGAAAAGGTGCCATTTGGGGTTGAAACCTGTGTTGTGCTCTTGCCCCAAAATGGCTGCTGTGGTGTCCATCACCAAGGCAGTTGGGCTTTGCTGTTGTTATGAAGACTCAAAGGGTGCGGAATGGATTTACAGTACAATAGGTTTTGCATACAGCTGGACATATATCTACACCAATGTGTAGTAGTAGGCCTACAATTATTGCTGTTGTGCATAACACATGGTAGATATTACACATTAGAGGTGGATAAGATGAGTTCCCGCCACCAACAAAGTGCTTGGATAAGCAGTATATTTTCCATAATTATTGTACCTCCGAGAGATGGGCGCTGCCGCACTGAATTCTCTGTCTCGTAACTGTCTCTGTCTCAAACACCTTCTCAGGATCATTCTGGAGGTTGATGAGCCTGCTTCCAATCACAACGGAGGAATGGTGATGTTTGCTGATGATGGATACCTGTACATTTTCACTGGAGATGGGGGCATGGCCGGAGACCCCTTTGGGAAATATGGAAATGCTCAGAACAAGTGAGAGAAGAGGGAAAAATACGTGGACCTCTCATTCATGATGTCATCTTATGGCATCGACTCATATAACTCTTTAACAATTAGTTACAGCTGTACCATTAACACAGTTGCTAATAATAAGTTACTAGGTAAACCGCAAAGACAATAATACTCGCAGAAAGATGTTCCAAGTTTACACTCCTCTCTTCTGCAGGTCAGCCCTGTTAGGCAAAGTGCTCCGTATCAATGTTGATGACAATGATAGGGGTCCCCTGTACAGGATCCCTTCTGACAACCCGTTTGTGCATGAGCGCGGGGCGCGCCCTGAGGTCTACGCTTACGGGGTGCGGAACATGTGGAGGTGCCCCCTTTTTTTCAACACTTTCACGATATGCTTACTTCATGAAACATTACACTTCCTTACACTTTATATACCTTGACAAAAAAAAGTGTGGCGAGACGTTACATTACTGCACTGAATAAAGGAGTAATAACTTGGAAATGAAGTGTAATCTAGTTGTAGCTACTTAAGTAGTTGTGTTGGTCGACTTGTTCTTGTTTCTCCCATGGAGGTGTTCTGTGGACCGTGGGGACCCTCTGACGAAGGAGGGGAAGGGCCGTATCTTCTGCGGGGATGTGGGCCAGAATAAGTTTGAGGAGATCGACATCATAGAGAAGGGAAGGAACTACGGCTGGAGGGCCAAAGAGGGCTTCTCCTGTTATGACAAGAAGCTGTGCGCCAACAGCTCTCTAGGTGGGAATCCTGTAGCCTGATCCAAGATCAGTTTGTGCTGCATAACCAACTCCAATGCTCATTGTCATGCCGGCATCCTGTGGTTCACTGGGAGATGAAGGTCTCAGTGTGTTTTGTTCTGTGACTTCCTTAAAAAAAAAATCTTCCTGTTTAAAAAAAAAACTTGAATACTGTACTTTATTTATCCTTAGACAGTAATGGAACCAGAGTGGGAAGAGATTGGAAGGGTGGATGTAGAGATTGAACACCGTTCTCCAGGGTCATAATGTGCTTAGAAGGGGAGTGCTCAGGTGGGAATAAGCAGGGAATCCGTGAATTTAACCAGGATTTCTGGAAAACCACAGGCTCTGCACAATTTCCTTCATTTAAAAAATAAGTCTTATATCTCTTCCTCCTGTTCTCTTCCAGATGATGTACTCCCCATTTATGCCTACCCTCACAAGATGGGCAAGTCTGTGACTGGCGGATATGTGTACAGAGGGTGTGAATACCCCAATCTGAACGGCATGTACATATTTGGAGACTTCATGAGCGGGTAAGGCTGTACTGTACGTGTTCACCGTTTTCAATCCAATCCTATAAGTGTTTATAGATGTTTGAGTCCATATACATTTCCTTCGGAAAGTATTCAGACCCCTTGACTTTTTTCAAATGTTATTACAGTATAGCCTTATTCTAAAATAGATTAAATAAAAAAATCCTTAGCAATTTACACACAATGCCCCATAATGACAAAGCGAAAACAGGTTTTTAGAAAATGTGGCTAAGTTATTACATCTAAAACCCTGAAATTATTTACATAAGTATTCGGACCCTTTACTATGAGACTTAAAATTGAGCTCAGGTGCTTCCTGTTTCCATTGATCATCCTTGAGCTGTTTCTAGAACTTGATTGGAGTCCACCTGTAGTAAATTCAATTGATTGGACATGATTTGGAAAGGCACACACTTATATATAAGGTCCCACAGTTGACAGTGCATGTCAGACCAAAAACCAAGCCATGAGGTCGAAGGAATTGTCCGTAGAGCTCTGAGACAAGATTGTGTCGAGGCACAGATCTGGGGAAGGGTACCAAAAAATGTGCGTAGCATTGAAGGTCCCCAAGAACACAGTGGCCTCCATCATTCTTAAATGGAAGAAGTTTGGAACCACCAAGACTCTTCCTAGACTTCCTAAACTGAGCAAACGGGGGAGAAGTGCCTTGTTCAGGGAGGTGACCAAAAACCCAATGGTCACTCTGACAGAGCTCTAGAGTCCCTCTGTGGAGATGGGAGAACCTTCCGGAAGGACAACCATCTCTGCAGCACTCCACCAATTAGGCTTTTATGGTAGAGTGGCCAGACGGAAGCCACTCCTCAGTAAAAGGCATATGACAGCCCACTTGGAGTTTGCAAAAAGGTACCTAAAGGACTCTCAGATCATGAGAAAGAAGATTCTCTGGTCTGATGAAAACAAGATTGAAATCTTTGGCCTGAATGCTAAGCGTCACGTCTGGAGGAAACCTGGCACCATCCCTACTGTGAAACATGGTGGTGGCAGCATCATGCTGTGGGGATGTTTTTCAGCTGCAGGGACTGTGAGACTAGTCAGGACTGAGGCAAAGATGAACGGAGCAAAGTACAGGGAGATCCATAATGAAAACCTGCTCCAGAGCGCTTAGGACCTCAGACTGAGGGCGAATATTCACCTTCCAACAGGACAACAACCCAAAGCACACAGCCAAGACAATGCAGGAGTGGCTTCAGGTCAAGTCTCTGAATGTCCTTGAGTAGCCCAGCCAGAGCCCGGACTTGAACCCGATCGAACATCTCTGGAGAGACCTGAAAATAGCTGTGCAGCGGTGCTCCCCAAAGAACCTGACAGAGCTCGAGAGGATCTGCAGAGAAGAATGGGAGAAACTCCCCAAATACAGGTGTGCCAAGCTTTTAGCGTCATACCCAAGAAGACTCGAGGCTGTAATTGCTGCCAAAGGTGCTTCAACAAAGTACTGAGTTAAGAATATTTTTTTAATACCTTTGCAAAAATGGCTAAAAATCAGTTTTTTGCTTTGTCATTATGGGGTATTGTGTGTAGATTGATGAAGGGGGAAAACGATTGAATCCATTTTAGAATAAGGCTGTAACGTAACAAAATGTGGGAAAAGTCAAGGGGTCTGAATTCTTTCCGGATGCACTGTAGCAGGTGTATTTTCTTATGTTTCAAAAGTTGTGTTTTATGTTTTTATATATGGTCTATAAGGAAAGCATACTGCAAATGAAAGAAATTCAAAATAACATTTAATGTAGTGTCTCCTCCCTATAGGCGTATGATGAACCTCCAGGAGAATAAGAACACGGGTCAGTGGAACTACCATGAGATCTGTATGGGCATTGGTTTGACCTGTGCCTTTCCTGGCCTCATAAACAACTACTACCAGTACATTATCTCCTTTGCTGAGGACGAGGCAGGTAGGAGGAGTCACATTAAACCTATTTTTGTTTGCCCATGGCCACACAGGCAATGGAAAAGGTTTTTTAAGCATCAGATCTCTAGGCTGCACACATTTAAGGCCAGTTTCCCAAACCAAGATTAAGTTTAGTCCTGGACTAAAAAGCATGCTCAATGGAGAATCGCCACTGAAACCAGCTAGATTGCCAAATTATGTGAAATGTTAATTTTTCTGTCTGAACAGGAGAACTGTACTTCATGTCGACTGGAGTGCCCAGTGCCACATCTCCCACCGGTGTTGTTTACAAACTGGTGGATCCCTCAAGGTAAGGATTTAAAGCCACAATCTGTATTTTCAACAGCCTGACCCTGCCACAATGTTTGGTAAGGTGAGGGCTAAACAAAGTGTCGTGGCATTCTGCTTTTCTCTTGAAGATGGCAGAAGCCTAGCATTACCGTCATAGACACACTTTTAAAAAGAGACAAAGACAAAACAAAATCAGTAAAACATGTTAAGCATCTGTTCATAATTACTGATCTATTTTAAGTCAGAAGAATGTGCCGCATCATAATCTTTCTGTCTGTAGTACTTAATCTGATTTACATTGTACATTCTGTTTCTCTGTGTGTTCTTTGTTCTTATAGCATAACTGCTGATGAACGGCATTCTATTTCTGTTTTGGTGATCATTGAGATTTTCTTACCCTCTGTCGGGGTCGGCTCACTCTCCCTTTCTCCAGATTTCTAGGTGAAAGAGAAAGAACGAACATAAAATAAAATAAAGGGTGTTGGAGCAGTGTGAATGCTCTTTTATCTAAATCTCTCTCTCACTGACTTAGGTCTAAACAGTCTTGGCCGCAAGATCTCTCTCTTTCTTGCATACCCTTTCTTTTGCTCTCTGTTGGCTGCAGCACTATACTGTTGTGTCAAGTTATTTGTTTCTCACTCGCTCATGAAGCTGATATGAATTACTCTCTACCACAGCAATGTTTGGAAAAGGGGAAGAGAAGAATAGGCCTTCAGCCTCATTCTGGGAGGGAGACCAGCTGAAAGCGAATAAAAAAAAGAGAGTTGAAGTCTCAACAGAGGCTGATGAAACTGGGGTGAAACTGACTTCTCACCCTCTGATTTAGTTTTCTTCCCTGCTGAGCTGAGAACTTTTGGTATTTTGTCTTTTTTAGACGGGCACCGCCAAGACAATGTCACTATGACCCACTGCCTGTCAGAGTGAAGAGCAAGCTCATCAAGTTCAGGCCAAAAGAAAGTGAGTATGCTGGCTTTCAACATATATCTCAGTCTGTCTGCTTTTATTTTGTTCATTATATTTAGCCCCCTTTGCTCAATCAAACACTTACAGTATGTCAGTAGATCTCGCTGCTCGATCTAGATTGTCACTAGATCTCGCTGCTTCGATTAGATTATTCACTTCATCATCAATCATATTACACTTTTATTATACTGTGGATAGGCGTACATGCTAATTATAACCTCATCTCACCGATCTATTCATTAGGACAGTCCATGTAGTTATCCTAAATCTGACCTGTTCTTCTATCCCACAGCATTATCAGGAGTTGAACTACCGACAAAGCATCAAAAGCTCTCCCCGCCAGAAGAGCCCGTCAGACCCCATCCCACTGAGTCCGCAGTAAAAGAGTCTGACAAGAACTGGCTTCAGGAGCTCATGGACATTCTAAAGGAGCAAGGGGCTGCCGTCGTCACCACCACACTGCCTCAAACTACCACCAAACCGCCCAGGCACACACGACGGAAAAACCGACGAAAGAAGGGCAAGCACCGGTCGGAGAGCGGGTTGGCGCCGGCAGCCGCGCCTCAGAGCGGGGCGGTGAGACTGGCGGGGGATGAGCAGGGGCGGGACGACCGGGGGAGGGTGGAGATCTTTGTCAATGGTGAATGGGGTACGGTGTGCGACGACCTGTGGAATACGAAGAACGCGGCAGTGGTATGTCGGCAGCTGGGGTTCCGATTCGCCCTGAAGGCATCCAAGCACTCTGAGTTTGGAGAAGGGAAGAGTCTCCGGATTCTTCTGGACGATGTGCAGTGTGAGGGCACAGAGGAGAGCCTGCTGGACTGTCAACACACAGACATAGGAATACATAACTGTGCCCATTACGAGGACGCAGGGGTGATATGCGGGAACTCAGACTACGTTGATGCCTAGAAATGAGAGTCGATTGAGAGGTGATTGAATTTATTTGTGACTGTGGCCTAAGTGATTGTAACTAAAACCAAGGCATATTGCTGTCTAACTTTTGTCTAATTGTTGTCGATGTTGGCACTTGTAGGTCTACCTCTTTTCATTAAGGTAATGTAATGCTGATTTAATTGCTGCGTTAAAGTCTTAAAGGTTTTATAATTAAAATGTTAGACTTTGCTAATGTAAGACAATGCTTTCTCTAAAGGAAATGAATCTAAAACAGTAAATGAATGAATATACTGTATAAGGAGAATGAATACCAGGTTATTTAATATTCTCTCATGATCACATACTGAAATAAATGCTCCATACAGACTCACAAGTTATGTGCTCATTTGACATGGAAAAAGCATAGTGAGAAAGAGAGAAAGGGGAAGAGGGAATAGGGTGGAATGACAGGAGAGGATTAACAGGGAAAGTCACAGGCAAAGGAAAAACTGCCAATTTTAAGCCTGGAATCCAAACGGAACATCACTCCATTTCTGTCTTCGGTGTGGACTGACTCCACACTTCAGGCTAGCCTATTTGTCCAAGTCACCCTGCTTGGTTCTGGTGTCTGAAACATTGAGGACTGATGTCATGACTAGGCAGGAAATATGTCTGAATTAATTAGATGACTGGGATAAAAATATGCTCCTAACAACATTCGTCCAACAACATCATCATAACCTATTGGCAGTGCTTGACTTGGACTGAAATAGGTGCCAGTACTCATTTTGGGTGCAGTAATCTTGGTTACCCAGAAGTAAGCATGAATCTGTCCACAAAAGATGATGGATGCAGGGACTGTTAATATTTAGGTGCAGGAACTCCGCAATACTTTTTAGATAATATTCTATAAGGTGCAGGAATTCAAGCAGTTGAAAATTTGAGGTGCTCGTACTCAGCTTTGGTGAACTCCTGCCAAAGTCAAGCACTGCCTCTTGGCAAAGCTAGGGCAAAATCACACTTCATCACACACTTTGCTTTGCAAACCATCAAACCAATTTCTCTTTTTATTGTCTGGGTATTTGGTTTGCCAACTACCATGAGCACAATCAAATCAAATCAAATTTTATTTGTCACATACACATGGTTAGCAGATGTTAATGCGAGTGTAGCGAAATGCTTGTGCTTCTAGTTCCGACAATGCAGTAATAACCAACAAGTAATCTAACTAACAATTCCAAAACTACTGTATTGTACACAGTGTAAGGGGATAAAGAATATGTACATAAGGATATATGAATGAGTGATGGTACAGAGCAGCATAGGCAAGATACAGTAGATGGTATCGAGTACAGTATATACATATGAGATGAGTATGTAAACAAAGTGGCATAGTTAAAGTGGCTAGTGATACATGTATTACATAAGGATACAGTCGATGATATAGAGTACAGTATATACGTATGCATATGAGATGAATAATGTAGGGTAAGTAACATTCAATGATGGGACGTGTGTTTTTAGGGAATCTCTTCGAGGAAAGTTTTATCCCCACTTTTGTCAAGTCGGTGACCATCATTGGTCACTGCCTTTCAAAGTGTGTTGCATTATGGGGATAAAGATTGTCAGACTTGCGCCGACCAGTAGACTGCATAAACGTTCATAAATCATGTGATCAAGTTTCTGCAGTTGCTCTTCACCAACTTCATCCATCACCCGCATTGTGGGATACTCTATAGTCAACCAATGATTAAGGTGTTTTTGTTTGACCCATGTGAACGTGACCAAAGACATGACTGAAACAGGAACACACTTTTCTGGGATTCATGTATACAGTGGATATATAGAATTTAATGTGATATGAGGCTCTCTCACTCTCTAAATTGATTGTACAATGTACACCAGTGGTGGTCGGTGCCGTTTAAGATGAAGGAGGATGATTATTGTTTTTATGAGCATGACCTTATTTCTATTACAGCATATTAGATGACTGCCATTCATATTGCATTCACTCAGTTCAATGTAAGATCGATAGGTTCAGGCTACTACACGATACTCAAATTTTCCCTTACCCATGATAAGGTTGCTACAGCCTAGCTTATGAATGAAAGTCTACATCGTAGGTGCCAAGTCGAGAGACATCTTAGTAATCAAGGTGACAGACATTGACACATTCAAGACCGCCTTTCACAATCTTGCCTGCATCTAGCTGATCTAGGATGTAATCATTAGTCCAACAGTTAAAAACAGGATTTTCTATTGGACAAATTTAGGTATGTTTATCCCTGTTTTGTTCCGTTTGCTTCCGTTTAAGAAATGTTTTGCAACAGAATCGTCAGAATGAATACACTATTGATCACACCCAAACACAGTTCACTTTCAAAGCAGCCACATACAAACAGCATGAGCCCTTAGATCGTTGGATAATTATTTCTCGCATCTACGCGCTCTCCACCTCTCACCAACACATCAGCTGTCTGTGATCAGGCAAAAAAAACTTTACAAGCCAAATCTTCATATCATAACCGCTAAGCGCTACACACAGCCTACACTGTTGTCACCATATTAGCTAACATCTAGGCAACATAGCTACTATAACTAATACTTTGGTAAACCCGCTACAATCATGCAGTACAGTTAGCAAGCAGATTAGCAGTTTCACCGGCAGGCCCCGGTGGAAATAAATTAATAAAACCAAAAGCTTACCTTGACATGGAAGAGTTGCACTGTTGGAGAGCCATAGCCAGTTAGGTAACATACAGTGCCTTGCGAAAGTATTCGGCCCCCTTGAACTTTGCGACCTTTTGCCACATTTCAGGCTTCAAACATAAAGATATAAAACTGTATTTTTTTGTGAAGAATCAACAACAAGTGGGACACAATCATGAAGTGGAACGACATTTATTGGATATTTCAAACTTTTTTAACAAATCAAAACCTGAAAAATTGGGCATGCAAAATTATTATGTAGCATCCCTCTGTTTGAGCCGGGTGTTTGAGTAGGCTAAACTAGCTAGCTGCATTCACTAGCTAAGTAAGTTAAAGTTAAACATTTAAAAAAAGCTAGCTCTCTCTCGCTCTCTTGCTTCTCCTTCATTTTGAAGAAATTCATTTGTAAAAATAAATTTCATATATTGTCTTTCTCTCTCTTTGAGTCAACTACTCACCACATTTTATGCACTGCAGTGCCAGCTAGTTGTAGCTTATGTTTCAGTACTAGATTCATTCTCTGATCCTTTAATTCGGTGGACAAGAGCTCTGATAGGTTGGAGGATGTCCCTCAGAAGTTGTCATAATTACTGTGTAAGTCTATGGAAGAGGGTGAGAACCATGAGCCTCCTAGGTTTTGTATTGAAGTCAATGTACCCAGAGGAGGACGTAAACTAGCTGTCCTCCGGCCACACCATAGTGCTACCCTACAGAGTGCTGCGAAGCTACTGTAGACCTTCATTGCAAAACAATATGCTTTAATAAATTATTTGGTGACATGAATATATTTAGTATAGTTCTGTCTAAAAAGGATAACATTAATGTTTCATTATTTTTTATTTTTTATGAAATTCACTGAGGATGGTCCTCCCCTTCCTCCTCTGATGAGCCTCCACTGATGTACACACAACTATGATTTAAGTACGTGAGTGTGTGATATGGGGGTTGAAGACATGTTTATTTCCTAAAATTTCATAAACAATGGCATGTTACAGGGAAATACACTTTGGATGCACCTCCTGAATGGCACAGCAGTCTAAGGCATCTCAGTGCTAGAGGAACCATTGCAGACCTTGGTTCAATTTCAGGCTGTATCACAAGCAGCCATGATTGGAAGTCCCATAGGGTAGTGCACAATTGGCCCAGTGTCATCTGGGTTTTATTTATTTAACTAGGCAAGTCAGTTAATTAAGAACAAATTCTTATTTTCAATGACGGCGTACCCCAACCAAACCTGGAAAAAACAGGGAGGAAATGGTGCACAACCCTATGGGACTCACAATCACATGTGATACAGCCTGGATTTGAACCAGAGCCTCTTGTGACACCTCTTGCATTGACATGCAGTGCCTTGGACCTCTGCATCACTCAAGTTAGAGCTATGCCAGACCATCATTGTAAATAAGAATTTGTTTTTATAAACTGACTTGCCTAGATAAATTAAAATAACAGTCGGTTGCTTTAGCCTTACCACTCAAACGAGCCCAGTGGCTGCCTTGAAGGTCAATGCGCGGTAATGTAGGGAAACTAGTGGATTGGCTCTCCCATTGCAAATTTGCATAGCATTCTACTGCAAGTGAACAACAACCTCTGAAGCATGGTTGTACACATGGCAAGAAGATAGCTGCTACATGGTTTTAGAATAAAATGGAAAAGGAAGGAAGGAGGAAAATTTTGCTAATTATATCTTACAATGAGACAAATATTTGAATATTTTTTTAATAAACTTTTGTAATTAGTTTGCTAGTCAATACCACGGTGGTGGCAAAATCGGACTGAACAGCGACAGTGTCCGTTTCCACAAGATAGCCTTGCTAGCTGAATATGTGCGGTGTAGGTAGACATAGCTCAGTGGTTATTTCGAATTTGAAGTAAAATACTTCGAAATGGCTCTATGACATCACGTGATCAAATGCCATTACATTCTTACCTCAACAACCGGCTCCATAGCTCAGTGGTAGAGCACTGGTCTTGTAAACCAGGGGTCGCGAGTTCGAACCTCGCTGGGGCCTGAAAGGAAATTATAGCTTTTAGGTAAGGGTCAAGAAAGGTTTTCTAGTCATCCACCCGTATCGCGTATTTGTTATTCACTGCATGTTATGTTTCACAGTTGTCATATTTTGCAACGGTTTCCAAAATTGCAGTTTGGGGAACAGTCCCCCTACATAGCTCAAAGCTGACAACTTGTGGTATGCAGCAGAATAGCACATGCGTGAACGCCAACCTCCGTTATTACCATAACAACCACACTTTATATAAGTTGTAAGTCTTAGTACTGTAAAATGCTAAATTACACAATAAACACAGCTCAATCATAATTTCACCCTCCAGTTTTTCTTAACCACCGTGCTTCTACATCAGCATTGCTTGCTGTTTGGGGATTTAGGCTGGGTTTCTGTACAGCACTTTGTGACAGCAGGTAATGTAAAAACGGCTTTAGAAATACATTTGATTGAATTGAATTGGATTGACTAACAATGCTATATTTGATTTAACTTGGCAAGTCGCTTACAAACAAATCCTTACACTATATACACATAGCAAAAGCTGTGGTTACTGTACAGACAGAATTCAATTACGCTAAAGACAAGTCTAAAATAGCCCAAGTGTCCCACTTTTCAAATTCTTCAGTCGATGACACCCTGCTCATATGAATCAGCCTGTCTTTGTGAGAAGGAGCCCTCATCTGCTTTGGCCAGGTTCATTGATATGCCAAGCATTAAATCACATATCTAGTGCCAGGCCAATGGTGTGTATGTACACATACAGTGCCTTCGGAAAGTCTTCAGAACCGTGACTTTTTCCACATATTGTTACATTGTAACATATTAAAACTTTGTCTACACACAATACCAGATAATGACAAAGCAAAAACAGTTAAATCTTTTTGCAAATATAAAAAAATGAAATATCACATTTACAAAAAAATATTCAGACCCTTATTTTGGTGAAGCACCTTTGGCAGAAATTACCGCATTGAGTGTTCTTGAGTACGACGCTAACAGCTTGGCACACTTGTATTTGGGGAGATTCTCCTATTCTTCTCTGCAGATCCTTTCACGTTCAGTCAGGTTGGATGGGGAACATAGCTGCACAGCTATTTTCAGGTCTCTCCAGAGATGTTCGATCGGGTTCGAGTCTGGGCTCTGGCTGGGCCACTCAAGGACATTCAGAGACTTGTCCCGAAGCCATTTCTGCATTGTCCTGTTGGGAGGGGGAAAACTTCACCTCGGTCTGAGGTCCTGAGCAGGATTTCATCAACGATCTGGCTGGACTTTGCTTCGTTCATCTTTGCCTCGATGCCGACTAGTCTCCCAGTCCTTGCCGCTGAAAAACATCCCCACAGCATGATGCTGCCACCACCATGCTTCATTGTAGGGATGGTGCCAGGTTTCCTCCAGAAGTGACGCTTGGTATTCAAGCCAAAGAGTTCAATCTTGGTTTCATTAGACCAGAGAATCTTGTTTCTCATTGTCTGAGGGTCTTTTAGGTGCCTTTTGGCAAACTCCAAGCAGGCGGTCATATGCCTTTTACTAGAGGCCTGATTTTTGGAGTGCTGCAGAGATGGTGGTCCATCTCCACAGAGAAACTCTGGAGCTCTGTCAGAGTGACCATCGGGTTCTTGGTCTCCCCCGTTTGGCCGGGCGGCCAGCTCTAGGAAGTCTTGGTGGTTTCAAACTTCTTCCATTTAAGAATGGAGGCCACGGTGTTCTTGGGGACCTTCAATGCTGCACCTCGACACAATCCTGTCTCGGAACTCTACGGACATCTCCATTGACTTCATGGCTTGGTTTTTGCTCTGACATGCACGGTCAACTGTGGGACCTTATATAGACAGGTGTGTGCCATTCCAAATCATGTCCAATCAATAAAATGTATCATAGGTGGACTCCAATCAAATTGTTGAAACATCAAGGAGGATCAATGGAAACAGGATGCACCTGAGCTCAATTGAGTCTCATAGCAAAAGGTTTTACTTATGCAAAGAAGGTATTTTTGTTTTTTATTTTGAATACATTTACAAAAATGTCTAACAACCTGTTTACACTTTGTCATTATGGGATATTGTGTCTAGATTGCGGAGGATTTTTATATATTTAATCAATTTTTAGAATAAGGCTGTAACGTAAAACTCAAGGGGTCTGAGAACTTTCCGAAGGCACAGTACATAGTGAACAGCAAGGAAACAGATTGTTACATTCACTTTATTGCTTTTGGCTCTGACTCTACGGCTCTCACAGTCAGACTGTAGTTATGATAGATGGGAAGTTTAAATAATGTTTTCATTTGCACTGTACAAGTGTATCTGTCTGAATTTATGGATATTTTTCCAACTCTGCTTTAGTCTATTTGTGTATTTCAGTTGTGTCCACAAAGTCTTGGCAATAAAGTAGGCTCTTCACTAGTATTTTCCCTCTCTTGTCCTTATTCTCATCTCAGTAACACCCATCAACAATGGAATTATGTGTGTGTTTGATAGTTAGAGAGAGGAAAGTGTAATTCAGAGTCCACAGACGAGACAGCCCCATTGTTATTTTGTTGTTGTTGTACTTTTACCCCTCTTTCTCCCCAATTTCGTGATATCCAATTGGTAGTTACAGTCTTGTCCAATCGCTGCAATTCCCCTAAGTTCCGACGTCAGCTTGCAGACGCCTGGCCCACAACAAGGAGTCGCTAGAGTGCGATGGGACAAGGAAATCCCTGCCAGCCAAACCCTCCCCTAACCCAGATGACGCTGGACCAATTGTGTGCCGCCTCATGGGTCTCCCAGTCACGGCCGCCTGTGACACAGCCTGGGCTCAAACACAGGTCTGTAGTGACGCCTCAAGCAATGCGATGCAGTGCCTTAGACTGCTGCGCCAATCGGGAGGTCTCATTGTGACATAGCTACTCGGCTCCATCGTCCGCAGGGTACGCACAGTCCAAATATTAACAAGATAGATTTATTTACAAAGATAGCATTAGTTAGAATCAAAATTAACATAAAAAAGCACATTAAGGGGAATGTTGTAAAGTAACACAACACCCATTCTCTCTGAATGAGACATTTGTCAAACATTTTCAGAACACATAATCCTCGTCATGTATAACTGACAAATGTCCATTGAAGCGTTCTGAAAGGTTTGACTTTGGTTGCGTCCCGATTCTCCACCCTTCTCCCAAAGTGTTTACTTGCACACTCCAATTTAAAATAATGGATTTGAAAGCAGTGGATTCATGTAAACATTGGCTGTAGGGAGTTTCCACCCTTGTTGAATCCATGACAGGCAAGTGCACACTTCAGGAAAAAGGTGAAGAATTGGGACTCACCTTGCTCTCAGGTAGTGATGTCATTGATGGAAGTGCTGCTGTTTTGACTTCTCCACTGTAGAATCTGTTTAGAGAGTCTTTCCACCTCTGTCACCTGGGCTAGGAGCTGAGCTATGCCATTGTTCTGAGAAAGAGAGAGTACAATGTATAAAATTAACATGAACAATCACAGTACAGTATTAACAATAACATGGGCCATTCTGGCTCAGACAATGCTTACTTACTACCATTAGCTAGTATAAATTCAACAACCTGAAAAGTGTTATTATTCTGGGGTAAGGGGTAGGCTTGTAAAATAGAGGATAAAAAGGGGTCAAGAGGAAGATACTGTACAAAACGTAGCTACATGCATTCTACTGAACACAACCCATGGCAGTTTAGGACTTGCAATACATCTGGCCTGGGGATAGGGTTTTGACTGAAAGAACTCACCAGATTGCTCATGGAATCATCAATGGTGGGAATAGAACGAACAGTGCTTATCTTTGCCTCCAAGTTCTCAATGAAGTCCACCACCATCCTCATGACCTCCACCACATATCTATAAAACAGGACCATCATTCCTCTGTTAACTGGGAGAATACAATTCAAAAAGGTACACTCAGCAATATAACATCACAAAAACATCAGGGCATCTTCCTGTGTACAGAATTCAAGAATATTGTAAACACAGTGTTGTCAGTGCATGCAAAAATAAAAGTTAGCTCACCTGTGAAGATCTGCCTCTACGGGCAGGTTAGTCTGACACAGTGGTTTCATCAGTCTTCGGCGCAGGCTTGCCTGTTCTCTCAGCACATCTTGCAGATGGGAGGTGAATTGCTGCAATGATGTAAACCTTTGACCTATAAGAAACACATTCAATTATTAATTTATGACCAGACAATTACATCAGTCTGGCTGTCCCTCCAAACATTAAACATGTTTGTATCTGACAATGTTGCTACATACTACCTACCTTTTGAATCTCAAGACACCACAAAGGAAAAGTACCACATCCCCACTTACTCAAATAAAATTTGTGAGTGACATCTGCGCTTTCTTTTTCCAACTTCAACAACTCCATTTCTAGATTGATCTAAAACAAATAGAACTAAGTTAGGTAAATGCATATCTCTGCATCAAACAGGACAGGTGTCTGGCACCAAACCAGGATTGTAGTCACTAGGCACCAAATGGAAGAAAACGGACTGGAACGGGGAGGGACTACCTGAACATGTCCAATAAACTTGTTTTCTTGCTAAATGTATTGCTATTATGTGCACTAATTAATACAAGAATACCTGTTTGTAACGTTACCTTGTCAAGCTCCCGTTCCATAGTGATGAGCTGTTCAGCTTCCAGGAGATGTGGGGAAAAGACGTGGGGTTCTCTAGGGACAGAATCAACATCCTCCTGTAAGGAAAGAGACTCTTAGTGTGATGGCCTAGGATATCGGTAGAAAAGCAACTACAGTGCATTCGGAAAGTATTCAGACCTTCACTTTTTCCACATTGTTGCATTACAGCCTTATTCTATAACGACAAAGCATACCGTTTTTTATTACTATTATTATTTTTTTTTTTTACAAATATCATATTTACATGAGTATTCAGACCCTTTACTCAGTACTTTGTTGAAGCACCTTTGGCAGCGATTACAGCCGCCTCGAGTCTTCTTGGGTATGACACTACAAGCTTGGTGCACCTGTATTTGGGGAGTTTCTCCCATTCTTATCTGCAGAGCCTCTCAAGCTCTGTCAGGTTGGATGGGGAGCGTCGCTGCACAGCTATTTTCAGGTCTCTCCAGAGATGTTTGATCGAGTTCAAGTCCGGGCTTTGGCTGGGCCACTCAAGGACATTCAAAGACTTGTCCCGATATAACTCCTGCATTGTCTTGGCTGTGTACTTTGAGTCATTGTCCTGTTGGAAAGTGAAGTGAGCCCTCAGTCTGAGATCCTGAGCGCTCTGGAGCAGGTTTTAATTGAGGAGTGCTCTGTACTTTGCTTCGTTCATCTTGATCCTGACTAGTCTCTCAGTCCCCACAGCATGATGCTGCCACCACCATGCTTCACCATAGGGATGGTATTGGCCAGGTGATGAGCGGTGCCTGGTTTCCTCCAGATGTGAGGCTTGGCATTCAGGCCAAAGAGTTCAATCTTGGTTTCATTCGACCAGAGAATCTTGTTCTTCAAATCAAACCTTATTTGTCACATGCGCCAAATATAAAAAGTATAGACTTTACTGTGAAAATGGTCTGAGAGCCCTTTAGGTGCCTTGTGGCAAACTCCAAGTGGGCTGTCATGGGCCTTTTACTGGAGTGGCTTCCATCTGGCAATTCTACCATAAAGAATTGGTGGAGTGCTCTGGAGCTCTGTCAGTCCTATCGAGTCTCATAGCAAAGGGTCTGAATACTTATGTAAATAAGGTATTAAAATGTGGAGAAAAAAAATCTAAAACCCGCTTTTGTCATTATGGCGTAGTGTGTGTGGATTGATGAGGAAAAATAAGGCTGTAACGTAACACAATGTGGAAAAAGTGAAGAGGACCGAATACTTTCCAAATGCACTGCATGCACTCTTCTTCAAGGGTACCCAAACAACCCTCCTAGAGATGGCAACATTCTCAAATAATTCTGCTCCAAAAATATTATCTAATTAAGCTATAAGGCCTAAGGAGGTTTTGGTATATGGCCAATACACCACAGCCAAGGGCTGTTCTTATGTATGACAACACGGAATGCATGGATCCAGGCCCTCGGGGGGGTTTGTGGTATATAGCCAATATACCATGGCTGAGGTGCCTTATCACTTTTATAAACTGGTTATGTAATTAGACCAATAAATCTTATATTTTTTGTCATACCAATGGTATACGGTGTGATATACCATGGCTTTCAGCCAACCAACATTCAGGTCTCGAACCACCAGGTTTATAACTAAGCAATAAGGCACGGGGTGTGGTTTATAGCCAATATACCACAGCTAAGGGCTGTTCTTAGGCAAGATGCATTGCGGAGTGCCTGGACACAACCCTTAACCGTGGTATATTGGCCATATACCACAACCCCCTGAGGTGCCTTATCACTATTATAAACTGGTTACCAATGTAATTAGAGCAGTAAAAATACATGTGTCATAAACGTGGTATACAGTCTGATATACCACTGCTGTCAGCCAATCAGCATTCAGGGCTCGAACCACCCAGTTTATAATCTCTGTTATACCAAGGTGTAGGTGTGTTTTGCACCAGGTGAAAGTTGATTGCATTCATTTTGGGTCCTGGTAGTATATGATGGGAAGTTAAGATCTTTTTACTGACTCTGATATTTGACTCATTCAGTCAAAAGAACAAATCTTTCGACTCATTTTGTTCATTTGAGTCAGTTATGCCCAGAGCACGCAGGACCCCCTGCCCATGAACATAAAACTCGAAAGGCATGATTCTACAAGCCTCTCGTTTATGTATTTTAACAAAGGTGGCTTATTGGAGCTGTCATTTGTGACTGAGACTCGTAAACGTGTTTAAACAATGCACATGTGTTGATTGCTAGGCATACCAATAAGATTGTCTTGATACTTTTGAAACGAGGTCTAGTTGGGGTGGGTATAATTTGTGGAACGTTCCAACAGGAATCTGTTCCAAAAACGTAAAGTACAAGGTTGCCAACAAACAACGCATACAAAGTAGCATGATCAATTCACCTAGCTGCCGAATAGGCATAAACTCGCCACGTAGTTTCTTCTTCACGTTTGTCCATTGGCTACCAGAGTGAGGACAGACATTTTTCGGAATAAACGTGGTGAGTGAAACACTTTGAAATAGCACACTTCCTACCCGGTATCTTATTCCGCCGCGATACAACTTTGTATGGGTTGTTTGTTGGCAACCTTGTTATTTACGAAGTTTTTGGAACAAATTCCTGTTGGAACGTTCCACAAATTATACCCACCTGTCTAGCTGTGGCCGCAACCAGACTAGATTGTGAACGACTCTTTGCGGAATGTATTTGTTGACTGCAGTGAGAGTGATAAGCAGCGCAAAGTCTTTTGCGAACTGCAGGCCCCCAACGATTAGTTCTCGAGTTCGAGTCGATAACATTCCATAATAAATTAATTACATTCACTCTTGCCCGATGAATTAGTTAAAAACACTCCTGCTCGGCATGCACTCACCTGGGAAAGAACACCCGAGGCGACGCATCTGGTCAAAAGACTTGCAACTGGTGTCACTGAATATGGAGCAATGTCCCACGGATTCATTCGTAAGAGCGGTGGGGTCAACCTTGGAAAATATGTAGCTGTAAAAAAAGCAAAGATTCGTACTCAATATAACAAGCGAATCTAAGTTAGCTAGCTAACGTTATATAGAACGTGGCTAGTTAGTGTCCATTAACGTTACACACTCGGATTCGCAGAGGCTAGCAATGTTGTGCTAGCTAACGTTACTGTTAGCTAACTGAGAAAGCAACGTTTGTCTACGTTAAGATAGAAAACCTAATTTTACCACATTCCCACAACTACTAGTTTAGTATATAGTTACCCATATACACCAACATTTTACAGTGTAAGTCCATTTGTCTTACCAATTTTCGACCAAATATTTTTTTTCAAATTTAGCCCGCGGATGTTGTTCCTTTGGTGAAGAAATTACTTCCGGACTTCCCGCTCTAACTTTACTGTAGTGATGTGCAGTTCACGAACGATTCGTTATTTTTGAACGACTCCTTTTACTGACTCAGGTCATGATTCATTTTTCTCAGTGACTCGCTCATTTTAGTCGTTCGTTTGACCTGAGTTTGCTAGATGATACGCTCCTCCGGCAGCGGCTACAGAGATGGTCTCCCGACTATGGCATATGTTTTGAACTAATTGATCGGGCATGGTGCAAGAGTGAATGTAATTAATGTATTGAATGTTAAGGACACAGCCTCGAACTCGAACTAATCGTTGTGGGCCTGCAGTCCGAGAAAGCCCATTGCGGTGCTTATCACCATCAAGCAATGCTTTCCGCCAAGAGTTGTTAACAATCTAGTCTGGTTGCGGCCTCAACTAGACTCGTTTCAAATGTATGAAGACAATCGTATCTGTATGCCTAGCAATCAAAAATATGCATTATTTAAACACGTTTACAAGTCTGTCACAAATGACAGCTCCAATAAGCCACCTATGTTGAAAGACGTAAACGAGAGGCTTGTAGAATCATGCCTCTCGAGTTTTAAGTTCATCGTTCGCAGACAAGGGGTCATGCGTGCTCTGGGCATAACTGACTCAAATGAACAAAATGAGTCGAAAGATTTATTGTTTTGACTGAACGAGTCGAAAAGATCCGAACTTCCCATCACATTGCTGCCAATACACAGAGCCGGCAAATGTGGGTCAGTTCGTGTAAAAGAGACGGCTCATTTAGCTCCCAAAAGGCTCTTTGTTCAAAATGCTTAACAATTAGTGCTGAGCTATTAACCAATATTTCGCTTTTTTGGTTCTTAAACAACTCATTTACCGACTTCTGTTCAATTACTTGAATTCCATTTATTTTTTTATATGTGATCCCGACGTGCCGTTTCTCTAAAGAGAAATCAAGTCAAGAACTCTAGTTTCCATTAAGCGAATATTCAACCTAGTTCAGCGCAGAAATGTAGTAATTAAGCATAATCCGTTGCGCCATTATTTCCGGCTAAAGAGATTTAGACAACGCGAAGCGAGAGGTTTCACTCGCCAAAATTAGTCCAAAATAAACCCAATGCGTTTCTATGGGTTTATTTTGGACCTGAGCTTGTCGCCTGCCTTCCGCTTTTGGGACACCGACTCACATGATCGTCTCGTCATTGTTCACAGATCTCTGGACTGATACACATTTACGCATGCTAAATTCTGTAAAATACACACGAGAGGTGAATTTAGCCTACACAACAGAACGACGAAAGGGACAGACAGTTCGTGAAAGTATACCTTATCTACTTTGAAGAACTAGTAAAAACAAATAATAGTCAGACAGCTCTGCAGTACAATAGGCAGGCTAGCTAAATAGGATGACTAAAGACAGTATTTCCATGTTTTATTTAATCATTTAACCAGGCAATTCAATTAAGAACAAATTCTTATTTACAATGACGGCCTACCAAAAGGCCTCCTGCGGGGATGGGGTCTTGGATTAAAATATATATGACAAAACGCACATCAAGACAAAAGACAACACTACATAAAGAGAGACCTAAGACAACAACATAGCAAGGCAGCAACACAACACAACATGGCAGCAGCACAACATGGTATCAGCACAAAACATGGTACAAACATGATTGGGCACAGACAACCGCAAGAAGGTAGAGACAACAATACATCATCCAAAGCAACCACAACTGTCAGTAAGAGTGTCCATGATTGAGTCTTTGAATGAAAAGACTGTCCAGTTTGAGTGTTTGTTGCAGCTCATTCCAGTCGCTAGCTGCAGCGAACTGAGAAGACAAGCGACCCAGGGATGAATGTGTGCTTTGGGGACCTTTAACAGAATGTGACTGTCAGAACAGGTGTTGTATGTGGAGGATGAGGGCTGTGAGGCCATAAGAGGGTTTTTATAAATAAGCATCAACCAGTGGGTCTTGCAACGGGTATACAGAGATGACCAGTTTACAGAGGACTACGGTGAAATTATGTGTCCTATAAGGAAGGAGCATCGGTGGCAAATCTGATGGCCGAATGGTAAAGAACATCTAGCCGCTCGAGGGCACCCCTACCTGCCAATCTATTAATGACATCTACGTAATCTAGCATGGGTAGGATGGTCATCTGAATCAGGGTTAGTTTGGCAGCTGGGGTGAAAGAGTAGCGATTACGATAGAGGAAACCAAGTCTAGATTTAACTTTGGCCTGCGATTTGATATGTGCTGAGAGAAGGACAGTGTACCGTCTAGCCATACTTCCAAGTACTTTTATGAAGTGACTACCTCAAGCTCTAAACCTTCAGAGGTAGTATTCACACCTGTAGGGAGAGGGGCATTCTTCTTATCAAACCACATGACCTTTGTTTTGGAGGTGTTCAGAACAAGGTTAAGGGTAGAGAAAGCTTGTTGGACACTAAGAAAGCGTTGTTGTAGAGCATTTAACATAAAATCCAGGGAGGGGCCAGCTGAGTATAAGACTATCATCTGCATATAAATGGATGAGAGAGCTTCCTACTGCCTGAGCTATGTTGTTGATGTAAATTGAAAATAATGTGGGGCCTAGGATTGAGCCTTGGGGTACTCCCTTGGTGACAGGCAGTGGTTGAGACAGCAGATGTTTTGACTCAGGGATGCAAACTAGTCACCTTTCGGCGGAATTCGCCGAAATTGGCATTGTTAATTATCTTGCTAGCTGGATCGAATTATCCATTAGAAAACTGTTGAGCAACATTAGCCAATTTAGCTGAACAAATAATTGAGTTTAAAGTTAGGCAGCTAGTTAACATTACAACATCAGATGAGCTAACATTAATAACCTAACCAATTCGCTATAGTATTAACTGGTATACGACTCCTTGCCATTCCTCAAGTTCTAAACTTTAGTTGCTTACTGGACCCTGGCAATCTATGTGAAATGTTAACTAGCTAATGAACTAACTACTATATATGAACTAATATTTTCCCTTTACAGTATGTGGTTAATTTTAAGAATGAGAGAATTAGGTGAAAATGAGGCATTGCTTGTTTAACAAGTGGATTCAGGGATTAAATGTAACGTTAGCTGGAACTGGGCCTAGCTTAAACTGGATGTCACTACAAGCATTTCACTACACTTACAATAACATCTGATAACCATGTGTTTGTGACCAATACAATTTTATTTGAGATGAAAGGAACACCACACACTTTTCCTCTTTCTCACTTTTTCAACACAGTGGATAAAATGGGGTATGCCAGCTGAAAGAGATCAATTATGCCAACAACGGGTCTCATGCTCTGCTTCTGACACATTGTAGAACAGATGTCCACAGGCAGAAAGTGTACAATGTAATAAGACATTGCTTTTGTTGTGTTGAACTTGACACAGAGTAACACGTGTGTGTGAGTGAGGAAGATTATTACATTTTTTAGTGAATGTTTCAGTGAACATTTTTTTTTTTGGTGCACTTGATCGATGTCTACTATAGTGCCCACTATAATAGAGCAAAAATAAATGCCTGTTTCATTCTATTTCTACTTTAAGATGTTTTTTCCCCAAGTGCAATATTTAGATGTGTGTGGTCACAAGTGTTCTATTATATTTTCATTTAACTAAGTCAGTTAAGAACAAATTCTTATTTCCGGGGAACAGTGGGTTAACTGCCTTGTTCAGGGGAAGAACAACAGATTTTTACTTTGTCAGCTCTGGGATTTGATCCATGACAGTTTAGGGATCTGATCCAGCAACCTTTCAGTAACTGGCCCAACGCTCTAACCACTAGGCTACTTCATGTCCCTATTATAAAGGCTGTCGTGGCTAACTGTTATATTAGTGTATTGTTTTTTTTCTCTGGACTTGTCATTTGCAGTAAAGTCTAGGCAACAAATAACATTGGATTGGTTTTCTTAAATTTTTTAGCTGCGAGTTAGGTTCACATTAACCACTTTTTATTTTGCACACAGATACTGATCATGTAGATCATATAATTTGTTGTTTAATTAGTTAAAACCTGCATTTCAAGAAAGGATCCAGCCTGTCATAAGAAATTAGCATTTTAAAGCTGATATATAAAAAATAAAAATGTTATCCCTCATAGCAGGGATTTTTTTTGCATGTTTCAGTGTAAAAAAAAAAAAGTATCACCTTTTTGGGCCCTCACCAGTTTGCATCCCTGCTTTATACACTGCACTCTTTGAGGGGGGTAGTTAGCAAACCAGGCCAAAGACCCCTTCATAGACACCAATACTCCGCTGGCCCACAAGAATAGAATGGTTTACCGTATCAAAAGCTTTGGCCAAGTCAATAATAATAGCATCACAACATTGCTTAGAATCAAGGGCAATAGCGACATCATTGAGGACCTTTAAGGTTGCAGTGACACATCCATAACCTGAGTATTGGGTAGTACAGTATGGGGAGCACATAATGTTAGATTATCTGACTGCTACTGCCTGAGCAGAGATGATTACTTTAAGGAATTAAATATAATATACACAACTGATATTTTTATTTCATATTTTTATATTGATGTCTACCTGACAGAGACAATGGAATATTTTCAATGCTTTGGCAATGAATGTTCACTATTTCTGGTTTAGGAATTCCTAAAATCATTGTAACGTCATTATTTCATTAAATAATCCAACTGAAATCGGATAATTTTTTAATAGTCAAATATAAACCGACCTCAAAAAAACAATAAACCCTCTGCAATATTAAACATCGACCTAGAAGTTCTAGACCCACGAAGAAAATGAAAATATCCAATGTATGTCAGATTGTGAAATTCGCGTTCAAATACTTTTTTTACTGACCAAATTATTCGATTTTTTTTACGCAATACAAAAAAAAAAAGAAAATTCAGCGTGGACCAGATTGACGCGCTCCCCATTATTTATTGTTCATGCAGTCAGGATACACCCTCTATAGATAATTATTGTGTAATTTATCTGCAGCAAAAAAGAAATTGCTCAAAAAGCAGTAGTACCAGTATGCAAATCAAGGAGCCGAATGAACGGCTTTCTTACGGATGCATCCAAAAGATCCGTTCACGAACGACCCACCACTACAAACTGCTGGCTTCCCAGCGACATGTTTGTTGTTCGAGATGCAGGATTAGCCACAGTATGTCCTAGGCGACTAGCTAATTGTTTAGGTTTGACTAGTCCAACAATCCTCATAGTTATATGTTCCTAATATGTTAGTTACCATTTGCAGATACGTAATTTACTGCACGAGAAGGACTTCAAATCAGCCCGCAAGGTAAGTAACGTTATCAGTTAGCTAACTACTGTAAACAAATCCCAGTTGGTCTTACTCGCTAGCTATGCTAACAGTATCCTCCAAATATTTACCATAATTTGGGAAAATTGTATTTGAAAGTACAGATAACGTTATTACCCTTTGCTAATAGCCATAGTACTTCTAAAGTCAATAATTTGCATGAACGTCTCAAAGTTTGCCTTGGACAGTCAGTAGTAAGATCGCTAGCAGCAATGGCTAACCAACTTCTGACCTCATTGTCCTTTCCTTGCTTGTCAGCTAATGCCTAATGGCCTACAGCCGTGATGAATACAAAATCAATTATCTCTTTCAGGGGCCACACTGAAAACCAAGTAGCAGGCAGACCCACATTATCTGGCACCACCATCATAATAATAGGTTAGATAATTACAAGTGTGTGACTTACTGTCGAGTTGAAGACCATCACTTCGGAGGACCGCATCACCAGGTAACTACAACAAAGATGGGGAACAATGCAATCAAAGCCCATTTGGAGAACTCACAGAAGACTGGGATCTTTCAGCTGACAGGGAAAGGTCTTCCCGAGGTAACAGTCATATACACACACACACAGAGCACATCCTATAGTCTGACTGTTAAAATGTCCACACTCCACAACAGCCTTATAACGGGTGCTTTGTTTATTTAGCTGAATTCCATTCAGTTGTGGTTTTTGTCTTGGACGGTTTGAAAGTATGTATTTTTTTGCCGCTAATGTATTTCAGTTCCCAGAGGAGCTCCAGAGGTTGACTGGAAACCTGCGGACTGTAGATCTGTCCTCCAACAAGATCGAAGTGCTACCTGCTGCCATAGGAAACTTCCTTCAGATGAAGAGTCTGACTTTAAACTGTAATAAACTCAGTAAGTGGTTGTTGCATCCTCAACGTTACCGTCTGTCATACGACAGCATCTGTTGACAAATTTT
This sequence comes from Oncorhynchus mykiss, assembly GCF_057628025.1. Lineage (NCBI taxonomy): Eukaryota > Metazoa > Chordata > Actinopteri > Salmoniformes > Salmonidae > Oncorhynchus > Oncorhynchus mykiss. The sequence continues at coordinate 40,906,969 of NC_143040.1, forward strand.
CTAAACTTTGCTTTTACTGAATAATGAATGACCATTACTGGCATTGGTTATTTATGTGCGTTCATCTGCTTCAATCAATCTCTTTAGCTAGGCTATGAATTAAGTGTGTGTGTGTGTGTGTTTTGTGTGTACACAGCAAGTCTCCCAGATGAAATTGGAAAGCTGAAGAAACTAGAGACTCTTATGCTGAACGGGAACCACCTGACGCAGCTCCCTATCACTGTAGGACAGCTGAAAGCGTTGCGCACCCTCAGCCTGTCAGGGAACAAATTCCGGGAGTTTCCTGCTGGCCTTGGCTCCCTACGACACCTGGACGTTCTGGACCTGTCCAGGAACCACATCCAGGCGGTGCCTGCTGAGGTGGCGGCCTTGCAGGCCATTGAGATCAATCTCAACCAGAACCAGGTAATCAGGTGTTTATTGGTGCATCTCAAATAGCACCATATTTATTCAATCAATCACATTTATTTATAAAGCCCTTTTTACATCAGCCAATGTCACAAAGTTCTGTACAGAAACCCAGCCTAAAACCCCAAACAGCAAGCAATGCAGATGTAGAAGCACGGTGGCTAGGAAAAACTCCCTTAAGTCTAGAACCTAGAGAGGAACCAGGCTCTGAGGGGTGGCCAGTCCTCTTTGGCTGTTCCGGGTGGAGATTATAACAGAAAATGGCCAAGATGTTCAAATGTTCATAGATGACCAGCCGGGTCAGATAATAATAATCACAGTGGTTGAAGAGGGTGCAACTGGTCAGCACCTCAGGAGTAAATGTCAGTTGACTTTTCATAGCCGATCATTCAGAGTTAGAGACAGCAGGTGCGGTAGAGAGAGAGTCCAAAACAGCAGGTCTGGGACAAGGTAGCACGTCCAGTGAACAGGTCAGGGTTCCATAACCACAGGCACAACAGTTGAAACTGGAGCAGCAGCATGACCAGGTGAACTGGGGACAGCAAGGAGTCATCAGGCCAGGTTGTCCTGAGACATGGTCCTAGGGTTTATCTCCTCGTGAGTGAGAAATAAATAAATATATACACTTAAATTCATAAATATTGGAGGCTGAGACAGGAGGGGTCGGGAGACACTGGCCCTGCCCGACGATACTACCGGACCAAACAGGCAGCACATAACCCCACCCACTTTGCCAAAGCACAGCCTCCACACCACTAGAGGGATATCTTCAACCACCAACCTTACTACCCTGAGACAAGGCAGAGTATAGCCCTCAAAGATCTCCTCCACGGCATGAACCCGAGGGGGGTGCCAACCCGGATAGGAAGATCACCTCAGTGGCTCAACCCACTCAAGTGACGCACCCCTCCTAGGGACAGCATGGAAGAGCACCAGTAAGCCAGTGACTCAGCCCCCGTAATAGGGTTAGAGACAGAATCCCAGTGGAGAGAGGGGAACTGGCCAGACAGACAGCAAGAGTGGTTCGTCGCTCCAGTGCCTTTCCCTTCACCTTCACACTCCTGGGCCAGACTACACTCAATCATAGGACCTACTGAAGAGATGAGTCTTCAATAAAGACTTAAAGGTCAAGACTGGGTCTGCATCTCTCACATGGATTGGCAGATCATTCCATAAAAATTCATCTCTATAGGAGAAAGCCCTGCCTCCAGCTGTTTGCTTAAAAATTCTAGGGACAGTAAGGAGGCCTGCATCTTGTGACTGTAGCGTACGTGTAGGTATGGATCAAATCGGACAGATGGGTAGGAGCAAGCCCATGTAATGCTTTGTAGGTCAGCAGTAAAACCTTGAAATCAGCCATAGCCTTAACAGGAAGCCAGTGTAGAGGCTAGCACTGGAGTAATATGATCACATTTTTTGGTTCTAGTCAAGATTCTAGCAGCTGTGTTTAGCACTAACTGAAGTTTATTCTGTGCTTTATCTGGGTAGCCTGGAAGGTAGAGCATTGCAGTAGTCTAATCTAGAAGTGACAAAAGCATGGATTAATTTTTCTGCATCATTTTTGGACAAAGTTTCAGATTTTTGCTATGTTACGAAGATGGAAAAAAGCTGTCCTTGAAATATTCTTGATATGTTCGTCTAAATAGAGATCAGGGTCCAGAGTAACGCCGAGGTCTTTCACAGTTTTATTTGAGATGACTGTACAACCATCAAGATTAATTGTCAGATCCAACAGAAGATCTTTGTTTCTTGGGACCTGGAACTAGCATCTCTGTTTTGTCCGAGTTTAAAGTACAACATTTGCCGCCATCCACTTCCTTATGTCTGAAACACAGGCTTCCAAGGAATGCAATTTTGGGGCTTCACCATGTTTCATCGAAATGTACAGCTGTGTATTCCCTACATTTACATTTTAGTCATTTAGCAGACACTCTTACCAGAGTGACTTAGTGACTGTATTTATCTTAAGACAGCCAAATATCTCAGTCATAGTAAGTACATTTTTCCTCAATTAACTTGCTATCAGCAAAGTCAGTGCTAGTACGGGGGGGATCAGGTGCGAAGTTCACAAAAGGAGATGAGGGGTGCTTTGAGATTATTTAAGACACTATTTGAAGAGGTAGGGTTTCACGTTTTCAGAAGATGGGCAGTGAGTCTGCTGTCAGACCAAGGTATCGGAAGTGGCAGAATGGAGTACTCTGGGTTTGAGCATAGCCTGAAGGTAGGGAGGGGCTGTTCCTCTTGCTGCTCCATAGGCAATTACCATGGTCTTGTAGTGGATGCGAGCTTCAACTGGAAGCCAGTGTAGTATGCGGAGGAGCGGGAGAACTTGGGAAGGTTGAACACCAGGTGGGTTGCGGCGTTCTGGATAAGTTTCAGGGGTTAGATGGCACAAGCTGGGAGCCCAGCCAACAGCGAGTTGCCTTAGTCCAGGCGGGAGATAATAAGTACCAGGATTAAGACCTGCGCCACTTCCTGTGTGAGGTAGGGTTATACTATACAGATGTTGTAGAGCATGAACCTGCAGGAGCGATTTACTGCTTTGATGTTTGCAGAGAATGTCAGGGTGTTGTCCAGGGTCACGCAAAGGTTCTTTGCATTCTGGGAGGGGGACAGCGTGGAGTTGTCAACCGGGATGGAGAAGTCTTGGACCGGGCAGGCCTTCCACCCGGGGGGAAGAGCAGCAGCTCTGTCTTGTTGGGGTGGAAGGGCTGACATCCAAGCTAAAATATCTGCCAGGCACGCAGAGATGCGTGTCACCACTTGGGTGTCAGACGGGGGAAGGAGAAAAGTAGTTGAGTGTCATCTGCATAGCAATGATAAGAAGGACCATGTGAGGATTTGATGGAGCCGACTGACTTGGTGTATAGAGAGAAGAGGAGAGTGCCTAGAACCAAGACCTGGGAGACACCAGTAGTGAGAGTACGTTGTGCAGACACAGATCCTCTCCATGTCACCTGGTAGGCGCGGCCTGCCAGGTAGGATGCAATCCAAGCATGTGCAGAGCCTGAGACGCCCAGCCCTGAGAGGGTGGAGATGAGGATCTGATGGTTCACAGTATTAAAGGCACTGTGAAGCATCAAACGGAGAGAGTCCGCTTTGGCAGTGTGGAGAGTCTCCGTGACCTGGAGAAGAGCAGTCTTGGTTGATGTACCGTCTTGAACTGGTTAAGGTCAAGAAGATCGTTCTGAGAGGGATACCGAGAGAGTTTATCAGAGGCGGCACTTTCAAGTTTTTTCGAAAAATAAGAAAGTGATTCCGGTCTGTAGTTTTTGATGTCAGAGGGGTTGAGTGTTAGTTTCTTGAGGAAGTGAGGGATTTTGAAGTAAGAGGGGACGCAGCCAGTAGTCAGGGATGAGGAATGGGAGACGGTCTCTAGAGATGGTCTGGAGGAGGGGATGGGGCCAAGTGGGCAGGTTGTCAGGCTGACAGACTTCACAAGTTGCAGGATTTCATCTGGAGAGAGATCAAGGTATAAGGTTCTGTGTGAGTGGGACCGGTGGACTCAATAGGCTGAGTGAATGAGGAGCGGATGTCGTCTACCTACTTTTCAAAGTGGTTGACAAAGTTGTCCGCGTAGAGAGAGGGGGTGGATGATTAAGGAGTGGGGAGAAGGTGGAAAATAGTTTCCTAGGGTTAGAGGCAGAAGCTTGACATTTTGAGTGACATAAAGTGCCTTTAGCAGCTAATAGATATAGTGCACCAATTTTAACCAGGTACCTAATCTACAGTACCAGTCAAAAGTTTGGACATACCTACTCATTCCGGGGTTTTTCTTTATTTTTGACTATTTTCCACATTGTGGAATTTGTCAGATGTGGCAGGGCCTGCAAACTATTACAGGCTGCAAAGGGAAGCACGGCCGCTAGCTGCCCAGTGACACGAGCCTACCAGACGAGCTAAATCGCTTCAAGGCAAGAAACACTGAGGCATGAGAGCATCAGCTGTTCCAGACGACTGTGTGATCAGCCGGCGTGAGTCAGACTTTTAAACAGGTAAACATTCACAAGGCCGCTGGGCCAGACGGATTACCAGGACGTGTGCTCCGGGAATGTGCTGACCAACTGGCATGTGTCTTTACTGACATTTTCAACATGTCCCTGATTGAGTCTGTAATACCAACGTGCTTCAAGCAGACCACCATATTCCCTGTGCCCAGAGCACTAAGGTAACCTGCCTAAATGACTACAGACCCGTAGCACTCTCGTCCGTAGCCATGAAGTGCTTTGAAAGGCTGGTAATGGCTCACATCAACACCATTATCCCAGAATGGTCCAAACACACCAAGACAGTCGTGAAGAGGGCATGACAAAACCTTTTCTCCCTCAGGAGACTGAAAAGATTTGGCATGGGTCCTCAGATCCTCAAAGGTTTCTACAGCTGCACCATCGAGAGCATCCTGACTGGTTGCATCACTGCCTGGTACGGTAACTGCTTGGCCTCCGACCGCAAGGCACTACAGGGGATAGTGCGTACGGCCCAGTACATTACAGGGGCTAAGCTGCCTGCCATCCAGGACCTCTACACCAGGTGATGTCAGAGGAAGGCCCTAAAAATGGTCAAAGACCCCAGTCATAGACTTCTCTCTGCTACCGCATGGCAAGCGGTACCGGAGCACCAAGTCTAGTACCAAAACGCTTCTCAACAGCTTTTACCCCCAAGCCATAAAACTCCTGAACAGATAATCAAATGGCTACCCGGACTATTTGCTTGTTGTCCAGCCCCCCTCGCCAACTCATCTTTTACGCTGCTGCTACTCTGTTTATCATCTATGCGTAGTCACTTTAAGTATACATTCACATACATATTACCTCCATTAGCCTGACTAACCGGAGCCCCCGCACATTGACTCTGTACCTGAACCACCTGTATATGGCCTCACTACTATATGGCCTCACTACTGTTATTCTCACTGTCACTGACTTATCTATTGTTTACTTAATATTTTTTATTTTTTTAAAATTAAATAGCACTGTTGGTTAGGGCTTGTAAGTAAACATTCCACTGTAAGGTCTAAACCTGTTGTATTTGGCGCACGTGACAAACATTTGATTTGTAAATACATTTGAGAGAAGTAAGCTTTTTGTGCATATGGAACATTTCTGCAATCTTTTATTTCAACTCATGAAAGATGGGACCAACACGTTTTTATGTTTTTGTGCTGTGTATATAAATGATGATCCCAGATTTCAGTGGTGTCTGTGGAGGTGTCCACCTGCCAGAGGCTGAAGGTGCTGAGACTGGAGGAGAACTGTCTGGAGCTTACCTCCATCCCTGTGTCCATCCTCACCACCTCCCAGGTGTCCCTGCTTTCCGTGGAGGGCAACCTGTTCGAGGTGAAGAATATGCGTGACCTGGAAGGGTATGAGAAGGTGAGTCGTGAAACAGATGCTTGTTTCTTTGACATTCAGCCCGCTGCTAAATGAATGATCAAGGTTAAAGCAAGGAACAGTCAAGCTACTGCTCTATGCTGTCTTTAATATCGATTGTAAACAAAACAGCTCATGCGTTTTAAAACTCAACTGTTTTAAATATCGTTCCTCCCCATGGTTGACGTCATTTTTGTGAGCAGCGTAGAAACAAATACTGTTTCTAAAGTGGTGTTCTAGCTAAACAATAATGGGATTTCCTGTTCAATGTTGAGAAGGATCAACTGAAGAAAGTTGTGGTTCAGACTGCTATTCTTTTTTTAGTCATAATCCCTGCACTTGACATAATCTGTGGTCAAATATAGCCCCAACCATTAAATAGGACCACCTGCCTATTATCATACTCAAATTAGACCACCATTCAGTTCTTACTCAAAGGGCGTATCTTATAGTTCTCATTTTGTCTGTGGTGTCGCAGCCTCAGATGTGCCTATTTGTTCATCTAATTTGTTGTTTACCCCACAGTACATGGAGCGCTTCACTGCAACCAAAAAGAAATTTGCCTGAACAATAGAAAGAGAGCATCCCCCTGAGTCCAGCTTGTGATCTACCCTCAAGCACCCTCTCTAAGTGGTTGTGGTGTACTACAGTAAATATGGCTTCTGCACTGCTGCGGCAACAGGTTACAACGGAGAAGGACCACTGTAGAGAAGGACTGATCAGGAGCATGTTACAGGACTGCGTATGAAAACAACAGGACACCATTGATGGTGACAGAGAACTATGTGAACGATGGACAGTGCACTCACTTTAATGATATTCATAAATTGCATATTGAATACTTAGCTATTAATTTCTGACCGAAATGTTGTCTTTAGTTATTTAACCGAAGCAGGTTATGCTTGTAGTACATTCGTGGCCAAAAGTTTTGAGAATGACACAAATATTTATTTTCACAAAGTCTGCTGCCTCAGTGTCTTTAGATATTTTTGTCAGATGTTACTATGGAATACTGAAGTATAATTACAAGCATTTCATAAGTGTTAAATGCTTTTATTGACAATTACATGAAGTTGATGCAAAGAGTCAATATTTGCGGTGTTGACCCTTCTTTTTCAAGACCTCTGCAATCTGCCCTGGCATGCTGTCAATTAACTTCTGGGCCACATCCTGACTGATGGCAGCCCATTCTTGCATAATCACTGCTGGGAGTTTGACAGAAATGGTGGGTTTTTGTTTGTCCACCCGCCTCTTGAAGATTGACCACAAGTTCTCAATGGGATTAAGGTCTGGGGAGTTTCTTGGCCGTGGACCCAAAATATTGATGTTTGGTTCCCTGAGCCACTTAGTTATCACTTTTGCCTTATGGCAAGGTGTTCCATCATGCTGGAAAATGCATTGTTCGTCACCAAACTGCTCCTGGAAGGTTGGGAGAAGTTGCTCTTGGGGGATGTGTTGGTACCATTCTTTATTCATGGCTGTGTTCTTAGGCAAAATTGTGAGCCCACTCCCTTGGCAGAGATGCAACCCCACACATGAATAGTTTCAGGATGCTTTACTGTTGGCATGACACAGGACTGATGGTAGCGCTCACCTTGTCTTCTCAGGACAAGCTTTTTTCCGGATGCCCCAAACAATCGGAAAGGGGATTCATCAGAGAAAATGACTTTACCCCAGTCCTCAGCAGGCCAATCCCTGTACCTTTTTATAGAATATCAGTATGTCCCTGATGCTTTTCCTGGAGAGAAGTGGCTTCTTTGCTGCCCTTCTTGACACCAGGCCATCCTCCAAAAGTCTTCGCTTCACTGTGTGTGCAGATGCACTCACACCTGCCTGCTGCCATTCCTGAGCAAGCTCTATACTGGTGGTGCCCTGATCCCGCAGCTGAATCAACTTTAGGAGATGGTCCTGGCGCTTGCTGGACTTTCTTGGGCGCCCTGAAGCCTTCTTCACAACAATTGAACCCCTCTCCTTGAAGTTCTTGATGATCCGATAAATGCTTGATTTAGGTGCCACCCTTTTTGTGCAAAGCAATGAGGATGGCACATGTTTCCTTGCAGGTAACCGTGGTTGACAGAGGAAGAACAATGATTCCAAGCACCACCCTCCCTTTGAAGCTTCCAGTCTGTTATTCGAACTCAATCAGCATGACAGAGTGATCTCCAGCCTTGTTCTCGTCAACACTCAGACCTGTGTTAACGAGAGAATCACTGACATGATGTCAGCTGTTTTTTTTGGTGGCAGGGCTGAAATGCAGTAGAAATGTTTTGGGGGATTCTGTTTATTTGCATGGCAAAGGGGGACTTTGCAATTAATTGCAATTCATCTGATTTCTCTTCATAACATTCTGGAGTATATGCAAATTGCCATCATACAAACTGAGGCAGCAGACTTAGTGAAAATTAATATTTGTCATTCTCAAAACTTTTGGCCACGACTGTACATTGTGCTAAAATGGTCTCTACTGGTGCAGCGGTCTAAGGCACGGCATCTCGGTACTAGATGTGTTCCTACAGACCCTGGTTCGAACACGGGCTGTATCACAACCGGCCATGATCGGGAGTACAATAGGGCGGCGCGCAATTGGTGCAGCGTCGTCCGGGTTGGGGGGGGGTTGGCTGGGGTAGATTGCCCAAGTCTTACTTTTTTGTCTATAAGAGACGGTGCCGGTGGGGAACCAGTTGAATGAAAGCTGTAGTACAGAGTTACAGAATGTCAAAGCAGTGCACTACATAGACCCAGAATGAGAGAACTCCTTTATGCACAGAGGCTTGCTTATTCTGTGGATCTGGAATGGGCAGCCCAAGTTTTCTAGGGTCCTGGTAATTTATTTTCAGTTGAGGAAGGTTCCGCATCGGCAAGCCGCACACACAACACGCGGGACCAGAGCTTATTTTTTTTTTTATGCTGGGAAAGAATGAAGAAAAGCACAGCGTTTAATGTAAACCAATCCATTCGACTCTTAGCAAGCATACTCTTTTATTTAATTATTCAATTATTGCTAGTCTTATTATTTGGACTTGATTTGTATTATTTATTATCTTCAGTTTCTGTTGAACACATCCTCACAATTTTTCTAATTTAACTCTAAATAACTTGTCATTGTTTTTTGAAAGTGTGATCATATCAGATAAACACAAAATATGACCACCTCTACTTTTCTCATTTTGACCCGCAAACACGTGTTAATGGATCCTCTTCACATTATTTCGTCTGACAAGGGCCTCTGCATCTCAACCTGTATTACTAGATTGACAACAACCTCAGAGGTCCTTTCTATGAAGGAGGAGCTCCAGCAGGCTGTCATTAACAAGAAATATAACTTAACATCAGGTGTATGTATGGAAGTGAACTGTAACAGAATACTCTCCATGAGTTATGCCAATATACTGTACTAACAGATTTACCTAACTTTAATGTTTCCTTTTACTGCATTTATTAATGTTTCTATTTAATATTTCAATTGAGTTTGTTTCCTTAAATCGGATTCGATTTTGTTGCCATCCTAGCTTTGTGCGCGTGTACAGTAAAAAGATCACTTCACATTAGATTGTCACAACCTTATTTTTGTGTACTACTTGCAGTAACCTAATATACTCTGCAACTCATTACAAATTTTCCCATTAAATACAATTGCTTTTACAATTGCCTTTGTCTCTGTAGGTTCAATAGGTGTTACACGAACAGATTTCTCACTAGGCGGCAGTCATGCACATTGACATTCCTCAGGACACTGACCGTTTTGTCCAGAGGCTTATTCACTACGATAATTCTGTTGCAAAACGTTTTTCTAACGGAAGCAAACGGGGGATCTAACTCAATTTGTCCAATGGAAACTCGTTTTCGTTATACTTTTGGAGTAAAGGATTTATGTTGCAATTCAACCGACGTAATGAATACACCCTGATGTAGTAGGAGGCTAGAAAAACAACGTGTAAATCACCATAGACGGAGTCCACGTCAACTTATCTGAAGAAGTGTGGTCGGTTACTTAATGAGGGAAAAGAAAACAACATATACTTTGTTTATCATCCCGGACAGGACTTTACTGGTATTTCGGTCTTGGTGAATTGTATCAGCGCGCCTGGTTGAATTGTTCCCTATAAATCTCAAAGTAGTGACTTTCTAGTGCGGAAACCTACTTTGGAGTCACTCCCCGAAGGGACATGTAGCTCAGGGCTTCGACTGTTCAAAACTTCGGAATTCGTAGATTTGTGAATAAGAGGCTCAAACTGTGAACCAGATGTTGAAAAGATGACCATTTATCTTTGGATCATACTCTTGGCACAAAGTAGTAGAGCAATCCATGGTAAGTTTGAGTAATTATCCCTTGACTGCACGACTACTTATCAGAAATGTCTAATTAGGTTATACTTTGATTAGTTTATTGAACTCCGTTTCGCGTATATGTTTGTCAACAACGATCGATGTTATTTCAGTGGTCGATAGTCCAAAACAAGGGACCAAGTCCACCGCTTAGGTTTTCTGCACACAATTGAGTGCTAGTGTAGGGGTTTCTCTTTCCAAATGTTACAGTATGACTTGTAACAACGTTTTTTAAATAGGGCACAATAACAAGGGAAGAGTCTAATCGTAGCCAGGGATCGGCACATATTTCTTCCTAAGATTAGGTAATTTGCTTATTCCCCATCCAGACCTGGGTCCAAAACTTTCGGACAAATACTCAAGTATTTGAGATGTTTATTTGATTTTCGGCTTTGCTTTTTTGGGACTATTATATTGGCTCCAAATATTTAAAAGGGACTATTTTTTACATAAGCCTAGCAGGGATCATCAACTAGATTCAGTCGCGGTGTCGATTTGTTTTCTGGAGTGGGTGGTCGACATAATTACAAATATTTTGTAGACTGCAAAAATACCAAACAGATATAATGTTTGACTAAAACATAATCATTTCAAACCTTGCTTACATGTGTATAAGATCACGTGCCTATCTATTATGAGTGGGAATACTTGGTAACAGATTACTTAAATTAAAATCACTTGGAGCTGATTTCCTGGTGTTTTTACAGTCTTATGCCCCCCCCCTCCCCAATTGTAAAAAAAAAATGTGTGTATATATATATATTTTTAACATGGGGGGGGGGGGCAAATTAATCCACCTGGGGGCCAAATGCCGGTTGCCAGTTAGGGAGCCCTGGCCTACAGTATGCATTTGACCCAAGTATTTTCCATAGGCCTGTCTAGGCTATTTGACCCAAGTCTTTCCCCACCCCCACTCCCCTTTTAAATGAATATAGTAGTGAAATCAGTGGTCTGGACATTCAATATAATGATAACGTTCACTCTGCTTGTAGAATTTAAGGTAGTGCTTCATTTACCTGCTTTTAGCAACACAAATGTATTGCTCCAAACTGTATAGGGTTGCACAAAAACAGTCAGCGGGAAACCAGAAATGAAATACAATTCCATTTCAACTCACTGTGCAGGTGGGCAGAACGCTTGGTCATTATGATGGGGGGAATTTGAGACAAAATATCTAAAAGATCATATTATTCAACAGACTTTTCAAACATGGGTCTGATGTAGACCAACTTCCTCTCTGCTTACCTCTTGTCAAAATAAAAGTCCTGCACGTGTGCCATTTGTGGACACAAATTGAATAACTTGTGGGGACTTTTATTTTGTGGGGGACTTTTAAAGCAAAGGCTTCTTTTTTTTTGTCAAGCAGATGGAAAAGGGGTTTAGAAAACATCTACCAGATAAAGTCTTAAAATGCATTAGAAATACATCAAAACACATTAATGTTGAGGTAAAAGACCGCTGCCAACTACTATCTACACTTGGGCCTGTATTTACTTTAGGATAACATATCTGGCTTCTGTACATTTAAGAAACATTGCGCTCTGTCTTGTAATTCCATTTCCAAAAACCCACATATCTGTCAGATATATTTTATAATTTCTCTCACTGAGGAGGAGGGTGGATAATGAAAGTTCACAGAAGTAACAAGTAAAGTTAGATATACCAACAGTGAAGAGGCGATTGCGGGATACTGGCCTTCTAGGCAGAGTTGCATAGAAAAAGCCATATCTCAGACTGGCCAATAAAAATAAAAGATTAAGATGGGCAAAATAACACAGAAGGCCAGCATCCCGGAGTCGCCTCTTCACTGTTGACGTTGAGACTGGTGTTTTGCGGGTACTATTTAATGAAGCTGCCAGTTGAGGACTTGTGAGGCGTCGGTTTCTCAAACTAGACACTAATGTACTTGTCCTCTTGCTCAGTTGTGCACCGGGGCCTCCCACTCCTCTTTCTATTCTGGTTAGAGACAGTTTGCACTGTTCTGTGAAGGGAGTAGTACACAACGTTGTATGAGATCTTCAGTTTCTTGGCAATTTCTCACATGGAATAGCCTTCATTCCTCAGAACAAGAAAGACTGATGAGTTTCACAAGCAAGGTATTTGTTTCTAGCCATTTTGAGCCTGTAATCAAACCCACAAATGCTGATGCTCCAGATACTCAACTAGCCCTAATGAAGGACAGTTTTATTGCTTCTTTAATCAGAACAGCAGTTTTCAGCTGTACTAACATAAGTGCAAAAGCTTTTTCTAATGATCAATTAGCCTTTTCAAATGATACACTTGTGTTGTGCTCTCCTTTTTATTTATTTTTTAAGTGTTCCACTCCTCTAGCCAGCACCTCGCCTAAATAGGTGTTTCTTTCACCTCAACTTGGATAGCAAACACAACGTGCCATTGGAACACAGGAGTGATGGTTGCTGATAATGGGCCTCTGTACGCCTATGTAGATATTCCATAAAAAATCAGCCGTTTCTAGCTACAATAGTCATTAAAAACATTATCAATGTCTACACTGTATTTCTGATCAATTTGGTGTTATTTTAATGGACAAAACATGTGATTTTTTTTCAAAAACCAGGACATTTATAAGTGACCCCAAACTTTTGAACGGTGGTGTACATGTTTTTGCTGTTTGTTCTTTTGTTATAGAACTGAAAAGATTTGAGTCTTGGTTTATCTCCATTTTGGATGGGTAGCTTTTGTGTTGTTCAGTGTGTGCCAATTTTCCCAGAAGTGGTTCGATTCTTCAATTACACTGAGCTGATTGATTTATTTAGATTTTTTCTCAGTGGAAAAAGTAGCCAATTGTCATACTTGAGTAAAAGTAAAGATGCCTTTAATAGAAAAAGTCACCCAATAAAATACTACTTGAGTATAAGTCAAAGTATTTGGTTTTAAATATACTTAAGTATCAAAAGTATAAATAATTTCAAATTCCTTATTAAGCAAACTGGACCATTTTATTTTTTATCTGTGAATAGCCAGGGGCACTCTCCAACACTCAGACATAATTTACAAACAAAGCATGTGTTTAGTGAGTCCGCCAGATCAGAGGCAGTAGGGATGACCAGGGTTGTTATCTTGATAAGTGTGTGAATTAGACAATCCCCAGTAGGCCGTCATTGTAAATAAGAATTTGTTCTTAACTGACTTGCCTAGTTAAATAAAGGTTACATTTGAACTGTTAAAAAAATTACATTATTTTCTTTTGGAATGTAGTGAAGTAAAAGTAGTCCAAAATAATACAGATACCCCAAAATACGACTTAAGTAGTACTTTCAAGTATTTTTACTTAAATACTTTACACCACAGTTTTTTCTTAGTGTATTTCTTTGTTTTAGTGTTCCACCAAAGTGAAGGCGTAGGCCCAGGTTTTCTGTGTTTTTGGTTGGCTCTGTTTCTCAATGTGTTTCTTAGGGTTTTGCATTCTTCATCAAACCATTTGTCATTGTTCATTTTCTTAGGTTGTCTGCTTGACATTTTTAGATTTGATAGGGAAGCTGAGAGGTCAAATATATAGTTTAGACTTTCTACTAACAAGTTTACACATTCGCTATTGCAGTAAAACGTTTTGTCTAAAAGGGATTGGATTTGTTGTTGCCCAATTGTTTTTTTTTGTTAGGTTTCTACACTACTTTCATTCTATCTATAGCGTTTCTTAATACGACGTCTGTTTCACAAGTTTGGACAGTACAGTACAAAAAACTTTATTATAGTTCAGTAGAGTAAATAAAGTAGATTATAGTCCTGTACACTAGAGAAGAATAGAGTGGTTGTACAGTACACAGTAGAGCACACTACGGTATACTATAGTGTACTGTACTGAACTCTACTGTGCTGTTCATGTGAAACATTAACATCCTATGATTGATTCAGATTTGGTCCGGACCAACCAAATTTGGTCTTGTTTGATGGCGGAGCTCATTAAAATAATATCCAGTGTATAGAATAATTCCCAAATATTCAAAAGATGATATTGCATATTTCTACCTTTTTTGTGTACGTATTTATGATACATCACCATGAAGAAAATGAAATTCATATCCCTTATGCAGCTCTGTGTAGTAAAGATCAGGGACCCATGATGAAATTATATTACGGCAATTCTGTTACCGAATGTAAATCCACGTCACTTACTGTAGTTCAATAACCAAAATATATTTTTATAACTCAAGCTTTCATGCCATACCTGACTCTCCATTATTTTTGCAGACATCTTTGAGTTGTAAGTCAGAGCAGATATTTAAGAGTTTTTGGAAAATGTGGTTACATAAAGAAAATTGATTTTTACAGAAATTCTGTGACCAAACTTTTACATCTGCACAGTTCTTCCAGTGAATGTGGTTTTGTGACATGTTCAGTTGTGTGGTTTCTTAAACGTTGAAATCAATGGTTTTTGTTTGGCATACATTTTAAGTGAAAAGTCAGCCGCGGCAATTGTTACCATGTAATATGCTTTACCATTTTGTCGGCTACCTTTTCAGGGGTATCCAGTTAGCTTTCCTGTAACGCTCACTACTGCTTGTGTGTTGGAATCTGACGTAGCCTTAGATCCCATCCATGATCTTTTCTTCCACACCATTTTAAAGTAGTGAAGGACGAAGTAGAAACAACCACAATGAGCTTAGGCTAATAATCAGTGACTCATTGAACTCTGGTGTGTCCTGACCTTTGACTTCTAGGACTCCTGTTCACCAAGAACCCCACCAACCTCACAGTAACCCAGGGCAACACGGCTCGCCTGGGTTGTTGCGTCGAGGGCCTGAGTGAGCCGGAGATCGTGTGGATGAAGGATGGGGAGAAGCTGTACAGCACAGACCAGATGTACATCCCCATCGAGCAACACCACTGGGAGACCTTTCACAGGTCAGCGCTTTGGTTCAGTCTCCTACTTCATTGTGAGAACATAATGTTGAACTTTTATCTTTTCTGTCACTCTGGCTCTTGTGGGAAGAGCAAGGATTGGTGAGTGATGCTTCAGTTTAGATTTCTAATCATTGTTTAGGCAGATGGGTATAGACAGTTCTACCAGATGGAGTAGAGTACCTAAGCACATAGAGAGATTGGATTTCACACTGCTGTAATCAGTGCATTTCACCAGAAATCATTTGGAGGCTGTTTTTGCAAAGCGTCATCATTATCGCAAGGAAACTAACCTTTCCTTGGAGTGTTGCAAAGCACTGAGCTCACCATCACCAGATCAGCTTCACAGGAGATTAGTAGATATCCAGTTAGCTGAAAAGTCAGAGAAAGTGCTTCTAAGTTTAATCATGAAGCTGGTCAAATAACATTAATTGTAGCTTAAAGCATTGTCTTTTTTTTATCCTTCAAAAGTCTTTGCTCTTGTGTGACTGGATTTAAGGCAGACTGACAACTTTACTGAATTTACACGAGCAGACTTTATCTGACTCAAATCAAATTGTATTAGTCACAGGCGCCGAATACAACAGTGAAATGCTTACTTACAAGCCCCTAATCAACAATGCATTTAAAAAAAAATACGGATAAGAAATAAAAGTAACAAAAAATTGATGGGCAGCAGTAAAATAACAAGTGAGGCTATATACAGGGGCTACCGGTACAGAGTCAATGTGGAGGCTATATACAGGGGCTACCGGTACAGAGTCAATGTGGAGGCTATATACAGGGGCTACCGGTACAGAGTCAATGTGGAGGCTATATACAGGGGCTACCGGTACAGAGTCAATGTGCAGGGGCACCGGTTAATTGAGGTAATATGTACATGTAGGTAGAGTTATTCAGGTGACTGCATAGATGATAACAACAGAGAGTAGCAGTGGTGTTAAGGGAGGGGGAGGGGGGGGGGGGATGCAAATAGTCAAATGGGTAGCCATTTGATTAGGTGTTCAGGAGTCTTATGGCTTGGGGGTAGAAGCTGTTTAGAAGCATTTTGGACCTAGACTTGGCGCTCCGGTAAACGCTTGCCATGCAGCAGCAGAAACAGTCTATGACTAGGGTGGCTGGAGTTTTTGACATATTTTTTGGGCCTTCCTCTGACACCACCTGGTATAGAGGTCCTGGATGGCAGGAAGCTTTGCCCCAGTGATGTACTGGGCCAGTTGCCGTACCAGGCAGTGATGCAACCAGTCAGGATGCTCTCAATGGTGCAGCTGTAGAACCTTTTGAGGATCTGAGGACCTGTTGGTTCCACTTTTCTGGGCTCTGTTGTTTACTTAACAAATAAGGAACACTCAATGTCTCCTATGTCAAAACCTGCATGTGCAGCTAAAAGAACAAGTTATTCTCAACACAAGGTTTCTGAGAACCTGTCTCGGCAGTATGCAAATCTGCCCTTGTTTCAGAGAAAAACAGACGCTGTCGCTCTCTCGCTATCACCCTCCGTCCCTTATCTCACCTTTTCTCACAGACGCGGGGCTGCGGGTTTTGGCAGAGAGCTAGACACAGACAGAGGCCTCAATATTCAGCTATACAGTGAGCATAAGTATAATGGCACGTAAGCAAATTAATAACTCCATAATCAATGGTGGGGGTATTTAGAAGACCCCCAAAATCAACTTTAACCCTTCAGACCCATGCCAAATATTTTCTGTCTCCTGAGGGGGAATAGGTTTTGCCATGCCCTCTTCACGACTGTCTTAGTGTGCTTGGACCAGGTTAGTTGGTGATGTGGACGCTAAGGAACTTGAAGCTCTCATCCTGCTCCACTGCAGCCCCGTCGATGAGAATGGGGGCGTGCTCGGTCCTCTTTTTCCTGTGGTCCACAATCATCTCCTTTGTCTTGGTTACGTTGAGGGATAGGTTGTTATTCTGGCACCACACGGCCAGGTCTCTGACCTCCTACCTATAGGCTGTCTCATCGTTGTCGGTGATCAGGCCTACCACTGTTGTGTCATCGGCAAACTTAATGATGGTGTTGGAGTCGTGCCTGGCCGTGCCGTCATGAGTGACCAGGGACTACAGGAGGGGACTGAGCACGCATCCCTGAGGGGCACCTGTGTTGAGGATCAGCGTGGAGGTTGTTGTTACCTACTCTTACCACCAAGAGGCTCAACATCAGACCTGGGTTTAAATACTATTTTAAATCTTTTAAAATACTTAGTGTTTGCTTTAGCCTGCCTGAAATGCCATATAGGTGGGTTTTGCACTTCTGTGAATTTCTATTCGGTCAAATTGCAATGGGTAAGCTTAATCAAGTGAATTATTTCAGATCGTTTTTTAACGCAGGTCTGCTAAATATGGCAGAATAGAACTTGCAGGTTTTGGGTGGTGTTGGGGGGAGGTTTAATAATCGGCTTGGGGAGGCTTTATCCCTGTCAGAAATAGAAAAAAAACTTTAAATAACATGGCTGGAGTGGAGACAGCAAGGGGTCTACCCTTACCGTAAACCAGACCCCGAAGAGGGGATTGTAATGCAGTCATCTGCATCTGTCTGTGAGTTACGTAAAGCTGGAGGCAGACTGCTGGACCTGCTGGTAAAGTGAACTTGCATCGCCATTGGTAGCCGTTTCTGTTCATCTCATGCACTGAAGCTCGAAGGTCTTCAGTTTGATCTCTCTAAAGTCTGAAAAAATGTTCCTGTTTCCTGCTCATCACACAGACACGAATGTCCTAGATACCAGGGACATTCACCGTATGCTGTGTCTAGTCTAAAGAACTAGAATGATGTGATAGAAATCATTCTACATTTATATCTATCATATTTCTATGGTCTAGTGACTTATCCTTCAATGGTTGGAGTGGTGAGTTTGGTGATGATTGGTGTCAGAAGTGGGCAGGGTTGGGGAGTAACAGATTACAAAAAAAACGGTAACTGTAATCTGTTACATTACCATCAAAAATATTGTAATACAATTAAAGATACTTTTGAAAAACTAGATGATTACTTTTAAATTCAGAAAGGATGTTTGTGGAAAAAAATATTTGACGCTTCTGTTTTCTCAATGACATTCAAATCAGCATTGAAAAAAGGCGCATATTTAAGTTTGTTCCACATGAGCGAGTCTGACCACAAGTCAGAGACCACTGTGATGACACATCAAATGTGTTTGATGGATCGCAGGAAAAGAGCAGGAATAGGCTTTTGTAGGCTACAGTCCAAGCTGTCTTCCAATGGTGCGACTGCTGTCGGCATCCAAAGATCATCCAACTTGAATAAACGCTTGGAGGTGAGGATGACAGCAGGGGTGTAGTGTACGGTGATACTGATATCACTTTTTATTGATATCTACATAGCGCATTGATGTGAATCACACTGCTGCTCTCTCATTTAGCTATGTGCGCCTTACGGATTGTGGTTGTTGTGGATAGCTGTTCACACATCTAAATGTGTATTTGAACCCAATAATGGTTGAATTCAAGAAGTTTAAACTGCCTACCAATCATTATTTTTTTTATCCAGTGGACAGCCAGTGACATGCGCTCATGCAACAGCTGCATAGTGCAGATCACAGCCTATGGAATAAAAATGGGGCTTTTATTGCTCAACAAATTCACGCTGATTATTATATATTTTTTTTAAATGCATATTCCTAATGGGCACATGCTCACACTCGCACACTTTTGATAGACTTAAATGGGCAATCTGTTGTTGCAACATTCATTTTTGGATGTATAAATTATATATCCTTTTGATTCTTGAAGAATATAACTTATAAATGCCTCATGAGCTTAGTTCAACTGTCACACTGCATGAGAACCCAAAATATAAGCTGGTTTTACTCCGTTTGTAAACATTGTAAATGTAAACAAACACTGTATAGCCTCATAACATGGTTAAAACAGTCCTTGAATCCATAGCAGTGTCTTAATCTGAGAGGGGTTACATTTCTCCAGGCCCAACCCTCAGCTTTTTACCAAAACAGAGGCGGGGCGTCCGTTTTGTTATGGTTTCCTCTGTGGATTTGCCCTTTAAACATCTGCATATTATCAAGATATTATAGTGTCCCCAACAAAAAGGTAAACAATAGGCCTATAGCAAATGCAAATAGCACTTTTCAGTAGTGACCAAGGCATGCCATTCCAGGTAGCATTTGTTTTTTAAGCCCAATCAGTCCTCCATGACAACAAAATCATAAACAACAGAGTAGGGCAGGCTAATAAGTCCTTAGTTTTGGGGTTAAGCTCAGATAAAGCAATTTGGCTAATCTATACTTCCATATTTCCAAGTCCTATTCTTGAAGATCAAGGGGTATAACATTTATTGGAATGACTGGAATTCTAATAGACCTTGGTTTTTTAATGTAAAGATATCATTTAATTGTATTATATGTAGTAGAAAGCGATGGGTTAGAAGAAGCCTACATAACCAACCCATAAATAAAATAAATAAAGTAAAATTGAATATCCATATATGGCCAGCTATGTAAACTTTTTAACATTGAACGACATGTATTGCAGGATAAATCTGTAACATACGTTTTTGTCTTCTAATGCCTCTTAAGGGGAAAGTAATCGAAAAGTAACTGAATTTAATCAGATTACAATTGGACAGGTAACTGTACTGAATTACGTTTAGAAAGTAATGTACCAAACCTATGAGTGAATATGACCTGTCAATGCTCACAGTGATTTCCTGAGTGACTCCTAACACAAATGCACAGTGTACTCCTGCCCCAAGCTAGTTCATTGATCCAATTAGTAAGGGTCCTACTCCATCTCTCAACATATTCTCAAGGGGTTATTTATCTTTGTTTTATTGTCCTTTTTCGTCTCCTACCCAATTTATGTGACGGGCTTTTACCTAAATGTGGCCTAATGGGTCTCGCCTCCTTTATCATTTTGAAATGTGCATTATTTAGCATCTCATGTAAAGTACTAGGGGGATCACTGAGTGTCTGTCTGTCCGGGTGGTTTCAGTGTGAAGTCTGTCCAGCAACAGGATGCAGGGAAGTACTGGTGTGAGGTAGAGTTCCATGGCTTGACCATCTCCTCTGAGCCCGCCTGGATAACAGTCGAGGGTAAATCAATCAATACATTTAGCCCTCTGTCTGTATGCCTGTGTCTTGGTAAATCCGTTTGAATTCGATACATTTTTGACAACATCCCTTTTGATTTAAACCAAACGTTCCATGCATGTTTGCCTATGGAAGAAGTGGTCAGAAAGTGACTCTTTGCACCTGAACGCCAAACAATTCAGGAGATAAAGGTGCTCAAAGTTGAGCCGTTTTTCATACCATGAGACTTCCAAGTCTTCATCACTGGAAAATATAAACGGTTGAATTTGATATCATGTAAAAGCTTCAAACAGGGCTGTGAAACTATTTTCCTTTAAGTTTGTTTTACCTTTTAACGGTTATTAGTAAAAATTCAGATTTTTAGTTATTTTTTTCTTCATATTTGCAGATGTTGTAGCTTACACCCTACTTTACATCTGAAGTGTTTGTGTTGTGCCCGCCATCGGTTGAGACACAACAAGCTCTTGAATACAGGGTGGGTGACCATTTTAATCCTAGAAATAGAATTAATAGAATGGAACTATCCCTGCAATTTATCTGGTACACCATTGAATTTTTTACTACCTCAAAGATGGCTGCTGGTCCACCCACCGTCTGTCAACTTAAATGGTCATGTGTATTCGATCTATATTTCTATGATTTTTGCTGGCTTTCCTATGGAGGGTTGACATAATTTAATTCCCATTCAAGTCAACATTCTCTGATGTGCGGACCTCCAACCGTCTTTGTGGTACCATTTTGAAAGTTGACATTTAAATGTAATAAAATGGGAATAGAATTTATCAGCCAAAACATGACAACAACCCTGTATTGGACCAATGGCGGGCACAACCCAAACACCTCAGATTATGTCAATTAGGGTCAGTCTAATCTACAACATATGCAAATGCACTTTGAAATTATTTTTTGTTGTTGATAAGTGACCATTTTTAAGCACCTTCTATCTCTTGAATGTTTTGGCATTCCGGCCCAAAAAGTCACTTTCTGAGCACTTCCACAATGGGCAAATATGTATGGAAGGTTTCGCTCCAATCAAAAGGGGTGCTCTCCCCATCCATCTCCAGGTGTCCCCAACTTTATACTTGAGCCCCAAGATGTAGCCACGTTCCCTATGGTGCCCTTTAACCTGACGTGTGCTGCTGTGGGCCCCCCGGACCCTGTGGAGGTGCTCTGGTGGCTGGGGGGAGTACAGAAGGGTGATGCCACCTCCTCGCCATCTGTACTCCGTGTTAACGGTGAGTCTCTACTGGGCTGTTTCTCTTTGGTCTTTCCTCAAATCCGTGCATCCTGTCTCCTCGCCGCCTTCTCAAAACACATTGGAGGAGAAGATCTGAGATGCCTCCCCTCAGACACTCAAATCACATTTTATTGGTCACATACACATGGTTAGCAGATGTTATTGCAAGTGCAGCGAAATGCTTATGCCTCTAGATCTGACAGTGCAGTAGTATCTAACAGGTAATATTTAACAATTCCACAACAAAATGCACACAATCTAGTAAAGGAATGGGATGAGAATATATAAAATACATGGATGAGCAGTGACAGCGCGGCTTAGATACAATAGATAGTAAAGGGTAGATAGTGAAGGATACAGTGTATATGTAACGGATGTGAAACGGCTAGCTTAGTTAGCGGTGGTGCGCACTAAATAGCGTTTCAATCGGTGACGTCACTTGCTCTGAGACCTTGAAGTAGTAGTTCCCCTTGCTCTGCAAGAGCCGCGGCTTTTGTGGAGCGATGGGTAACGATGCTTCGTGGGTGACTGTTGTTGATGTGTGCAGAGGGTCCCTGGTTCACGCCCGGGTATGGGCGAGGGGACGGTCTAAAGTTATACTGTTACATATATACATTTGAGATGAGTAATGCAAGATTTGGGAACATTTTAAAGTGGCATTATTAAAGTGACTAGTGTTCCATTTATTAAAGTGGCCAATGATTTCAAGTCTGTATGTAGGCAGCAGCCTCTCTGTGCTAGTGATGGCTGTTTAACAGTCTGGCCTTGAGATAGAAGCTGTATTTTTCAGTCTCACGGTCCCAGCTTTGCACCTGTACAGACCTCGCCCCCTGGATGGAAGCGGGGTGAACCAGTAGTGGCTCGGCTGGTTATTGTCCTTGATTTTTTTTTTGTTTGCCTTCTTGTGACATCGGGGTTTGTAGGTGTCCTGGAGGGCAGCTATTTTGCCCCCGGTGATGCATTGTGCAGACCGCACCACCCTCTGGAGAGACTTGTGGGCGGGGAAGTTGCCGTACCAGGCGGTGATACAGCCCGACAGGATGCTCTCAGTTGTGCACCTGTAGAAGTTAGTGAGGGTTTTTGGTGACAAGCCACATTTCTTCAGCCTCCGGAGGTTCAAGAGGTGCTGTTACGCCTTCTTCACAACACTGTCTGTGTGCGTGGACCATTTCAGTTTTGTCGGGGTTGTGTACAACGAGGAACTTAAAACATTCCACCTTCTCCACTGCTGTTCCTGATTTCAGGAACTGATGAAAGATGATTGAGAAATATCCTCTTGATTTAACAAGCCAGAAAATGACATATGAATCATATGTCTGATCAGACTGTTAGTGCTGTTAGTTCAATAAGGTGGACCGCCATCCGTCTGTTGTAAGAGCAACTCAGACATTAGTCATACTTTGCAAGGAAGGGATCATGGTTTTATGGCTTTCAAGCTGCTCTTAGAGATTTGTGCGTGAGTTGGAAATAGAACTGTTTTAATGGTAGAATGAAGCCAAAGGTTATTCTCAGTGGGTGGAACGCTAATGAAGGGCTTTCTTGCGCTTTCCTCTGAGGGTTTACACTCCGATGTTATGTCTATGCTATGCTGATGTCTACGAGTAAATACACAGTGCTTTTTTTGTCTATGGGCACAGCACTGTATGACGTGTTTTCTTGTTGGCTATAGATAGGGAAACCTGTAATGATTCCCCTTATCAGAAAGAACAAATGTTATGACTTGAGAGTGGAAATGCACTGTAATTGGTTGAGAACACGTACAAGTGTAAATGTTTGATACGTGTAGACACCAGCCAGTGGATTGTTCATTAGAAGTCTGATTCATTCCCTTCTCGTGATATGTAAGCCTTTCACCTTAGTGGCTCTCCTCCTTAATTTCCTGCTTATGTTTAGCTGGTTTAGTTCCTCTGTCCTATTTAACTGGCCCCAGGGCTCTGGTCAAAAGTAGTGCACTAAATAGGGAAGAGGGTGCCATTTGGGATGGATACAAAGACTTTGCTGCTGAGTTCTAACTCTGAGTCAGGAATGAAGTAGCCAGATACTCCACTTAACAGGTGCTGATGTTTTCCTATCTGGCTACCAGAGACTGATGTTTCCTTGGAATGTGAGAGTAACCAGATGCGTTCCCTGTTATGACCCTGGCATGTTTTTCTGTCAGTCAGTGGATGACTAACCAGGTAGTGGCCCTTATTGCCTGATATTGTTCACTGTACTGTACAGTACACACACACACACACTAACAATTGATTCTCATTCAAAATTCTATTTCCCTTACCCTTAACCTCACCTTTACCTGACTTGTAAACCTAACCCCTAAGCCTAAAATAACATTTTCCTTGTGGGGATGTGGGCATGTCCCCACTTATCCAAATTGTCCTTGTTTTACTATCCTTGTGAGGACTTTTGGTCCCTGCAAGGATAGTAAAATGCACACACACACACACACACACACACACACACACACACACACACACAAGCCTTCCTGTAACTGTGTTTGTCATGAAGGATTAGCTCAAGGAAAGTGAAACAAGGCTTAACAATGTCGGTCTAGGTTAGGAGTTATTCCTTGTGCACTCCCTGTGTTTCCGTGCTGTAGTTTCAGTAGCTGGTTTGTGCAAATTGGTGGTTTCGAAAACCCTTAGATCCTTATCCAAGTTAGGCGTGAATAAAATACAGTTTTTTTCAGTGCACAAGATGTCTAGGAAGTCTGGAGATGTGGCAATTTCACCATCGGTTGCCGCTGAGGTTGTGGAAATCCAGATGATACATTCCTATATATATATATATATATATATATATATATATATATATATATATATATATATAAGTAACCCACTGTGGTATGCATTTCATACTGTTCCCAGTGTGAAAATGACTCATTTACATGGGAGAAACAAACTGTTGGTCAGGCATAGTAGCAGGGGACTGGTTTAATTCACTCTTTTGGCCTCGACTGAACCCTCCCCTTTTTAAAGGGCTCTGGTTTGCGTACCTCACTTAACATGTCTCCCACCTCTGTTCCCTTTCCCTGTAGGTGTGAATAACAGCATCAAGTTCTACTGCGAAGCCAAGAATGTCAGAGGTATCTCAGTATCGCGAACAGGCACTGTGCACATTAAAGGTGACTAATTCATGAATATTCAGTGCTGTCATGTGTGACCAAGGCATTTGCTTTTCAAATTGAATATGCTGCCTGATGAAGACCGGGCTAGTCAATGCACATCGCAGGACGCTGCTGTCACTTAGCTCTTCTTGTCTGTGCAGAGTTTGATGTTAGTAAATCTAAATCCCCGTCTTTTTCTTTGACTGCAGTCCTCCCAGCAGCCCCTAAAGGTGTGCAGGTGGTCCACATGGTGGAGAACAATGTCACGCTGGCCTGGAGCCCAGGCTTCACCGGACACTCTGACCTGTCGGCCTGCACCATCCAGGTAAAGAATTGTATAATATTCTAATACTCCAGTCCCACAGGTAAAAAGGAATTAAACCGGCACAACTGAGATGGCTGGCCAGTGCTGTGGATTTGGCTAAATTCCTTCATCAAATAACCCTGTGACTGAATTCTTATATGTGGATGTTCAATAAAGCAGTCATGGAATATGCCAGCAAACTGACACACTCAGTCAGCAGTTAAATATATTTACGCATTTGTAAGAGATGTGGTTGTTGAAAGTCGTCTGTCAGTGCAATTTAGGATGGGAGTGACAACCATCAAAATTGAGATTCATGCCTTGGATCAATGCTTAGTCAAGACTGAGATAATGAAAATAGATATTTTTTTTGGGGGGGGGGGGGGCAGCGCCTTGAGTATTATTATTTTTCGTTCTTTGAATGAAAGAATTTGTTGACGAAAACATGAGAATTTCACCTCAAAAGATGGATGACATATCATGCATTTTTTTCCCACACGCTCTGACATTTGTCCTTGAACTTTAACCCTTATGGAATGTTTTCCTTCCTTCAAACCTCTTGCAGATTTCTAAGAACTCTGGGAGGAAGGTGGAACTTCTGGACCAGCGTGTAAAGGTTCCACCATTCCAACAGATCCTCAGTGGGCTGAGCTACTACTCCAACTACAGTGTTAGAGTGTGCTGTGACAATGAGGTTGGGACCTCCCTATTCTCTGGCTGGCTGGACTTTCAGACACCAGAAGCAGGTGGGCATCCAGCCAATAGAATACATAATGACATATCAGCTCTTTTGTTCATCAACTGTTTTTTTGTCATTGGATGCGCCCCAAATGTCACCCTATTCCCTATGCATTGCACTATTTATGGGCCCTCGGTCAAAAGTAGTGCACTACTTAGGGAGTAGTGCACTACTTAGGGAATAGGGTGCCATTTAGTATACACACATGGTCAACCAACCACTTCACCAGCTGGACATGAAAAGCACATGATGTTTCATGCAACAATATGGCAAGTGGCAACCTTATCACAATGGGAATATAACGTAATGCTTCATGTTTGTTGGCCCTCTGTGCCTCACAGCCGACTTTTCAAAGTTGTTACACTGTCAAAATACTAGAACATGAACTAAATCCTTTAACTTTTTATATAGGATGCGGTGTAATCTGATAGGTTTTAAATAAGGTTTGTTGTTGAGATAAGGTGTACATACATGCAGCAGAGTTTATGGGAGGGAGTCTGAGGGGAGCAGTGCAGTTGGGGTTTCTGGGGGTGACCTTGATGGTAAACTGGCAGTGCTGGACACAGGCCAGGACACAGGCCAGTTGATTCCAGTGCTGTTGGTACAATGAACCATTGTGCATGCCCTCAATCCAAATCAATGTGTTGCAGTGCTGAACTAAGGCCTGTTGCCTCAGTGTCCCCACACGCTGGTCAGGAATACCACTACAGGGAGACCATGGGCTCTCACTCTTAGAGATCAACCAATTTTTAGTGCTGTTAGGTGTGCTGTTAGGTCAAATACACTGATTGATTAGTGATTTCCCTCTCCTTGCAAATCTCTCCTGGGTTTTAGAACAGATGGTGTTTTAAATAATGAACTGCTTGATGGCAGTAGCACAAGTTTACAATGACCGCATTGACATACAGTACCAGTCAAAAGTTTGGACACCTACTCATTTAAGGGTTTTTCTTTATTTATACTATTTTCTACATTGTAGAATAATAGTGAAGAAATAAAAACGATGAAATAACATCTATGGAATCATGTAGTAAACAAAAAAGTGTTAAACAAATCAAAATATATTTTAGGTTCTTCAAAGTAGCCACACTTTGCCTTGATGACAGCTTTGCACACTCTTGGCATTCTCTCAACCAGCTTCACCTGGAATGCTTTTACAACAGTCTTGAAGGATTTCCCACATATGCAGAGCACTTGTTGGCTGTTTTTCCTTCACTCTGCGGTCCAACTCATCCCAAACCATCTCATTTGGGTTGAGGTCGGGTGATTGTGGAGGCCAGATCATCTGATTCAGCACTCCACTCTCCTTCTTGGTCAAATAGCCCTTACACAGCCTGGGGGTGTGTTGGGTCATTGTCCTGTTGAAAAACAAATGATAGTCCCACTAAGCACAAATCAGGTGGGATGGCGTATTGCTGCAGAATGCTGTTGTAGACATGCTGGTTAAGTGTGCCTTAAATTCTAAATAAATCACAGACTATGTCACCAGCAAAGCACCCCCACACCATCACACCACCTCCTCCATGCTTCACGGCGGGAACCACACATGCGAGATCATCTGTTCACCAACTATGCGTCTCACAAAGACACGGCAGTTGGGACCAAAAAACTCACATTTGGACTCATCAGACCAAAGGACAAATTTCCACCAGTCTATTGTCCATTGCTTGTGTTTCTTGGCCCAAGTAAGTCTCTTCTTCATATTGGTGTCCTTGAGTAGTAGTTTCTTTGCAGCAATTTAACCATGAAGGCCTGATTCACGGTCTCCTCTGAACAGTTAATGTTGAGATGTGTCTGTTTCATGAACTGAAGCATTTATTTGAGCTGCAATCTGAAGTAGTTAACTCTAATGAACTTATCCTCTGCAGCAGAGGTAACTCTGGGTCTTCCTTTCCTGTGGCGGTCCTCAAGAGAGCCAGTTTCATCATAGCTCTTGATGGTTTTTGCGATGCGCTTGAAGAAACTTTCAAGGTTCTTAATTTTACACATTGACTGACTTTCATGTTTTAAAGTAATGATGGACTGTTGTTTCTCTTTGCTTATTTGAGCTGTTCTTGCCATAATATGGACTTGGTCTTTTACCAAATAGGGCTATCTTCTGTATACCACCCATACCTTGTCACAACACAACTGATTGGCTCAAACGCATTAAGAAGGAAAGATTTCACAGATGAACTTTTAACAAGGCACACCTGTTAATTGAAATGCATTCCAGGTGACTTCCTCTTCTTTTTTTCACCTTTATTTATCCAGGTAGGCAAGTTGAGAACAAGTTCTCATTTACAACTGCGACCTGGCCAAGATAAAGCAAAGCAGTTCGACACATACAACAACACAGAGTTACACATGGAGTAAAACAAACATACAGTCAATAATACAGTAGAAAAATAAGTCTATATACGATGTGAGCAAGTGAGGTGAGATAAGGGAGGTAAAGGCAAAAAAAAAAGCCATGGTGGCGAAGTAAATACGATATAGCAAGTAAAACACTGGAATGGTTGATTTGCAGGGAAGAATGTGCAAAGTAGAGAGAGAAATAATGGGGTGCAAAGGAGCAAAATAAATAAATAAATAAAGTAGGGAAAGAGGTAGTAGTTTGGGCTAAATTATAGATGGGCTATGTACAGGTGCAGTAATCTGTGAGCTGCTCTGACAGCTGGTGCTTAAAGGTAGTGAGGGAGATGTGTTTCCAGTTTCAAAGATTTTTGTAGTTCATTCCAGTCATTGGCAGCAGAGAACTGGAAGGAGAGGCGGCCAAAGGAAGAATTGGTTTTGGGGGTGACCAGAGAGATATACCTGCTGGAGCGCCTGCTACAGGTGGGTGCTGCTATGGTGATCAGCGAGCTGAGATAAGGGGGGACTTTACCTAGCAGGGTCTTTGTAGATGACCTGGAGCCAGTGGGTTTGGTGACGAGTATGAAGCGAGGGCCAGCCAACGAGAGCGTACAGGTCGCAGTGGTGGGTAGTATATGAGGCTTTGGTGACAAAACGGATGGCACTGTGATAGACTGCATCCAATTTATTGATTAGGGTATTGGAGGCTATTTTGTAAATGACATCGCCGAAGTCGAGGATTGGTAGGATGGTCAGTTTTACAAGGGTATGTTTGGCAGCATGAGTGAAGGATGCTTTTTTTGCAAAATAGGAATCCAATTCTAGATTTAACTTTGGATTGGAGATGTTTGATGTGAGTCTGGAAGGAGAGTTTACAGTCTAACCAGACACCTAGGTATTTGTAGTTGTCCACATATTCTAAGTCAGAACCGTCCAGAGTAGTGATGTTGGGCAGGTGCAGGCAGCGATCGGTTGAAGAGCATGCATTTAGCTTTACTTGTATTTAAGAGCAATTGGAGGCCACGGAAGGAGAGTTGTATGGCATTGAAGCTCGCCTGGAGGGTTGTTAACACAAGGTTGTTAACACAACTCATGAAGCTGGTTGAGAGAATGCCAAGAGTGTGCAAAGCTGTCATGAAGGCAAAGGGTGGCTACTTTGAAGAATCTCAAATCTAAAATAGATTTTGATTTGTTGAACACTTTTTTTTGCTTACTACATGATTCCATATGTGTTATTTCACAGTTTTGATGTCTTCACTATTATTCTACAATGTAGAAAAAAAAGAAAAAAAACTTGAATGAGTAGGTGTGTCCAAACTTTTGACTGGTACTGTATACCAAATCTACCTTTTTTTTAATAATGTTCTTTATGATCAAATTTAAGGTGTTAAATGTATTCATTGACACTGCACCCCTGTGTGTTATTCCTCCCCAGTGCCCTCTGCTGCCCCCCGGAACCTGACATTTGACCTAACGGAGCAGCAGCTGTCCATGAACTGGGCGACCTTGGAGGACGATGAGCTGCAGGGGAAACTGAAGGCCTACAAAGTCCAGTGGAACCTGGGAGGAGAAGGACAGGTAGGATACAGCCTCATACAAGTGTATGTACACACTGGAGAGACAGTCTCATACACCTGTACACGCTGGAGAAATCTACCACACACCAGACAAGCCAAATGTCTTCAGCCTCCTGAGGTTGAAGAGGCGCTGTTGTCTTCTTCACCACACTGTCTGTGTGGGTGGACCGTTTCTGTTTGTCAGTGACATGTACGCAGAGGAACTTAAAAATGTCCAGTACTGTCCCATCGATGTAGATAGTCCACGATCATCTCCTTTGGTTTGTTGTTGTTGAGGTTATTTTCTTGGCACCACTTTCCCAGGGCCCTCACCTCCTTCTACCTGTAGGCTGTCTCGTCGTTGTTGGTAATCAAGCCTACTACTTGTGTCGTCTGCTAACTTGATGATCGAGTTGGAGGCGTGCGTGGCCACGCAGTCATGGGTGAACAGGGAGTACAGGAGGGGGCTGAGCACACACCCTTGTGGTGTTAAGGATCAGCATATAGATTTTGTTTCTTACCTTCACCACTTGGGGGCGGCCTGTCAGGTGGTCCGAGACCCAATTGCAGGGCCTTCTCAGTATTCAGCAGTTCCAAAGCATAATGTGTGTTGTGTAAAAACATTTAAAAGCCCAGCACTCCCTTGAAATGGAAGCTTTTTAAAAAAGTTTCTTCAACTCAAAGCATGTCTTATGTAGACCATACACACTGACATACTTTGGTTGTTGTGTTCCAGGAGGCTCTGTTCTTTAAAGAGAATGTGGCCCACCTGTCCGGTGGCGGTCGTTTCTTCAACGCCACCTTCCACGTGTCAGCGTGTACAGTGGCTGGTTGTGGGCCCTGGAGCCAGCCTGTACTGGTCATGCCCGCCTCAGGTCAGTGAGCCCCTCTCACTCTCCATTATAAGCCCTGTCACTCTAATTGTTTTAAAACCTATGTTCCAAATTTGAAGGTGACAGGGCGTTCTGCTGTATGTAAAGCCAGTTTGTAATTGTGTGTGTGTGTGTGTGTTCCACCAGCATTGGCAGCCCAGATGCAGAGAGGCCATGTGTGGGTGGGTCTTCTGTTGGGCCTGCTGGTGGCCACCATGGTGGGGCTTCTCTTGACAGTCCTAGTGCACCGCAGAGGGAAGGAGACACAGTTTGGGTATACTACCATTGTTCTCTTACTAGACCAGGCCAAAGCCTTTCAAATAAACATTATTTTCTGTTTAAATTAATTTGCATGGGCTGAAAGCAGTATTTCAATGAATACACTGACCTACTGTAAACAGCTGCCAGGTCCCCCCCCAAAAGTACACTGACTTTACATATAGGCCTACGGTCTGCAGTATTTACCAGAATCAGAGGCATTGTTTGAATACTTTGACTGCAGCCTACCTTCCTTTCATCCCTTCCTTAAAGTTATCACTGAGCTGACATGATTGGATGAGGGAAAGCAAGGTTTCCACTACATTCCTTTCACCAATTACCCCAAGGAAGGAAGAATGCATTTTTAGAAGTCTTCGAACAGGAGCAACTTTACTGCAAGGTTACTAAACCAAGGCAAAGCAGGAATAACAGTGCAGTCATAAAGTATTCAAACCAGGCCTCTGATTCTGGTAGATACTGCAGACAGTCGGTCTGCCGGCGCCCATACAGTATGTGAATGCAGGACTCTGCTTGTCATTGCAGGTCTGTCTTCAATCCCCCAGGGAATGAGCGCTTGGTGTCCTTCACTGCAGCCAGGTCATTCAACAGGACCTTCCCCGAGCTCCCAGAATCCAGCTGTAAGTAAAGTCAGTCGTGTTTGGCTTGCGGCCTCCACAAATAAAGGTGCCGCCCTCTGTTGACACTCTGTGCTTGTAGTCAGTGGACCTTGGTGGTGAGTAATGAATTAAATCGGTGTCTCCCACCAGTGGACAGTTTGGGTATCAATAACGATCTAAAGGCCAAACTGCAAGACGTCCTGATCCCAGAAAGACTACTGACCCTCGGACACATGTTGGGAAAAGGTTGGTGAGGGCTTCCTTGTGTACCGTTTCTATACAAACTAGCTCACACCCTTAAAAGTGTTGACTGAAAGTAGACCTGTTGAGAAAAAGATAATATGGTAGATGCTGGCGACTGCAAAGGAAAACATTTACTAACGTCTGGCATGGCCTATAATCATGACCGTGTATGGCTAAATAACAAGGCAGACCTCATGTCTGTGTTGTGATGTTTTGGAATATGTTGAATTGTAACCAAAGTGTTTATTGTCCCAGGATGAATGTGCCAGTGGTTTTTAATTTTCTGTGTTTGAGTAGGTGAGTTTGGCTCAGTGCGTGAGGCCTTCCTAAAGATGGAGGACAGTACTGTACAGAAAGTTGCCGTGAAGGTGCTCAAAAGTGAGTGAGCGACTATAGACTACATTTTCACTGCCTTTTTATATGAATGTGTACAGTCGGTGGATATTACATTGAAACAGATGAAAGTAGGCATGAACGTAGATTTCTTCCCATTTTGGAACTTCCTTTGTGTGCACACGCTTGGGCCTAATCATAGAATTACAGAATCCCTATTCATTTCAGAGGTACGCTGTAGGTCTAATAGTACAAATGTGTTGGTTAACTTTTAAAATGTATTATCTTTAAAAAAAAAAATGTTTTAATGTTGCATAAACACAACCAGTCATGATGTTTTCATCTGATTTTCAAACGGCTCCTATAATAAGCCTGGCTACCTGCGCACGTTTGTCCACTCTAAAAATATCTATATTCCAGCATCATTACAGTGTACTGTGCACCCGCCATTTGAATGGATAGAGACAGCTGTTACAAAACACCAGAAAGTGGAATGAATGATGATTTCGATTTGGAGATTTGTCAAAAATACTTAAACGTGTGTAACCTGAATTGATGCATCCACTGCTGTTTGCGTGCGTCTCAGTCTCGGCCACTCATCTCTGCCGTGGCAAAATGTCACTACATTGTCCAACCATACCGTATTTTGGAGCATACTTCCACACGTCCAGTCTCACATTTGTCATGACACTGACATGTGGTCGGGTAATGATACATAATGGTGTAATAATCTACAGTTCTTCTTGGCATCTTTTTAATTATTGTGATAGGCCTACCGGTAAAACATGAGTCTTATGGCGTGCCCCCACTATTTATTTTGCCAGAACTCCATACCGGCTTACTTTCACCCCTGATGTGAACTAATACGTCCTTGCAAGTCGTGATAACTTTTTGTTTTCCATCAGCGGATATCAACTCGTCATGTGATATTGAACAGTGCCTGAAGGAGGCTTCTCATATGAAGGATTTTGATCATCCTAATGTCATCCAGCTCATTGGTTAGTAGTGAAGAAAGAAACCCATGACTTAGGCCAACGTTTATTTCAATGAAATTCATGACAACTTTATTTATGAAAGGCATTGCCAGATTACAAATAATAATATATTCTACAAACGGGTACAAGTAGGCTACTTAGGATCAGAGAAAGAGTTGTAACTGTCATTACAGAAACTCAATGCAGTGAGTTGTTGATTATATTGAATATGTTTTGGTCCTCTAGGAGTGAGTTTGCACAGTCGCCCTCAGCAACGGTTGCCCATCCCCATGGTTATCCTGCCATTCATGAAGCACGGGGACCTTCACACATTTCTGCTCTTGTCCCGCCTTGGAGACGAGCCCTTTGTGAGTGCCCCCTAAACATTTTATACACACTTGTATGCATACTAAAATAGATACATTGAGTGTACAAAACATTAGCAACACATTCCTTAATATTGAGTTGCACCCCCTTTTGCCTTCAGAACAGCCTCAATTTGTCGGGGCATGGACTCCACAAGGTGTTGAAAGCATCCCTCAGGGATGCTGGCCCATGTTGACTCCAATGCGTCCCACAGTTGGCTGGATGTCCTTTGCGTGGTGGACCATTCTTGATACACACGGTAAACCGTTGAGCGTGCAGCGTTGCAGTTCTTGTCACACTCAAACCGGTGGGCCTGACACCTACTACCATATCCTGTTCAAAGGCTCTTAAAACGTTTGTCTTGCCCATTCACCCTCTGAGTGGCACACATACACAATACATGTCTTAATTGTCTCAAGGCTTAAAAATCCTTTTTTAACCTGTCTCCTCCCCTTCATCTACACTGATTGAAGTGGATTTAACAGGTAACATCAATAAGGGATCATGGCTTTCACCTGGACAGTCTGTCATGGAAAGAGCCGGTGTTACTAATGTTTTGTACACTCACCCTATAACACCATCTATAATACATTTCTGCCCAATGTGTGTCCAGAGGACTCCAGGTCTTCTACTGTTACATTTGACAGTTTACATACAATGTTTTAAATAATTTATTTATTTCATGTTATGGAACTAGAGGAAAGACCAGTTTGACCTGTGGGCCCAAATTATTATTTATTTTCATAGTAGACTTTTTGTATAGGTTCAAATCACGTTTTAGCAAAATGTTGCTGTCTCTCCCTTACACAGACCGTGTCACTGCAGATGCTCATACAGTTCATGTTGGACATCGCCCGTGGAATGGCGTACCTGAGCAACAAAAGCATCATACACAGAGATCTGGCTGCGCGCAACTGCATGTGAGAATCTACGAGCACAGTAGACTGTGGCTTTGTCCCAAATGGCACCCTATTCCCTGTAGGACCCTGGTCAAAACTAGTGTACTAAATGGGGAATATGGCAACATTTGAGACAGCAACCCGTCACTTTACTCTTTCCTAACTGGGACTCCCTCTGATATACTTTACACTGAATTTACTAGAGCGTTATCTTGCCTGTGGGTTAGATTGTGACCATCTCCTCTCCTTTGTTCATAGGCTTAGTGAAAACTTGACAGTCTGCGTGGCAGACTTTGGGCTGTCAAAGAAAATCTACAGTGGCGACTACTACAGACAAGGATCTGTCTCAAAGCTGCCTGTCAAGTGGATAGCACTGGAGAGCCTTGCTGACAATGTCTACACTACTCAGAGTGATGTGGTATATACAAAGATGGAAGCACCCTCATAGTGGTCACAGTACACACAAACTCGTATCTTCACTTTCTAAATGATGGTGACACTGTAGGGCGGGAATATTTCAGTTCGGGATCCCCATCTTGAAATCCTCTCTGTGAAAAGGATTACATTTGTGTTTTGTAATGCAATTCAATGCATCGTGGATAAGATGTTGATTTTGTTTCCAGACCAATCAATTTAATTTTCGAATTTTTAAACGATGTAGTGGCCACAGAAGTTCACTGACTGAGTCCCTGTTTAATAGATATGTTGA
The DNA here is from genome assembly GCF_057628025.1 of Oncorhynchus mykiss. NCBI lineage: Eukaryota > Metazoa > Chordata > Actinopteri > Salmoniformes > Salmonidae > Oncorhynchus > Oncorhynchus mykiss. The sequence goes on from NC_143040.1 coordinate 40,941,551, forward strand.
TTATGTTTTTGGAACTGTCAATTCCTTATTTTTGCCTTTTTAGTGGCCCCGGAAGTTAATTGACTGACTCTGTTTTCCCCACAGTGGGCGTTTGGAGTCACCATGTGGGAGATCATGGCACGGGGGCAGACCCCTTATCCCGGGGTGGAGAACTCCGAAATCTACGAGTACCTCATCAAGGGAGAGAGGCTCAAACAGCCACCTGACTGCCGAGACGACATGTGAGTGGTCCACTGGGTCTGATAGAAAATTCTCTGGCGTTGAAAATCAGCCTGCAAGGCCTTCATCAGAACTGATGGGATCGGTGCTATACTTTTCAAATGACTAATTATCAGCATTGGTGCCAGATTAATGAAAATGATTTAATCATGAGTTTGTATATTTTACTGCCTATTTAACCAGGTAACTCATTGAGAACACATTACTTTACAATAACGACCTGACAGTTCAAGTCCTCTCCCTCTCTTTTCCCAGTTATGAGATCATGCATAGCTGCTGGAGCCCTGTTCCCAAGTGCCGCCCCAGTTTCCTGCACCTGATTGACCAGCTGGAGGGGCTGTGGGCCAGCCTATCCCCAGGGCATAGCTGCATTAAGGAGGCCCTTCTCTACGTTAACCTGGAGAATGACAAGGGGGAGCAGGGTGCAGGGGCACTGGGCCCAAGGAAGGACCCATTCTGGTCAGGAATGCCCTGGCAGTGTGTGGGGATGGAGGAGGATGAGAAAGACTGGCTCGTGGTGTCTTCTGGGGCAGCTCTGGCTGTCGGTGGAGACTACCGCTACATCATCGGTCCTACCTGTCATGGCACTGAAGAGGATGGTGGGAGGCAGGGGGACTCGATGGATACCTTGCAGCCAGACGTTAGGGATGAGGAATATGAAGATGCGTTCATTAATGTGTGATTTTATATTTCGACCACCATGCTGCCTCCCCTGCCCTGTCCTCCTTAACTGACCTTGTGTACAGATCTCACAGACTGGCAAGTTGGTTGTGGAGGGTTGGTCACTCACTACTGTCCTCCAGTGAAGTTTCTGAAAACGAATGGATGCTCACCAGCATGACCTAACGGAGCAGAATTGGATTGAAGTTCATATCTCAATGAACTTTTCTACCCATTTTATTTCCAGTTATTCTGTCCTTTGTGTACATTATGCTATGACTTCACACCAATACACACACACAATCAGCCTTACTATTACATTGACAAAAAGCGCAGTATATTTTAGATCTTGACTGATACACAGTTAACTTTTCAATGGAAAACTCACTGACCAAGGCATTATTTAGTCTGTAGATATGTACCTTTTGATGTTTTAGGGAATGAATTTATTAACAAATGCTGCCTACTATAGGTATTGAACATTGGCATTTGCTGCTTTGCGAACTTACTCCCTTTCATACCCTAAACTCAATATAATAAGCAGCTCCAGGCCAAAAGACTCTATTACACTTGTTCTTATTTAACCTTAACATTTTAAATGGACCACAACTGAAATAATCCTTTAAAGCAATGGTCACCAATCTGAGTTGAGATTACTTTTGAGTCCAAAAGCAAGACAAGCTCTACCGCTCAGATTTATTTGTTTTATGTAATCTTACATAACATTAAGCAGTTTAAAAACAGTAGTATAGCAATGAGGTATGTGCAGTAGGCTATAGGCATATTGTATTTGCTTCAATTGCCCTGCCAATGTTCACCATTTTTTTCTGAATTACAGTTCATGTAAGGAAATCAGTCAATGGAAAAATGAATTATGTCCTAATCTCTGATTTCACATGACTGGGCAGGCTCGCAGCCATGGATGGGCCTGGGAGGGCATAGGCCCACCCATTGGGGAGCCAGGCCCAGTCAATCAAAATGAGTTTTTCCCCACAAAAGGGTTTTATTAGACAGAAATATCCTCAAGTTTCATCTGCTGTCCAGGTAGCTGATCTCAGATGAAGAAGCTGGAAGTGGAGGTCCTGGGCTGGTGTGGTTACACGTGATCTGCGGTTGTGAGGCCTGGCAACATTCCTGCAATCAGAATGCCACTTTCACACTCCCTCAAAACTGTGGCATTGTGTGACAACTGCAGCACAAGGTGCACTTGTGTAATGATCATGCTGTTTAATCAGTTTCTTGATATGCCACACCTGTCAGTTGGATGGATTATCTTGGCTTAAAGAGAAATGCTCAATAACCAGGATGTAAACAAATGTGTGCACAAAATGTGAGAGAAGCTTTGTGCAGATGGGACATTTCTGGTATCTTTTTTTCAGCTCATGAAACATGGGACAAACACTTTACATGTAGAGTTTTTCATTTTTGTTCAGTTTATATTTCAAAATGTGAGGTAGGCTATATGATCACACCAGCAATTGATCAGTTGTATTACTTGTAAGGCACAGCTAAGTGAGCATATATTTGAAATAATAAAAAATAAATCTGGGCTGATGGTGCCTGCATCTGATGGTCAGGCCCAGCGGAGGGAGAGCAGCAGACTGAGGGTCTGCCTCTCAACATCTCCCTTCTCTCCCTTTCCTCCACTGACACTGACCAAATAGGGACACAGTCTGCCAGCTGATGGCAAAACTCGAGTCGCACCGCATAATTTCTGCCTTATGCACAAATTCATGTTACTCCTATGAACTATTTTAATAGCATATAAGTGTTGAGTAAGAACTTAAACTCACTCAAAAACAGCAGCTCTTTGCTGTAGTTGTTGACAGTCTCTCTAGTCATGGTTTGAAATCTCACAGTATCAACATTGCTGTAGGTTTTTTTTATACAGTGGGGAGAACAAGTATTTGATACACTGCTGATTTTCCTACTTACAAAGCATGTAGAGGTCTGTCATTTTTATCATAGGTACACTTCAACTGTGAGAGACGGAATCTAAAACAAAAATCCAGAATATCACATTGTATGATTTAAATAATTTGCATTTTATTGCATGAAATAAGTATTTGATACATCAGAAAAGCAGAACTTAATATTTGGTACAGAAACCTTTTGCTTGCAAATACAGAGATCATACGTTTCCTGTAGTTCTTGACCAGGTTTGCACACACATTTTGGCCCACTCCTCCATACAGACCTTCTCCAGATCCTTCAGGTTTTGGGGCTGTCGCTGGGCAATACGGACTTTCAGCTCCCTCCAAAATATTTTATATTGGGTTCAGGTCTGGAGACTGGCTAGGCCACTCCAGGACCTTGAGATGCTTCTTACGGAGCCACTCCTTAGTTGCCCTGGCTGTGTGATTCAGGTCGTTGTCATGCTGGATGACCCAGCCATGACCCATCTTCAATGCTCTTACTGAGAGGTTGTTGGCCAAGATCTCGCGATACATGGCCCCATCCATCCTCCCCTCAATACGGTACAGTCGTCCTGTCCCCTTTGCAGAAAAGCATCCCCAAAGAATGATGTTTCCACCTCCATGCTTCACGGTTGGGATGGTGTTCTTGGGGTTGTACTCATCCTTCTATTCCTCCAAACACGGCGAGTGGAGTTTAGACCAAAAAGCTCTATTTTTGTCTCATCAGACCACATGACCTTCTCCCATTCCTCCTGTGGATCATCCAGATGGTCATTGGCAAACTTCAGACGGGCCTGGACATGCGCTGGCTTGAGCAGGGGGACTTTGCGTGCGCTGCAGGATTCTAATCCATGACGGTGTAGTGTTACACTGATGGTTTTCTTTGAGACTGTGGTCCCAGCTCTCTTCAGGTCATTGACCAGGTCCTGCCGTGTAGTTCTGGGCTGATCCCTCACCTTCCTCATGATCATTGATGCCCCACGAGGTGAGATCTTGCATGGAGCCCCAGACCGAGGGTGATTGACCGTCATCTTGAACTTCTTACATTTTCTAATAATTGCGCCAACAGTTGTTGCCTTCGCACCAAGCTGCTTGCCTATTGTCCTGTAGCCCATCCCAGCCTTGTGCAGGTCTACAATTTTATCCCTGATGTCCTTACACCCTCTCTGGTCTTGGCCATTGTGGAGAGGTTGGAGTCTGTTTGATTGAGTTTGTGGATAGGTGTCTTTTATACAGGTAACGAGTTCAAACAGGTGCAGTTAATACAGGTAATGAGTGGAGAACAGATGGGCTTCTTAAAGAAAAACTAACAGGTCTGTGAGAGCTGGAATTCTTACTGGTTGGTAGGTGATCAAATACTTATGTCATGCAATAAAATGCAAATTAATTACTTAATCATACAATGTGATTTTTCTAGATGTTTGTTTTAGAATCTGTCTCTCACAGTTGAAGTGTACCTATGATAAAAATTACAGACCTCTACATGCTTTGTAAGTAGGAAAACCTGCAAAATCGGCATTGTATCAAATACTTGTTCTCCCCACTGTATATATCTATTTTTTACACACACTACTTTACTGCAGACACTTATCTGAGCCATCCGATTGGCCAGCGGTAGGCCTATATAGGACTTGATTTGCTCTCCGGGCCCGCTGGGAAAGCAGAGTTAGTACCTTCAGATACATGAAATGATTCAATGGGAACACTTCACCTTCCCGGCACGCAGGGCAGCTGAATGGGGTGCACCTACCGTCTCACTACTAAAATATTGAATAGGAACGCAAGGCTTTATCGCTGGGTTTTTTACAGAAATGTTTGGCGATCGACGAGGAATGCCTTGGAGATCGGACAGTCCATAGCGATGACCGGTTGGTGACCACTGCCTTAAAGGGATACTCCGAGATTTTTGCAATGGCCTTTTTATCTAAACTCAGCAAAAAAAAGTCAGGAACCTGTCTTTCAAAGATAATTTGTAAAAATCCAAATAACTTCACAGATCTTCATTGTAAAGGGTTTAAACAGTATTTCCCATGCTTGTTCAATGAACCATAAACAATTAATGAACATGCACCTGTGGAACGGTCGTTACGACTCTTAACAGCTTACAGACGGTAAACAATTAAGGTCAGAGTAATGAAAACTTTATTAAGGACACTAAAGAGGCCTATCTACTGACTCTGAAAAACACCAAAAGAAAGCTGCCCAGGGTCCCTGCTCATCTGCGTGAACGTGTCTTAGGCATGCTGCAAGGAGGCATGAGGACTGCAGATGTGGCCAGGGCAATAAATTGCAATGTCTGTACTGTGAGACGCCTAAGACGGCACTACAGGGAGACAGGACGGACAGCTGATCGTCCTCGCAGTGGCAGACCACGTGTAACAACACCTGCACAGGAATGGTACATCCGAACATCACACCTGCGGGACAGGTACAGAATGGCAACAACTGCCTGAGTTACACCAGGAACGCACAATCCCTCCATCAGTGCTCAGACTGTCCGCAATAGGCTGAGCGAGGCTGGACTGAGGGCTTATAGGCCTGTTGTAAGGCAGGTCCTCACCAGACATCAATGTCGCCTATGGGAACAAACCCACCGTTGCTGGACCAGACAGGACTGGCAAAAAGTGCTCACTGACGAGTCGTGGTTTGGTCTCACCAGGGGTGATGGTCGGATTTGTGTTTATTGTCGAAGGAATGAGTGTTACACAGAGGCCTGTACTTTGGAGCGGGAACGATTTGGAGGTGGAGGGTCCATCATGGTCTGGCAAATCTGGTACAGTCCACGAGGAGGAGATGCACTGCAGTACTTAATGCAGCTGGTGGCCACACCAGATACTGACTGTTACTTTTGATTTTGACACTCCTTTTGTTCAGGGACACATTATTCAATTTCTGTTAGTCACATGTCTGTGGAACTTGTTCAGTTTGTCTGTTGTTGAATCTTATGTTCATACAAATATTTACACATGTTAAGTTTGCTGAAAATAAACGCAGTTGACAGTGAGAGGACGTTTTACTTTTTTTGCTGAGTTTACTTCCCCAGAGTCCGATGAAATCATGGATACCATTTTTATGTCGGTGCACGCTGTTAGAAGGAAGTTTCTAACTAGTGTTAGCGCAATGACTTGAAGTCATAGGAGATACCCATAGACTTCCAGTCATTGCGCTAATGCTAGTTAGCATTGGCTCACAAAACTGCCTCCAACTTCCTTCATACTGGACACGGAGACATAAAAATGGTATCAACAACCTTCCCCTGACTCTGGAAAGTAGATAAAGACCTCATTGCCAAAATCCCAAAGTATCCCTTTACAATTTTTGTGAATTTGTTATTTTGAAGAGTACCATTGAGTATTTATGAAACAGGATAATATGCAGGATAGTATTCAAGAACTAATTTTACCAGTGTGAATATGGATATTATGATCTGTTAAGACATTAGGCAGCCTGATAAAATGGGAATCTGTCGTTCACTGATGCTCAAAATGTTTACAGAGACACCTTTTGGTTTTGCTTATAGGCTATGGGATATCAAGGGACATGTTTTAATATGTATATTTTCTATGTAGTTTTTGTATATTGTTATAAAATCATTTCCATAGATACAACCCAAATCATTAAAAACAGAGACTTATGAAGCTGATGCTTTGTGATACTCTGACCAGTCCATCCTTACCAGCCTGTGCCTAGTTGTTTTTAGATTTGTACATAAAGCTACAATGTAATTCTCACCTCAAGTGTAAGTAAATAAAAATTGTTGGTTGTTTCATCATCATATGGTATATTTAAGCAATAAGGCTGAGGGGGTGTGGTGTATATGGCCACAATACCACGGCTAAGGGCTATTTTTACGCACGACGCAAGTGCTAGGACACATCCCTTAGCCGTGGTATATTGGCCATATATCACAAACCCCCAAGGTGCCTTATTACTATTATAAACTGATTACCAACATAATTAGAGAAGTAAAAATAAATATTTTGTCATACCCATCATATAAGGTCTGATATACCACGTCTTTCAGCCAATCAGCATTCAGGGCTGGAACCACCTGGATTAAAATAGTCTTTACCTTCCGGGAAAGCTTGGAACTCCAACACTCACCCTCAGCCTAACTTCTATGTGCCCCAGCTGATCTGGATAAATGTAGTTAGTTAGTTTATTTTAATTATCAGATACTAACCATGTTTCCATCCACAGTTTTCATGCAGTAAAGTAATTGTATTTAAAAAAAACATGACTGCTGTGATGGAAACAGGTTTCGGTATAATTTCATAAATGCAGACAGAATTTGTTTGTTCGTTCGACATGGTGGGATCTTTCTGTGTCGGTAAAATGAATTATTCGAGAAATAACAGTAGAAACAACTTTAAGCACAAATATTGATATGATAACCATCATATTGAAGTAAACTTGGGAGTCACGCGATGATATGGTGTGTGTGTGATCCTCCCACTACGACTCGGGAAACCATGTAGTGTATTAGACTACAGATTATTATTAATTTCACAGGGTAGTGAAAGACCACGGTGATCTTGATCCTCCTTTTCCAACAAATATTGAGGGTCTTACTCTGATTGATACTTGACTGCCAGTTGACAAAAAATATTCCGGATTTTATCCATTATAATCTCTTGCTGTTGGCTAGAGCACACGTACCAAGACCAGAGTAGGCACATTTGCTATTTAACACAAAATAATCCATAGTTAAATGTGATGGAATCACAGATTTTTATTGGGTACATGAAAACGTAAGCGAAACAGTAAAACAATGTGTGCATTATGTAATACGCACAGCACACATTTTTCAAGTCGGTGGCAGAAGCACACCAATGCTTGGAAAATGCACTTATTTTGTGTGGATTATTTTACATTTTCGCATGAAAATCTGTCTCCAATTGGATGGAAACCCAATCCCTCCAGACACAGAGAGAGTGGACAGGACATGGTCAGCCTGGAGCAGTTTAGGGATAAAGTGCCTTGCTCAAAGATACAACTACCAAGAGATGGCATCAAGGATTTGATACCTGGCACCCCCCAATTGCTGGCTCATATCCTGACAGATTTCCCTGACAGACCCAGGATTCGATCCTGCCTCTAACTGCTATCCCATATAAATCCTTAATAAATTCAGAATATATTTGCAAATGACTGAAATCTGCTGATGTGCCCTTGAGCAAGGCCTGTAACCCTAATTGCTCCAGTAAGTCGCTCTAGAGGGTCTGCTAAATGACTAAAATGTAAATGCATATTTCCTGTCATGTCATGGGGGCCCCATTGATTGTGTTATGTTTGAATCACCCAGATAGCTTATGCCTTGTTCTTATACTATGGCAAAATGTGTAGAAACCGTAAAATTTTCTCTCAACCCCATGACAAAACATGTAGAATTGTAGCTTGCCCCCCCCCCCCCCATTCCAAACACTTAAAAGACACACCAGTTTAATGCAAACTGTAGTCGTATCAAACTCCAGTGGCAGCGAAGTGTCAAACGTAATCAACAGGGACTGCATTTTCGGCATGCAAGACATAATAACGCTAGTTTGCTAAAACACACATATATATATATGTATATATATAGATGACACTGACTTTAGCGTTGGCAAATTGGAATGACGCTCAAATGGTCTTAGTCTCGTAGTCAGGAGCCTATACAACACACATAGCTAGCTTCATAAACATGTATTGGAATTCTGAAATTTATTGGAATAATTGACAAACTATACATCTAGCTTGCTAGCTATATGGGTAACTGTAGCTAGCTACATTAGCTTGCATGGTACATTAATAGCTTGAGGTTGGTTGCTTTTAAGCCGAACTTCAAGATTTCTACCAAGGACGTTGCCTCTTCGACCATCACTCTCCCCCGCTTGGGCAAGGTACATTTGAGGTAGCTACACTCGTATGTGATGATGTAAAACGTCATTCAAGGGCTAGGTTTTGGACCGAGGGCTGTCTAATTTGCGTTTGGACTGCAGCCAAGTCTTCTTACATCGTCTGACTAGTTATGGCTGACTAGCTACGGATTATTCCCCTAACTATCCGGCTCCCCAACCCTGCACTTTAGAGGATCCTACCCTATATACATAGACATGGAATCACTGGCCACTTTAATAATGGAACACTAGTTACTTTAATGTTTACATGCTGCTTTAGTCATCTCATATGTATATACTGTATTAAATTCTACTGTATTTAGTCCATGCCCCCGACATTGCTCGTCCTAATATTTATATTTTTCTTAATTCCATTATTTTACTTGTAGATGTGTGTATTGTTGTGAATTGTTAGATACTAACGTTACTGCACTGTTGGAGCCAGGAACACAAGCATTTCGCTACACCCGCAAAACATCTGCTAAATATGTGTATGTGACCAATGAATTTTGATTTGAAAACACCGAGTCGAAATGTACAGCCAAGTCGCAGGTAAATTCTTGCATTGACAGTTTCAATCTGGTTAGAGCTGGTTGGCAAGCACATGTCCCCCGAATAAGCATGCCCATAAGCTTTGTCTGTCGTTACGTGTACAGTCGACATGTTCAACTTTGATTATATTTATACCCCAACCTTCTGTCTTCGTTGGAAGGCCACCTACCAAAAAGCGGGGAGTTTCAAATCTCCACATGGCGGCGTTCCGTACCACCTCAGCAGGCATGTTCTCCCTCCGTTTTGAATCATGTGACACGAAGACGCTGAGTCTGCGCAGAATGATCTGAACGTGCATCCGCGGAGCTGTGACGTCTTTTTACAGCACGCATGATTCTTCCAGATGGGAGATGCGAGGTACTGTATATTATGCTTTCAATTGAGGAAAAGGAAGGGATTACACAAGGAATCGACGACCACCATCGCATATTTTGATCCATTAAAATGTGCAAAAGGTAATTCATGTGCTTAGTGAGGCACATGATCCCGTCGAGAAAGACTATGTTGATATTGCAAGCTCCAAGTCTTCTCTTTCTAGTCTGAGGATGTGGCCACCATGTTGACTTGGGAATCAGGCGCCATTGAATTCGATCGTGTTGTTGGCAAGGCTTAAGTGCTTAGGCCTTACAGGCCCAAGCCACGTTTTTAGTCGCCGCAGTGTATGGCATCGAGGCCATTTTCAAAGAAGGATTTCTACTTATAAGTAAAGGATAGAGGACATACTATTCTTGCCACAACTTGGTGTAGTCAACAAACACCACAATGTATGCGATTACGGTGCGCCGGCAATACAGTAGGTCCGCCAGGATCATGTTTGTTTACCAGGGTTGTCTCGTATGGTAATGCAAAATGGCCGCCGTGAGTTCTTTGATTTCACGATATTAACGCTGTCTTTTAGAAATGGACACGCTTTGTGTCAGTAGCATACGTACACGGTAGTTATTCGAGATGTCCTATCAAACGTTTTCTCTATAACATTAGAAGGTTCAAGTACCCTACAGTAGGCTGTTATTTCATAACTTGACCCTGAAACGAATTATTCAAGTAAGTCGACGACATTTTTGTTAGTGTGTCCATTTTCGATCAAAACATCACATTTCCTGTGAACAATATGATTTTGTCTTATTTTTCAGGCCACGTGAGGGAGGCTAAATTATATTCAATAATAGCCTAGGCAGCCATGCTGGGCGCTGGACCTGCACTATGGTCTAGGATTCCTCGTACATAAAGCATCCTCCATTCATATGTGCACCTTCTTAATAAAACACTATTTTCCAACACCATTTTAGGATTCTCGGACGTTCAGCCAAGGTTGTGCAACATAAGATGTCTGAAAATGGTGATGCAAAATGGTGTTTTATTAAAGATGTACTTTGCCAACTAAACCCCTGGCTTTGGGCTGGATGTGTCAGTGTAGATCATACATGCACAATCTATTAACCAAATTACTGTTTTACCTCAATAAGCAATGAAATCCATAGTTTGAAAGCGACTGTTTTCTTGAAGCTGTACCATGCCATTTTCCCTACATTTCCCGCATTTGAGTGACTGCTAGTAAGGCCTACCCAGTGTTATCCAGTGAGGTACACAGCAGAGAGAGAGAGGGAGCGCTCAATGACGTGGTGCACATATCTGCATATATGTGATGTAGTATGCAATTTTTGGGGACCACTTTTGTCTCGTGAGTGCTACGTTCAGAGCTACTAGCTAAAAAGTATTTATGAAACAGAGATGGATAGCGGGGTACTTCTAGTGGCCAAAAGGCCGTTTTAGCATGGCAGCGCCATTTTAATGTATGGGATCGGCTGCCTAGGCTACTTCAATAATAGGCCTACATATTTTTATTTTACCAGGCAAGTCAGTTAATAACTGACTCTGTTCAGGGGCAGAACGACAGATTTGTACCTTGTCAGCTCGGGGGTTTGAACTTCCAACCTTCCGGTTACTAGTCCAACGCTCTAACCACTAGGTTACCCTGCCACCCAATCAATTTCCTTAGCTATCAGTAGTAAACTGGGAGTTTAATTAAATGCATGTTCATGTGTTATCGTTTTGATGATTAAATTACAAGACTGATCTCCAGTTCTTTGATGTGCTTCTTTTTTTGTGTTGAACTTTATTGCTCATTATCTATTGATACATTTTGGTATGTATTTATTCATAGTTGCATAATGTCCAAATATCTATGACTCATGCATTTTTATACTATGCTGTCATTTAGCTTAGTAGTCATAATTTGTAAATAATTTGTCGTATTTCCAAAGTAAGCAAATGTTTTGAGAAATGCATGTAAAACTGTGATTTCTCAACGCTTAGAATTTTTTATTTTTTTGCCATTCTAATATTTTACCTAAATAGCCTCCACACCGTTAAAGGCCGATAGGGCTGGGCGATATAGCGAATTCATGTTTTTTAATGAGAATAAAGGTTTTTGTTATTTTTTGTTTTTATGAGCGTTCATGTCCACTTGTTCTCTTGTATTTTGGGTCTCGTCTCCGTCCTAACAATGGGGGTCATTGTGCACAAGACGGGAAGGCAGGCTCATAGAAATGCATTGGCCTTCTTTTGGACAGATTTTTAGCGAGAGTGAATCCTCTCGCGTTGTTTCTATCTCTCTGGTTTACAAACACACCAAGCCCCTCACCCTGCCTCTCACGCCAACAAAGTTGAAAGATCACATCTTCCTCTCTGGCAAGCGGTTTCACCTCGCTATTTGAGTTTTGGCATGCAGAGGTTCTGTATTGTAGTCTGTCAGCCATGTTAAGGGAACAACTCTGGACAGTGACAGGAGATGTTATGCATAACAAATGTGAAACTAGATAATGTGTATTGTGTACACATTTGCATCACCGTTTCACATTTGTTATGCATAACATAACATCCCCTTTCACGGTCCCTCTAACTGTCCTGAGTTGTTCCCTTAACATGGCTGACATAGATTACTATACAGAACCTCAGCATGCCTCAACTACCCAAATTGCGTGCAGATCATACACTACTAAAACGAGAGTATCAACGAACATTGGTTCTGGAAAATGAATGTTCAGTTTGTCGCGCACAGCATTGGTACCACGTACCGTTATCTGTATTTTAGTCAGTCTTATACTAGCTGTCTAGTATAAGACACAATTATATAAGGAATTGGCAACTCTTCATTCTGAGAAATAAGGTAGGCCACTTGATTTCAGCACCTGAAAATAGTGGACAGGCTAACATGCTTTTCAAATAGTTGGAGGCAGACAGAAGGGTGTGTTCATAACAATTAAACTGTTCAACTTTGTTAGCTAGCAAACTGACCCTATTTGGCTAAATTTGAAATGTAAAGATTAGCTGGCTAATCGCTAGCACGTGGGCTTGAGGTTGTTGAGACCTGTGTAAATTTTCTAAAGCCTTAATGCCTGCTACAATAAGTTAGTCATTATTAGTGAATGTGTATTATGCATGGTTCTAGTTAAATTTGTAACAAAAAAGGGCTTTTTCATAGACCTGAAAGCCAGATCAGTTATTGCAAAAAAGGAAGTTAAACAATTTTGATGAAATAATTTTATTATTAGGTGGTTTTATGGTCGTGGGAGGCTCATATTTATCCTAGGTATAACAATCCCTGGATTAATTGACGTGCACATATCTGTATATATGCGATGTAGTACACCATTTTTGGGGATCACTTTTGGCTCGTGAGTGCTACGTTCAGACCTGCTGGCTAAAAAGTATAAAACAAGTACCGGAGACTCTTTTTAGACGGTACCATAGAGACGGATAGAGTGGGACTTCTAGTGGCCAAAAGGCTGTTTTAGCATGGTCAGAGCCATTGAAGGCTTCCACCATTTTAATGTAGTCAACTGGGTTGGACTTCCAACTTCATTGGCTGAGCCCTCGGTCATGTCGAACCGAGTCCAAGGCTTCTATTTATCCTAGGTATAACTTCACAAACCCTGGATTCATTAGATTATTGCTGTCTGTTTATACTGCAGTGTATTTTATCTTTAATTGTACAACAACGCTTATTATTTAGAGAGAACTTTAAAAAAATCTAGATATAAAGTGCCTTCTGAAAGTATTCAGATCCCCTGACTTATTCCTTTATTTTGTTTGTTTATTCTAAAATGTATTACATTGTTTTCCCCTCATTAATCTACACACAATAACCCATAATGACAAAGCAAAAACAGGTTTATATACATTTTTTGCTCATGGGGGAAATAAAATTGAAAAATGACATTTTCCTAATTTTTCAGACCCTTTACTCAGTACTTTGTTGAAGTACCTCTTTGGCAGCGATTACAGCCTCAAGTCTTCTTGGGTAGACTTGAGGCTGCAGATCCTCTCAAGCTCTGTCAGGTTGGATGGGGAGCATTTCTGCACAGTTATTTTAAGGTCTCTTCAGAAATGTTTGATCAGGTTCAAGTCCAGGCTCTGGCTGGGCCACTCAAGGTCATTGGGACTTGTCCCGAAGCAACTCCTGCATTGTCTTGGTTGTGTGCTTATGGTCATGTCCTGTTAGAAGGTGAGCCTTCGCCCCAGTCTGAGGTCCTGAACTCTCTGGAGCAGGTTTTCATCAAGGATCTCTCTGTACTTTGCTCCGTTCATCTTTGCCTGCGATCCTGACTAGTCTCCCAGTCCCTGCCACTGAAAAATATCCCCACAGCATGATGCTGCCACCACCATGTTTCATGGTGCCAGGTTTCCTCCAGACATTCAGACCAAAGAGTTCAATCTTGGTTTCATCAGACTAGAGAATCTTTTTTTTGGTGCCATTTGGCAAACTCCAAGTGGGCTGTGCCTTTTTACTGAGGAGTGGCTTCCGTTTGGCCACTCTACCATAAAGGCCTGATTGGTGGTGCAGAGATGGTTGTCCTTCTGGAAGGTTCTCCCATCTCCACAGAGGAACTCTAGAGCTCTGTCAGAGTGACCACCTCCCTGACTACTCAGTTTGGCCGTGCGGCAGCTTTAGAAAGAGTCTTGGTGGTTCAAAACTTCTTCCATTTAAGAATGATGGAGGCCACTGTGTTCTTGCGGCCCTTCAATGCTGCAGACATTTTTTTTGGTACCCTTCCCCAGATCTGTGCTTTGACACAGTCCTGTCGCGGAGCTCTACGGACAATTCCTTTAACCTCATGGCTTTGTTTTTGCTCTGACATGCACTGTCAACTGTAGGACCTTATATAGACAGATGTGCATGCCTTTCCGAATTATGTCCAATAATTTAATTTACCAAAGATGGACTCCAATCAAGGATGATCAATGGAAACAGGATGCACCTGAGCTCAATTTCGAGGCTCATTGCAAAGGGTTAGAATACTTATGTAAAAAAATAAAAGTTTTTTTATTTTTAATATATTTGCAAACATTTCTAAACCTGTTTTTGCTTTGTCATTATGGGGTATTGTGTGTAGATTGCTGAGGATTTCAATTGTATTCAATCCATTTTAGAATAAGGTTGTAACGTAACATAAGGCACTGTACATCTTCCTTTCTGCCCTGGGGAATGTTATAGTTCCACTCAAAGCTTAAAGGGATACTTAGTGATTTTGGCAATGAACCCGTTTATCAGGTGGACTCATAGATACAATTTTTATGTCTTTGCCTCCATTATGAAGGAAGTTTGAGGTAGTTTTGCAAGCCAGCTCTAACTAGCATTAGTGTAAGGGCTGGACGTCTATGATAACAGCTAGCATGCCAGAATACTCTAGAGATCTGTCAATGTAAGGTAGCAGTATGAGGTGATTTGGCTAGCTAAGAGAATTGGTAATAGCCTGGTAACTCATTTGCTAATTGTTTTCCTCTCTTATTTTTAATGTGGATTGGCCTTTTGATGTCAGATATTCATGATTATATCTTTATCATGCTAAATCGCTTTATTTTTGTTTTAGGATGCAGAATGAAGAAATGGACAGACAGATGTAAGAGGGCGTCCTGCCCTCGAAAAAGACCGTGACAAGTTCATGGCCGCCAACAAGAAGAAGAAAATAATGGTTCTTAATGAGGAGGGGGCAGCTGCGCCCATGGCACTGCACTCGACTGCCTCTCCCCCTGACCTAGTTGGTGCCCTAAAAACAGGGCAGGCAAGTGGAGTTGTAGCCAATGAGGAAGCAAATATTGCAGCAACATCCACTCCAGGCTCTGCAATGGGTGTTGCTCTTACAATGAACTCCACTGTCATTTCTAATAACCAACCAGAGAATTTACCACCAGAGAGCACCCGCAGAGGTATCAAGGTGATGTTGGACAGCAACAACATGTGGAATGAGTTCTTCAGATGCAAAACTGAGATGATAGTAACCAAACAAGGCCGGAGAATGTTCCCTTATTGCCGCTTTCGCATCTCTGGTTTGGATCCCTTCCAGAAGTACAATCTGCTCATGGATATCAACCCAGCGGACAACAAACGTTACAAGTGGACTGGGCAAAATTGGAAAATGAGTGGAAAGGCAGAAGCCCATATGCTGAGACGGATCTTCATCCACCCAGACTCTCCATCTTCTGGTCACCAATGGATGCAGAACCCAGTTTCATTCTACAAGCTTAAGCTCACTGACAACACCATGGACCAGGAGGGTAATGTCATTTTGCACCCAATGCACCGGTACTTACCGCACCTCCATGTGGTCTCAGCTGAAATGCCTACAGAGGATATTCAGCTCAATGGGCATGACGTAATAACCTTCACCTTTCCCCAGACTGAGTTCTTTGCTGTAACAGCCTACCAGAACTTACGCATGTCTCAGTTTAAAGCAGACTTCAACCCTTTTGCAAGTGGACCCTCTTGGGCTCTAAAGCTGAAAACGAGTCCCTCCAATGATTCGAAGAAGAATGAAACCAGCTCTCCCAATGAACTCAAGCCTTTGAAAGGCTTGAATGGCCTGAAATCTTTAATGGCTGCAAAACACAGCTCTAAAGACACTTCAGCAGTAGATAAAGGACTCCCCAGCGCGGATGCTCAAAATGTTACACCTGCAGGCAGTGAAACCAGATCTCCCAGTGAGCTCAAGCCTGTGAAAGGCCTCAGTGGCCTGAAGGCTTTGATGGCAAAACGCAACTCTAAAGACACTTCAGCAGTAGATCAAGGACTCCTCATTCCAAATGCTCAAAATGTCACCCTTACATTTGGTGACAAATCTGAGGTCAACAGCCATCGACCCAGCTCCATGCTGAAATCAAGTCCCTCCAATGAGATGAAGAAAGACCCCAGCAAATCTCCCAATGAGCTCAAGTCTGTGAAAAGCCTGAATAATCTTAAGTATTTGATGGGGAAACGCACTTCTAAAGATACTTTTGCAGCAGGTCAAGGACTTTTCTCTTCCGATACTCAAAATGTTATGCTTGCAGAAAGTGACAAGTCCAGGGTCAAAATAAGTCCCTCAAATGAGTCGAAAAAAGACCACACCAGATCTAACAATGAACTCAAGCCTGTGAAAAGCCTGAATAACCTGAAGTCTTTGATGGCAAAACACAACTCTAAAGACACTTCCCCACTAGATCAAAGAGTCCTCAGCGCAGATACTCAAAATGTTTCACTTGCTGACAATGACAAGTCCTGGGTCAACTCTATTGGGCCCAGCTACTGCACTCCAAAGGTGATATCAAGTCCCTCCAATGAGTTGAAAAAAGTAGAAACCACATCTCAGAAGGAATTCAACCCTCTTAGAAGTAATCTGAGGTCTTTGATGGCAAAGCGCAACTTTAAAGACACTTCAGCGGTAGATCAAGGACTCCTCAGCTCTCATGCTCAAAATGTTACACTTGGAGAATCTGACAAGTCAAGTGTTTATGATCATGCACCCAGCTCTTGCAAGAAATCAAGTCCCTCCAAGATGAAGAAAGATGAAACCATATCTCCCAAGGTGCGCAAGCCTGTGAAAAATACCCGAAAGTCTTTGCGTGGAAAACGCAACTTCCTGAAGACTTCAGTAGCAGATCAAGGACTCACTACCTCCGATGCTCAAACTGCTACAGTTGCAGACAGTGAAAAGTCAGTCTGCAAGAAAGAGTCCACTGATCAAAGTTCCTGGTAAGTTCTCAAGTTCAGTAAGCTGCATGTTAGCTCTTTACTTTAAAATGTACTTCTAATCTTTTGCATTTATCTTTTGAACAGTACAATAGGTCCTCCCCAAAGTAACTTCACTGAGCTGATTCGGGAGTGTCATCTGAAAATAAGAAGGTGCAATGTGGAGATAACCAATACAGCTTGCAATGTTGAGCAAACAGACACTAAGGGCATGGTTGCCAAAGGCAAAGTTGTGGAAGTAGCTGTGAATTACAATTTTTCCCAGATTCCTGACGTGTTGTCGAAAACTATTACAAAGGTGGGACCCCAGGATAATGGGAATACGATTGACAGTGAAAAGGACCACCTCTGTTCATCTCAGTCCCAGGAACCTGTGAAGACCCCTGTGTCTATCAATGACCATTCAGCAGATGAAGTTGAAAGCAGTCAAAAGGCTTCCCAAAGCTCCTCAGTGAGCTCTGAAGCAAAAAGGACAGGTTCTGATGAACAGCAGCAGGGGAAGGCTAAACCACACAAACGACCTGAACCTGTGCCTTTGCCCCTGCTTGCACTCTACCTTCAACAGTTGAAGTCGAAATCCAGACCTTTTAGGACCAAACCAAAATCTCTTTTGCCTTCTACTTCATCCCCATCTTCTGCTGTTCTAACTACTGACCCAGCCACTGACCCTACTGGTCCAGCAATGGTCCCCACTGGATATGCTGTTCTTCCAGCCAGTGATTCTGTAGTTCGAGCCACTGACCCCACTGGGCAAACCACAGACTATGCTGGTGTACCCACCGATATTTCAGTCCCAAACACAGATTTTTTGGTTCCTGCCACAGACTCATTGTTACCAGAAGCTGACCCAGTATCACTTACTGCTGATCAGTCGTTACTTGTCGCTGAACCTACCTTATCCATTACACTATCATCCCCCACTCCACCCCTCATGTCGCCATTCCCTGACCCATTGTTACCAGCTCCTGACTCATTAATACCAGCCCCTGCCTTGTCATCCCATGCCCAAGAACTGCCATCCCCTGTACCTGTCACATTGAACCTACCGGCTGACCTATCATCACTTACCTCTGACCATCCCTCAAATGCCCCTGCGCTGTCATCAACAGCTAGTGTTGCCACTTTGAAACCTGAGTGTACCCCATTGTTATTATCCCCTGGCCCTTCACTAGGTGGCTTTGAGCCATCATCACCTGCATCATTACCAGATCTTGAGCCCCCTTTACCTTCCCCTGTTCAATTGAAACTGGTCCCAGCCCCATCCGTACCTGCACCTACCTCGTCATTCCCAGCCCTTGAACAATTACCGTCCCCGAACCTTTTTGTACTCTCCTCCGAACTTTCATCTCATGCATCACTGTTAGCACTACCTGCCCCTGATCCTTTTTTAACAACACCCTTTATCCCATTGTTGCCTTCCGCTCACCTTAACCCATTACCCTTTGAGGCAGTCTCATTTTCATCTAACTCTCACCCTGGCTCACTTGCTCTGGACCCTGGCTTATCCTCACCTCCCCTGGACCCCGCCTCATCATTTCAAGTCAATTATGAACCATTAACACGCCCTTCTACACCGTCTCCACTCCCATTCCAGTTATCTCCTTTTTCATCGTTAGGTCCCGACCCATTGTCACCAACCCCTTCACTTGCCGACCTCACTCACTTTTTCTCAATCTCTGATGAACTTGAGATGACGGAAGACTTTCCAAGCAGTGAGGCGGCTCCTGTCCTATGTCCTCATGTCCCAACTTTAATTACCCCTAGTGTACCAGTTGGTTCTACTCTACCAGTTGGTTCTAGTCAGCCAACCCAGAGCACTAAACCCCAGAGATCTAAGAAGAGATCTAGGACAGGAGTGAAATCTGCCAAGAGTGATCCACTCCCAGTGATTGGGGGACCCACAGATGTCACCATGCAGCCCAACCTGGAGGAAGTTGAGGAGCAGCTGTTCGTCTCTTTTACCTCCAAGGTAACACATAGATTGTTAAATGTATTTCCATCTGTCAGCATTTTTGGTAACAACACCTTTATGAAACTGTTT
Source organism: Oncorhynchus mykiss (assembly GCF_057628025.1). Taxonomy (NCBI): domain Eukaryota; kingdom Metazoa; phylum Chordata; class Actinopteri; order Salmoniformes; family Salmonidae; genus Oncorhynchus; species Oncorhynchus mykiss. The sequence continues at coordinate 40,960,823 of NC_143040.1, forward strand.
ACAACCTCGTTGAGTGTTACAGGTTATTCATAACAACCTTCGTACCACAATTATACACAAGTGTTGTCCTAAGAACACATGTTTTTGGTTTATCTTGGCAGAGAACAATATGTAAGTCTTAACATGACAATTACAATTGGTGCTTTGGCCAGAACTTGATCCAGGCCAGGTACACTCTTTACACCAGATCCACCTTCTCCCGGATATTGTCAAAGAAAAGTTTGTCATCAAATTGGATAATTCCAAGGGCTGTTTACCCAGTGGCATCCTGCCAGATTGAGAGATCACCAGAGAAGATGCACAACGCTCACTGTCACTAACTGTTGACCCTTTGCTACTCCAAACCTGTGAAAGGGGTTATGAATTCCTTATGTATACCCCCTTCAAGTAAAGTGTTACCGTTATTTCATGTTGTGCCACCTGTGTTTCCTCGGTTCTTGTTTAAGAGGCAAGTAGATCTTTAACAAGGAAATCCTTGCTTTGGTTATATTTGTTATAAAGTGAATAAAGGAACGTTTTTAAACATTTTTTTAAACAGTCCACACTTTATTTAAAAAGAAAATGCAATACAGTACAATATAATACAGCATACAATTTAATACAGCATATTATAAGCTGTACAATAAGACATGAGGGCTTATACGTGCTCATAACAAGGAAGCATTCACTATATCTATTGGTTTCAAGTAAAGTGTCACATGTTTAATTATTTGCACACTGTATATAGATGTTTCTATTGTGTTATTGAGTACGTTTGTTTATCCCATGTGTAACTGTTGTTTTTGTCACACTTGGCTTTATCTTGGCCAAGCAGTGTAAATGATAACTTGATCTCAACTGGCCTACCTGGTTAAATAAAGGTGAAATAAAATTTAAAAAGTAAAGTGTTATAAATTACAGGAAGCACTTGAAGTCCACCTAGGAGAGCCTGCATTTCGTGAGACGGCAACCGCACAACCTGAGAAAACCCCCGAGGCGAAAGAGAATGGTACAGAAAACAACAATTTGATCCATCATGTTCCCAAGCTGCTGTTATGTGACATCTATTAAACTATGTGTCTTTCAGTCGGAGGATCTGAAGCCACAGAGGGAAGAATAGCTGCTTTCGAGAAGGTTCTTTTGGACGATCTGAAGGTTATGAAGCATCGGCAGGTCATTCATCCTGTGCTGCAAGAAGGTAACACCAAAATAAATGGCAGTGAATGATAAGAGTATTTACTATTTATTTTTCGACAACTTACTTGCACACTAGCATGGGTAATGTCCCACTTTGCTTTTCATGACAGTGTTCCCGTCGTCTTTAATGCTACTCATGATGGTAGAATGCTTTTTCATGATGCATAGTCTACACTTGAAGATCGCTTACCTGTCATCTGTCTTCCTTGAAGTTGGACTGAAGATGAGCTTACTGGATCCCACTCTGGTCATCGACCTGCAATACTTAGGCGTCCGTCTACCTCTACCGCCACCCATGCTATGTTTAGGACCAAGCACTGCAGGATTGGCATCTCCAAGTTAGTAGTCGTTTGTTATTAGAGTTTCTGTTTTGGACAAATGGTTGAGAGTATTTGTTGAGTAACCCGTTTAGGGTTTTATGAGGAGAAGTTAATACATATTAAAAGGAGACATTGTTAATTGTTATACCTTTCCCCCCCCCAGGTGGTTCAGTTCCCTTTGTTTCCAGGACGGGCAAGACAACAGACTTCACCCAAATCAAAGGCTGGAGAGATAAGATTGTCCCTTCAGACTCCTCAGCATCCGCCAAGCCTGATGGTATAATATTTACATAAGAATCCTTATTTTCTGATTCGATTAGCTAGTCCTTTGTCGGAAATATTGCATGGTGCTTTAATGGTGACAAAACAAGAAGAGAGGATACAGTTGAGACTGTTTATTCTTGACGTTTTAGCTCTGACTGGAGAATGTGAGTGGAGTTGAGCGGCTCCATGTCCTTTCCACACTCGCAGGAGAAAAAAAACTCCCGCTCCAAATTTGCTCCCATTCATTAAAATCACAATTTAACCAACACCCATTTGTGTGACTACGTGGAACTACCAATTGTTTTTTAACTATTGAAACCAAACCATATGGATTTGAATGAAAAGTATTTGAATAAACATGAAAAGGTGAATGTAAGAAGCTAAAATTATATTTTAAATAGGCTACATGTCATATTAAACAGCATGTAAACACTCTAAATCAGTCAGGAGCCAGACAGGGACCCTAAGAAGGAATGTAAATGAATTATTAAGGCTATGTTATTACAATTATTTCAAGACTATAACCTACAAAGAAATACATTGTGAAGCATTTGCGAGTGTGACACAATAGGCCGCTATGGACATAAAGTGCTCAGTATTTAAACAACATTTTGTTGTATTAAATCATTATAGTCTATAAATTGCGCATATAGACTGTGACTTACTTAGAATTAAATACAAATTAAATGAAAAATGACTTATTAGTGCCTTTTGAATTCATTTTTAGAAACAAGTTTGACCAGTCTGTGGATTCAGGCTCATGTGATGGTGCCTGGACAGCCGGGCTAGCAGCGGAGAATACCCTCTCCACACTGGCAGAGCCACTGGGCATGCTAAACACCCCTTTGGCCAGGCTGGGCAGAGATGCAGAGTTTTCTTTTTTCTTTTTTCTATAGGTATGCCTAAAGTTGTTTTAGGCAAAATAACCCAATCAAAACGGAAAGCTCATTGAACGTGGGAATATGCCAGGCCTAAGGGGCCAAAATCAATTATGGCCTATTGTATAGATAACAAAATGAACCAAACGTTTAAGAGATCTGATTTTAGTTTATCATGACTTTGCTACAATGACACACTTAGTTATCTACCCACCTCGATCCTTTCTTTTAGCATGTGCACGTAGTAAGTACACCATCATACTTTTGGGATAAGTGTCTTTACAGATTCCACAATGATTATTTTTATGTGGATGTTTGATGTAGCCAGCGTGTAACAACTTCCATATTCTGTGCGTAGAACAATGGCATCCGGTCTGTAACCTAACAGTTTAGCAGGTGACATCCAATCCTTACAATTAAGTAGATAATCCCTCTCTCTTTGTAAGTCTCCTTGTTTTAGTACCTGTGTATTTGATCAGATTCTTTATGAAAATATTTAGAGAACTCCATGACGGTAGCTAAAGCAAGGGGCTTTTAGCAGCACACAAGTAGCCTACAAATGCATGCTGGGACGGGCATGCTCGAGCTTGTGAAGGGAGCGCCACTGGAGTGAAATTGGAGTGGTCGAGAAGGCCGACTCTCCAGCCTTTGGGAATCTCGCTCCACGCTCCAGTCAAATTGGGCACTCTCCTTTTCTCGCTCTGTTCACATACTCTGGCTATGATGTCTTGAGAAAGGCCTTACATTAACCAGTGTCTGCAATATTCCATCTTCTTGTTTTTACTCTAGTATGTAGCCCAATAGGCTTTAAAGATGGCCCGAGTTCTGATGTGGTCCCGAAGAACCTGTCGGCCTTCTGCAGTGACATGTTGGATGAGTATCTGGCTAACGAAGGCAAACTCATCGACGAGCGAGCTGCCAGTTTCACCCAGACCACCGTCGTCACCCCTGTGACCTACCAGCTGCCCACCAAGAGCACCAGCTACGTCCGAACCCTGGACAGTGTGCTGAAGAAACAGGCACCGGCACCTTCTACCACCTTTGTCCCCCCATCCAAAAAAAACAGACTGCCCCTCGCATCCAAAGGACCTAAAAAATCTGAGAAATCTGAAAAAAGGCAACAGAAACAACGCTCAAAGCAGAGCAGAACTAAACCAACTTCTGCGCCAACACCATTACAAATTGCCCCACCGCCATTGATGGATCACGCAGCCCCGGCCATCGCCCACGATGACACAATTAAAACTGTGAAAAGGACTAAGAGGAAGCCGAGGGTCAAGACTCCTCCACCAGCGCAAAACTCTGTTGTGTCGAGGCCAGAGGTAGAAGAGCCACCCCCCCCTGACCTGGCTCCTGTGGAGGGTGACTCAGAGCCAGAGTCTGCCGCTGCTGAGACCAGGGTTGTTGTTCCTGGGTTGACCAAGGCCTTTCTCAGACAGAGGGAGCTGGAGGACGGGGTTGTCTGGGAGGGCAAGCATCAGACCTGTATCACAGAGGACAGGGCAACAGTTGCCCTCACCTCGCTCTTCACTTCAACGGTAAGATCAGTTGCACCCATACACCATTACATCTGCTATTTGACTCATTTGTTGGGGTCTGACATGATGGAGCATAGACATTTTGGAGCACATTAATAGCTTCGATCTTATTTTGTGAGTGTTTAAACCAGCTCTACAATGGTATCCCTGAGAAATGAGCCATACTAGCACTTAATTGTCTGCATTTACTTTCCTCTTTTTTCTTCAGGGCTTTGTTTGTGAGAATCCTACAGCTCCCATTAAGATTGTAAAGCGCAGTGCTCCTCCCTGCCTCAATGCGTTCTGCCGGCTGGGCTGTGTGTGTGCCAGCCTGGCACAGGACCGTCGTATTACCCACTGTGGGAAGATTGAGTGTATATTTGGCTGCAGCTGCCTCAGGCAGAAAGTGGTTGTGCTCAAAAACTTAAAAGGACCAGATTCCAGTGCGTCTGAAGAGGGCCCGTCCAAGAAGAGCAAGAAGAGAAAGCGGATGAGGATGGCATATAGTGAGTGTCCTCTAGTTTAAAAAACGACAGAGTTATGAAGCTCTATGACTGGTTCAAATAAATAAAGTTGAAAAAATAGTTTCCATACAGAAACAACTTTTCTATACTACATTAGATGAAATACGTTGATGCACTAGTCGCAAAATGTGTCCTTCCTAATGTTGCAATTAAATGACATATTTTGTATTCATTTCTGCTCATTTACTGGATTATTTCCTAACTTTAGCTCTGAGAGAGGCGGAGACAGTATCAGAACCAGCTCGGCGTGTGAGAACTTTGTGGAAGCACAACGATGGAGAGATGGACCCGGAGCCCCTCTTCGCCCCAACACCAGTCTGTCTTCCATGGCTTCCATTACAGGAAGAGTCTCCAGCAGTGGTGTGTCGTAGAAGGGAGTCTTATCTATCCATAAGTGTTAGATACACCACTGTAAAAGTGGTGTGTATATTCTTACCCCCCTGCCTTTTCTAAAGGTGAATTTTTTTTGCAGGTGAGAGCGGAGGAAGGGACCATGACATGTGCCAGAGTGCGTGTGTTTCAAAGCAAGAGCACAAACCGACCTGAGGACATTGACAACCACTGCCAACCAATAGACTCCTCACCAGGTAAGTTCACGTAATCAAATTTGTCATCATTTTCTTAATTCCAAACATCTGTCTGCGGTTTATATCTATCAGTCCATAATCTACGTCAATAATTAGTTGCATCCAACAATCATAGCCTGCCCTGAAATGTATTTCTAATGGCTGTTGACTTTGTCTCTTGATGTAGTGAGCCCTTCCAGGAAGTCAGAGAAGTCGTCCTCCCACGGTTTCCAGTACACGGAGCCCTGCAAGCGTCTGGAGATCGTGTCTGAGTGTAAGTGGAGGAGCCTGGCGGACAGGAACTTGGTGCTGAGGATTGTTTGTGAGCACATGGCCCAGGACCACCTCACCAACCCCTTCTGGGTCAAAGGCTACCTCATCAAACCCGTGTCTCAGACCCTGAGGAACGACGGCGAGAGCTGCTCTGTCCACTACAAGGTACATATCTCTCAGGTCTCGCGACCAGACGGAGTGGAGGAGGCAAACAGTGAGGAGGAATGGATGAGAGAGGAAGATGAAGAAATTATGGAGGAAGAGGAGGGGGAGATGGAGGAGCTGAGGGGGGAAGAGAAGGAGGTGGAGGAAGGACAATGCGCAGAGGAGAAGCAAAGAGAGCAGGAGAACAAGGCTATGGGGAAGAAAAAGGGTCTGAAATGGAAGGGCCTGCCTTTCTTAATAGGAATTTCTCCTGCTGGCCTCCTTACTGCCAATCTAAAGCAGACAGAAATCTCAGACAAGGAACTTGTCACGGTAAGCATTTTAAATACCTAGAGTTCCCCTCCAAAACACATCTGATGATCAGTTCATTTTCCTACTTTATTGATGTGGAACGACACCCTATTCCCTATGTAGTGCATAGGGTGCTGGTCAGAATTAGTGCACTACAGTGCCTTCAGAAAGCATTCCTATCCTTTGACTTATTCCACATTTTGTTGTATTATACCCTGAATTGAATATTGATTAAATAAATATTTTTCCCTCCCGTCAACACACAATCCCCCCATAATGAAAAAGTGAAAACATGTTTTTAGAAATTGTAGCAAATGTATTTTTAAATGTAAGTATTCAAACCCCTGAGTCAATTTGTAGAAGCACCTTTGTCAGCGATTACAGCTGTTAGTCTTTCTGGATATGTCTCTAATAGCTTTCCACACCTGGATTGTACAATATTTGCCCATTTATTATTTTCAAATTTCTTCAAGTTCTGTCAAATGGGTTGTTGATGATTGCTATACAACCATTTCCAGGTCTTTCAATATATTTTCAATTAGATTTAAGACAAAACTGTAAGTCGGCCACTCAGGAACATTCACTGTCTTCTTGGTAAGCAACTGGCCATCTGTTTTAGGTTATTGTCTTGCTGAGAGGGGAATTAATCTCTGGAAAGCAGACAGAACCAGGTTTTCCTCTCGGATTTTGCCTGGGCTTAGCTCTTTTTCGTTTATTTCTTTATCCTGAAAAACTCACCAACTCCTTAATGATTACAAGCATACCCATAACATGATGCAGACACCACTATGCTTGAAAATATGGAGAGGGGCACTCAGTAACGTGTTGTGTGTTTGGTGGCAAATCTTGAATTCAGGACAAAAAGTTCATTGTTCAGCCACATTTTTTGCAGTATTACTTTAGTGCCTTGTTGCTAACAGGATGCATGTTTTGGATTTTTTTTTATCTGTATAGGCTTCCTTCTTTTCACTCTGTCAATTAGGTTAGTATTCACTGCCATTCAACTCTAACTCTTTTAAAGTCACCATTGGCCCCCGTCTACCAAGGTGCCCTTCTTCAGGAAAGCATTGGAAAACCTTCCTGGTCTTTGTGGTTGAATCTGGGTTTAAAATCCACTGAGGGACCTTTACAGATCATTTTATTTCAGATTTAAATTATTTATTATACTGAACAAAAATATAAGCGCAATATACAACAATTTCAATGAAATAAATCCATTAGGACCTAATCAATGGATTCCACATGACTGGGGAAATGGGTTGGCCTGGGAGGGCATAGGCCCACCCACTTGGGAGCCAGGTTCACCCACTTGGAGGCCAGGCCCAGCCAATCAGAGTGAGTTTTTCCCCACAAAAGGGCTTTATTACAGACAGAAATACTCCTCCGCACCCCCCCCCCCCCTCAGACGATCCCGCAGGTGAAGAAGCCGGATGTGGAGGTCCTGGGCTGACGTCGTTACACGTGTTCTGCAGTTGTGAGGCCGGTTGGATGTATTGCCAAATTCTCTAAAGTGATGGAGGCGGCTTATGGTAGAGAAATGAACATTCAACTCTCTGGCACCAGCTCTGTTGGACATTCATGCAGTCAGCATACCAATTGCACGCTCCCATCAAAACTTGAGACATCTTTTGCATTGTGTTGTGTGACAAAACTGCACATTTTAGAGTGGTCTTTTATTGTCCCCAGCACAAGGTGCACCTCTGTAATGATCATGCTGTTTAAGCAGCTTCTTGATATGCCACACCTGTCAGGTGGATGGATTATTTTGGCAAAGGAGAAATGCTCACTAACAGGGATGTAAAACAAATTTGTGCACAAAATCTGAGCAGATTTTTATGCGTGGAACATTTCTTGGATCTTTTATTTCAGCTCATGGAACATGGGACCAACACTTTACATGTTGCGATTTATATTTCTTCCACACTTTGACATAATGGGTTATTGAGTGTAGGCCAGTGGGGGAAAGAATCTACATTTAATCCATTTTAAGTTCAGGCTGTAACACAACAAAATGTGTAAAAAGTCAAAGGGTGTGAATACTTTCTGAAGGCACTGTAGAGAATAGGCTGCCATTTGGGAGTCACACTATTTCTAGCTCTGAGGAGAATACACATGGTCCATTGCTACTCACACTTTCCCCTGTGTATCTGTAGGTGAATGGCAGGTCCTACCCCAATGCCAAGCTACAACTGGGCATGATGGGAGCCATGCACCCAGCCAACCGACTTGCTGCTTACCTCATGGGCAAGTTACGGAGGCCTACCGGTCCAGAGCCGTCTATGGCATCCTCCGTCTCATCACAACTCATCACACCCCCCTCAGAGACCCCTGAAGATGCAAGGTCCTCCACGGGACAACCGGCCCAGTTGACAGCCACTCCTACCACCAGTCTTACCATGGTTACCACCACCAGTGTTCCCTCTGTCGTTTCAGTTGCTGCAGGCCCCAAGTCCATTGGTGAGAACTACTTTTTGTTGTTAATCGTACCTGGAATAATAGTACTACGGCTGAAAGCCGTGGTATATCAGACTGTATACCACGGGTATGACAAAACATGTATTTTTACTGCTCTAATTACAAGCAGGTGTCCACATACTTTTGTAGTGTATATTGGCCATATACCTGACCTCCTCAGGCCTTATTGCTTAGATATACCACGGCTAAGGGCTGTTCTTAGGCACGACACAAAGCAGTGGAATATTGGAATATTTTTCCTTTTATAAACCAGTTACCTACAGAGAACAGTAAACAAGTATTTTTTTGCATGATATATTGTCTGATAAACACGTCTGGAATGTTGTTTCAGCCAATCGGCATCCATCCTGTATAGAACATTTTAATAGTTCAGTTACAATTAGTTTTTTAGTCTGATGCAGAAAGCTGTTTTCCCTCAGAGCAATTTAATTTTGTTAGCAGTATCAGATTCATGACAGATTCACACATGTACACAAGTCGCGGGACACTGAACCTCTACCGCCATCTCTGCTCCACAGTGACTAACCTGCCCCCAGCGGGAAAGGTCTTCACACGGTTTGTGGTCAACCAAATCAGCTCCTCACGGCAGAGGCTGCTCCTCACTAATGATCCTCCACAGTCGTTGAGTAGTATTCAGCAGCTTGCCGTGCCCTCTACCTCTCTGGTAGAGGTAGCCTCAGGTAGCTCTTATGCCGGTTCCTCCACTGGTACACCCAGTCCTGCCACCATTATTAGAAAGCCCCTCTAATCTATTTGTGCTGCTATCTTTAGTCCCCAGCCTTCCACAGGCTAGCCGTTGGTCCCATGGCCTGCCACTTTCATATTGTCTGTTTGTGGTCGTGACTCGTGACACATGCGCATAGTGCTAGCATAGCTCTGTTTAAAATCTTCACCCTTCTTGCCCATATCCCAAATCTGTGCTTGAGCTCTTCCCATCTCATCCTGGGTTGCTCTGATGTGGTGATTGTTCTGTGCGGTGCGTGGTTGTTTGTGGTGCGTCTTCTTATCCATGCTGTTTTCCATCGTTGTTGAGAAACAGAAAGCTTTGTTTTTTTAGGTGATGTGTCTCTTCCAAAGACCTCCCCAAGCAGCGGAGTGGTTACTAGTCCCCCCATGCTGGTGCTCCCTGACCCAGGGACCAGTAACGCTGTCAGGATGGCGTGTCCTCCTACCTCCCAGACCCCGACCCCTCTCATCCCCCTGACCCCTCTCGCAGCAGGGCGGAGGATGGTTCTGCAGCCGGTGCGGAGTGCCTCAGGGACCACCCTATACCGGAACCCCAACGGACAGCTAATCCAGCTGGTTCCCCTCAGCCAGCTGCAGGCCCTCAACCCCAACCTCGTCATGCGCAACAAGGGTGAGTGTCTGACAGTTGACGATATTAATGCCAAGGGACTGCTGCTCTGTCACATGCAAGACTGGGTCTGTTAACCCCTTAGTCTCGTGGGGATTGTCTTATATGGATAGGGCTAAATAATGTTTTTTGCAGAAGAAATATGGAAAGCATATGCATAACCATGTTAGCAGCCCTGTCTTTACAGAATTACTGTTTACTTTATGCAATCCAAAAAACGGTCCATTTATTAATTGCTATCTGTGTCAGGTGGGTATAATTTGAAAGCGTGTTTTATTGCCAACATGACTGGCGAAATTATACAATATGATCTTGCTGTGTTAAGCTGTCACAGGGAAATTCAGAGAAGCATATCCTAATTTTGGTGCGCATTGAATGGAGTCGAGTGCATTCCGATGCGTGGTGCGCGACAAATTTTCTTCAAAATATAACAGACATCGGCACATTCTGTTCAGGACAACCCAGGGTATAACGTCATTTTGTTACTGTACATCAAACATAGTGATCATAAACCAGGGTTCATCAACTAGGTTTGGCCTCGGGCCCAATTTTTTACGAGCTAATAGTCAGCGGTCCATAACATTTGGTTGAAGTTGGAAGTTTACATACACCTTAGCCAAATATATTTAAACTCCGTTTTTCACAATTCCTGACATTTATTCTTAGTAACAATTCCCTGCCTTAGGTCAGTTAGAATCACTTTATTTTAAGAATGTGAAATATCAGAATAATAGTACAGAGAATGATTTATTTAAGCTTTTATTTCTTTCATCACATTCCCAGTGGGTCAGAAGTTTACATACACTCAATTAGTATTTGGTAGCATTGCCTTTTAAATTGTTTAATTTGGGTCAAATGTTTCGGGCAGTAATTTTGGCCCATTCCTCCTGACATAGCTGATGTAACTGAGTCAAGTTTGTAGGCCTCCTTGCTCGCACTCGCTTTTTCAGTTCTGCCCACACATTTTCTATAGGATTGAGATCAGAGCTTTGTGATGGCCATTCCAATACCTTGACTTACTTGTTGTCCTTAAGCCATTTTGCCACAACTTTGGAAGTATGCTTGGGGTCATTGTCCATTTGGAAGACCCATTTGCGACCAAGCTTTAACTTCCTGAGGTCTTGAGATGTTGCTTCAATATATCCACAATTTTCCTTCCTTGTGATGCCATCTGATGCTGCCACCCCCGTGCTTCACAGTTGGGATGGTGTTCTTCGACTTGCAAGAGTCCCCGTTTTTCCTCTAAACACAACGATGGTCATTATGGCCAAACAGTTATATTTTTGTTTCATCAGACCAGAGGACATTTCTCCAAAAAGTACAATATTTGTCCCCATGTGCATTTGCAAACCGTAGTCTGGACTTTTTTTATGGCGGTTTTTGAGCAGTGGCTTCTTCCTTGCTGAGCGGCCTTTCAGGTTATGCTGATATAGGACTTGTTTCACTGTGGATATAGATACTTTTGTAACTGTTTCCTCCAGCATCTTCACAAGGTCCTTTTTTTCTGAGGTCTTGGCTGATTGCTTTTGATTTTCCCATGATGTCAAGCAAAGAGGCACTGCGTTTGAAGGTAGGCCTTGAAATGCATCCACAGGTACACCTTCCAATTGACTCAAATGATGTCAATTAGCCTATCAGAAGCTTCTAAAGCCATGTCATCATTTTCTGGAATTTTCCAAGCTGTTTAAAGTAGAGGTCAACCTATTATGATTTTTCAACGCCGATACCGATTATTGGAAGACCAAAAAAGCCAATACCGATTAATCGGCCGATTTATTTTAAAATAAAATCAATTTAGCGAAACGTTAAATTTGGTTTAAATAATGCAAAAACAAAGTGTTGGAGAAGAACGTAAAAGTGCAATATGTGCAATGTAAGAAAGCTAACGTTTCAGTACCTTGCTCAGAACATGAGAACATATGAAAGCTGGTGTTTCCTTTTAACATGAGTCTTCAATATTCCCAGGTAAGAAGTTTTAGGTTGTAGTTATTATAGGACTATTTCCCTCTATACCATTTGTATTTCATTAACCTTTGACTATTGGATGTTCTTATAGGCACTATAGTATTGCCAGTGTAACAGTATAGCTTCCGTCCCTCTCCTCGCTCCTCCCTGGGCTTGAATCAGCAACACAACGACAACAGCCACCACATCGAAGCAGTGTTACCCATGCAGAGCAAGGGAAACAACCACCCCAAGGCTCAGAGCGAGTGAAGTTTGAAACGCTATTTGCGCGCGCTAACTAGCCAGCCATTTCACTTCGGTCACACCAGCCTCATCTCGGGAGTTGATAGGTTTGAAATCATAAACAGCGCAATGCTTGACGCACAACGAAGAGCTGCTGGCAAAACGCTTGAAAGTGCTGTTTGAATGAATGTTTACGCGCCTGCTTCTGCCTACCACCGCTCAGTCAGATACTTAGATGCTTGTATGCTCAGTCAGATTATATGCAACACAGGACACGCTAGATAATATCTAGTAATATCATCAACCATGTGTAGTTAACTAGTGATTATGATTGATTGTTTTTGTAGGTTTGCAAGATTGGATCCCCCAAACTGACAAGGTGAAAATCTGTCTTTCTGCCCCTGAACGAGGCAGTTAACCCACCGTTCCTAGGCCGTCATTGAAAATAAGAATGTGTTCTTAACTGACTTGCCTAGTTAAATAAAGATTAAATAAATAAAAGGGAAAAAAATCGACAAATCGGCGCCCAAAAATACCGATTTCCGATTGTTATGAAAACTTGAAATCGGCCCTAACTAATTGGCCATTCCGATTAATCGGTCGACCACTACTTTAAAGGCACAGTCAACTTAGTGTATGTAAACTTCTGGGCCACTGGAATTGTGATACAGTGAAATAATCTGTCTGTAAACAATTGTTGGAAAAACGACTTGTGTCATACACAAAGTAGATGTCCTAATCGACCTTCCAAAACTATAGTTTGTTAACAAGAAATTTGTGAAGTGGTTGAAAAACGAGTTTTAATGACTCCAACCTAAGTGTATGTAAACTTCTGACTAACTGTAATTAGTATATAATAATAGCACAATTAATTGGCCTACACTACAGATTCAACAACATTTTTAACACATCTGATTAGTACATAATAAATTAATTGACAATAACATAATAATTTTGATCTGATCACGCTCATAAAATCACCTTTTCTCTATTCAAGTTAGCATAACAAGTTAGCTATGTTCTCAGCACCAGGCGCTGTTCACCTATTGTTTGCGCTGCAGTTGCAGCTTTACGTTTCAGCACCACAAAATGGTCCGCTGCCTGCTTTATTAGTTGACTGTCTCCTGCATTCTCTCTCTTCATGAATGAAGTTAAAATGTAACTTTTGCATTATTTAGGTAGGGTAACTTCCTTCTTGGGACATCGCTTTTGGGAGTTTTTGCATCTCGGATATGAGATTTGTTTTATTTGTTTTTTTTAATGAAATGTTGGGGCAGTGGGGGGCCAAATTCTATTGCTGATAGGCCAGATTTGGCCGCAGGCTGCCAGTTGGGGTACCCTGTCATAAACGATGACACTAGAGTACATTCGTTTAATCGATGGGAATGTGAAGTGCACATTTAGACTGTTTGGCTTGATTGTATAACATCAAAGCGGTATTTATTATAATCCTCAATGTCTCATCTTTCAGAAATTTAGTCCTTACAGTATTTCCCACACTCAGACAATTTTATTTTTTAAGTTGCCCAATTAGCGGGAGGCATGGGGCATCTTCTTGTCGCTCGCGGTGCTAAAGTTCAGAATGGCTGTCAGTCAGAACCCACACAGAGCTGTGAAGAGGAGACCCTGAGCTCTGACGTCATGTATAGAATGTTAATGTACAGCCATTGCGTTCCAATTTGGGCGCTAATCAATGTAAATGGTTAATTAATAACCATTTTATTTTAGACGGATCAGGGAGTTGTATAGTAGTCTATGTATAATGTGAGGTTATTATCTCCACTGAATGAGTGCTGTGTGAATACATTAACATTTATTTGTTGTGTATTATAATAATTGGAAAGTTGCAGAACTTCTTCTCCTTTTTCTTTTCAGGGGGTTTGATCAGCTTAACCACACCTGCGTGCTTGGCCTCGGGATCCACAGCCACCCTTAACAGCTCCCCCTCCACCACCTCTCTCACCACATGGCAGAACACCATCACCACCGTCCCCCTAGTCCCTTTCACTGTCCCAAAGACTCCAGGCAGCACCACCACCCCTAAAACCACGCCTCCCGAAGTCACTTCCTCCATACCAGGCTCCAAGTCTTTCAACACCAGTAAAGTTAATCTCTCACCCACAGAGACAAATAGCGGAACGTACACTTTGAAGATTGTTCCTCAGACGGGTAACAAGGAGCCCATCATCATCAAGTGTCCCAAGGTGCCAGCCCAGCCAGCCCAGGGCTCCTCCAAGGTCATGCCTATAGTAGGGGGCTTTACTGTGCTGCAGCCTTCCCCGAAAACCACAGTAATTACTGTCAAATTCCCCACGAAGACTGTTATGGAAACAGGTGTCCAAGCTGCCACCACCACCACAGTGGACTCCAATGTAGACTGTAAGGTCACGTCTGAGCTGTATAATTGGATGCTGCCTTGCCAGAAAAGCACAAAAAACCCTGTAAGCCACAAGTTTAAATTTATTAAAGCTGACACTATCTCCACAACAGACTCCAGTACAGATCCTAAGATCCAGCCTGAGGTGGGACGAGTGCCCCCCAAAATCCTCAGACCCCCTATAACCCTGGTTCCAAAGACAGATGCAACTTCGACACCTATCTCGTCAGCGAACTCCAATGTAGACCCCAAGCTCTTTCCTAGGATGGCTTGTGTCAATCAACCCCACCAGACCTGGACAGGACGACCGAAGAAGAGGAGGAAGGAGGTTGAGGTTGTGGATCCGGTGGAGGATGAGGACGACTCTGACGACATGGACGAGGGGACGGATGAGGAGAGGGACAACTCATCTGACGAGACGGATTGTGTTAATTCCTGTGTTAATGAAGAGGATCTCATCGTCATCAGTGTAAGCACTCTTTAAGCTTTATCCAAGACAGGTCTGTTTTCATATTCCGTCACCTAAACAGTAGAGTAGTCTGTCCCTTTCTTGGTTTGTCTTATTTGTGTGGGTAGGCCCGGGCTAATTTAGATGCTAGTTTGCAGTTTGCACCCCATGATAGCGCTCCTTTCTGTCGTGTCCTGTAGAAGCAGCTGAAGCACAAACACAACGTGCTGGAGAGGCATCGACGCTCCGAGCTCCAGGGACGCTTCCAGCAGCTGAGGGAAACACTGGAACTTGACGAGAAAGCTGCTAAAATTAAAATCCTCAACGACGTAAGCACCAATAAGTCAATAAAATCCCTTGAATTAAAGGGTGCTTCCCAAATGGCACCATATTCCCTATATAGTGCACTACTTTTGACTAGTGATGGGGGGCGGGGGGTTGATACAGTTGCATATCGCAATGTTATTTTGGACGATATTATACTGAACAAAACTATAAATGCAACAATTTCAACCATTTTACTGAGTTAGCGTTCATATAAGAACATTAGTCAGTTGAAATAAATTCATTAGGTCCTATGGATTTCACATGACTGGGCAGGGGAGCAGCCATTGGTGGGCCTCGGAGAGCATAGCTCCACCAATTTGGGATCCAGGTCCACCTAAGTTTTTCCTGTCAAAATGACTTTATTACAGACAAAAATACTCCTCCGTTTCATCAGCTGTTCGGGTGGCTGGTCTCAGACAATCCCGCCGGTGAAGAAGCCGGATGTGGAGGTCCTGGGCTGACATGGTTACATGTGGTCTGCGGTTTTGAGGCCGGTTTGACATACTGACAAATTCTCTAAAATGACGACGGAGGTGGCAGTTCTGGTGGATATTCCTGCAGTCAGCATGTCAACTGCACGCTCCCTCAACTTGAGACATCAGTGGCATTGTATTGTGTGACAAAACTGCACATTTTAGTGGCCTTTTATTGTCCCCAGCACAAAGTGCACCTGTGTAATGATAATGCTGTTTTAATCAGCTTCTTGATATGCCACACCTGTCAGGTGGAGGAATTATCTTGGGGAAGGAGAAATGCTCACTAACAGGGATGTGAACAGATTAGTGCACATTTGAGAGAAATAAGCTTTTGGAACATTTCTGGGATCTTTTTTTCAGTTCATGAAACATGGGACCAGTATATATTGATACTTTGACTCGAAGTATTGACTTGTAGCGTTACCTGTCGAAAGTCGGCTGTACCGTTATTTTTCATCCCATAGCTTGTTCTCCATCTTATTTTTTAAAAGTGAGCCAACCTGTTTTCAGCACTTTTATTTCCATGACAGATGGCTCTCTCTTGTCTCTCTGCAGCAGACATAGTGAGCAATATGTTTGGAACATCAAATCATAATAAAATCCAAGTATCAAATCGCAATACATATAGAATAGTTAGAATCACAATACATATAGAATAGTTAGAATCACAATACATATAGTATCAGCACCTAAGTACTGTGATAATATCATATTGTGAGGTCCCTAGCAATTACCAGCTTTACTTTTGACCAGAGCCCTATGGCACTATACAGTGGGGCAAAAAAGTATTTAGTCAGCCACCAATTGTGCAAGTTCTCCCACTTAAAAAGATGAGAGGCCTGTAATTTTCATCATAGGTACACTTCAACTATGAAAGACAAAATGAGATTTTTTTCTCTCCAGAAAATCACATTGTAGGATTTTTAATGAATTTATTTGCAAATTATGGTGGAAAATAAGTATTTGGTCACCTACAAACAAGCAAGATTTCTGGCTCTCACAGACCTGTAACCTCTTCTTTAAGAGGCTCCTCTGTCCTCCACTCGTTACCTGTATTAATGGCACCTGTTTGAACTTGTTATCAGTATAAAAGACACATGTCCACAACCTCAAACAGTCACACTCCAAACTCCACTATGGCCAAGACCAAAGAGCTGTCAAAGGACACCAGAAACAAAATTGTAGACCTGCACCAGGCTGGGAAGACTGAATCTGCAATAGGTAAGCAGCTTGGTTTGAAGAAATCAACTGTGGGAGCAATTATTAGGACATACAAGACCACTGATAATCTCCCTTGATCTGGGGCTCCACGCAAGATCTCACCCCGTGGGGTCAAAATGATCACAAGAACGGTGAGCAAAAATCCCAGAACCACACGGGTGGACCTAGTGAATGACCTGCAGAGAGCTGGGACCAAAGGAACAAAGCCTACCATCAGTAACACACTACGCCGCCAGGGACTCAAATCCTGCAGTGCCAGATGTGTCCCCCTGCTTAAGCCAGTACATGTCCAGGCCCGTCTGAAGTTTGCTAGAGAGCATTTGGATGATCCAGAAGAAGTTTGGGAGAATGTCATATGGTCAGATGAAACCAAAATAGAACTTTTTGGTAAAAACTCAACTCGTCGTGTTTGGAGGACAAAGAATTCTGAGTTGCATCCAAAGAACACCATACCTACTGTGAAGCATGGGGGTGGAAACATCATGCTTTGGGGCTGTTTTTCTGCAAAGGGACCAGGACGACTGATCCGTGTAAAGGAAAGAATGAATGGGGCCATGTATCGTGAGATTTTGAGTGAAAAGCTCCTTCCATCAGCAAGGGCATTGAAGATGAAACGTGGCTGGGTCTTTCAGCATGACAATGATCCCAAACACACCGCCCGGGCAACGAAGGAGTGGCTTCGTAAGAAGCATTTCAAGGTCCTAGAGTGGCCTAGCCAGTCTCCAGAGCTCAACCCCATAGAAAATCTTTAGAGGGAGTTGAAAGTCCGTGTTGCCCAGCAACAGCCCCAAAACATCACTGCTCTAGAGGAGATCTGCATGGAGGAATGGGCCAAAATACCAGCAACAGTGTGTGAAAACTTTGAAGACTTACAGAAAACGTTTGAACTCTGTCATTGCCAACAAAGGGTATATAACAAAGTATTGAGAAACTTTTGTTATTGACCAAACACTTATTTTCCACCATAATTTGCAAATTCATAAAAAATCCTATAATGTCCTACAATCTCATTTTGTCTGTCATAGTTGAAGTGTACCTATGATGACAATTACAGGCCTCTCTCATATTTTTAAGTGGGAGAACTTGCACAATTGATGGCTGACTAAATACTTTTTTTGCCCCACTGTATATGGAATAGGTTGCGATTTGGGACTCATAAAAGGTAGTATTTGTGTATTTTGTTATTGTGTCCTATCAGAGCGGCGCTCTAGTTTTGTTTTCGTTGAAGCAACCGTCCTCAATAGATAACAAGTCAACTCTGTTATTTAACCAGGCCAAGGAGGAGATCCAGGTCTTGACAAAGAAAAGCACCAACGTGGAGAAGCTGAGGAGTTCGCTGACCCTGGAGAGAGCAGTTCACGTCAAGAAGATGTCCCAGTTAACTGGTAATAATGGACATTACATTTGACCCCCCCCACCTCTCCATTTCCTCTTAAGTACTTCCTCTCTCCTCCTGTAACATGTCAACATTCTGTATTCTGTGGGTTTGCGACAACTAATGTAAAAAAAAAAAAAAAAGCATTTGTGGATGAATGCATTTGACTGATTGATTGTACATTCAACCAACGTGTTTCCTCCACAGGAGAGTCTGAGGAGCAGATACTGACGAACATCAAGTACATCGGTTCCCAGCAGAAGATCGAGAAGCTGCACATCAACTGGAAGAAAGAAGGGAAAGTCTCCTCTGCTGTCTCGTCTTCCTCAGTTGTCTCCACCTGCGGTGAGTCTGAGCAGAGGCCAAGGCCTGGTCCCCTGTCAAAGAGGACCACAGAAGAGGCTCGGGGGGGTAAGAGCATGGGAGGAGTGACAGCAGAAACGGAGGAGGACAGGGATGAGGTGGTGGACCTTCTGGAGGACACGGAGGACGAGAAAACCGACAACTCCTCGGATGAGACCGAGGATTCTGACGTTGACGACGACAAAAACTACAACGCTAAAGGGCACGTCAACAATACCATCAGTGTAAGAAATAATGTATTATTCGGTTTCTGTTGATTAGATCTCTTCCCTTGAGAATTGTCTTTTTTTACCGTTTTCTTTATCTCGTTACGACTCATCTTACTTTCAGGATGTGGAGGAAAGCTTGCTAGAGGATGAGCCTGTGGACATTGAGAGTGTGGAGGACAATGCAAAGAAGAACACCACTCCACAATTGAAGGAAAAACGCACTAAAGAGGTGGAACAACCTTTTATTCCTTCCTTCAAATATGGTTATGCTGTGATTTCAGTGTCCATGGTTGTAATTTGCGGTGTTTTTGGTTCAATGTTGCCATTAGCACTGGAACTTGCACAACAAATATGAGAGACAACGCTGTACTGAGTTTCGGAAGAGCTTTAAAGCCCTGATAGAGACTTTGGACCTTGGCAACCCGGCACCTACTAATGTTTTCATCCTAGGGCAGGTAAGACTACCGATGTATCCCAAATGTCACCCTGTTCCCTATATAGTGCACTACTTTTGACCAGTGCCCATAGGACCCATAACACCTCAGTGCTTGCCTACGCTCTCCAGAGAACTCTTGTATCACATGATTTACCATGCCATACGGTACATTTCAATGGGTGGTGTAGGTATCCACATTACATGGATGCCATTATATTACTCCCAAGTGGCACTGCGGTCTAAGGCACTACATCTCAGTGCTAGAGGCGTCACTCCAGACTGGTTCGATCCTGGGCTGTATCACAACTGGCCGTGATTTGGAGTCCCATAGGGCGGTGCACAATTGGCCCAGCGTTGTCCGGGTTAAGGGAGGGTTTAGCCGGTGTAGGGCGTCATTGTAAATAAGAATTTGTTCTCGACTGACTTGCCTTGTTAAATAAAGGTTCAATAAAACATAATAAACATGATACAACTTTAATCAAACTTATATGTCCTCCAGCGATTAAAAAAAAAAAGATATATTTTTTATAAATGTTTTACTTTTTAAAACATTTACTGTTGAAAAAACATTTCCCAGGTATAGATACAGTAAAGTACACGCACTAAAGGGTAAAAAAAAAAAGTATATATATTTTTGGGACACAACTGCAAACTTCAAGGAGTTGGTCTGATGGGGATTCGTGATGTTATTGGCCTCCCTCCTTGCTTGAGGAACAACAGAGGAGCAGTAGAGAACAAACGAGGAAAAGCTCACCCCTCTTCTGCCATGTCATGATGATACTTGGTCCACTTATTAAGATGTGCCTTTTGTTAAGTAAATTAGGTGATCAACGAGCTGAAAAGGAGACTGGAGTGAGACTTTCAATATTGATTGTTGGGAGTGTTAAGTAAAATAAGCTATGACCATTTACATTTTTCTTGATGATTTTGTTTAGGAAATGATTGTCATATTCAGGGCAGTTAGCAGACTAATTCATTGCCGCTGCCTTGTGACATACAGTACCTCCCAGAACTGCATCGAGTTTTATTTAGTAAGTAACCTCTTCACTAAATGATACCAAGTATTGTCTGTTATTTAACAGGCCCGAAAACAAGTCATTGACCTGAGAGACAAATGCGAACGCCTGGAAAAACTGAAGAGTGCGCTGACCGAAGAACGAGCTGCTTATATCAAGAAAATCTCCCAGAAATCTGGTAATGGGCCTTACATTTGACCATCCTCTCCTCTCCAGTCTCTTCCTCCGGTAACACTGGCCTGCTGTCTCTCTCTACAGGAAAGACAGAGGAGCTCATCCTCAGGAAACTTCAGGACATCTCTACCAAACAGAAGAACATGGACGTGATGTTCAAAGGGAAGCGGAGAGCGGCGTCCTCAGCCCCCTCGTCATCAGTCTTACCCAATAAAGCCATCTCACCCAGCAGCACTCAACAGCCTAAGCCAAAATCCCTGGCTCCCGGTCTGAAGTTAAAGGTGGTACCCACCCCTGTCCCACAGCCTGCACCCAAACAACCCAAGACAAGTCCCATCATCTCCCCACCCTCCAGGAAACCCCTCTCAACGTGTCGTTCTCCAGGTGAAAGGACAAGACCTAACATCCTGTCTCGCAGGAAACCACAACCTTCCCTAGGTAAGTCACCCCTCCCTCTGACCGTGTTGCTGTCTAGCTGCACCAAATGGGTCAGGCTGACTGCAGATCTAGAGACTGAACTTCCATGGGAAGAAATAAAGCACTGTCAATCATTTGCATTTTGTTTTTCTGCCTCCCCAACAGATTCCCCACCTGTTCATGCTCGGTTTCTCCCTCCTCAAATGCTGTCTATAGTGGGGGGAGTGATACCATCTCAGCAGGGGATCACTAAGAGCCCAATGCAGCCTGCCAGTTCTCTGCTGCCGGTAGGACGCGTCACTGGAATCGAAATGCAACAGTCTCTAATACCAGGTAGGCTTTCAGTGACTCAATGTACTCAAAGTTGCATACCACTTTTTTTTGTTGATTTTGATTCTGATTCTTCTTAAATTTCTTTTTTTAGGTGTCGCTTCAGTTACCATCTGTATCCCCTCAATGTCACAACCCATTTCTCTCACTCCACCTCGTAATATCCTCAACAGGGGAGGTAACTTCCGACACGTTTTTACCGCTTGGATGTAGATATCTATGAATCTGATTAGGTTAGCTGAATGTTATGCCATTGAGACAAAACCTTTATTTTGTTTCCTATTTTTCAGTTCCTCATATCGCCAATGTGATTTCACTGGTCAAAGCCCCTCCAGGTGTGTCAAGGGGAGCTCCGAGGAGGCCATCTCCAGTGAAGGGTAAGGGAAGTGGACTGGAGGACGGTGAGGTGCTGGGGAAGCAGCTGGACCACTCTGGAGACGGTGTAAAGATCAACGACGCAGACAGGAACTCGGATGAGGAGGACGAAGACAACGAAGAAGGTGACGTTGAAGACGAGAGTCTGATGTCTCTCCTCAACGAGATCGTCTTCCTCAACCAGCAGATGACCACAGACAACATCAGCCCCAGTGGTCTTCCAGTGGTCACCCACAAACCAGCCACTGAGCCTGGGGAGGTTGGTATGGACCGGTCCTCACCACCACCACCACCGCAGGCAGAGAAGGAAATCATCAGAGATGGAGATGACGAGCGCTCCCTCAGCCCCTTGTTTCTGAGACTTGACGAGGACCTTCTGGGGATGAAAGAGAGACAAGGCCAGGATGAGGCTTCCAAAGGCCCAGGCCTGCCAGTGCCACAGGCAGAGGACCTTAAAGTGGGTTCTGGATCCAACGAGAAACCATCAGACACAGGTTCTGCTCCTGCTCCGATTGTCAATGGGCACAGCCCACAAGGACCAACATGCACTGCAAAAGGTCACGGTGTACTTCAAAAGGCGTTGACCCCGCCTCCACTGCTGCAGATGAAAGTTGGCGTGGCCAAGGTGCTGGAGACCAATGATATGCCGGGGGATGCCCTAGCCCCGCCCCCGCTACTGCAGATGAGGCCAATGCCGAGGCTAGCCCCACTAGGACTAAAGAGCAACCCTCAGACGTAGAACTAAGCACTAACTAACTCGGGGTCAATGTTGTAGCCATCTCTCCTCAAGACCCTTACTCACATGGGTCGTAATCATTTGTCACCAAACTGACTGAAACAGGGTTGGACTTCTACCTGAACTTGTCCAATAAGAAATGTTCATTTTTGTTTTTCTGTTGCAAAAAGTTTCGCCACGATGTGCTGTAATAAATATGACCCTTATGTGGCTCAACCAATCAGGGATAACTACATTTAAAGGTACAATGTAGCCGTTTTTATCTCTGTCAAATCATTTCTTGGTAACAATTAAGTAGCTTACAATGATTGTTTTCAGTTAACATGGTCAAAAATAGTTTCTTAGCAAAGAGCAATTTCTTATGCAAATTTGCTAGGGGAAAACGAGCGGTTATTGGTATATTAACTTATTTATTTCCTGGTGACGTCAACAGGCAGGCCAAAACACCATCCTACCAAAATGGGTAGAAATGTATATTCAAACCACTCTTACACTTAAAGCGCATGATCAGAATTTTCACAATTTCACAGTATTAATCCAACCTCATAGTGTGTAAATATATCTAAAACACAGGGCCTTTGAGATCCTGAGAACTGTTTTTATTTATGTCTTCTGCACATTTGTTTTGTTTTATAAGCGGCACTACCTAACGTGCCTATTGGATATCCAAAGATGTTTGTTTGTATCAATATATACATTATATTGACTTGAAATGCAGACTGACATGACACTGTTCTGACAGTCAGGAGTCATGTTTTTCTCTTCAAATTAGTCGATTTGGCTACTTCAGCCACACCAGTTGGTGCAAATGTATAAAATCGAGCACACAGCCATGCAATCTCCATTGACAAACATTGGCAGTAGAATGGCCTTAAGAGCTCAGTGACTTTCAACGTGGCACCGTCACAGGATGCCACCTTTCCAACAAGTCAGTTTGTCAAATTTCTGCCCTGCTAGAGCTGCCCCAGTCAACTAAGTGCTGTTATTGTGAAGTGGTAACGTCTAGGAGCAACAACGGCTCAGCTATGAAGTGGTAGGCCACACAAGCTCAAACAGGACCGCTGTAGCGCGTTGCGTGTAAATATAATCAGTCCTCGGCTGCAACACTCACTACTGAGTTCCAAACGGCCTCTGAATGCAACGTCAGCACAATCACTGTTCGTTAGGAGCTTCATAAAATTAGTTTTCATGGCCGAGCAGCTGCACCCCAACCAAAGATCACCATGCGCAATGCCAAGTGTCCGCTGGAGTGGTGTAAAACTTGCCGCTTTGGACTCTGCAGCAGTGGAAACACGTTCTCTGTAGTGATGAATCACGCTTCACCATCTGGCAGTCCGACGGACTAATCTGGTTTGGCGGATGCCAGGAGAACGCTGCCTACCCCATTGCATAGTTTGGTGGAGGAGGAATAGTAGTCTGGGGCTGTTTTTCATGATTCGGGCTAGGCCTCTTAGTTCCAGTGAAGGGAAATGTTATCGCTACAGCATACAATGACATTCTTCTGTGCTTCCAACTTTGTGGCAACAGTTTGGGGAAGGCCCTTTCCTGTTTCGGCATGACAATGCCCCCGTGCACAAAGCGAGGTCCGTACAGAAATAGTTTGTCGATCGGTGTGGAAGAACTTTACTAGCCTGCATAGAGCCTTGACCTCAACCCCATTGAACACCTTTGGGATGAATTGGAACGACGACTGCGAGCCAGGCCTAATCACCTAACATCAGTGCCCGACCTCACTAATGCTTTTGTGGCTGATTGAAAGAAAGTCCCTGCAGCAATGTTCCAACATCTAGTTGGGCTCCCGAGTGGCGTAGCGGTCTAAGGCACTGCATCTCCGTGCAAGAGGTCGTCAATACAGTCCCTGGTACGAATCCAGGCTGTATCACATCCGGCCATGGTTGGAAGTCCCATAGGGAGGCACACATTTGGCCCAGTGTTGGCCGGGGTAGGCCGTCATTGTAAATAAGAATTTGTTCTTAACTGACTTGCCTAAATAAAGGTTACATGAAAAAAATATATATATATAAAAAATAAAGCTTTCTCAGAATAGTGGAGGCTGTTATTGCAGCAAAGGGGGGACCAACTCCATATTAATGCCCATGATTTTGGAATGAGATGTTCGACGAGCAGGTGTCCACATACTTTTGGTCGTGTGTTTGTTTGTGTATGTAGGAGAGCATGTATATGCATACTTATAAGGGTTAAGGTTTGTCATTTTGGTCACGTAGTGTATCTAGAATCAGTTTAGCCTTTTAGATCATAAGGAATAAGCTTAAAAACGGACCCCGATCTGTTGCTTTTCTTCCCCTTATTTTAAAGAGGAGATACAGTGAATTTCGCATAATATTAAGCTACCAGGAACTCTACATTTTAATGGTGTCCAGTATGTTCTGGTTTTAGAGTATATATCTACCATCAGAGCAAGATGATCTGTAGACAGATAGCCGATAGTGCTGATGCTGTTTGTGTTCATAGTACTATACTGTACTGTTGAGTGTATATGACTGTTTCAGAGGCCCTGTCTCCATATTGGAGTAGAATAGGCCCTGTCTGCCATATCTTTGTGTTTGTTGCAAGGAAAGTTCTCGGTCGTAGTGAATTAAGCCTTAAAGGTTAAGGAACATTTCATCTGTTTTTGTATGGCACGCTGTTTGCTACACTAACCACTGTGTGCACTGCAGACAAATCTCAACCTAAACTTAATAAGCAATATCCTAATAGGTCCCTGTAGGATGAATAGGTCATTGAATCTGCAGTCCTTGTGACCTTTTTAAGAGCAGCTTTACTTGTTTAGTGATGTATGTAATAATCGGACCCTGACATTCACTATATAATAGGAGTAGAGAAGGCTGTCCCAAATGGAACACTGTTCCCTATATAGTGCACTACTTTTGGTCAAAAATAGTGCACTTTATTAGGGAATAGGGTGCCATTTGCCATTTGTTAAATTGGGGGAAATACATTTGCTGTAATAATTTTTATGCTGCTAAGAGGTAAGCTTGCAGAATTAAAAGCCAACCCTCTTGTTAAACAGCATCAATACTTTTCTTTGCTAGGAGCATGAAGTGTAGATGTAATTTCTGTATAAAGTATAAAATACATGTTTTTATAATAATAGGCCATGTAAATAATTACTTTTTTTTTCCACTTTTAAGACTGTTTTTCTTCTTCTGATAATGGAGTTGTTTTTGTAAAGGTATTTCTGATATTTTTATATGGTGTCAATAACCGTTATGTTTAGGATGTTGGCATAAGAGAAATGAAGACTCCTTGAAATAAAATCTAACAATGAATGTGGGCTGCCTAGATCTACATTTCTGACGCAGTTACATTGTGTTATATGATTTGAACAGTAGTATTACTCTAAAGATTGAGTGACTTACTGTAACTGTACATATTACTTTGAACATATATGAAAAGGTATTACAGGAATATTGTGAAAGAACATCTTCTCATGTTGGTTTCATTTGCCCTTTTTAAATATGTGGGAAGAGAGAGCTCTGACATTTTCCCAATTGACCCACGCGATCTAATTGCAAACTAATGACCTTATTCATTACCGGGCAATATCTTTAATTTCCCATGCGAAATTAAATTCGGAGCAAAAGCGTATCCCAAATGGCACCCCATTTCCTATATAGTGCACTATTTCTGACCAAAGCCCTATGGGCCCCGGCTAAAAGTAGTGCGCTGTAAAGGGAATGGGGTGCGATTTGGGACGTAGCCATGATCTTCTGAAGTAATGATGCCATGGTGTGATAAAAAGCTGGGAACAAAGTTGCAGAACACTTAAAAGGTTCTCTCAAGTACAGCTGCGTTCTTCAAGGGTAAGTGTTGATCAGAACTATCTCCATGTTACTTCAGTTTTATTATGCACGTTTCAGTTATTTCTTCTATGTTGTCTGAAAGTTTGCTCAAAGTTGTTCATGAATGTTAGAATGAAGACATTTATTATCCTTGTTATTGTTACAAAAGTGTGATTTCATATCAGAAATTAGAATATTACTCTAGAGTATGTCTTTCCCAGTGTATTGCCATTTTATTATAAATGTGATTTGACTGATGATTTGAATTTGTAATTGTTTGATCTGACACATTTGTTCAATTATCAGTTGATACAGGAACTCTGTTGAAAGGAACATGTCTGAAAAGGACTCCGTCCCCAGCTGGTTATTGCGAAGAAACAGCACATTGTCAATTATTGAAGACCTTTCCCTGCCCTTAGTCCCCTTCGAGGACTGCAGCTCAACCCGCAACTACGCTGCAACCATCATTCCTCCATTCTACCATACCCTCTCACTGCTCGGTATCTTTGGAAACGTCTGTAGCCTGGTGATCTGCCTCAAACCGTCTCGACCTTGGAGTATCGGCTCCATCGGAGTACTGAACCTAGCTCTGTGTGACCTAGCGTACCTGGCCTCCATACCGCCCAGGGCTATCTATGTAAGTGAGAACTATGACTGGAGCATGGGCAGTTCACTGTGCATCCTGAGTAACATACTCCACTTTGTAGGTCTGACCTCCAGCACCATGTTTATCTGTGTTGTCAGCACCGACCGCTTCCTGGCTATTGTCTTCCCACTCGAGTCACGGATGGTCCGCACCCCCCGCAACGCTGCCCTGGTCTCACTGCTCCTATGGGCCATTACCGTCCTGCTCATTTACCTAAGCTATCCTAACATCAACTACAGGGAGCGGAAGAGCGGCATCCGCTACTGTGGAACTGTGGTGACCTCAAGGTTCAGGTACAGCGCAGCCACCTACAATCTGTTATCCTACTACTCTGTGCAGGTGTCTGTTCCCTTGCTCCTCATCATCCCTTCCTATGTGAAGATTATAGCCCGGATGAGGCATTCGCGGCAGCAGTGGGCTGCAGGCAACATGCAGGGCCGGGGGGACAAGACCATCTGGCTGATTGCAGTTTTCATAGCCAATTTCTTTGTGTGCTGGGTACCAGGGCAGTTGCTCCATATTATAGCATGCATCATCTTCTTCACGTTGTATGACCACACTAATACGTGTAGGGTGGCCAATGTTGTGAACCTCCTAGTGGAGTCATCCCAGTTACTCTACTGCCTCAATGCTATTCTGGATCCCTTTATTTTCCACATCCAAGAGGGGCTTTGGGATCTGGTCAGTAAAGCACTAGAGTATGTTGGTTGTAGAGTCTGTTGGGGTAATTATGCATGGAGTGGAAAGAAACATTTTGGAGGACCTCCTTCAGTCAGTGTAGTCCAACTGAGCTGAGATGTGCTTTTAGATGCATTTTGTCTGCTGCTAGAGTGATGCAGAGAAAATGTAGGCAATGATGCATGCATTTAGCTTGGTTACCAGTCTGTTCAGCTATTACATTCCACTCCAGAGACTGGGCTTTCTTAGAATATTCATATTACATCTGTTTT
The DNA here is from genome assembly GCF_057628025.1 of Oncorhynchus mykiss. Lineage (NCBI taxonomy): Eukaryota > Metazoa > Chordata > Actinopteri > Salmoniformes > Salmonidae > Oncorhynchus > Oncorhynchus mykiss. Next base: position 40,988,492 of record NC_143040.1, read on the forward strand.
TTTTCGTCAATCATTTATTTGTTTTGGTGACATTTTTTACAAGTATGTGGTACATTTTCACAACTCTCAAAACAGATCATCAAAAAGGCAGTTTTTTTTAAAAACATCATCAATTGACTAACTATTTTGGTTTGTCTACTATATACAGATTTTGAAGTCCTTAGAATGGAATTGTATGTTTGTAAAGTATACAAATATATACCATACTTATATACAGTACCAGTCAAAAGTTTGCACACACCCTACTCATTCAAGGGTTTTCTTTATTTTTTAATATTTTCTACATTGTAGAATAATAGTGATGAAATAACACTATTTTATTTATTTCACCTTTATTTAACCAGGTAGGCAAGTTGAGAACAAGTTATCATTTACAATTGCGACCTGGCCAAGATAAAGCAAAGCAGTTCAACACATACAACAACACAGAGTTACACATGGAGTAAAACAAACATACAGTCAATAATACAGTATAAACAAGTCTATATACATGTGAGCAAATGAGGTGAGATAAGGGAGGTAAAGGCAACAAAAAAAAGGTCATGGTGGCGAAGTAAATACAATATAGCAAGTAAATGGAATGGAATCATGTAGTAATCATGTAGTAACCAAAAATGTTTTTAAACATATCAAAATATATTTTAGGTTCTTCAAAGTAGCCACCCTTTGCCTTGATGACCGCTTTGCACACTCTTGGCATTCTCTCAACCAGCTTTACCTGGAATGCTTTTCCAACAGTCTTGAAGGAGTTCCAACATATGCTGAGTACTTGAAGGCTGCTTTTCCTTGGCCAAATAGTCCTTACACAGTCTGGAGGTGAAAAACAAATGATAACCAGCATTGCTAAGTGTGCCTTGAATTCTAAATAAATCACAGACCATGTCACCAGCAAAGCACCATCACACCACCACCTCCATGCTTCACGGTGGGACCACACATGTGGAGATCACCCGTTCACCTACTATGTTTCATACAAAGACCCTGCGGTTGGAACCAAAAATTCAAATTTGGACTCATCAGACCAAATGACAGATTTCCACCGGTCTAATGTCCATTTCTCATGTTTCTTGGCCTAAGCAAGTCTCTTCTTATTGGCGTTGGGGTTTTTTCACACTGCTTTACTACAGTAAAATTGCATTGGCCAGGAGTATACTATGTTCCCTGCCATTTATGTAGCAGATTCTTTCATCCAAAGTGACTACAGTAAATGCTTAAAATCAAACCCTGTTGTTACTAGTGTCATTCACAACTGAGCCACACAAGAACATTACGATACTTTAAAACGCAATACATGGTTACCATATGATTGTGGAAGATGTCTGCACACCTTGTTTGCCCACACATGGGATAGAAAAAAATGGACATTTGATTTTCAGTCAATTTTGATGGGTAGTGCAAGTGAATAGCCTGTGAAAACAGTGCAATGTACTGTGACTTACAGTACTGTAGCATATTACTGTCAGCCCTTCAACATGTATCTTGCATTTTTTTTGCCATTGGATTAATGGGTTGTTAAAACCAACTACATTGAGAAGAAATCATAATGTTGTGTTTTGGTGATTTAAACCAATGTTTGTTATATTTCAACAGTGAAGTTATATTTTGTATCAATGGTTACTGTATGTGGTGAAAGATGTCTCCAATCAAAATGAATGCACAATGAAAGGTTTTGAATGCAAGACCGAATGTGTTACAAGGAGTTTTGTACTAAGTTTTTAAAATTCACCGAATACTTGTGAAAATGGCACCAAAGCGATTGAAAAAGAGCTCAAGGAGATCTGATTTGATTAACCTCACAGCTGTCCTTCATTCCAAAGGTTACGCAACTATTGGAACTAGTCAGTTATTTTCCCCAGCAACCGTTTTATTTATGTCAAGACGAAACCGTTTCCACTAGTTACCACAGTCAAAGTCAAAATGTGCTATCTGTCAAAAATGGCTAGCTCGCGTCTAGGGTCTAAATTCTGAAACTAAATATATACCAACATATACCAACTACAAAACGTATTAACGTTCCTAGCCAACAGCAACATTTTGGATTTTGACACTGTTATAATTCAAATGATATGGCCGTGTCTCCACGTGTTATGGACACAATTTAATGAGAGTTCTGACAACCAGCCGAAATAGCTCAGTTGGGAGAGCGTTAGACTGAAGATCTAAAGGTCCCTGGTTCGATCCCGGGTTTCGGCAGGCAATAATTTTGGGCTCCCGAGTGGCGCAGTGGTTTAAGGCATGCATCTCAAGTGGTGTCACTAGAGTCCCTGGTTCGAATCCAGGCTGTGTCACATTCAGCCGTGATTGGGAGTCCCATAGGGCAGCGCACAATTGGCCCAGCGTCGTCCGGGTTTGGCCTGGGTAGGCCATCATTGTAAATAATAATTTATTCTTAAAGGATTTGCCTAGTTAAATAAAGGGTAAATAAATCAAATGTAAAAGACAATGAGCAACTCAACGTCCCTACCCCCCATCGAAGTTGAACGGTAAAATGCGGTTGAGGTTTCGCGTAGGAAGTCCCAAGGATCCCGGATAGCACTAGCCCCTAGCCCCTTGGCACATGACACTGAGTACAATGAGTGGAATGTTTGTCAGACTGGTACGAAGACCAGCATTCATTGGTGTCTGGGAAAGATGTAATATATTGTCAATGTCATTTCAAAGCCATGTTTGTTAAATTGAGGTCTAAGTAATGTATAAAAAAAGTAAACTAAAACTCTTAAGTTATGTTGTTTGTCAGTGATGAAAAGGTAAATGAAAGGTTAAAGTCTTAAATAAAATATTCGAAAAAGTTTTACAATGCGACTAGAATTCTCTGTTTACATATAAATTAATAAAAAGCGGCTTTCAACAAATGTTTTCTTTCAAATTGTGCATTCGAGTGTAGAGTACTAAAACCAATTTACTGTTAAAGGGACGAGCTGCACATGAAATGGAGTGGGACAATTTCAACCACTAGATGGCGACATTGACTTGGTGAGCTGCTGCTGGTGAGATCTGGGTCAGAATGCTTTTCCAAAGTAATCAACAGATGACTGTCAAATGTTGACGCTTGCTACGAGGCGAGACTGAGGTCTGCCCGGACAGTCCTGCCCAAAACTTCTTCAACAACGGGAAAGTAAAATACAGATATAAGTGTCGCAAGCGGTTGTCATTCAACCCTGCATGGAATAAACAGACAAAGATTGATAGAAGCAGCAAGGTAGCTAGCTAGCTGGCATGTCACTGACAGTGCTTGGGGGCTATGCACAACGTTAGCCTACAGTACCTAGCTAGCTTGCTAACGTTGTTGAATGGCATGTAGGCAATAGCACTGGGCATATTCTTCTTTAGCATGTGGTTTAGCTAACGGCAGTATCTTTCTTGCCCAATGTGGGGACGAAAGTGACAGCTGGGACATTGGCAGAAAGCTTGGCTAGCTGCAGTAGCTAACCAAGAACTGGTATTGTGCCGCAGATCCAGTTTCACCAATGGCAGTTCTCATCGCGGAGGACGCAATGACACAAGACGAGGAGCCGCGGGGTGACTGACAGTCTTCAGGAACCCGACCATCGAAGTAGCTAGCTACTACTGCTGACAATCTGGGAACATGGACAATTTTTCCAAATGCATCCAGAGAAATATCTCTCCCAGTGGATCAGAATGTAATGCAAGAAGGACGGATCATGTAGAAAAGCTTTCCAGGCAGACCAGGGCATGTAATGAACGGGAACCGCACACATCATGCCAACATAACACGCAACGCATTGAACCAGAAGGAAGCATGACAGCAAATTAACGTTTATTTGATCTTTGTATTTATTTTGCTGAACAACATTTGGTTTAGTCTGGCTATCACCACTGGTTCCCAGATTTCATGTACTAGTTCTATCAACCGATGTCTGAGATCAGTCAGAATTTAGATTTCATGATGACGGTGGAGGGTTCCACAATAAAGAGTCGGATCAAAAATCTTCTCCGCTCGCCATCTATCAAATTGAGAAGGAATAAAGATCGGAACCATAAAGAGAATCTCAGTAACAAGGTATGTATCCGGCGTGGATAGGATCAGTAGTAGACCATTATAACCAGCTTGTAGGTTTGCTATCAAACACAACGAGCGACCTTCCACGCAATATCACGATAATGTTTATATAGGCCTAATTGAAATAGCGTTAATCTACAGGTAAAATTAAATGATCAGCACATTGCTTTGCAATGTGGAAATAATTGTCTGGCTCCTCATAGTGTCCAGAAACATTACATATTTAGGAAAGTGTGTCACTGATTATAAACCAAAAACATGAACATTGCATGCAGGCTTATTCCCCCTTGCAGAACAACCCCATGGAGGTTGTTCGTAGCATTAATCCTCATCCCTCATAGTAGCCTAGTCCTGCAGTTAACTCCATATATCTTCATCTTGAAGTAATTGGTTACAACTAGTATATTACTGTCCCAATTGCAGTTACAGTGATTCCTATGGACAAAGGCTAGGATATTTGCAACTGTAAGTTGATTATATAGGAAAACTGTTCCCTAGTGTTGCTCCTTTAGTGTTGACGTGAGAAAATGGCATGTGACACACATGGCATGTGACACCTACCTCTCACAGACAGCTGTGATCCTTCCATTCACATGTAGGCTACAAGCTGCCTGTGTTTTCTCTCTCACAAAGGCACACACGTGACGTGTGCCTGACTGAACCCCCTACAAAGCAATAAAGAAAAAAAACCTTAGCCCAGTTAAGTTGATAACATTTTTTATGTATTTTATTGAACCTTTATTTATCTAGGCAAGTCAGTTAAGAACAAATTCTTATTTACAATGACGGCCTACAAAAAGGCAAAAGGCCTCCTGCTGGGACGGGGGCTGGGATTAAAATATATATATTTAAAATAAAAATATGGACTACATAAACAAAACTACATAAAGAGAGACCTAGGACAACATAACATGGTAGCAACACAACATGACAACAATATGGTAGCAACACAACATGGCAGCATCACAACATGGCAGCAGCACAAAACATGGCACACACATTATTGGGCACAGGCAACAGCAAGAAGGTAGAAACAACAATACATCATGCAAAGCAGCCACAACTGTCAGTAAGTGTCCATGATTGAGTCTTTAAATGAAAAGATTGAGATAGAACTGTCCAGTTTGATTGTTTGTTGGCTAAATCTCCATCTGTGACAATAACACTGTACATTTGAAGTTTAAGTCCAAGAATGTAATCAATATGACAAGGTTTCATGTATAGTAAAGACCATTTTATTTGTAGGTGTAGACTAACAGTGAAATGCTTACTTACTGGTCCTTTCCAAATAAAATGTCATTTGAAACATACAGCAGGTGTAGACCAATAAATACTGACACGAGGACTAAATAAACAGTGAATAACAATGAAGAGTCAAAATAACATGACTATATAGAGAGTAACACTGTTGAATCGATGTGCAAGGGCGCGAGGTAATTTAGGTAGCTACACTATATATACAAAAATGTGTGGACAGCCTTTCAAATGAGTGGATTTGGCTATTTCAGCCACACTTGTTGCCGACAGGTGTATAAAATCGAGCACACAGCCATGCAATTTCCATAAACAAACACTGGCAGTAGAATGGCCTTACTGAAGAGCTCAGTGACATTCAACGTGGCACTGTCATAGGATGCCACCAAGGGATTTCCAACAAGTCAGTGTGTAACATTTCAAAGCTGCACCGGTCAACTGTAAGTGCTGTTATTGGGAAGTGGAAACGTCTAAGTAAATACAAATCCTCAGCAATCTACACAAAATACCCCATAATGACAAAGTGTGTTTTCAGAAATGTTTAAAAATGTATAATAATAATAATAATAATAATAATAATGAAATACCTTATTGAAATAATTATTCAGACCCTTTGCTATGAGACTCGAAATTGAGCTCAGGTGCATCCTGTTTCCATTGATCATCCTTGAGATGTTTCCACAACTTGATTGGAGTCCACCTGTGGTAAATTCAATTGATTGGACATGATTGGGAAAGGCACACACCTGTCTATATAAGGTCCCATAGTTGACTGTGCATGTCAGAGCAAAAACCAAGGTAAGAGGTCGAAGGAATTGTCAGTAGAGCATCGAGACAGGATTGTGTCGAGGCACAGATCTGGGGAAGGGTACCAAACAATTTCTGCAGCGTTGAAGGTCCCCAAGAACACAGTGGCTTCCATCATTCTTAAATGGAAGAAGTTTTGAACCACCAAGACTCTTCCTAGAGATGGCCTCCTGGCCAAACGGAGCAATCGGGGGAGAAGGGCCTTGGTCAGGGGGGTGACCAAGAACTCGATGGTCACTCTGACAGAGCTCTAGAGTTCCTCTGTGGAGATGGGAGATAACCTTCCAGAAGGACAACCATCTCTGCAACACTCCACCAATCATGCTTTTATGGTAGAGTGGCCAGACGGAAGCCACTCCTCATTAAAAGGCACATGACAGCCCGCTTGGAGTTTCCCAAAAGGCACCTAAAGACTCGCAGATCATGAGAAACAAGAATCTCTGGTCTGATGAAACCAAGATTGAACTCTTTGGCCAGAATGACAAGTGTCACTTCTGGAGGAAACCTGACACCATCCCTACGGTGAAGCATGGTGGTGGCAGTATCATGCTGTGGGGATGTTTTTCAGCGGCAAGGCCTGGGAGACTAGTCAGGATCGAGGCAAAGATGAACGGAGCAAAGTGCAGAGAGATCCTTGATGAAAACCATCTCCAGAGCACCTCAGACTGAGAGTGAAGGTTCACCTTCCAACAGGACAATAACCCAAAGCACACAGCCAAGACAATGCAGGAGTGGCATCGGGACAAGTCTCTGAATGTCCTTGAGTGGCCCAGCCAGAGCCTGGACTTGAACCCGATCAAACATCTCTGGAGAGACCTGAAAATAGCTGTGCAGCAACGCTCCCCATCCAACCTGACAGAGCTTGAGAGAATCTGCAGAGAAGAATGAGAGAAACTCCCCAAATACAGTTGTGCCAAGCTTTTGGCATCATACCCCAGAAGACTCGAGGCTGTAATCGCTGCCAAAGGTGCTTCAACAATGTACTGAGTAAAGGGTCTGAATACTTATTTAAATATGATATTAAAGTTTTTTATTTGTAATAAATTAGCAAATATTTCAAAAAAACAGTTTTTGCTTTGTCAGTTTTGGGGTATTGTGTGTAGATTGATGAGAAAAAAAAACGATTTATTCCATTTTAGAAGAAGGCTGTAACCTAACAAAAATGTGGAAAAAGTCAAGGGGTCTGAATTCTTTCCGAAGGCACAGTATGTAGGGGTAAAGTGACTAGGCAACAGACTAGATAAGAGACTGAGCTGTAGCAGTAGCATATGTGGAGCAGTAACAGCAGTGTGTGTGTGTGTGTGTTGGGGTGTAAGTGTGTGTGGGTAGAGACCAGTGTGTTTGCATAGTCAGTGCAATGAAGTTAGTTAAAAAAAGATTATAGAGGTCGACTGATTTATGATTTTTCAACACCATACCGATTATTGGAGGACCAAAAAAAGCCGATAGCGATTAATCAACCGATATTTTTATATATACAGTATTTCACAAAAGTGAGTACACACCTCACATTTTTGTAAATATTTGAGTATGTCTTTTCATGTGACAACACTGAATAAATGACACTTTGCTACAATGTAAAGTAGTGCGTGTACAGCTTGTACAGTATAACAGTGTAAATTTGCTGTCCCCTCAAAATAACTCGACACACAGCCATTAATGTCTAAACCGCTGGCAACAAAAGTGAGTACACCCCTAAGTAAAAATGTCCAAATTGGGCCAATTAGCCATTTTCCCTCCCAGGTGTCATGTGACTCGTTAGTGTTACAAGGTCTCAGGTGTGAATGGGGAGCAGGTGTGTTAAATTTGGTGTCATCGCTCTCACCCTCCCTCATACTGACTGGTCACTGGAAGTTCAACATGGCTCCTCATGGCAAAGAACTCTCTGAGGATCTGAAAAAAATAATTGTTGCTCTACATAAAGATGGCCTGGGCTATAAGAAGATTGCCAAGACCCTGAAACTGAGCTGCAGCACGGTGGCCAAGACCATACAACGGTTTAACTGGACAGGTTCCACTCAGAACTGGCCTCGCCATGGTCGACCAAAGAAGTTGAGTGCTCGTGTTCAGCGTCATATCCAGAGGTTGTCTTTGGGAAATAGACTTATGAGTGCTGCCAGCATTGCTGCAGAGGTTGAAGGGGTGGGGGGTCAGCCTGTCAGTGCTCAGACCATACGCCGTACACTGCATCAAATTGGTCTGCATGGCTGTCGTCCCAGAAGGAAGCCTCTTCTAAAGATGATGCACAAGAAAGCCCTCAAACAGTTTGCTGAAGACAAGCAGACTAAGGACATGGATTACTGGAACCATGTCCTGTGGTCTGATGAGACCAAGATAAGCTTATTTGGTTCAGATGGTGTCAAGCGTGTGTGGCGGCAACCAGGTGAGGAGTACAAAGACAAGTGTGTCTTGCCTACAGTCAAGCATGGTGGTGGGAGTGTCATGGTCTGGGGCTGCATGAGTGCTGCCGACACTGGGGAGCTACAGTTCATTGAGGGAACCATGAATGCCAACATGTACTGTGACATACTGAAGCAGAGCGTGATCCCCTCCCTTCGGAGACTGGGCCGCAGGGCAGTATTCCAACATGATAACGACCCCCAAAACACCTCCAATATGACCATTGCCTTGCTAAAGAAGCTGAGAGTAAAGGTGCTGGACTGGCCAAGCATGTCTCCAGACCTAAACCCTATTGAGCATCTGTGGGGCATCCTCAAACGGAAGGTGGAGGAGTGCAAGGTCTCTAACATCCACCAGCTCCGTGATGTCGTCATGGAGGAGTGGAAGAGGACTCCAGTGGCAACCTGTGAAGCTCTGGTGAACTCCATGCCCAAGAGGGTTAAGGCAGTGCTGGAAACTGATGGTGGCCACACAAAATATTGACACTTTGGGCCCAATTTGGACATTTTCACTTAGTGGTGTACTCACTTTTGTTGCCAGCGGTTTAGACATTAATGGCTGTGTGTCGAGTTATTTTGAGGGGACAGCAAATTTACACTATTATACCGTACAAGCTGTACACGCACTACTTTACATTGTAGCAAAGTGTCATTTCTTCAGTGTTGTCACATGAAAAGATATACTCAAATATTTACAAAAATGTGAGGGGTTTACTCACTTTTGTGATATACTGTATATATGTAAGTAATAATGACAATTACAACAATACTGAATGAACAATGAACACGTTTATTTTAACTTAATATAATACATCAAATCAATTTAGTCTCAAATAAATAATGAAACATGTTCAATTTGGTTTAAATAATGCAAAAACAGTGTTGGAGAAGAAAGTGAAAGTGCAATGTGTGCCATGTAAAAAAGCTAATGTTTAAGTTACTTGCTCAGAACATGAGAACATATGAAAGCTGGTGGTTCCTTTTTAACATGAGTCTTCAATTATCCCAGTTAAGAAGTTTTAGGTTGTCATTATTATAGGAATTATGACGCGTCGACTATTTCTCTCTATACCATTTGTATTTCATAAACCTTTGACTATTGGATGTTCTTATAGGCACTTTAGTATTGCCAGCCTAATCACGGCAGTTGATAGGCTTGAAGTCATAAACAGCGTTATGGTTCAAGCATTGAGAAGAGCTGATGGCAAACGCAGTAAAGTGCTGTTCGAATGAATGTTTACGAGCCTGCTGCTGCCTACCACCACTCAGTCAGACTGCTCTATCAAATATCAAATCATAGACTTAATTATAATATAATAAACACACAAATGCGAGCCTTTGGTCATTAATATGGTAAAATCATGAAACTATCATTTCGAAAACAAAACATTTATTCTTTCAGTGAAATACGGAACCATTACGTATTTTATCTAACGGGTGGCATCCCTAAGTCTAAATATTGCTGTTACATTGCACGACCTTCAATGTTATGTAATAATTATGTAAAATTATGGCAAATTAATTACTGTCTTTGTTAGGAAAAAATGGTCTTCACATAGTTTACAACGAGCCAGGCGGCCCAAACTGCTGCATATACCCTGACTCTGCTTGCACTGTGAACGCAAGAGAAGTGACAATTTCTCTAGTTAATATTGCCTGCTAACATGCATTTCTTTTAACTAAATATGCAGGTTTTAAAAATATATACTTCTGTGTATTGATTTTTAAGAAAGGCATTGATGTTTATGGTGAGGTACATTTGTGCAACGATTGTGCTTTTTTCACGAATGCGCTTTTGTTAAATTGTCACCCGTTTGGCAAAGTTGAAGTAGACTGTGATTTGATGACAAATTAACAGGCACCTCATTGATTATATGCAACGCAGGACAAGCTAGTTATCCTGGTAATATCATCAACCATGTTTAGTTAACTCGTGATTATGTTAAGATTTGTTGTTTTTTACAAGTTAAGTTTAATGCTAGCTTGCAACTTACCCACAGGTCCTTTTGTGTAACAGGTGGTCAGCCTACCAAACAGTCTCCTCGTGGATTGTAATGTAATCGGCCCTCATCAGCGTCCAAAAAGGCTGATTGCCGATTGTTATGAAAACTTGAAATCGGACCTAATTAATCTGCCATACCAATTAATCGGTCAACCTCTAAAAAGGATCAATGCAGGTAATCCGGATAGTCATTTAATTAATTTAGGGCTGTTTCCAACTAAAATAAATATTGGTCGACCAAGAGTCGCCTGTTCTTTCAACCAATCGATTGGTAGAAATGTCAAAACGTGTATTTTTCCATATATAGACAAATCAACTATGTACACTGAGCTTGTCTGATGCTTTAAGCACACTGTTGGATTACATAATTAAGACACACAAATGACGAGAGAGTGTCCGACCAGTAATTGATTTGATTGGGCCTGGCCTGGCTCAGACTTATTACGTGTTACAAAAAAAAGACATTGAGTGACTGTGTGACTAGCACCTGTTGTGTCTCTCTCCTCTCTGTTGCAGCGACCACCACAGAACATCAGTGTTTATCGTGCTGTCTCTGCTGCAGTGACCACCACAGAACATCAGTGTTTATCGTGCTGTCTCTGCTGCAGCGACCACCACAGAACATCAGTGTTTATCGTGCTGTCTCTGCTGCAGCGACCACCACAGAACATCAAAGTGTTTATCGCTTTGTCTGTGTTGCTTAAGCTGCAGTATAATTACAGCCATTTCTGACTGAAAAGTTTTGTTACCGTAATCCCTCATTTGTATAGGAAAAACATTCCTTATTCCCTCAACCATTGCTCTCTTTACGTGACACATTAATGAATCACATGTACGTGACCAATAAGGCCTGACCTATAGCATATCGTAATCACATCAATAAATTGGTTATAACAAACTCCGAACACCATAAAATAGAGGCAGAGGACGTGACAAATAAATCCGAAACGAGGGAATGTTTACTGGTTTCTCATGAGGTAAAGGGGAAGTCGGATGTGAGGAATGAATTTGACGAAGTTGTAGAACATACTGGAGATCTAGAAAAATAAGTAAGAAGCCAGCACTGCGTGCATATTATGTGTCCCAAACTGGTGCTGTTAGATTACAATATAATTTTCTAACTGTTTGGAAAAATGTAAATGACACTAAATACATTATAAGCGTACCAGACAGTGGAGGCTCCTCAGAGGAGGAAAAATAGGACCAAATATAAAAATAGTGATAGATTTTAGATAAAACTATATTAAATATATTTACATCACCAAATAATTGATTTAAACACACTGTTTTGCAATGAGGGTAGTGCCATGGTGTAGCTGGAGGACAGCTAGCTTCTGTCCTCCAACATTGACTTCAATACAAACCTAGGAGGCTCACGGTTCTCACCCCTTCCATAGACTTACACAGAAATTATGACAACTTCGGGAGGACGTCCACCAACCTATCAGAGCTCTTGCAGCACGAACTGACATGTTATCCACTCAATCAAAGGATCAGAGAATTAATCTAGTACTGAAAGCATAAGCTACAGCTAGATAGCACTGAAGTACATAACATGTGTTGAGTAGTTGACTCAAAGAGAGAGAAAGACAATAGTAAAACTTTTTAAACAAATTAATTTCTTCAAAAATGAAGGAGAAGCAAGAGAGATTTGTTATGTAGTATTTTCTTTTCACTTACTTAGCTAGCATAAAATGCAGCTAGTTAATTTAGCCTACTCAAACATCCGGCTCAAAAAGAGAGGGATGCTATGTTAGCTAGCTGGCTATGGCTATCCAACACTGTAACTGTACACACTGTACTGCGTGACTGTAGCTGGTTTACTAATGCGTTAGTTGAAGTAGTTATGTTGACTCTGACATTAGATAAGATGGTGACAACAATGTAGGCTGTGTGTAGTGGTAAGCGACCATCATATGAAGGTTTGGCTTGGAAAGGTTTTTTTCTCCTGGTCACAGACAGCTGGTGAGTTGTGCACTGAATTCCACAAGCAAAGGGAAAAGGTGAAACGAGAAGGTGTTAGTATGTGGCTGCTATGAAAGTTAGCTGTGTTTGTGTGTAATCAGGGTTGTATTCATTGCGCCAATTCTGTTGAAAAACGTAATTAAACGGAAGCAAACAACGAGACAGGGATAAACATACCTGAATTTGTCCAATAGAAACTCTTGTTTGCAACTGTTGGACTAATGATTACATCCTAGATCAGGTAGATGCAGGCAAGAGTGCCCACGGCAGTCTTGAATGTGTCGCTGTTTGTCACCTTGATTACTCAAAATTATCTCGACCTGTGCACCTACAATGTAAACTTTCATTCATAGGCTAGGTTGTAGCAACCTCATGATGGGTATAGGGAAAATTCTAGTATCATGTTGTTGCCTAAACCTATCAATGTTACATTGAACTGGTTGAATGGAATATGATTTACTGTCATCCAATATGGTGTAATAGAAATAAGGCCATGCTCATTAAAAAAAAGTTATCCTCCCCCATCTTAAATGGTACCGACCACCACTAGTACCAGAGAGTTTGATGTAACATTTTTTTGCTCATCCTTTATTACAGCAAAGACTAAAACCAGTCACGTTCATTCGTGAATGCAATTTCCAAAATGGAACGATTTATTTATTGTTTAAGCTAATTATTCAAGGCTCGCTTTATTTAATTTTAAAACAAATGCTTGATTTGCATTTCAAATCATAAATGCTGTGTGATGCTGTGTGATGATATGAACGAATGAATGTTTGATCCAGTATCCTATATACTGTAAGTATTAAAATATAGGCCTAAGTAAGTTACGGTATTAAGACTTAACAGGATGTGCTCTTAGGCCTATAGCTCTATTGTGGATATACAAGGCTGCTTTACTAAGGCTACTAATGAGAATGACAAGACTTATTATTAAAATGCTGATCCTAATAGTAATAATAACAATAAGAAGGATATCAAGAAAAAGGAGCGTTATTTTTTTTTCTGACAATTTGGAACAGTGTAAATAACACTAAAGAAATTATAAATAATATCAGAGGCTGTTCTAACTTTACAAACAAGTTTTTAAATCCTTTATTACATTAAAGCAAAGATTAAAAACAGCCGAATCTGTGAAATTGTTTACTTGACAATGGAATTGGTGCTCATGGAATCAGTAGGCTATTAAACTAACACTCAAACAGGCAACAGAAGCAGGATCTGTCTTATTTCTGTAGATGTACACTACCGTTCAAATGTTTGGGATCACTTAGAGATGTCCTTGTTTTCCATGAAAACATACATGAAATTAGTTGCAAAATGAATAGGAAATATAGTCAATATGTTGACAAGGTGATAAATAATGATTTTTAATTTAAATAATAGTGTCCTTCAAACTTTGCGTTCATCAAAGAATCCTCCATTTGCAGCAATTACAGCCTTGCAGACCTTTGGCATTCTAGTTGTCAATTTGTTGAGGTAATCTGAAGAGATTTCGCCCCACGCTTCCTGAAGCACCTCCCACAAGTTGTATTGGCTTGATGGGCACTTCTTACATACCATATGGTCAAGTTGCTCCAACAACAGCCCAATAGGGTTGAGATCAGGTGACTGTGCTGGCCACTCCATTAGACAGAATACCAGCTGACTGCTTCTTCCCTAAATAGTTCTTGCATAGTTTGGAGCTGTGCTTTGAGTCATTGTCCTGTTGTAGGTACCATGCTTAAGGTAAGACCCAGGTGCAGACAGTGTCGAAATAACAAAAGTTTATTATTCGAACAGGGACAGGCAAAAGGACAGGTCAAGGGCAGGCAAAAGTCAGTAATCCAGATAGGTGGGGCGAAGGTACAGGACGGCAAGCAGGCTCAGGGTCAGGTCAGGCAGAGGTCAGTAATCCAGATAGGTGGGGCAAAGGTACAGGACGTCAGGCAGGCTCAGGGTCAGGTGAGGCAGAGGTCAGTAATCCAGATAGGTGGGGCAAAGGTACAGGACGGCAGGCAGGCTCAGTGTCAGGGCAGGCAGGAATGGTCAAAACCGGGAAACAGGAACTATAGCAAGGACAGGAGCAAGGGAGAAAACGCTGGTAGGCTTGACGAACAAAACAAACTGGCAACAGACAAACAGAGAACATAGGAATACATACACAGGGGATAATGGGGAAGATGGGCGACACCTGGAGGGGGATGGAGACAATCACAACGACAGGTGAAACAGATCAAGAGGAAATTGGCTCCAATTAAGTGCTGTCCATAGGGTATGGCATGGCGTTGCAAAATGGAGTGATTGCCTTCCTTCTTCAAGATCCCTTTTACCCTGTACAAATCTCCCACTTTACCACCACCAAAGCACCCCCAGACCATCACATTGCCTCCACCATTATTGACAGATGGCGTCAAGCACTCCTCCAGCATCTTTTCATTTTTTCTGCGTCTCACGGTTGTTCTTCTTTGTGATCCGAACACCTCAAACTTAGATTTGTCTGTCCATAACACTTATTTCCAATCTTCCTCTGTCCAGTGTCTGTGTTCTTTGCCCATCTTAATCTTTTCTTTTAATTGGCCAGTCTGAGATATGTCTTTTTCTCTGCAACTCTGCCTAGAAGGCTAGCATTCCAGAGTCGCTTCTTCACTGTTGACATTGAGACTGGTGTTGAGGACTTGTGAGGCGTCTGTTTCTTAAACTAGACACTCTAATGTACTTGTCCTCTAGCTCAGTTGTGCACCGGGGCCTCCCACTCCTCTTTCTATTATGGTTAGAGCCAGTTAGAGCCAGTTATGATTAGAGCCAGTTTGCGTTTTGTGAAGGGAGTAGTGCACCGCAGGATCTTCAGTTTCTTGGCAATTTCTCCCATGGAATAGCCTTCATTTCTCAGAACAAGAATAGACTGAGGAGTTTCAGAAGAAAGTTCTTTGCTTCTAGCCATTTTGAGCCTCTAATCGAACCTACAAATTCTGATGCTCCAGATACTCAACTAGTCTAAATAAGGACAGTTTTACTGCTTCTTTAATCAGAACAACCGTTTTCAGCTGTGCTAACATAATTGCAAAAGGGTTTTCTAATGATCAATCAGCCTTTTAAAATGATAAACTTGGATTAGTTAACACAACGTGCCATTGGAACATAGGAGTGATGGTTGCTGATAATGGGCCTCTGTACGCCTATGTAGATATTCCATGAAAAATCAGCTGTTTCCAGCTACAATAGTTATTCACAACATTAACAATGTCTACACTGTATTTCTGATCAATTTGATGTTATTTTAATGGACAAAAAATGCGCTTTTCTTTCAAAAACAAAGACATTTCTAAGTGACCCCAAGCTTTTGAACGGTAGTGTATATGGATGATTTATAAAGCCAGGCACAACAGCAGTTAGGCTATTGATTATTAACTTTTGGTTTCCTCTCTACTCACTTTTCTTAGACAATAAGGCACGGGTTGTTTTCTAGTCTCCTCATTCTGCTGCTGCCTCCGCCGCATTGTTCTCAACCCCAATATGCTGGTTAACTTTGCTATTATGCACATAGCAACATGGTCTAGGAAAAGGCACCAATTCAAAAGCACACTGATGTGTTTCAGAACCGCGGACAGCGACCACTATCCAACGCGGGAGAAAGCGCATTTGTTATAAAATAATATTATTTTTATTAGTGTTGCAACAATGTTCTTATGTAATATAACCATATACAATTTCAGTAGCACTGAGCCATCCCCGCGGTCTCCACAATGGATTAGTCCACTCAGACAGGCGCAAATCAGAAAGGTGTCTTGTACACCATTATGTTTTTCTTTATTTTTTTTACATTGTAGAATAATAGTGAAGACATCAAAACTATGAAATAACACATGGAATCATGTAGTAACCAAAACGGTGTTAAACAAATCAATATATATTTTACATTTTAGATTATTTAAAGTTGCCACCCTTTGACTTGATGGCAGCTTTGCACACTCTTGGCATTCTCTCAACTAGCTTCATGAGGAATCCTTTTCCAACAGTGTTGAAGGAGTTCCCACATATGCTGAGCACTTGCTGCTTTTCCTTCACTCTGCGGTCCAACTCATCCCAAACCATCTCAATTGGGTTGAGGTCGGGTGATTGTGGAGGCCAGGTCATCCGATATAGCACTCCATCACTCTCCTTGGTCAAATAGTCCTTCCACAGCCTGGATGTGTTGAAGTCATGCTACTTCTTCCTATTGTCTGTATTTAGTTTTGCTTAATGATATATACATAATGTGAGTCATCATCAGCCTTGCTGTGGTTGTTTTATTATTGAAGTGAGCTTCATTCATTTGTTTTCTTAGGGTGTAGGCTAATAAGAGGTGATGGAAAGCTTTTGCAGACAGCCTACTGGCTTAGTGTGAAGCACTCTGGAGTAGGGAGTCAGACAAAGGAATATGCCGCTTTTGTTTGAGTACGGGGGAAGTAAGGAGTGGATTTTCTTGTTATCCTGGGGCTGATTTATTTCTAAGGCAGTGAGTGGAGCTCTAGAAGATTACTCACTGTATGTAGCCTTGAACCTATAGTAGCATTAGTGGATGGATCCCAAATGACACCCGTTTCCCTCACATAGTGCACTTATTTTGACCATTCCATATATCTTTGGTCCATAGACCCCCAGTCCTTAACGCTTGCAAGCCTACCCATAACATGATGCAGCCACCACTGTGCTTGAAAATATGGAGAGCGGTACTCAATAATGTGTTGTATTGGATTTGTATTGGACCAAAAATGTATTGCTTTGGAGTTAGGGTTAGAATACTACAGTACAGTTTCAGAGGATACTACTAAATGTTTCGGCCCTACCGATCTACCCTCTGGTGCTTGTTCCCCTATTCCTTCATCAGTTTTTAAAATAGAATTTAGCCGTGATAGCGAGCGGGGATGCAGACCCAGATTAGTCTTCTGTTATTACATTTGTACATTGGAGCAGCACACAGAGCGAGCAAAGTTGGTACATTGACCTGATATAACCAAGAGCACAGGCCAATCTAAGTTCGCTGTCACGCTGCAGTGCCAGGGAGGAAAACCAGTTTCGCGACAGGCATGCGTGCTTTACAGCAAAGAAAACATCTCGTCTCTAGCTCAAATGGTTAAGAAAATATGACTGTCAATGCGATTTATCTGTTAATTGAATTATTAGAATATTCCACCCTGAAACCATATAATTGTATGGAATTGATTAGAATGTATAAAATTATAATCAATAAATGTGTAGTTCTAGTCAGAATTAGGGCCAAACAATATAGCTAATGTTTATCTTTATGGTATTTTAAAGACAGACTGTCTGAGCAAACTTCGGCGCCGACCTGACTAGAGATTTGGGAGAGAACGGGGAGTACGTCTCAAGGTCTCCCTAATCTCTGTCGGCTGGGTAGTGAGACAGTATGTGCGTAGGATCCCTTCTGTTAGTGTGAATGTGTGTGCGTAGCAGGGCATTGCGTGCTAATGTTAGTGTGAATGTGTGTGCGTATGGATGTGTGTGCTAATGTTAGTGTGAATGTGTGTGCATAGCAGGGCATTGTGTGCTAATGTTAGTGTGAATGTGTGTGCATAGCAGGACATTGTGTGCTACTGTTAGTGTGAATGTGTGTGCATAGCAGGGCATTGTGTGCTAATGTTAGTGTGAATGTGTGTGCGTATGGATGTGTGTGCTACTGTTAGTGTGAATGTGTGTGCATAGCAGGGCATTGCGTGCTAATGTTAGTGTGAATGTGTGTGCATAGGAGGGCATTGCGTGCTAATGTTAGTGTGAATGTGTGTGCGTATGGATGTGTGTGCTAATGTTAGTGTGAATGTGTGTGTGTGTAGCAGGACATGGCGTGCTAATGTTAGTGTGAATGTGTGTGCGTATGGATGTGTGTGCTAATGTTAGTGTGAATGTGTGTGCGTATGGATGTGTGTGCTAATGTTAGTGTGAATGTGTGTGTGTAGCAGGACATTGCGTGCTAATGTTAGTGTGAATGTGTGTGCGTATGGATGTGTGTGCTAATGTTAGTGTGAATGTGTGTGCGTAGCAGGGCATTGTGTGCTAATGTTAGTGTGAATGTGTGTGTGTATGGATGTGTGGGCGTGAGAAGCCAGTATAAAATGAATTGTTTTGTATTCTTGACTTTAGAATGTCCCTGTGAATGACTACTGTAGACTGGGCCTCTGTCTGTTTTCATTTCAATCAGTATCTTACAAATCCTGATTTAGCAGACTGAGTAGTTTAATTGAATTGGTTTATAAACATTGAGAACATAATTCTCGTGACAATGACCAATACAACCGGAGCTACCTTATTAATACCTGGACGCTAATTATTGGTTTGATAACAAACAACGCCATTCAGTCATGTTATCTAGCTAGCTAGCAACCCGGTAACTTGACATTAGATCGAGGCAAATTTGATTGGCACTGGAAGAAAGGAAAAGGGTCTGCTACCACGCGCATGTTGATTCAGGCTTCTTCTTCTTCTTCTTTGGACTTTATATGGTGGTTGGCAACCAACTTTAAGGTGCATTACCACTACCGACTTGACTGCAGTGTGGGCCTCAGTTAATCTTTCAATCACCTACGTTGGTATATGCTCCTAAAAACCAATGAGGAGATGGGAGAGGCAGGACTTGCAGCGTGTTAAGCGTCACAAGTAGAACCAACGCGTGCGAGCAGTGTGGGTACAATGATTGAAATGCATGTATTTGTACATTTATTTTGCTACACATACATACACCATAGTGGTGTGGTCAGCATGTAATGTAAGCCTAAACTATATAAAACAATCTCTCTCTTTCTGGTGCTCATTACATTCTGTTTGGTGCCCAACGTTTTTAAAGTTGGGAACAGTGTGTGTATGTGCTTGTGGGAGAGACAATGGTATGTGTGTTTATGTGAGAGGAGGAGACAGAGAGAGAGTGTGTGAGGGAGGATGTGTGTTTTACATCTGAAGAGTAAAGATGGTTTCATGCAGTGTTTTCCCCATACTGCCACAATGACATGCAAATCATTATGCGTGTACAAAACATTAGGAACACCTGCTTTTATTTAGCAAAATACCACACATTTGGTCTGTAGTTTGTGTATGAATTATTTAACTACAGTGCCTTGCGAAAGTATTTGGCCCCCTTGAACTTTGCGACCTTTTGCCACATTTCAGGCTTCAAACATAAAGATATAAAACTGTATTTTTTTGTGAAGAATCAACAACAAGTGGGACACAATCATGAAGTGGAACGACATTTATTGGATATTTCAAACTTTTTTAACAAATCAAAAACTGAAAAATTGGGCGTGCAAAATTATTCAGCCCCCTTAAGTTAATACTTTGTAGCGCCACCTTTTGCTGCGATTACAGCTAAGTCGCTTGTCTCTATCAGTTTTGCACATCGAGAGACTGAACTTTTTTCCCATTCCTCCTTGCAAAACAGCTCGAGCTCAGTGAGGTTGGATGGAGAGCATTTGTGAACAGCAGTTTTCAGTTCTTTCCACAGATTCTCGATTGGATTCAGGTCTGGACTTTGACTTGGCCATTCTAACACCTGGATATGTTTATTTTTGAACCATTCCAGTGTAGATTTTGCTTTATGTTTTGGATCATTGTCTTGTTGGAAGACAAATCTCCGTCCCAGTCTCAGGTCTTTTGCAGACTCCATCAGGTTTTCTTCCAGAATGGTCCTGTATTTGGCTCCATCCATCTTCCCATCAATTTTAACCATCTTCCCTGTCCCTGCTGAAGAAAAGCAGGCCCAAACCATGATGCTGCCACCACCATGTTTGACAGTGGGGATGGTGTGTTCAGTGTGATGAGCTGTGTTGCTTTTACGCCAAATATAACGTTTTGCATTGTTGCCAAAAAGTTCAATTTTGGTTTCATCTGACCAGAGCACCTTCTTCCACATGTTTGGTGTGTCTCCCAGGTGGCTTGTGGCAAACTTTAAACGACACTTTTTATGGATATCTTTAAGAAATGGCTTTCTTCTTGCCACTCTTCCATAAAGGCCAGATTTGTGCAATATACGACTGATTGTTGTCCTATGGACAGAGTCTCCCACCTCAGCTGTAGATCTCTGCAGTTCATCCAGAGTGATCATGGGCCTCTTGGCTGCATCTCTGATCAGTCTTCTCCTTGTATGAGCTGAAAGTTTAGAGGGACGGCCAGGTCTTGGTAGATTTGCAGTGGTCTGATACTCCTTCCATTTCAATATTATCGCTTGCACAGTGCTCCTTGGGATGTTTAAAGCTTGGGAAATCTTTTTGTATCCAAATCCGGCTTTAAACTTCTTCACAACAGTATCTCGGACCTGCCTGGTGTGTTCCTTGTTCTTCATGATGCTCTCTGCGCTTTTAACGGACCTCTGAGACTATCACAGTGCAGGTGCATTTATACGGAGATTTGATTACACACAGGTGGATTGTATTTATCATCATTAGTCATTTAGGTCAACATTGGATCATTCAGAGATCCTCACTGAACTTCTGGAGAGAGTTTGCTGCACTGAAAGTAAAGGGGCTGAATAATTTTGCACGCCCAATTTTTCCAGTTTTTGATTTGTTAAAAAAGTTTGAAATATCTAATAAATGTCGTTCCACTTCATGATTGTGTCCCACTTGTTGTTGATTCTTCACAAAAAAATACAGTTTTATATCTTTATGTTTGAAGCCTGAAATGTGGCAAAAGGTCGCAAAGTTCAAGGGGGCCGAATACTTTCGCAAGGCACTGTACATGGTGTAATGTAATGTGTGTTTCCATTCATTTTATTGTGGAGATGTAATAAGCTTTGTGTTATTGATTTTTCAGGTCACATTAGAGAAGGTGCTGGGGATCACAGCATTTGGGAACCGTGCTTTGGCCTGCGACCCTCGCTCCGGACTAGTGGCTTACCCAGCTGGGTGAGTGACCGCGGTGAACACCCGTTACACACCAAAACCACACCCAACAATTGCACCTAATTTGTGGAGAAATCCACAGAAATACGTGACAATGAATGTGTAGTAGTACAGGGAATACGTTGGCTGTGTATGCCTAGTCCTGCACCTTGTTTAAATTCCCACATCTTGTCCTTCTGCTACTTGTTTAGTCAACTTCAATGCAATGTTTGTTGTTCTTTTTTCTGTTGTCTTTCCATGTCATTTCAGCAAGCCATGACACCCACCATATCAGATTATTTAAAAATTGTTTCTGTAGTTAGTTTCTGTTTCTGTAGTTATTTTGTTAAAATAACATTTGGTCTCTGAGAAATTAAGCTAATATTAATTACATTTATTGCATTTTAATTTATAGGATTCAGATAATATTCAGTAAATACAGTACCCAACATCTGATTTGGACCAAACTTCTTCCTACCAATGGGGAAGAAATGATGGATACCCAAATCAATTATGAAGCCACCCCATGCAAATCCCACCCCAACAACCAGTATAATGTATCAGTTGTCTATGTTTGACAATTAGTAGGAAGCTGCGGCTTGGAGAATTGCTTCTCCAACTATGTAATGTATTCCCAGGGAATCTGCTGATGTTTTCTTTTCCTGTTAAGAGAAATAAATCCTTCACAGAGTTCAAGTAACAGACACATCTCAGCATCAACTGTTCAGAGGAGACTGTGAGAATCAGGCCTTCATGGTCGAATTGCTGCAAAGAAACCACTACTAAAGGACACCGATAAGAAGAAGAGACTTGCTTGGGCCAAAAAACATGAGCAATGGACATTAGACCGGTGGAAATCTGTCCTTTGGTCTGATGAGTCCAAGTTTGAGATTTTTGGTTCCAACCGCTGTGTCTTTGTGGGATACAGAGTAGGTGAATGGATGATCTCTGCATGTGTGGTTCCCACTGTGAAGCATGGAGGAGGAGGTGTGATGGTGTGGGGGAACTTGGTGACACTGTCAGAATTTATTTAGAATTCAAGGCACACTGAACCAGCATGGCTACCACAGAATTCTGCAGCGATATGACATCCCATCTGATTTGCGCTTAGTGGGACTATCATTTGTTTTTCAGCAGGACAATGACCCACCACATCCACATCCAGGCTATGTAAGAGCTATTTGACCAAGAAGGAGAATGATGGAGTGCTGCATCAGATCACCTGGCCTCCACAATCACCCGACCTCAACCAAAATGAGATGGTTTGGGACGAGGTAGTCTGCAGAGTGAAGGAAAAGCAGCCAACAAGTGCTCAGCAAATGTTGGAACTTCTTCAAGACTCTTGGAAAAGCATTCCAGGTGAAGCTGGTTGAGAGAATGCCAAGAATGTGCAAAGCTGTCATCAAGGCAAATGGTGGCTACTTTGAAGAATCTAAAATCTTAAATATGTGTTATTCCATAGTTTTGATGTCTTCACTATTATTCTACACTGTAGAAAACAAACAGTAAAAATAAAGAAAAACCCTTGAATGAGTAGGTGTGTCCAAACCTTTGACTGGTACTGGATGTGCCTGTGCACAGCTACACAAATTACATCTGGGCAAAAGCTATTCATTAATTAAAGATGAACTGGTCTGGTCCCCATAGATGTATCCCTTTTTATGAGTAAAACATTAGGCTATATAGTAATGTTTCACTAGCTCTACCTGCTCATATTCTTCAGAATATGAGATTTTTCTATTTATACAACACTTGGTCTGATTGACTAGCATCCTGTCCAAGGGGGTGTACTTGTAGCCTACATCAAGCTGCTTTAGGCTGCAGAAACAGGAGATTGTCTATGCCAAGTCTTACTCTAGTCTGTCTGTAGTGTTGTTGTAGTAGTAAGTAGCCTTATATCATTGTGGGACTGTTCCATTCTACTGGCACATGATGTTATGAATCCTATGTGGTTTCTGTACATGAATCCTATGTGGTTTCATAACTGATAGGCCCCCAGGGCCAGCTGGTTTTATCATCAAGACGCGCATCCGTACAGCACAGTCATCTATGTGGGAATGGGGAAACTGGAATATCAGGATCCCAATTTGTTGAATGCTGAGTGTGTGGCGAGGGAGGATATTTGTTTGATTTACAATGGCCTTGTTGTACAACTAGTTTTGTCTATGATGACTGAAGGATATCAGCATTTGCTGCAAATGTCTTAAATGACACCTTTACATAACCCTCTTTATTGTAAGAACATTTATGGCAGAACCTGAATGCAGCACACTTTAGGTCAATTTCCATTGTGCTATATATACAGTGCAATCTAGAATGATGGGTGCGTTCGTAAATTCACTCTGGCTATCTACTCCGATTTCGGAGCTCTCTCGTCTGAGTGTGTCAGAGCGCAGCATAACTGATGAATTTATGAACGCTCAACACCCGTTGAATATGGCTGCTGTCAGTAAACGTTGGCAAAAAAAGCGTAATTAAATTGTTGCCAGCTGGAGTACAGTTACAGTCACCAACGCTCTGGAAAACATGAAAACAGCCTAACCAGCTCACCCTAGCAGAGATGGAGCAAATGGCACTCCAGTGTGAATTTACGAACACACCCGATCCGATATGTGCGATTATTGAACAGGATAGTACTGTATGGGGTTTGAATGAATGTATGGCTCGGTCCTCTGAAGCAGCATCTGTCGTGTATTGGTTAATTTGAATCCTTTTGCCGAAGCAGCAGCTATTCTTCCTGGGATCGACACAAAAACATAAAACACGACGAGCAACAAAACACTGATGGACAACAACTGTCTCACGTTTAAATACAATGATTTGCAAACAACACAACTAAAGATTGTGTGTGTTAGATTGTGTGTGTGCTTGTGTTTGTGTGTCATTTCACAGTCCCTAATGTGCCATGAGATGTTTTATATTTTTTTACATCAAATTTTGCTTTTTGCTTGAGTAATGGGAGATTGGAGTTCCATGCGATCATCGCTCCTTATAATACTGTGCATTGCCTTGCCGAAAATATGTGATGGACTTGAGGACTGTGAAGAGACCTCTGATGGCATGTCTAGTGATGTGGAATAAATGTCCTCAGTGAGAATTAAATGTCCTACTGCTGGATAAATCTAACATGCATGAATAGATGTGTGCCACAGACCCTCGTCATGAACGCACCGCACTGCAGCAAACTGGGTCAGTAGTAGCACTGTGTGTTTGTGTGTGTGTGTGTGTGGGGGGGGGGGGGGGGGTTGCATGTGCGTATGTGTGAGGGGAATACTCCTTAGACCATTCTGCTCCAGAGAAGAGGAGTGGGCTCTGCTCTGCCTCTGTGCTGCATTGCAGCTCTCTGCTGGAGGGTCTTACTACAGCCTGAGCCTTTGTAACTGCAAGCTTGCAATTGAGCCTGCTGTATTCTCAGAAGGATGCCGTAAAGACTTAAGGCAATGGATGGACAAAATAAGAAATGCATAGGAGAATACAAAAATACAGCTCAAATGAATGCTTCGACTACTAAGAATAGCCTGAATCCTGAGGCAGTAAATATTTGGCTCCCATGAGCTCTACCTTCCTCTTTATGAAGACTACTGTATGCCGGTCTCTTCTGTAGTCTCTCTTATTGGTTCACTTAGAAAAGAAAAGCTGCACACTCTCATGGCTCCGATGCAATACGTTTAATAGATGCCAACATTTGGACAGCTACAGTGTGCTGCCTTCAGGGTTTCAGCAGATTTAAGCAGCATAGCTGGCACAGAGCTCAGGGAAACACTAGATATCACCATCATTGTTAGCCACTTACTCTGGCCGTACTGGGCAGACAGGACAGGAAACTTGCAGTACTGGCAGATTAACAACAAGGTCGTCCAGTCTGTCTCAGCATGAACAGAGGATGAGACAGTATCAGCTTGGGGGGGAAGGGTAGGGTCTGGAGTGGACTGGCAGATTGGAGGGTGGTCTCTGTCTCTCCTCTCTTGGGTTGGAAGGAAACTGATATCCCCTCCTTGTTGACGCCACAGACCCTGCGGGGCTTTCTCATCTGAGAGGCTTGACCACCTGTCAGTCTGCTAAACCAACCCACCAGATGGCTGATAGGTGACTGATGCTGATGGTAGTAACCGTGTGGCAATACTTTTACTCAGCCTACCATGAATTAGCCATAGGTATAGGCTCTTCTTTTAACTTGTTTTTCAAATGATTTTTGAACGATGGCCTCTCAAATATACCGGTAGGCCCAATGTAGACCGCACATTCTGAAGGCGCCTATGACTTAACCTGTCGGATAAGTAAATATTTGATTTATATTGCTGTGAAGTCAGAATAATTTCACAAGATTATGTGCTTGCTACCATGTTGGACAGCAATAGTTTTATTGCTGTGAAAGTACAGAAGCAGTCAAACGTTTGGACACACCTACTCATTCTTGGGTTTTTCTTTATTTTTACTGTTTTCTACAGTGTATAATAATAGTGAAGACATCAAAACTGTGAAATAACACAAATGGAATCATGTAGTAACCAAAAAAGTGTTAAACAAATCTAAATATATTTTAGATTCTTCAAAGTAGCCACCCTTTGCCTTGATGACAGCTTTGCACACTCTTGGCATTCTCTCAACCAGCTTTACCTGGAATGCTTTTCCAACAGTCTTGAAGGAGTTCCAACATATGCTGAGCACTTGTTGGCTGCTTATCCTTCACTCTGCGGTCCAACTCAATCCAAACCATCTCAATTTCGTTGAGGTTGGGTGATTGTGGAGGCCAGGTCATCTGATGCAGCACTCCATCATTCTCCTTCTTGGCCATTGTCCATTTGAAAAACAAATGATAGCCCCACTAAGGGCAAACCAGGTGGGATGGCGTATCACTGCAGAATGCTGTGGTAGCCATGCTGGTTAAGTGTGCCTTGAATTCTAAATAAATCCTGACAGTGTCACCAGCAAAGTACCATCACACCTCCTCCTCCATTCTTCACGGTGGGAACCACACATGCAGAGATCATCCATTCACCTACTCTGTATCTCACAATGACACGGCTGTTGGAACCAAAAATCTCAAATTTGGACTCATCAGACCAAAGGACAGAGTTCCACCGGGCTACTGTCCATTGCTCATGTTTTTTGGCCCAAGCAAGTCTCTTCTTCTTATTGATGTCCTTTTAGTAGTAGTTTCTTTGCAGCAATTCGACCATGAAGGCCTTATTCATGCAGTCTCTTCTGGACAGTTGATGTTGAGATGTGTCTGTTACTTGAACTCTGTGAAGCATTTATTTGGGCTGCAATTTCTGAGTCTGGTAACTCTAATGAATTTATCCTCTGCAGCAGAGGTAGCTCTGCGTCTTCTTTTCCTGTGGCGGTCCTCATGAGAGCCAGTTTCATCATAGCGCTTGATGGTTTTTGTAACTGCACTTGAAGAGACTTTCTAAGTTCTTGAAATGTACCACGTTGACTGACCTTCATGTCTGTAATGATGGACTGTCGTTTCTCTTTGCTTATTTGAGCTGTTCTTGCCATAATATGGACTTGGTCTTTTACCAAATAGGCCTATCTTCTGTAACCACCCCTACCTTGTCACAACATAACTCATTGGCTCAAATGCATTAAGAAGGAAAGAAATTCCACTTTTAACAAGGCACACCTGTTAATTGAAATGCATTCCAGGTGACTACCTCTTAAAGCTGGTTGAGAGAATGCCAAGAGTGTGCAAAGCTGTCATGGAGGCAAAGGGTGGCTACTTCGAAGAATTAGATATATTTTGATTTGTTAAATCATTTTTTGTTACTGCATGATTCCATATGTGTTATTTCATAGTTTTGATGCCTTCACTATTATGTTACAATGTAGAAAATAGTCAAAATACAGAAAAACCCTTGAATGAGTAGGTGTGTCCAAACTTTTGACTGGTACTGTATGTGTCCCAAATGGCACCCTATATGCTGTTTAGCTATTGATTAGGACACATAGTGCACTCCTTTTGACCAGAGATCTATATAGGGAATAGGGTGCCATTTGGGATACATTCAATGTCTGCAAAGTAGTGTTCTTTTCTAGTTGGGGAAAACATGCTTAGTCTGACGAAAGCATAAGACCTTTCGTAATGCTTAGCTTATTTGTAGTCATGTTACTGTAGTCATGCAATTTTGTCTACCAAGCACTCCAGCTTGCAAGGGAGGTAATGCAGCACATATTCTTCAAGAGATACTGTGAATTTCTGATTCATGGCTTTGCTAATAAATAGCCAACTGTGTTTATTTGACTGTGCTTGCAGACACAGGATGAACAGCAGTGTCTGGGATAGACAAAACAGGATAGCAGTCGACAGTTTGTGCTGGCCTAGTACTGCGGTCTGCCCTGTGTGAAAGAGAACGTGTAGGATTATTTTGCCTGAGAGGGGACGCTCACCTTGATTACTCAGCCGTCCTCCTAAGGTCAATGATCTGAACCCTGTTTGTCAATCCCATCACATTCTCTATATAAATACATACTCCAATCCAATAATGATGTTATAGATAGATGGATAGATATGCTAGATACTAACGACTCAATAACTTTCTCGCTTCCCCTGTGAACCCCAGTGGATCTATGGAAGGCGGAAGTATATGGAGTGTTTGTGGTGAGATGAGTAATGGGATATTGAAACATGAGATCATTCCCCTCCCACCCCCGTGGCTCTGGCTGAAGTAATGCCACAGAGTAGACAGCCATGAGGCATTCCTTTACCGCTGACGAAGGCTTTTAAAGCACAAACCAGATGGCCACCAAGGCATTGAAGGAATTGACATCGTAGTGCACTCACTCAGCAACGTGCATCTTCTTTTCTACCTATTGAATGAGATGACAGCACAGCGGACAGGGACAGGAGTTGTTCTGTGGTGGGGTCTCCCTCCCTCCGGCCCAGCTGGCCTGCATGTCCTGTCTTCCCACAAGTCCTCTGGCTGCTCTCTGAATGTGACACCAGCAAGTAGGCAGCCTAAAACACGCTCCGGGGTCCTAGGTAATCGATCACTGACTAAGCTTGTGTCCCAAATAGCACCCGAATCTCTACATTATAGTGCACTACGTTAAAGGGCTCTGGTCAGAAGTAGTGTCCTGCAAAGGGAATAGGGTGCTATTTGGGGTGCATCCTGATTCTCTTTCTCTCTCTCGTTCTCTCTCACTGTTGTTTTATTTTTACACCGTGCCAGGCAGGAGAGCTGGCTGGCTGGCTGCTGGCCAGTTACTGTAACGTTCCCATTATTTATATACAACCTATCCCCTCCTGCTCCACACACAGCCATGGACCATGGGAGGGAAAGCCTCAAATCATTTTATTGGTCACATTCACATGGTTAGCAGATGTTAATGCGAGTGTAGCGAAATGCTTGCGCTTCTAGTTCCGACAGTGCAGTAATATCTAACAAGTAGTGTAACAATTCCACAATATCTACCTTGTACACACAAATGTAAAGAGATGGAATAAGAATATGTACCTATAAATATATGGATGAGCGATGGCCGAGCTGCATAGGCAAGATGGAATAGATGGTTTAAAATACATTACAGTTGAAGTCGGAAGTTTACATACACTTAGGTTGGAGTCATTAAATCTCGTTTTTCCACCACTCCACACATTTCTTGTTAACAAACTATGGTTTTGGCAAGTCAGTTAGGACATCTACTTTGTGCATGACACAAGTAATTTTTCCAACAATTGTTTACAGACAGATTATTTCACTTATAATTCACTGTGTCACAATTCCAGTGGGCCAGAAGATTACATACACTAAGTTGACTGTGCCTTTGACGGTGCCTTTAAACAGCTTGGAAAATTACAGAAAATTATATCATGGCTTTAGAAGCTTCTGATAGGCAAATTTACATAATTTGAGTCAATTGGAGGTGTACCTGTGGATGTATTTCAAGAACTACCTTCAAACTCAGTGCGTCTTTGCTTGACATCATGGGAAAATCAAGAAACCAGGAAAGACCTCAGAAAAAAATTGTAGACCTCCACAAGTCTGGTTCATCCTTGGGAGCAATTTCCAAATGCCTGAAGGTACCAAGTTCATCTGTACAAACAATAGTACGCAAGTATAAACACCATGGGACCACGCAGCTGTCATAGCTGCTCAAGAAGCAGACGCGTTCTGTCTCTTAGAGATGAACGTACTTTGATGCGAAATGTGCAAATCAATCCCAGAACAACAGCAAAGGACCTTGTGAAGATGCTGGAGGAAACAGGTTCAAAAGTATCTATTTCCACAGTAAAACGAGTCCTATATCGACATAACCCGAAAGGCTGCTCAGCAAGGAAGAAGCCACTGCTCCAAAACCGGCATAAAAAAAGCCAGACTACGGTTTGCAACTGCACATGGGGACAAAGATCGTACTTTTTGGAGAAATGTCCTCTGGTCTGATGAAACAAAAATATAACTGTTTGGCCATATTGACCATCGTTATGTTTGGAGGAAAAGGGGGAGGCTTGCAAGCCGAAGAACACTATTCCAATAGTGAAGCACGAGGGTGGCAGCATCATGTTGTGGTGGTGCTTTGCTGCAGGAGGGACTGGTGCACTTCACAAAATAGATGGCATCATCAGGCAGGAAAATGATGTGGATATATGTGTCTTCCAAATGGCAAAATAGCTTAAGGACAATGAAGTCAAGGTATTAGAGTAGCCATCACAAAGCCCTGACCTCAATCCCATAGAACATTTGTGGGCATACTGAAAAAGCGTGTGCGAGCAAGGAGGCCTACAAACCTGACTCAGTTACACCAGCTTTGTCAGGAGGAATGGGCCAACATTCACCCAATTTATTGGGGGAAGCTTGTGGAAAGCTACCCAAAACGTTTGACCCAAGTTAAACAATTTAAAGGCAATGCTACCAAATACTAATTGAGTGTATGTAAACTTCTGACCCACTGGGAATGTAATGAAAGAAATAAAAGCTGAAATGAATCATTCTCTCTACTATTATTCAGACATTTCACATTCTTAAAATAAAGTGGTGATCCTATCTGACCTAAGACAGGGAATTTTTACTCAGATTTAAAGTCAGGAATTGTGAAAAACTGAGTTGAAATGTTTTTGGCTACGGTGTATGTAAACTTCCGACTTCAACTGTATGTAAACTTCAACTGTATATACATATGTATATACATATGAGATGAGTAATGAGTAATCCATTTATTAAAGTGGCCAATGATTTGAGTCTAAATGTGGGCAGCAGCCTCTCTTAGTCAGTGATGGGTGTTTAACAGTCTGATGACCTGGAGATAGAAGCTGTTTTTCAGTCTCTCGGTCCCAGCTTTGATGTTTTTTTGGCCTTCCTGTGACATCGGGTGCTGTAGGTGTCCTGGAGGGCAGGTAGTTTGCTCTCAGTGATGTGTTGTGCAGACCGCACCACACTCTGGAGAGCCTTGCGGTTGAGGGCGGTGCAGTTGCCGTACCAGACGGTGATACAGCCCGATAGGGTGCTCTCAATTGTGCATCTGTAAAAGCTTGAGGGTTTTAGGTGACAAGCCAAATTTGTTCAGCCTCCTGAGGTTGAAGAGGCACTGTTGCGCCTTCTTCACTGCATTGTCTGTGTGGGTGGACCATTTCAGTTTGTCCGTGATGTTTCCACCTTCTCCATTACTGTCCCGTCGATGTGGATAGGGGGGTGCTCTCTCTGCTGTTTCCTGAAGTCCACGATCATCTCCTTTGTTTTGTTGACGTTGAGTGAAAAGTTGTTTTCCTGACACCACATTCCAAGTGCCCTCACCTCCTCCCTGTAGGCTTGATTCCCTCTTCTGAGGCTTCTCGGAATATTTCCAAGTCCGCATGATCAAAACAATCTTGACGCGTGGATTCCTATTGGTTAGACCAGCGTTGAATGGTTCTAGTCATGGGTACGTCCTGTTTGAGTTTCTGCCTATAGGACGGTAGGAGCAAAATGGAGTCGTGGTCAGATTTGCCGAAGGGAGGGCAGGGGGGGGCGTTGTATGCATCGCGGAAGTTAGAGTAGCAGTGGTCCAGTGTATTGCCCGTGTGAGTGCTACAGTCAATGTGCTGATAGAATTTATGTAGCCTTGTTCTCAAATTAGGTTTGTTAAAATCCCCAGCTACAATAAATGCAGCCTCAATATGGTTTCCAGTTTACATAGAGTCCAGTGAAGTTTCCTTGAGGGCCGTCGAGGTATCTGCTTGGGGGAATATACACGGCTGTGACTATAATCGAAGATAATTATCTTGGGAGATAATGTGGTCGGCATTTGATTGTAAGGAATTCTAGGTCAGGTGAACAGAACAACTTGAGTTCCTATATGTTGTTATGATTACACTATGAGTCGTTAATCATGAAGCATACACCGCAGCCCTTCTTCTTACCAGAGAGATGTTTGTTTCTGTCGGCGCGACGCATGAAGAAATCCGGTGGCTGTAACGACTCCGACAACATATCCCAAGAGAGCCATGTTTCCGTGAAACAGAGAATGTTACAATCTCTGATGTCTCACTGGAAGGCAACCCTTGTCCTAATTTCGTCCACCTTGTTGTCTAGAGACTGGACATTGGCAGGTAATGTACTCGGAAGCGGTGTGTGGTGTGCACGCCTTTGAAGTCTGACCAGGAGGCCGCTCCGTCTAACTCTTCTATGGCGACGTTGTTTTGGGTCGGCCTCTGGCATTAGATCCAATTTCCTGGGTGGTGGTATGAACAAAGGATCCGCTTCGGGAAAGTCGTATTCCTGGTCGTAGTGTTGGTAAGTTGACGTCGCTCTTATATCCAATAGTTCTTCCCGGCCCTATGTAATAACACTTCAAATTTTCTGGGCTAACAATGTAAGAAATAATACATAAAAAAAAAATTCTGCATAGTTTCCTAAGGACTCGAAGTGAGGCGACAATCTCTGTGTATGCTGTGTATGTATCTGAGGGAATGTGAGTTGCTCGGGGTTGAGCTGTGCCAGGGTAGACCAAGTCTGCCACGATTGTTGTCGGCCATGAGCTGTCCCCTCCCACCCTCCCTGGCTCCCTCCCTCTCTGTGGCCCTCTCTCTCAGTAGGAGACAGTTCACTGAGGGGCAAAGGACTGAGGAGCATTACTCTATTAAGCATCACACATGCTGTGTATCGGGTTTCAGTCACAGTGCCCAGTTTGATTCTTTGGAGACTCTTTAGGAGTGGACTGAGGTGAGGTAACTTTTGGCATGTCTGTAGGACCATGCCTCAGCACAGTACAGCACATTTGGAGACTCCTATTAAAGGGAAAATCCACTCAAAATTATATTTTGGTATTATTTTCATTAGTCCACTGTTGATACAGTCCCAAAATGTTTTGCATGTCAGCAGTCAAGTTTTCAAGATATTGTACTTTCAAATAAGTGTCACCGGTCACATCATCATGATGATGCAAAATGCATCGTGAGTGATGAGTTTTAGCAAGTGGAAAATATTCCCAATCCCTACACAATTCCCATTTCATTCAGAAACTTTAGAATGACAAAAGATAAGTCTATCAAATAAATCAATGTATTTATAAAGCCCTTCTGCACAACCCCCACACCACTAGAGGGATATCTTCAACCACCAACTTACTATCCTGAGACAAGGCCGAGTATAGCCCACAAAGATCTCCACTACGGCACAACCCAAGGGGAGGGGGGTGCCAACCCGGATAGGAAGATCACGTCAGTGACTCAACCCACTCAAGTGACGCACCCCTCCTAGGGACAGCATGGAAGAGCACCAGTGAGCCAGTGACTCAGCTCCTGTAATAGGGTTCGAGGCAGAGAATCCCAGTGGAGAGAAGGGAACCGGCCAGGCAGAGACAGCAAGAGTGGTTCGTTGCTCCAGTGCCTTTCCGTTCACCTTCACACTCCTGTGCCAGACTACACTCAATCATAGGACCTACTGAAGAGATGAGTCTTCAATAAAGACTTAAAGGTTGAGACTGAGTCTACGTCTCTCACATGGATAGGCAGACCATTCCATAAAAATTGAGCTCTATAGGAGAAAGCCCTGCTTCCAGCTGTTTACTTAGACATTCTAGGGACAATTAGGAGGCCTGTGTCTTGCGACCGTAGCGTACGTGTAGGTATGTACGACAGGACCAAATCGGAAAGATAGGTAGGAGCAAGCCCATGTAATGCTTTGTAGGTTAGCAGTAAAATTTTGAAATCAGCCCTTGCCTTAAGTAATTCCACAACTAACCCTGATTCAGATCTGGCTAGTGTGCAGTGAGAGGAATGTTGTAGGAATATCTGCTTGACTTGCACAGACCCGTCGGTTTTTTCAAAGCTGCGCTTGATGCGTTTTGCATCATGATGATGTGGCCATCATGATGATGTGCTTCTTGAAAGTCTAATATCTTGAAAACTTGACTGCTGACATCCAAAACATATTGGGACTATGTCAACATTGGACTAACATTTTTGATTGGATTTTCCCTTGAACTCTGCAGTATGACAACAGCTTTCCCTCTCTCCTTTTATGGCATTTTCTTTTTTACCTTACAGTTCCAGTGAAAGTACACTGGAAGAAAAACATTTTGTGTTTACAATTGTCTTACTTAGGCCTACTTGCAGACCCCGAGACGATCTTTGTCAGCTGCTCTGTGGTACTTAGGCTACTAGTAGCTTAGCAAACAGTAATATTGTGTGGCTACTGTAGAGTTTCCCATGGTGCACCAGCTTCTTTTGTATTCCTTTCTGTCTGCACAATCTCAATGACGTCGTAGTGCCTTTGATTGTATCCCTTGTACACCTGGAGCACTTAAATTCAAAGGCTTTCTCAGCAGCTCTGATGATCACCCCAGTGCTTCGCCCTGACAAGTTGTCAGTGACTGAATATACAAGTCCTCCATGTGTCCTCTCATCTTCCCTGTTGCCATGTAATAGGATAAAAGTTCATCGTTCTCTTTTAGTCTCTTTTTAGGAGGGTTACCCCACTGGGAGATGAAACAACAAATGGAAGTACCTTAAAAAGGCAACACGGTTTTTGCTTGGCCATGCAGCTCAGTGCTCACTCATTTACTTACTCCAACACATAGTGACTTTGTAACCGTGCTGTACGCTACTCTGATATTTAACCGAAAAAAGTACAAAAGAGGGGTATTAAGTATTTATGTAACTTTATTTTAGTGCGGCTCATGGGTCATTCTTGGCTAGATGCTTGGTAAATGGGAATATCATGTTGTTGTTGTCGTGACTCATTCCACACTTTCCACTGTAGCTTTATTGATGTTCACTGCTTACCTAACTTTTTTTTTTACTTACCTAACTTTTCTTTTTAGCTAGAACATTGCGGTATGAATTAGGAGTACACTGCTGAGCCTTGATTGTTGTAGTCATTCCCCTGAGTAGGCTTATGACTTCTGTAAGGCGATCAAAGAGGTGAAACAACCGTACAGAGACAAAGTGTAGTCGCAAATCATCAGCGCGGACACGAGACGCATGTGGCAGGGACTTCACATAAAGGGAAATCCAGCCATGTCGTTGAAACTGACTCCTCACTCACAGATAAGCTGAACACCACCTTCGCACCGCTTAGAGGAGAACAACACAGAGCCGCCAACGGAGGCCCCCGCTGCTTACGAGGACAATTGGCTCTCAATCTCCATGGCCAACGTGATTAAGACTCAGGGCTCTGGGACTGAATCGCTCAATTTGCAACTGGGTCCAAGTGGTGAGGGTAGGCAACAACACCTCAGCCATGCTTATACTCAACACGGGCGCCCCCCAGGGGTGTGTGCTCAGCCCCATCCTGTACTCCCTGTTCACCCATGACTGCGTGGCTACGCACAACTCCAACAGTGGTAGGCCTGATCAACAACGACGATACAGCCTTCAGGGAGGAGGCTAACGCTAGCGTCCCACCTGGTCAAAAGCCAGGGAAAATGCAGAGCGCCAAATTCAAATAAATCACACATGCAAGATAGCAAATTAAAGCTACATTAAAGCTACACTTGTTGTGAATCCAGCCAACGTGTCAGATTTCAAAAAGTATTTTCGACGAAAGCAAACGATGCTATTATCTGAGGATAGCACCTCCGTAAACAAAGAGAGAAAAGCATATTTCAACCCTGCAGGCGCGACACAAAACGCAGAAATAAAAATATAATTCATGCCTTACCTTTGACAAGCTTCTTTTGTTGGCACTCCAATATGTCCCATAAACATCACAAATGGTCCTTTTGTTCGATTAATTCCGTCGATATATATCCAAAATGTCAATTTATTTGGCGCGTTTGATCCAGAAAAACACCGGTTCCAACTTGCGCAACGTGACTACAAAATATCTCAAGATTTACCTGTAAACTTTCAAACTACTTTGGTATACAACTTTAGTTTTTTAAAACTTAAATCATCTATAAAATTGAAGACAGGACAAACTGTAGCTAGCTTTCTGGTCACGCGCCTCTATCTAACAGTACACTTCAAGTTACCCTTGTTCTGAACAGGGCTACTTCTTCATTACACAAAGGAAAAACCTCAACCAATTTCTAAAGACTGGTGACATCCAGTGGAAGCGGTAGGAACTGCAAGAAGGTCCCTTAGAAAATTGGATTCCCAATGAAAACCCATTGAAGAGAGAGTGACCTCAAAAAAAAAATCTGAATTGTTTGTCCTCTGGGTTTCGCCTGCTAAATAAGTTCTGTTATACTCACAGACATGATTCAAACAGTTTTAGAAAATTCAGAGTGTTTTCTATCCAAATCTACTAATAATATGCATATCTTATCTTCTGGGGATGAGTAGCAGACAGTTGAATTTGGGCATGCATTTCATCCGGACGTGAAAATATTGCCAACTGTCATCAAGAAGTTAAGTACCCCGGCAGAGTGGTGCCGAGGACAAAACCGCTCCCTCTACGTCAACAAATCCAAGGAGTTGATTGTGGACTACAGGAGACAGCAGAGGGAGCACGTCCCATCCACATCGAAGGGGTCGCAGTGGAGAGGGTTAAAAGCTTCAAGTTCCTTGCCAAGTTCCTCACCAAGGACCTGAAATGGTCCCACCACACTGACACCGTGATGAAGAAGGCGCAACAGCACCTTAAACCTCAGGAGGCTGAAGAAATTTGGCATGGCCCTCACACTGTTGAACAGCCATCACTAGCCAGCCACTGCCCAGTACTCTGCCTGGCACTTCAGACACTGTCTCTAGCCAGCTACCGCCCGGTACTCTGCTCTTCATTCCAGACTCTGACATTGCTGATTCTGATTTATTTTTTATATTTTGACTTTTTGAATTGTGTGTATATTGTTATTGTGTTGCTATATATCACTGCACCTGCGATAACATCTCGAAATGTGAGTACACCAATAAACCAATCGACTTTGATTGGATTGATTTGTTAGTCTAACCTCTCTTCTCCTCTCCCCTGCTTCTTCCCTACAGATGTGTGGTGGTGCTGCTGAACCCCAAGAAGAACAAACAGCATCACATCCTCAACAGCTCCAGGTGAGGGTCCGTCATCATACTGTATGGCTGCTGCCTCCTGTTCGGTCAGTCACCCCCAGGCAGGCAAGGCACACCAGGGGAATGGATGGATCCAGACAGCTAGTCACTGTCACTTAGGCTTAAGGGTTTGTCCTCATACATAGCATACATACAAAAACAAAACTGCACTGAGGATTGTAACAGCCCTGCCATGACACTCGTGTCTCTTGATTTGGTGCATATATGTGGCTTAGAGTCATCATGTAGATGCCCTGTTATTAGGCCCTGTAAATCCACCCATCTGGAGTCAATGCGAGGCAGGGAACTAACCTGGAGTGACTTGTCAAACACAACATGGCTTATGTAAAGACTGAAGACTGAGAGCACTGGACAGAGAGTCAGCAAACGACCAAAGGAGCACCACGGCTTCAAAGCCTCTGCCAACCCCTTTCATGTGTGGGGAAAAGCCAAAGTAGATGTGGTCACGTCAGTGTGACTGAGTAGCTGGCTCCATCCATTCTAACCGTAATATACCCAGAACGTTTTGTTTCATTATGCTCTCCTGGCTGGAGGCTAATATTTTTACTTTATACCCTCGTCGCCCTACTTTTACAGCTCATCACTCTACAAACAAATTATTACTGCGCCATGATTAGATTACAGTATAGTAATAATGCCATGTGTGCATTTGCTTAGTACAGCATTTGATAAGATAAAAACTGCTTGGCTAGGCCTCAAACGTTTTTAGGACAGTTTAGCTCAGGAACAAATTGAGCGTCACAAATTGCACCCTATTCCCCAGTGGTGGAAAAAGTACCCAATTGTCATACTTTAGTAAAAGTAAAGATACCTTAATATAAAATGGCTCAAGTAAAAGTGAAATTCACCCAGTAAAATACTACTTGAGTAAAAGTCTAAAAGTATTTGATTTTAAATGTACTTAAGTATCAAAAGTAAATCTAATTGCTAAAATATACATAAGTATCAAAAGTATAAATAATGTCAAATTCCTTATATTAAGCAAACCATTAGCAGATAGCCAGGGGGACACTCCAACACTCAGACATCATTTACAAACAAAGCAAGTGTGTTTAGTGAGTCCGCCAGATCAGAGGCAGTAGGGGTGACCAGGGATGTTCTCTTGATAAGTGTGTGAATGGACCATTTTCTAGTCCTGCTAAGCATTAAATATGTAACGAGTACTTTCGGGTGTAGTAAAAAGTACATTATTTTCTTTAGGAATGTAGTTAATTAAAAGTAAAAGTTGTCCGAAATATTAATAGTAAAGTACAGATACCACCAAAAAACGACTTAAGTAGTACTTTAAAGTATGTTTTACTTAAGTACTTTACACCACTGCTAATCCCTATATAGTGCACTATTTCTTTAAAAAAAAGTACTGCACTACATAGGGAATAGGGTGCCATTTGAGATGCAGACAATATCTCTGTGTACGAGTACTGGACTGGATAACTGCTTCAACAGTTAAAGAAACACCCTGAAATCAAACCTTTTTAACCAGCCACTACAGAACGTTAGAAGTGAAGGAGCCTGGCTCTAAGCTCTACTCCAGTGTATGATAATAATAATCATCAGATTGATGTATTGATTGTGGTGAGTATAAGTATGCCATTGTCATAGAGTACATCCCAAGCGGAAAACCCCCTTTGAGACCCGGATGCGTTCATACTTCTCTTCAACAGTAATAAAATGTTTCCTCTCCTCCCTCCTGTCTCTCTTCTTCACAGGAAAACCATCACCACTCTGTCATTTTCCCCTGATGGCAAATATGTGGTCACAGGAGAGGTGAGTGTCTTCTGATTGTGTTTTTGCATGCTGTGATGATGTGATAAAATGGACTGCAACCTTCTCGAAAAGATCTGACTGTTTCCCGCTCCACTGCCACTGCTTCGCAAAGCTATCATACCAGTGTACAACCCCAGAGTTCATAAATTGAACTCTGTCTGTGCCACTTCATCAACAAAGGAGTGCTTCTATAACTGTAAATGCTACAAAACATACCCACAGATTGTTGTCTACTGCATCTGTCTGTGTGTGTGTGTGTGTGTGTGTGTGTGTGTGTGTGTGTGTGTGTGTGTGTGTGTGTGTGTGTGTGTGTGTGTGTGTGTGTGTATGGGCTCGCGTTCGTGCGTGCTAGTCTAATCCTCTCCCATCTACTAAGAGCTTATTAGCCAGACAAGTGTGTGTGAAAGTGAATGTGTGTGTGCTGCTGCAGGGTTGCCATGGCAGCACGAGGGGGCAGGGTGGCAGACTGACTCTGTTGGCTGTCTGAAGGAGAGAGAGAGGGAGGGAGGAGAGAAGGGAGGGGAAGAGACAGACGGCAAGAGGGAGACTTCCAGGGATGTAGCAGAAGGCATAGAGTGTGTGCTGGTGCACACCCTGCCTGTCTGTGCTCTGTGGTGTAGCTAGCTGACCGTGCTGCAAGCTGCTGCTGCCCTATGTATGTACTCAAAGGGAGGTCCACACAGTCTGCTTCTGTTCTGTCTTTAAAAGAGCTAGACGTCATCAGCTGTCCTGATTGTGTTATTTTCTAAAGAAGTGCACCAAAAGCAAATTCCTTTTGTCCAACATCCCTAACCATGGGTTTACTCTACCTAGCTGCTACTGTAGTCTATGATATTTATTTCAAATGAAAAATAAAAAAGAAGAATATTTGTCACATGTGCCAAATACAACAGTGAAATGCTTACTTACAAGCCCTTAACCAACAATGCAGTTATAAAAAAAAAAGTGTTAAAGTATTTACAAAAATAAACGGAAGTAAAAAATAACTAAATAACAAATAATTAAAGAGCAACAATAAATAACAGTTGCGACGCTATATGCAGGGTGTACCGGTACACAGAGTCCATGTGTTAGTCAAGGTAATTAAGGTAATAAACTCAGCCAAAAAAGAAACGCCCTCTCACTGTCAACTGCGTTTATTTTCAGCAAACTTAACATGTGAATATTTGTATGAACATAACAAGATTCAACAACTGAGACATAAACTGAACAAGTTCCACAGACATGTGACTAACAGAAGTTGAATAGTGTGTCCCTGAACAAAGGGGGGAGGTCAAAATCAAAAGTATCTGGAGTACTGCAGTGCATCTCCTCCTCATGGACTGCACCAGATTTGCCCGTTCTTGCTGTGAGATGTTACCCCACTCTTCCACCAAGGCACCTGCAAGTTCCTGAACATTTCAGATTGCCTGCAATGACAACAAGCTCAGTCCGATGATGCTGTGACACACTCCCCCAGACCATGACGGACCCTTCACCTCCAAATCGATCCCGCTCCAGAGTACAGGCCTCGGTGTAACGCTCATTCCTTCGACGGTAAACGCGAATCCGACCATCAGCCCTGGTGTGACAAAACCGCGACTCGTCAGTGAACAGCACTTTTTGCCAGTCCTGTCTGGTCCAGCAACGGTGGGTTTGTTCCCATAGGTGATGTTGTTGCAGGTGATGTCTGGTGAGTACCTGCTTTACAACAGGCCTACAAGCCCTCAGTCCAGCCTCTCTCAGCCTATTGCGGACAGTCTGAGCACTGATGGAGGGATTGTGCATTCCTGGTGTAACTCGGGCAGTTGTTGTTGCCATCCTGTACCTGTCCCGCAGGTGTGATGTTCGGATGTACCGATCTTATGCAGGTGTTGTTACACGTGGTCTGCCACTGTGAGGACAATCAGCTGTTCATCCTATCTCCCTGTAGCACTTAGGCGTCTCACAGTACAAACATTGCATTTTATTGCCCTTGCCACATCTGTAGTCCTCATGCCTCCTTGCAGCATGCCTAAGGCACATTCACGCAGATGAGCAGGGACC
This sequence comes from Oncorhynchus mykiss, assembly GCF_057628025.1. Classification (NCBI taxonomy): domain Eukaryota; kingdom Metazoa; phylum Chordata; class Actinopteri; order Salmoniformes; family Salmonidae; genus Oncorhynchus; species Oncorhynchus mykiss. The sequence continues at coordinate 41,029,008 of NC_143040.1, forward strand.
CTGGGCATCTTTCTCTTGGTGTTTTTCAGAGTCAGTAGAAAGGCCTCTTTAGTGTCCTAAGTTTTCATAACTGTGACCTGAATTGCCTACTGTATGTAAGCTGTTAGTGTCTTAACGACCGCTCCACAGGTGCATGTTCATTAATTGAGGATGATAGTTAATTGGTGATGTGGACGCCAAGGAACTTGAAGCTCTCAAACTGCTCCACTACAGCCCCGTCGATGAGAATGGGGGTGTGCTCGGTCCTCCTTTTCCTGTAGTCCACAATCAGCTCCTTTGTCTATCTCACATTGAGGGAGAGGTTGTTATCCTGGCACCACACTGCCAGGTCTCTGACCTCCTCCCTATAGGCTGTCTCGTCGTTGTCTGTGTTCAGGCCTACCACTGTTGTGTCGTCGGCAAACTTAATGATGGTGTTGGAGTTGTGCTTGGCCATGCAGTCATGGGTGAACAGGGAGTACAGAAGGGGACTGATCACGCACCCCTGTGGGGCCCCCGTGTTGAGGATCAGCGTGGTAGATGTGTTGTCACCTACCTTTACCTACCTGGGGGCGGCCTGTCAGGAAGCCCAGGATCCTCTGCCTGCCTCTGAGCTTCTGCCTGCAGAGGGGAAGACAGTACTAGAGATGCTTTAGAAATAATTTCCTGGCTTAAGTCTCCCTCGCCTTTCCTATCCGCCTATCCTTGAGTTGCATAAGACAAATCATTACCAGATTGGGACGCAGTTACAGGGTACATTGAAAAGCTTAGTGGAGACTAGAGACTTCTGTCCTCAGACAACATCTGCATAATCCAGAGAATCGGACTGAGGCTACATCATCTTCCGGATACAAACCTGTCAGGTCGTCATTATAAGAGTTAGTTCTTAATCCATTTGCCTGGATAAATTAACAGGAAATAAATGAAGATAAGATTAACATGTGTGGGTGTGATACATGGAGTAGGCTAGAGTGAAAAGAAGTAGAATATTTTTGTGCATGATTTATCATTCTGTCCTTCATTCATCCCTATTTCTTCCTTTCCTCCTCCCTCTCTCCCCTTCCAGAGTGGACACATGCCTGCTGTGCGGGTGTGGGACGTTGCAGAGCGGACTCAAGTGGCCGATCTACAGGAGCATAAGTACGGCATCTCCTGCGTGGCCTTCAGCCCTAACAGCAAGTACATCGTCAGCGTGGGATACCAGCACGACATGATCGTCAATGTCTGGGCCTGGAAGGTAGCGAGCTACTCCCTTATTAGGTCTTCATTGGGTCTTATTAGGTCTTCAAATGTCTCCATTTTCCAATACATTTTGGATGAGTAAAAAAATACTTTAGCTACTTAGGCCCATTGCTCCTTTGGAAGAAGAGGCAATCGACGACGACTCTCCAAATACATGAATATACATATAGCCAGATGGTGCGGTTTTTAAACTGCTGTTCAATGTTTTATACTGAACACCTTTCCTCTCTTCTTCTCTGAGGAAAATAAAGTATATATCTAATGTCGATCTACAGTCCTTGTTCTGTGCTATTTTTTTCTCCGTCTCAGAAAAACATTGTGGTGGCAGCCAACAAAGTCTCCAGTAAAGTGACGGCCGTGTCCTTCTCAGACGACAGCTCCTACTTTGTCACGGCAGGGAACAGGCACGTCAAGTTCTGGTACCTGGATCACACCAAATCCTCCAAGGTATTTACAGTCAGTCACACCAACAACAGCATGACTTAATCCATAACTGATCAATAATAACTGTTGAGTTAATTAACAAATTAGATAATAACTAACGGTCTTAAGAAGAAATTAGATTCTACCTGCCACCCTAATTAGGTGTGATTTTGTTGGAATTTAACAAATACTTTATGTGGAATTGTTGGAGGTCACAAGGACCAGTTTTGGAAACTCTTCTCTTCAGTAAGCTATTAGGATGATAACAGACGTCAGATCTCAAGTTCAATAGCCATGTTGATGCCCAATCTAAATGTCCTACACTACCATTCAAAATTCAGCAGCATACCACCCTGCATCCCACTGCTGGCTTGCTTCTTTTTATTCTAAAAAATATCCCAATGCCCCAGGGCAGTGATTGGGGACATTGCCCTGTGTAGGGTGCCGTCTTTCGGATGGGACGTTAAACGGGTGTCCTGACTCACTGAGGTCATTAAAGATCCCATGGCACTTATCGTAAGAGTAGGGGTGTTAACCCTGGTGTCCTGGCTAAATTCCCAAGCTGTCCCTCATACCATCACGGTCACCTAATCATCCCCAGCTTACAATTGGCTCATTCATCCCCCTCCTCTCCCCTGTAACTATTTCCCAGGTCGTTGCTGTAAATGAGAACGTGTTCTCAGTCAACTTACCTGGTAAAAAAAATCTAATAAAAAAGTTTGGGGTCACTTAGAAATATCCTTGTTTTCCATAAAAACATACATGAATTGAGTTGCAAAATTAATAGGAAATATAGTCAAGATGTTGACATGGTTGTAAATAATTATTTTTAATTGAAATAATAATTGTGTCCTTCAAACTTTGCTTTCGTCAAAGAATCCTCCATTTTCTGCAATTACAGCCTTGCAGACCTTTGGCATTCTAGTTGTCAATTTGTTGAGGTAATCTGAAGAGATTTCACCCCATGCTTCCTGAAGCACCTCCCACAAGTTGGATTGGCTTGATGGGCACTTATTACATACCATACGGTCAAGCTGCTCCAACAACAGCTCAATAGGGTTGAGATCAGGTGACTGTGCTGGCCACTCCATTATAGACAGAATACCAGCTGACTGCCTCGACCCTAAATAGTTATTGCATAGTTTGGAGCTGTGCTTTGGGTCATTGTCCTGTTGTAGGAGGAAATTGGCTCCAATTAGGTGCCGTCCACAGGGTATGGCATGACGTTGCAAAATGGAGTGATGGCCTTCCTTCTTCAAGATCCCTTTTACCCTGTACAAATCTCCCACTTTACCACCACCAAAGCACCCACAGACCATCACATTGCCTCCTCAAGCATCTTTTCATTTTTTCTGTGTCTCACAAATGTTCTTCTTTGTGATCCGAAATGTTCTTCTTTGTGACCTCAAACTTAGATTTGTCTCTCCATAAGTCTTCCTCTGTTGAGTGTCTGTTTTTTTTGCCCATCTTAATATTTTATTTTTATTGGCCCGTCTGAGATATGGCTTTTTCTTTGCAACTCTGCCTAGAAGGCCAGCATCCCGGAGTCGCCTCTTCATTGCTGACGGGTTTAGGTTAACATACCAAACTGATGGACTAGGTCTGTCAGACCCCATAGCAATGGCTCTCAAATAATTCCTCCCTCCCTCTCTCCCTCCCTGTGTCTGCTAGGTGAACGCCACAGTTCCTCTGCTGGGTCGCTCAGGGCTCCTGGGAGAGTTGAGGAACAACTTCTTCTCTGACGTGGCATGTGGGAAGGGTCGTAAAGCCGGCAGCACCTTCTGCATCACTTCCTCAGGCCTGCTCTGCGAGTTCAATGACAAACGCCTGCTGGACAAATGGGTGGAGCTAAGGGTGAGTTACTTTTAACTCTAGGTCACGTTCAGTAAAGGCACAACATAACAAGACATTTTGCAACCGAAAACGGAAATGAGCCTTGTTAAAGGAGTCATTCATAGAATTAAGAATTGATCTCCTTGACTCAAAAGTATTTGGCTGCCAGGTTAAAAAGGCAATAAAATAAAATGGAAAGGAAACCCTGAATCCAATGACATTTTAGAGTTCCCTACAGTTCCTTTCCAGTTTATTGGACACATTTAGTCAATAGGCTACTTTCCGGTTCTACTGGAACTGTAGCTGCCTGGCTGTGTCCACAAGCGGAGAGTAACACTATGCATCTCTTTAGTCTAAAACCGTGTGAATGAATGGAGTATCGCTACAGAACCGATGGTGTGTAAACGTTGGCAGAGAAAGAGCTGGTGACTTATCACAGCTTCTGCTCTTCATAACCAGCTTAGAACATAACCCCTTTTCAATCTACTTGTGGCACAGGTTCAAACTTTCAAGCCACTTGACTGGCTACTAGATCCTAATTCTATATGTCATATGTAGCCACCGACTGTCATACAATTCACTGCTTTCAGCCCCTTTTTAAAAGTAAATTATAGACAGACAACTCGTGTAGGGGTTGTGGTCCTGTAGGAGTGTTCATTTGCCCCTCCGTGCTGCTGTCTAATATTAGTCTTCTTCTGCTTCTTCTCTTACACTGTCTAGAAAAACGTCGTCATCACAGTAAGTCTGTCCCTTATCTGTGCTGCGGACAGTTGTCACTTCCATGTCACATCAGCTGAAAGTTGTGCCCCGCCCTCCTCCGATACCTCCGAGCATCCCATTGGAGTCTTTCTCAGAACACTGCGTTCTATCATGCCCACCTGTCCGCCCTATTGGCTGTGTGTGTGTTTGACGTGACCCTAGTCGTCGTCGTCATTCTCAACGTCCCCTCTGCTCACACACCAGATGTTGGCCGTCCATTGTCCTCACTCAAACCTTCCATCACCTTGTGTCCACATGATTATACATACACTCCAGAACAAAGTATAGAGGGTTTATAATGGCGTTGGTGTGAAAACAATATGACATATGAACTTGTCCACAGAATTCAATAGGACACACGTTGTATCTCTATGAACTCATTGATTCCCCCCCCCCAGGCCTTAGATAAGTATACCTTGTTTATTCACATTTAAAATCTGGGGTAAAGTTGACTTCAGCATTCACATACATTTTCCCCCAGGTTTTCATGTGAGAAAAGGTATGTCATCGTTAGCATCACTCTTCGATATAGGCTAGCCTTTATTCACATTAAAAACCTGAGGTAGAGTTGATTTCAGCATCACCGGTCACCTCATTTTGGTGTTGGTGTGAGAACAAAACAATGTTTTCACCCCAGGCCTTCGATAGATACTTCTCACATCATTGCTAGTGCTAACCTCATGGTTTCCTGGTTTCATATCCCGAGGGCCTGAGAAGGTCATGTTGACTTGTGGGATTAAACTCTGTTTCGGTTTTTATGTACTGTACATAGAAAAATGCATGGGAATTATCAGGTCAAAGGGTCAGTTTGTACAGTATTTTCATCTGGTCGTCAGAATTCATGCAGGACTTTGATGGAGGGGCCTTAGTATGCGTCCCCAAATGGCACCCTATTCTTTACAGTGGGAAGAAAATGTATATGAACCCTTTCGAATGACCTGGATTTCTGCATAAATTGGTCATAAATAATTTTAGAGATACTTTTGTAACCCTTTCCAGCTTTATACAAGGCACCAGTTCTTAATCTTAGGTCTTCTGAGATGTCTTTTGTTCGAGGCATGGTTCACATCAGGCAATGCTTCTTGTGAATAGCAAAGTCAAATTTTGTGAGTGTTTTTTTTTTATTGGGCAGGGCAGCTCTAACCAACATCTCCAATCTCGTCTCATTGATTCGACTCCAGGTTAGTTGACTCCTGACTTCAATTAGCTTTTGGAGAAGTCATTAGCCTAGGGGTTCACATACTGTTTCCAACCTACACTGTGAATGTTTAAATGATGTATTCAATATAGGCGTGTGTTATTAGCTTAAGCACACTGTGTTTGTCTATTGTTGTGACTTAGATGAAGATCAGATCAAATTGTCAAATCTATGCAGATATCCAGGTAATTCCAAATGGTTCACATACTTTTTCTTGCCACTGTATATAGTGCACTACTTTTGACCAGAGATTAAAGGGACCTGGTCAAACATAGAAGACTATAAAGGGAATAGGGTGCCATTTCGGTTGCAGACTTTGAGGTCTCAACAACCTTTGCCTGAACTTGTACCACATTATTGGAACCCACTCTACCAGAGAGCGATCCCTGCCTGATTGGCAATGCTTGGCCTGGCACCTTCGTGCTGAAGTGGGTCGGAGGCTACGGTGGGGTGGGTGGGTGGCAAGGGAGAGAAGAATGGAAATGAAAGCAGGGGAGAGAAAAGAGAATGAGAGAAAAGAGAGAGAGAGAGCGAGGGAGAAGAGGATTGGACAATGCTTGCTCTGTCTGATTCAGAGCTCATCAACCTCTGCGACACCATCACATTCCATCCTGGCACCTCCACTCGCGCTGCTCGTCAAGAACACGCCTATTGTTTCTCTCAACGCAATTGATTAGTTGGCGCTCTTAACATTCTCACTGTGAAGCTACTGGTGGGGATTTTTAAAGAATTCCAAACATGAGGTGCTTTAGCCTGTAACAAGTGACCACAACCACTACATCAAACTGGGACATTTGTCTTTCATCCCCTCCCATGAACTGCATAATCTGACATGCTGTAGAAGGCAGGAGAGAAAGTATCCTCTGTCATAACTGGACTGTCACCATACACTCCTCTTCCCCAGAGGCCACTTGATGCTGTCACTTTCATATATTTTGGTTTCTCCCCTGCTAAGATGGTTGCTTCACTGGCATGCTTTGATTGTAGGGAAAGCTCAGCATGCTTTGGCAACCCAAGCCCAATGGGGGAATGTGTAAACGATTGAGTAAATTACTGTTGTTGGACTTGGAGCTAAATATGTGTCCAGTCTGGGCACCATGGCTGGCTGAATCGCTCTTATACGTTATTCTAAGCATCATACTGGTAAATTGGAAAATGATATTGCGTATTGTTGTTTACAAGCTGTAGGCCTAGATCTCATTATGCTGCATGCAAGCATTTGTCGTTTCTGGATGCCTTGCATCTTTCAGCTTTACCACAGGGAAATATATTGCATATCATTCTGTTTCTGGCATCCTGTTTCTGCGGTTAACTTTGGACAATATTGCTTTTCTAGTAAAGCCACTTCTTCTGCCTAAATTAAATTACTTGAGAGATGTTTTCATATTGTTTGCCCAGGGGCCTAGTGACAGTAAAGCTGGTAATATTGGCAAGTGAAATTATATCAGTATTTTCACAGAATAACAAGTCTGTGGTGCTGACTGCTAGTCCCTAGAAGTGGGTTCTCTGGTGCTTCACTGACAATGGGCTTCAATAGGTTCAATATTATTGACAGACAGCACTCTAGTTCTTTCTGCTGTCTGTGCAAGTTTATTTCCCTGAAGACCTATAAGCCTATGTTGTGCAGCAGATCGTCAGTGTTTCCCCTAGAGTATTTTCAAGGTGGTTCTTGAAAGGCCCTTAAATCAACATCCCAAAGCCTCTTTAAAATCCCACTCCGTAATTCAACACAACAAATGTTTTTTCAATTGAAACTCTTTTATGCAGAGGGGAAAAGAGCCAGACGTGGTGGCCAGTACCATATACTCTGTACAATAGTAGGGGAAGCAATGTTGTGTATAACCCCCCTTCCTCTCCTCTGCTCCCCAGACATCTCAGGCCACGTCTCTGTCTGTGACAGAGGAGCTGATCTTCTGTGGCTGTGCAGATGGCACCGTGAGGGTCTTCAGCCCCGTCAACCTGCACTTCATCTGTACCCTGCCACGCCCACACTGCCTGGGAACAGACATCGCCACCGTGGTGGAGGCTAGGTGAGTGTCAGTCACAGCCAGAGAGGTAAAGGTGAGTGTCTAGGAAAAAGGTCTCAGACCGAAACGTTGATATTATAAACAACAACGTAAAGAGGTTTTCGTGTCTGCAAGGGTATATTTTAATAAAAATGAACACTATAAAAAAAAAAAATAAGTAATGCAATTGAAATGTCAATATAATGACGTTTACATGATGCCCTGATCGTGAGTAAAGTGTCCAGTGGCTGAATAGTTTGTTTGTGACTGTGGGAAGTGGGAGCAGTCCAGTTGATTAGCCAGAGCAGTGTGGGTTGTGTGGTATCTGCTTCTCATACAGCATCATACTCTACATACCAATGCAAATACCAAACAAACCAACCACACAAAATACCCTTGAATGATTTCCTTTTTGTTATTACTTTTCATCCAGGATGCACGGGGGCCCAGCTGGAGTTAAATATCAGATTGTGTTCCTATCATGTGTGTTCCCCTCAAGTTCTTTTTAGTTAGTTCTCTTCTCCTCATAAACATGGACTGAGTGCTGAGATGCTGACGCTGTAATTCTGGTGGTTGATTTCCCTGTTCGACTGACTCACTGACAATGGGCCCCAGATGTTCCAACGGGTTAGCTGACTAATCATGTCTGTACGGTAGCATGTTTGTGTGGGACGTGAAAAAGCCCACCAGTGAAAGGAAGGGAAAGGGGGATACCTAGTCAGTTGTCCAACTGAATGTATTCAACTGAAAATGTGTCTTCCACCTTTTAACCCAACCCCTCTGAATCAGAGAAGTGCGGGGTGCTGCCTTAATCGACATCCACGTCTTCGGCGCCCCAGGAACAGTGGGTTAACTGCCTTGCTCAGGGGCAGAATGACAGATTTTTACCTTGTCAGCTCGGAGATTTGATCCAGCAACCTTCTGGCCCAACGCTCTAACCACTAGGCTACCTGCCGCCCCTGATTAACTGCATGGGTGTGTCCCAAATGACACCTTATTCCCTATTTAGTGCACTACTTTTGAACAGGGCCCAGAGATGACATTGTAGTTATGCTCATGACGAAGCTACTATTAAGTGAAGCCTGCCATCAAGGCCAGCTCGCTACTGTTTATAGAAGTTTCTGTGGGACACACCGTAAAGTGGCCAGACCTCTCCCAGTATGCACATCATGTTCTGGTCAAAAGCACAGCTGGAAAAAAAAATCTGCCTAAAACAATCTACCTAAAAACACAACCATTAAATTACCATTAAAGTTGGGCTTTTCCATAACCCTTGTATTGAGTAACTTTTTGACTATCTTGTAAATGATCTCTGGGTTTTGGAAAAGTCCTTTCTAAATTCAATGTCTACTTTTTATTACAGTGTAACAGTGCTATTACATATCAACTCTCCCCTCCCTCCCTCCCTCTCTCCCTCCAGCCACCTCTTCAGCCACAAGATGGACGCCCGGTACCCTGACACGGTGGCTGTATCATATGACCCTGCGAGCCGCTGGCTGTCCTGTGTCTACAACGACCACAGCCTGTATGTGTGGGACGTACGGGACCTCAGGAAAGTGGGCAAGGTCTACTCCGCCCTCTACCACTCGGCTTGCGTGTGGAGCGTCGAGGTAAGGGCAGGGAGGGGAGGCCTTGGAGGAATATGTTGCGTTGCAAAGCCTTCGTCAGGGCATTCTGAAACCTGGTTGAGTGTATGTGTATCGTATCACTCCTTACTCCTTGTATACAGAGGCTTATTTTACATGTAGAAAAGAAACAAGATACCCGTTGCACACTGTTGAATGATGCTCTCGTTTATGTTGTTGGGTGCAGCACAGCATTCAACGGTGTGCGGGTATCTTATTCTGTAGTGCCATTTTTCAACCCCGCAGCTGGAATGTGCGTATACTAGTTTAGAACTGTTTCCGTGTCCTATGTACTTTTTTTTTTAGGTGTATCCAAAATGTATCTGTATGAATGTTTACATCATCTCTTCCAGACGCCAGGTCTACTAATGTTCCATGTTCTGTGTACCTGGACAGGTGTACCCGGACAGGGTAAGTGATGGTGAGCAGCCCTGTCTGCCTCCAGGCTCCTTCCTCAGCTGCTCCTCAGACAACACCATCCGTCTCTGGAACACTGACGGTCACAGCACCACCCTCAGCCGCAACGTCATCAGCAACGTACGTCTGCCTTTCAACACACCCTGTAACTCCTGCTAGCTCACCAGCTCCCCCTCCTCTAACCGTAACCCCCGCCCTCCTCAGCTGCCTGCAACGTATGTCTCACACACTCCCGTCGAGCTAAATAACTCCTGATCTCAACACGAATGGCTGCTGATTTGAGATTTGATAGATAGATAGATAGGAACCTATGAATCCAGAGTTATGCCGTGAGAGGGGGACACTGACTCTGCAGCACACACAACCACCTGACAGAGATCGATTGATGGTGAATCTACAGTGTATGGTTTTCTCAGCTAATAACCCGTCCCTCCACTTCTCTCTCTCTCTCCAGGACCTCCAGAAGATCATCTACATGGACAACAACACGGCCGGCCTGCTGGACACAGAGTGCCTCAACTCGGGGAACGGAGAGAAGGCCGACCCCCAGACCTCAGAGACCAGGACGGGCATCAGGACCATGTGTGTGAGTCCCGACGGGCAGCACCTGGCGTCGGGCGACCGCACCGGCACCTTGAGGTACTGTTGGAGAAAAATAGTGTTTGTTCGCACACCTGTAGTTCCAAGTCTATGGAAGAAACGATAGTAGAACGATAAACTCTGGTACATTGGTAGTCTTGATTACTCTACAAACAATTCAATGGATCTTGTTTAAGCAATCAATGTTTGGGTTAGTAGACCTTCATCCGGGGAAAACACTGAGGTACAGTACCTCTCCCATGCCTTCCTAGAGGGAGCCTTGTTTTTAATCTCCACCCTTCAGGCATCAGCACCTCTGTCCTAATTCAATTCACTTAATTAGACTCCTGGGAGGGTGTGTGTTCTCAGAGCTGTTTAAAATTTGTTTATTTAACCTTTATTTAACTTGGCAAGTCAGTTACAACCAAATTCTTATTTACAATGACGGCCTACCCCAGCCAAACCCTAGCCCGGTTGATGCTGGGTAAATTGTGCACTGCCCTGTCTGACTCCCAATCACCGTGTTTGTTAAATTGGGGTTAGAGGAGGTTAGAGTGCTTTCAGCAGCAGCAGTCCTGCTGCATCTTTCCACATACAGTTGAAGTCTGAGGTTTCCATACACCTTAGCCAAATACATTTAAACTCAGTTTTACACAATTCCTGACATTTAATCCTAGTAAAAATGTCCTGTCTTAGGTCAGTTAGGATCACCACTTTATTTTAAGAATGTGAAATGTCAGAATAATAGTAGAGAGAATGATTATTTCAGCTTTTATTTCTTTCATCAAATTCCCAGTGGGTCAGAAGTTTCCATACACTCAATTAGTATTTGGTAGCATTGCCTTTAAATTGTTTAACTTGGGTCAAATGTTTCGGGTAGCGCTCCACAAGCTTCCCACAATAAGTTGGGTGAATTTTGGCCCATTCCTCCTGACAGAGCTGGTGTAACTGAGTCAGGTTTGTAGGCCTCCTTGCTCACACACGCTTTTTCAGTTCTGCCTACAAATTTTCTATAGGACTGAGGTCAGGGCTTTGTGATGGCCACTCTAATACCTTGTCTTTGTTGTCTTTAAGTCATTTTGCCACAACTTTGGAAGTATGCTTGGTGTCATTGTCCATTTGGAAGACCCATTTGTGACCAAGCTTTAACTTCCTGACTGATATCTTGAGATGTTGCTTCAATATATCCACATAATTTTCCTGCCTCATGATGTCATCTATTTTGTGAAGTGCACCAGTCCCTCCTGCAGCAAGCACCCCACAACATGATGCTGCCACCCCCTTGCTTCAAGGTCGGGATGGTGTTCTTCGGCTTGCAAGCCTCCCCTTTTACCTCCAAACATAACGATGGTCATTACGGCCGAACAGTTCTATTTTTGTTTCATCAGACCAGAGGACATTTCTCCAAAAAGTATGATTATTTGTCTCCATGTGCAGTTGAAAACCGTAGTCTGGCTTTTTTATGGCGGTTTTGGAGCAGTGGCTTCTTCCTTGCTGAGCAGCCTTTCAGGTTATGTTGATATAGGACTCGTTTTACTGTGGAAATAGATACTTTTGTACCTGTTTCCTCCAGTATCTTCACAAGCTCCTTGACTGTTGTTCTGGGATTGATTTGCACTTTTCTCACCAAAGTACGTTCATCTGTAGGAGACAGAATAGAATGCGTCTCCTTCCTGAGCGGTATGACGGCTGCGTGGTCCCATGGTGTTTATACTTGCGTACTATTGTTTGTACAGATGAACGTGGTACCTTCAGGCGTTTGGAAATTGCTCCCAAGGAAGAACCAGACGTGTGGAGGTTTTTTCTGAGATCTTGACTGATTTCTTTTGATTTTCCCATGTTGTCAAGCAAAGAGGTACTGAGTTTGAAGGTAGTTCTTGAAATACATCCACATGTAAACCTCCAATTGACTCAAATGATGTAAATTAGCCTATCAGAAGCTTCTAAAGCCATGACATCATATTTTGGAATTTTCCAAGGTGTTTAAAGGCACAGTAAACTTCTGACCCACTGGAATTGTGATACAGTGAATTATAAGTGAAATAATCTGTCTGTGAACAATTGTTGGAAAAATTACTTGTGTCATGCACAAAGTAGATGTCCTAACCAACTTGCCAAAACTATAGTTTGTTAACAAGAAATGTGTGGAGTGGTTGAAAAACAAGTTTTAATGACTCCAACCTAAGTGTATGTAAACTTCCGACTTCAACTGTAACTGGATGGGATGGATGCACCATGGCTAGATCACTAATGACCCGGTGAACACCAAGGCTACTTGTTGTAAATTAGAATGTCACACAAAATTTAATGATGGCGGTCTACTCTGCATTCTACTGCGGCCCTGTGGTGTCTGTGTAGAGAGACTCAGCTGTGCTGTAAACCATATGTGGTCCTCCCAAAAAAGTAGTGTTTGTTGTGTTAAGGACTAATAAAGTACTATTGTATTCTAATTGCTGTTGCAGAATCCATGAGCTGGTGAGCATGGAGGAGATTCTGAACGTTCAGGCCCACGACTCTGAGATCCTTTGTCTGGAATACTCCAAGCCTGAGACGGGTAAGTCAGACAGTGGCTTTCCCTCTCCTGGGAGGAAATTAAAGAGACACCATGGTTAATGATACTGGAGTTATAAACCACCTTCAGCTGCTTGCCAGATTCTTCACCAACCTCCCATTGACTTGTGAAACAAACCACTTCAGAGCTCCCGCAAGTTATAAGAAGGATGGGTTGTGAATTGACGTTCCCAATGAACACAGTAAAATCAAAGCTCTAAATAGGCATTTGTGCAATAGAATGGAACTCTCAAAGCACTCTAGAAGTTAGTTATTTTAGTAATTTTCAATGTAAAAAATGTTTAGGGGGTGGATCAGCTTTAATATTGCAGATAGTTTGTGGCTTCTATCAATGTCATTGTCTGCATCATTTCCAATCCCCCATCCTTTGTTATTTTCTCCTAACCCTATCACCCCTATCTCTAATTGGAGTTAACTAATGGACAACAACAACTAGGCTTCTACTTCCAGCTTATACATACTATATACATTTTACAGACAAAGTATAGTTTTACATTAGTTATCTTCTATTTTTGTCCCACCCTTCAGCTCCCCTCAACCCGTCCCATCTATCTCTGAACACCATGTAGTTTTGATTTGCAAAACATTCTAATAACCTGTTTTCGCTTTGTCGTTATGGGGTATTGTGTGTAGGTTTATGAGGACATTTTTGTATTTAATCCATTTTAGAATAAGGCTGTCACGTAACAAAATGTGGAAAAGGGAAGGGTTCTGAATACTTTCTGAATGCACTGTAGTGCACTACTTTTGACGAGGGCCCATAAGGTTGTCGTAGTGCACTATATAGGAAATAGGGTACCATTTGGGACGCATCTAGGGGCTCACCTGTTAATAGGAGTATTAATGACATTAAGATTCTCTCAGTGGATCATTCCTCTCTAGGCCATTCGTTGGTGGTTGCCACCACATACACAGAGGGGAAGATAGAAGGGCTAAGAATAAACCCAATACACTGACACGCCCTCTGGCCGCCGCACTGCACTGTACATTAACACCTCCAGGGTGCTAATATTCAGAGCTGTTACTTACCATTGTCCTGCAGAACTGCTGTGTTCAGGTAGCCTGCCTGCCTGCTGTCATAGAAATATAATTAAGGGACAAAGCCTCCCGCAGACCACGGCAATTTTCCTGGACCACCCATGGGTGCTCTCGATATGCTCAATACGTTTTAAGTCTAGCGCTTGCCCTTGCTATTGTATCTTGCTGGGAACAAGGTTAACACAGTCACAAAGCTGCCAGATCCAGGATCGATGTGCAATCTCAGCAAGGAGAGGATAAGCTAAATAGATAGTGCTTTTCATTTACTCAGTTGAATCAAGTTGGAAATTCAATCAAGTCCCTCGGTAGAGTGCTTTAAATTCATTTTTGATTAACAATTCACATGGATATTGAGTTCAGTCAGCTCATTGGTATTAGGCTAATATAATCACATTTTTTGACCATGTGGAGTGCAGTCACTCCACATAAGCACTGCATGTTGCACATGCAAATAGCTGTAGAGTCATCTATAAATAAACTAATAAAATATTTAGAAAGCAGTTTAATCTAGTTTTCCAGTATGATTTTGGTGAGAAATATTGGACTCGACCTAGCTGAGGATATTTCATATCCCTCTATGCAGGCGATCCCTACATGGCTCATGCTTGGCATACCGTAGTACTGCTCTCATTTCTCAGTGAGTCTCTAAGGAAAAAGAGAGTTTGCACTGCTGTGTCCTCTCGTTAATGGATTACCGTTAACAGGGATAAAGGTAATACAGATGGAGGTTCTTCATTCGATCACCTTGTTGCAGGAGAACTTTCCTGCATTGCAGAAAATGGCAAACTTGTAATGTATTTGAAGTTTAAAAAGGCTTCTGAAGTTTTCAATTTCCACTTTGAAATTTCAGGCTTGATTTTCCCTTACGAAAAATGTATCAACCCCTACAAAAATATCAATGAATTATAATCCACTTAATTGAAATGTCCTGTTGCTACAGGATTATTTTCCTGCTGTAGCAAACTAGCTCAAATTAAGATCCTACGTCTGTAGCATATAGCACGCTTTAAGAGGTTACAGTGAGTCCACACGTGGCATTGCAATGTCAGGGAGCAGTCTGCGGAGCACATGTTCACCACTGTACTCAACAGGATGCATTATGGCTGTTAAAAACATGAAAGACCACTCGCTGTAATGAAACAGGTTTACCACCACTAAGATGGAGAACAGGTGTTGGCTGTTGGAAAGTTGCTGATGTCCTGTTGTGTGTGTTTATGTTATATCTGGCAGGTCTGAAGCTACTAGCCACAGCTAGTCGAGACCGTCTGATCCATGTGCTGGATGCAGAGCAGGAGTACAGCCTGCTGCAGACGCTGGACGAACACTCCTCCTCCATCACCGCCGTCCGATTCGCTGGTGAGACGCGCAGACGACCTTTGACCCTTTACAACATCCCGCCAACCCGCCCCCCTTTACCTCAAACTCTCAAGTCTCCATCCCTTAACTGTTATATTAGTTAATGTAACTTAGACTTTTGGCATGTCATGGAAGTGTCAAGTGTGGCGCTAGCTCGCTGTTTGAAGTTAACATGGTTGCTATTGTCATAATAACAGTGCTTCTTCTCTTTCAGCCAATGACGGCAAGGTGAGGATGATCAGCTGTGGCGCTGACAAGAGCATCTACTTCCGCACAGCGCAGAAGGTAAAGGCCGCTATACACACACACACACGCGCGTTGCTCCAGAACAGCTGTTGCTGCGGCTAAACTAAGTTTTGAGGACTGATGCTTTTGTACCACGTCTTGGCAATATTTCATGATCTTCTTCTCTCAGCATATTTCGGCAATGGACCACATTTTTAATCTTGGCTCAGCCAACCCCTACTGTATATTGAGATATTTCATTTGAAAATCCTTGTTGCTTACAGCTAATTAATTACACTCTAAGTGGCCTATTTAATAATGACACTTTTTCTCAAAGGCTTTCTGTGTCATCCTATCTGTTATATACCCAAAGTCCCCTGCCAACTTGCTGCAAATAAATGCTCTCCCCCTCCCGTGTTCCTCGCCCATTGCTTATGAGGGTCACAGTGACATTTTCACAAGGCTGCTCTACAAAAATAGTCAAATTCCTGACCCAGGGGGCTCAGAGGGCCCTCAAGACTAGGCTACTATAAAGGCATCAGCATGCTTCAGTAGCTTGAAAAACGAGAAAACAGCGGCAATAGTACTGTTTGTCCATTTTGAGACGCTGTAGCCAGTATACACATCCTCAAAATAGTCAGAATTAAGATAACTCAAGAAATCTGTCATTCATTATGACGTTTTTGCCGAATAGATATTTGTCGCGCAATTTTAAATTTAACTAAGATGTTTGGTGCAGTATTTTTCTATGAAAAAGTGGTCTCTCGTTGAATGACAACAAAGACTATTAACGAATACCCACTGTTGACCAATCACTGACGAAGGGGCGTAGACTTCGGCTCGGAACTTGGGCTTGCCTCCAGAAAATGTTTTGTGTGCCTGAACAGCTGAAAAAACCCTCACTGAAGTCCAAAACAAAACGAACAAAAACATCACAAAATGTTGTCATAATATACAGAGTTTGCACTGGGATGCATACAGTGGTTGCTCCACTAAAAGTTTTGCGAATATGCTGTGGGACTTAGAGGTAATTTGTGGTTTAGTACGGTACCCTGCGTGACCACTTCATTGCTCCAGACCAGCAAGGGGGAGTTACAGCACTGATTATGCTTTTGTGTCCTACTGTGTCTTTAACTGACAGTGAATGGGCGACTTAACCTAAATAGAAACTGATAATTGTGCACGACTTCACTATTACTTACTAAAACTGTTGTTACACTAAGGTTTTTATTATTTTATTTTGTAGGATTATTTTGACCTTTCTGGTCACGTTGTACAGCGCCTGAGTTGTGCAATGGAATAAGACACTGCATAGCAGGGCAAGCTGTGTTGCTCCAGATGCTGGTTCAATACCCATGCTGGCCTCGACTAGGAGACCCATGAGATGACTGTAGGTTTTTGGTTTCTCTTCCTCTAAAACCAGAAAAAAATCATTCTAAATAACAAACTAGCTTTATTTACAAATTAGTAACAATGTCTCACCCCATGTTCAAGAATGGCTTTTTTCTCGCTCATTTTACGTTATTTGAAAACTAAACCATCTCCAAAATATTGTTATTTCTTAAACAAAGCGATTATTATTATTATTATTCATTTAGAATTATATAAAAGCCCTTTGGATATTCTCACAGATATGTTATTAACCCTGTTATTAGCAGGAATATATAAACTCAGCAAAAAAAGAAACGTCCTCACTGTCAACTGTGTTTATTTTCAGCAAACTTAACATCTGTAAATATTTGTTTGAAAATAATAAGATTCAACAATTGAGACATAAACTGAACAAGTTCCACAGACATGTGACTAACAGAAATGGAGTAATGTGTCCCTGAACAAATGGGGGTTCAAAATCAAAAGTTACAGTCAGTATCTGGTGTGGCCACCAGCTGCTTTAAGTACTGCAGTGCATCTCCTCCTCATGAACTGCACCAGATTTGCCAGTTCTTGCTGTGAGATGTCTTCCACCAAGGCACCTGCAAGTTCCCGGACATTTCTGGGGAGAATGACCCTAGCCCTCACCCTCCGATCCAACAGGTCCCAGACGTGCTCAATGGGATTGAGATCCGTGCTCCACGCTGGCCATGGCAGAACACTGAAATTCCTGTCTTGCAGGGAATCACGCACAGAACAAGTAGTATGGCTGGTGGCATTGTCATGCTGAAGGGTCATATCAGGATGAGCCTGCAGGAAGGGTACCACATGAGGGAGGAGGATGTCTTCCCTGTAACACACAGTGTTGAGATTGCCTGCAATGACAACAAGCTCAGTCCAATGATGCCTTGATACACCGCCCCAGACCATGACGGACCCTCCACCTCCAAATCGATCCCGCTCCAGAGTACAGGCCTCGGTGTAACGCTCATTCCTTTGACGATAAACGCGAATCCGACCATCACCGCTGGTGAAACAAAACCGCGACTCGTCAGTGAAGAGTACTTTTTGCCAATTTTTGCCCTGGCCACATCTGCAGTCCTCATGCGTCCTTGCAGCATGCCTAATGCACATTCACGCAGATGAGCAGGGACCCTGGGCATCTTTCTTTTGGTGATCAGAGTCAATAGAAAGGCCTCTTCAGTGTCCTAACTGTGACCTTAATTGTCTACCATCTGTAAGCTGTTAGTGTCTTAACGACCGTTCCACAGGTGCACATTCATTAATTGTTTATGGTTCATTGAACAAGCATGGGAAACAGTGTTTAAACCCTTTACAATGAAGATATGTGGAGTTATTTGGATTTTTAGGAATTATCTTTGACAGACAGGGTACTGAAAAAGTTATATTTATTTTTTTGCTGAGTTTATATTGGTCATATTGGTCATGGCTCCCGAGTGGTGCACAATAGGATTGCCTTGCAGCTCTCCAGCTGTATCCACTAAAAGCACGCGATGTTCAAGGCACGAGGGCCGAGGGCACAGGATGGGCCGCAGAGCCGCGCACAGAAGATGGACCTAGGCCATTGGGGAGGGTGGCTGGACCACCACCCCGCCACACTGGATAGCACAGAGCAACACTTTAAGGGGCATTGCACTAGTAATGGCGCTGACTAGGGAAACGTTGCCGCTGTTCTTAGTGCCAGTCTGCACTTTCAAACTAAAGCAATGTAACTAATAATGGCATCTTTATGCTTTCGTTAATAAAATAATGATAAAAATACTCTTTCAAAATGCCAGTGTTTATTTAGTAATGGATCCATAATGAATTACTATGGGAATAAATATCACTGAATTACAGAAATGTTGGAACGAAGTTGTCTAACGAAGTTAAACAAATAGTTGCTTATTGGAAAATACTCTTTCAAACACACATGGTCATGTTGTACATCGCTATTAGCAGATAGCTGGACAATAAACTTGCCTAGAAGGAGGGTAGGGGGAGAATTCTATCCTCAAATGTATTTCTAAGTTAGGTTGGCTGTATCACAACCGGCCGTGATTTGTTGCAATTTCAGTTTAATCCACCAGAAAAGACAAAACAAATAATACCACAAAAAGTATTATCATGTATGACATCCGACCGTGGTTGGGATTCCCATAGAGCGGCGCACAATTGGGGCGCAGGGTAGCCTAGTGGTTAGAGCGTTGGACTAGTAACCGGAAGGTTGCGAGTTCAAACCCCCGAGCTGACAAGGTACAAATCTGTCGTTCTGCCCCTGAACGGGCAGTTAACCCACTGTTCCCAGGCCGTCATTGAAAATAAGAATTTGTTCTTAACTGACTTGCCTGGTTAAATAAAGGTAAAATAAAAATAAAATTGGCCCAGCGTTTCTCTCCCTCTAAAAACAGAAATAAATACTTTGGCCTTTATAAATATTATTTTAGCCTTCATTTAGATTACAATTGCTCTTTCTTTTTTTCTTTTTTTAACAAAATCACCTCCGAAATATTGTTATATATTATCAAGTTGATGACACAGTCATATAGCCGGCACCTACATAAACCTGAGTGACTCACTCATTCATGGTTTTGGATCCAAATAAATAAGTACCAACATTCTTTCTGATAGTCTTTAATAAATAAATGTTTTGGTTATCCTGACCTGGACACCATGTACAGTATTATAATAGCCCATTATGGGCTATTAGCAGGACAATATACCTTTACCAACACCTCTCTGTATTTTGATATACTGGCCTCCCCAGTGGCCCCATCCACAAGTCACCACATCGCAATGCAAAATGCCTTGCTGCAGATTCCCGTGGCGGCCACCACCAGGAGACCCATGAGGCGGCTTTTGGTTTCAATTTAGAATCCTCAAATCCTCTATATGTAATTATTGACGGGGAGTCACGTCATATTTTTTTATATACTGTAGGCCTACCGTAGGCGACATGAGTCTCACTAGTGTTGAGTAATGTGCTGTTAAAAGTGGTATAGGTCTTATTTATTTAAAGAGCATATTGAAGTTAGAAGCAATAGGATTTGAAGCAATAGCCTACAACTATTTTAGCACCATTTCGCGTTGCTCTGAGACAAGATTGGGGAATGGTCTAGATAAATCATGGAGATTTTTATTTTCACTGAATCTCCGTTTGGGTATTGGTTAGACTACAATTGTACAATTAGGGTGTATAAATGTTATGCTCTTAGTGTAACCTTTATTTAACAAGGCAAGTCATTTAACCTCTCTGGACGCTAGCTTCCCACCTGGCCAAAAGCCAGGGAAAATGCAGAGTGCCATATTCAAATAAATTACTATAAAAATCTAACTTTCATTAAATCACAAATTAAAGCTACACTTGTTGTGAATCCAGCCAACAGGTCAGATTTCAAAAAGGCTTTTCGGCGAAAACAAACAATGCTATTATCTGAGGATAGCACCTCCGTAAATAAAGAGAGAAAAGCATATTTCAACCCTGCAGGCGCGACACAAAACACAGAAATAAAAATATAATTCATGCCTTACCTTTGACGAGCTTCTATTGTTGGCACTCCAATATGTCCCATAAACATCACAAATGGTCCTTTTGTTCATTTAATTCCTTTCGATATTTATCCAAAATGTCCATTTATTTGGCGCGTTTGATCCAGAAAAACACCGGTTCCAACTTGCGCAACGTGACTACAAAATATCTCAATAGTTACCTGTAAACTTTGCCAAAACATTTCAAACTACTTTTGTAATACAACTTTAGGTATTTTTTTAAGTAAATAATCGGGATGATCTGTGTTCAATACAGGAGGAAAACAAACTGTAGCTAGCTTTCTGGTCACGCGCCTCTATCTAACAGTACACTACAAGTTACCCTCGTTCTGAACAGGGCTACTTCTTCATTACACAAAGGAAAAACCTCAACCAATTTCTAATGAAATCCCAATGAAAACCCATTGAAAAAAAACCCATTGAAAAGAGAGTGACCTCGGGGTTTCGCCTGCTAAATAAGTTATGTTATTCAAACAGTTTTAGAAACTTCAGTTCAGGATAGTGTTTTCTATCCAAATCTACTAATAATATGCATATTTTATCTTCTGGGAATGAGTAGCAGGCAGTTGAATTTGGGCATGCATTTCATCCGGACGTGAAAATTCTGCCTCCTGTCACCAAGAAAATAAGAACATATTATTATTTACAAGGACGGCCTACTCCTTCCTCCCCGGCGTGCCCACACGACACAGTGATTATTTAGCCAAATAGCCAACAGCCAGTAGCCTACTCCCGACCGTCATGTTGTACAGCTCCATATTTTCCGTTCCATCTTAATGGAAACCCAGAGGGTTTTCATTTTTCTTGGAATAGAAACACCATAATGGTAATCAAATTAATTAAGCTACATTTCTTAAAATCAGTCCCATGTACTATGTTCTTACGGAAAAAGGTTTTACATTCTCTAGTACTACCTCTATTGAAGGCTTTCAAATGCATCTCAAAGATGGTAGTCCTCTAGTAGTCAAACTTGCACTAACTAGCATTAATGGTACCAGTGGTGCACATTTAAATAACGTGCCACAGTACGCTGCAACTTTTAAAGGACGAACCACTGTACTATGACCCATTCTAACTACAGACAGATTATTTCACTTATAATTCACTGTATCACAATTCCAATGGGTCAGAAGTTTACATGCACTAAGTTGACTGTGCCTTTAAAAAGCTTGGAAAATTCCAGAAAATGTCATGGCTTTAGAAACTTCTGATAGGCTAATTGACATAATTTGAGTCAATTGGAGGTGTACCTGTGGATGTAATTCAAGGCCTACCTTCAAACTCAGTGCCTCTTTGCTTGACATCATGGGAAAATCAAAAGAAATCAGCCAAGACCTCATAAAAAAAATTGTAGACCTCCACAAGTCAGGTTCATCCTTGGGAGCAATTTCCAAATGCCTGAAGGTACCCCGTTCAACTGTACAAACAATAGTTTGCAAGTATAAACACCATGGGACCACGCAGCCGTCATACAGCTCAGGAAGGAGATGCGTTCCGTCTCCTAAAGATTAACATACTTCGGTGCAAATAGTCCCTATCGGTCCCTAACAGCCAAGGACCTTGTGAAGATGCTGGAGGAAACAGGTACAAAAGTATCTATATCCACAGTAAAACAAGTCCTATATCGACATAACCTGAAAGGCCGCTCAGCTAGGAAGAAGCCACTGCTCCAAAACCGCCATAAAAAGGCCAGACTACGGTTTGCAACTGCACATGGGGACAAAGATCGTACTTTTTAGAGAAATGTCCATTGGTCTGATGAAATAAAAATAGAACTGTTTGGCCATAATGACCATCGTTATGTTTGGAGGAAAAGGGGGAGGCTTGCAAGTCGAAGAACACCTTCCCATCCGTGAAGCAAGGGGGTGGCAGCATTATGTTGTGGGGTTGCTTTGCTGCAGGAGGGATTGGTGCACTTCACAAAATAAATGACATCATGAGGCAGGAAAAATATGTGAATATATTGAAGCAACATCTCAAGACATCAGTCAGGAAGTTAAAGCTTGGTCACAAATGGGTCTTCCAAATGGACAATGACCCCAAGCATACTTCCAAAGTTTTGGCAAAATGGCTTAAGGACAACAAAGTCAAGGTATTGGAGTGGCCATCACAAAGCCCTGACCTCAATCCTATAGAAAATGTGTGGGCAGAACTGAAAAAGCATGTGCGAGTAAGGAGGCCTACAAACCTGACGCAGTTACAGCAGCTCTCTCAGGAGGAATGGGCCAAAATTCACCCAACTTATTGTGGGAAGCTTGTGTAAGGCTACCTGAAACGTTTGACCCAAGTTAAACAATTTAAAGGCAATGCTACCAAATACTAATTGAGTGTATGGAAACTTCTGACCCACTGGGAATTTGATGAAATAAATAAAAGCTGAAATAATCATTCTCTCTACTATTATCCTGACATTTCACATTCTTAAAATAAAGTGGTGATCCTAACTGACCTAAGACAGGGAATTGTTACTAGGATTAAATCTCAGGAATTGTGTAAAACTGAGTTTAAATGTATTTGGCTAAGGTGTATGGAAACCTCCGACTTCAACTGTATGTCTGCCAAAACTCTCATTACTCACTGCTGCATTTACAGTAGTGTTAATGGTCTAGCATGGCAGTGAGTGACTGACCTGTTTTAACCTCTGGTTATGTTAACATCTTGTTTTGTTCACAGTCAGATGAAGGAACAGTGTTTACCCGCACCCACCACATCGTACGTAAGACGACGCTGTATGACATGGATATCGACCCCACCAGGAAGTACGCCGCTATTGGTTGTCAAGACCGCAGCGTTAGGTGGGGGCCTAGTCTACCTGTCCTTGCTTGTCTGTCTCTGTTTCTCTCGATGACTTTATATTGTTAGGTTCTAATTCTCCGAGCAGAACACTCAACGGACATTATGAAAGCTTAACCAAGTCTAATTCTTCCCTGAGGGTCAATACAGCATTCAGACAAAACATGTTTACACCAGTATATATATACTCCAATTTAGGCACTCCTTCTCTCTGATCCTTACATCTTTTATGGTTTGACAGGAAGACAAAGTAATAGGGTAATAAACTGTCATTTCTCCCTTAAGGGGATCTGACCTGACCTCAACCTCTTATTTGCCTAATCCACAGACGTCCATCCATATCCCCTATAGCAAGCCTGTGACTTCCTCCTGTCCACCCAACATCCACCCATCTGGATCCTACAGATAACCATTCACTTCTGATGTAAAAACCAGTCTCTTTCACCCCTCAGATACTATACTGCTCAGTATAACAATGTTCCAAGTTTAACCCAGAATCTAACCGTATGGATTTGTGTTTCTGTGTACGTGTGTTTGTATGTCAGTGTTGGTGTGTGTGTGTGCGTGCATCCATGTGTACGCATGTGTGCTTGTATATATTAGTGTCTGTGCACGTGTGTGTCTTCGTGAGTACGTGTGACCTCTCTCCCTCAGTAATCTGCCAGACTGTGCAGTCATCCCTCCCTAGCAGGTGGATTATCCCTTAACTCAGGTGTTGTCGACACAGGACGGATGAGATTGAGGGCCTTGCCCCCGGCTCGTTCTGTCTTTAGCTATCTGCAGCTACAGACATGCTGCTGTCCATGTGCCTGACCTGAGTTTATCCTACTCGTGCCTCGGTCTGCCTGCCTACACAAGTGTTTCCATCTTTCACTCACATACTCCACTTTGTGTCAACAACAGTAACAACATGCTATGAAAGTCAACCATAAAATCAACCATAATGGAGAAAATTCAAACAATCACCTTCAAATTATGTTAACAACCACCCTCGGGTTATAGTGTACAGCTTTATTTATCAGTTGGTGTAAATTGGAGGAATGTGGGAGAGTAGTACAACAGTCCAAAAAGGGCTTTCCCTCAGCTGGAGATACTTTAAGTCAACTGTAAACACACCTCATGCTGCTATGAAAACTAGGACATCTCACGGCACTTTAATGATAAATGTAGGTTGTAGAGTTAAAGGGCTTTTGTTTAACAGGCTCTGGTTTGTTCCTTATGTAACTAAGCAGCAGTGCCTAAAAGTGAGAACCAATGGTTGACTGGCTGCCCTCAGCCCACACTCTGCCAACTCCTCCCAAGGTTGGCTGGGCCCTGGCTGGGCCTTGTGGGTAGTTGTCTGCCAGCTGGTGGCTGCTGGTCTTTCCTTCCTGCACTTTGTGGAAATACACCAGTTAGACTGTTAGTGACCCCATGTGGTCAGCTGGGGAGAGACATGCTTACCAGCTGAGCTGCTGTGCTGTTAGCACACTATGTGGCACAGAGTTCACTGACTCATGAACAGAACACAGTCACGTGTTTCCTTGAACTCCCTGGGTCAGATGACTCAGTCCCTTGATCTGAAAGTCGTGGGGTCATAACCTTAACTGCTGAGGCAGGATGTAAATGGGTAGAAGTGTCTGACTTTTGGGCTATCGACTTATCGTCCTCCGTTGTCCTTGTGTGGAGACGTGCTGACAGTGGATAAAACTGAGGATTGATTAACCCACTGGTGCTTCAACAGCAGAAACTGTCTTTGTGATTTACTCCTGGAGTACTGAGCTGCTGGTGTGTTTTCACGTTGAGATCGAAACAGACACACCTGCACTTCTGTGTGTGGAGGTGTAAAGCCTCTAGACCTGTCCTTTTGTCTAACTCTTAGTTCCCCGCCCACAGAATCTTCAACATCAGTAACGGCAAACAGAAGAAACTGTACAAGGGCTCCCAAGGAGAGGATGGCACTGTTATCAAGGTTTGCATGTTTTCATGTAATGTGGTGTCACTGTGAAGACTCATTTGACAACACAGATTGCTGGTTTATAATAATGTGCGCTACAAGTGGTGTTTATTGCTGGTTTATAATAATGTGCGCTACAAGTGGTGTTTAAATCCTTCTTCTCCTCTCCCAAGGTTCAGACCGACCCCTCAGGACTGTATGTGGCCACCAGCTGCTCAGACAAGAACATCAGCATCTTTGACTTCTACTCTGGAGAGTGTGTGGCCACCATGTTCGGACACTCTGGTAAAAATAGCCCATTTAGTTAGAAAAAAAAGACAGCAAAATGGCTGAATGACAACCTGTAGTGTGTTCAGAAGGAGAAACCAGCTGGAACTCCTCTTCTCTCTCCCTCGCAAATTTGTTTACATCCCTGTTAGTGAGCATTTCTCCTTTACCAAGATAATCCATCCACCTGACAGGTGTGGCATATCAAGAAGCTGATTAAACAACATGATCATTACACAGCTGCACCTTGTGCTGGGGACAATAAAAGACCACTCTAAAATGTGCAGTTTTGTCTCACAACCCAATGCCACAGATGTCTCAAGTTTTGAGGGAGTGTGCAATTGGCATGCTGACTACAGGAATGTTCACCAGAGCTGTTGCCAGAGGATTGGGCCTGGCTCCCAGTCATGTGAAATCCATAGATTAGGGCCTAATTCATTTATTTCAAATGACTGATTTCCTTATATCAGTAAAATCGTTGAATGTTGCGTTTATATTTTTATTCAGTATAGTTCTGATCTAGGATCAGTTTAGCCTTTTAGATTATAAAAGACCAGAGAGACTTTATCCTAGATTAGCAAACCTAATCTGAGACACTTGTTTCATACTGTGAATTCCACAGATCATTTATCTGTCAAAATGTCCTAATTGTCTTCCCCATGCCTTATATAAACTTGTCCATTCCCTTTGTGATTCTTCTGAAGAAGGCCTTTGAAGGCCGATAAAGTCAGTCTTTTAAACTTGTCTAATAAAACAACACATTTTTAACGGTGAGCGAGCGCTGCGGCTTTTCCTGTCAACGATGTCTACACATTTTTAGGTTGCACCTCTACTGACGTTGGTTGAACACCTTCTACTTCTTTCCATAACTGAAAGTGCCCAGCTGATTTCATCCTTGTCATTTGTTTTGTCTTTTCTCTTTTTCACAGAGGTTGTGACTGGAATGAAGTTCACCAATGACTGCAAGCACATGATAACTGTGTCTGGTGACAGCTGCATCTTTGTGTGGCGTCTGGCCCCGGAGCTCACCATCAGTATGAGACAGCGTCTGTCAGACCTCAAACCGAGTGGCAAGCCAGTTCAGAAGACACCACCTCACAAACCTTGCAATCTCAGGTAGCTACCCTATTGGAACACATCATTGTAGAACAAGTACCTTGATTTACATTTCTTATTCCTGTTTTGTTATTCTTGTTAGCTCCAAAGTGAAGCAAAGGGCCTCCTTGGAGTACCTAGTTAATTGGATAACATGTTTTGTGCTAGCTAATACCCTTAGAAAGCAAACATGGCGTTTACAACACTGGATGAGAGACACATTCTGAAGACAATTGGAGTGACAAGCAACTGTTAATCCTGTGTTCTGTATTATTTGTAAGACAGGCTTGTCGCTATGAACGTTGCTAGTGAATGACCAGTGTTCCTTTCGTAGCATGTTGCATTATCAGAGACATTTGACCATTGTCTCCTAGTAGTATGATTTGCTATGTTCCCTGTCTGTTCTGTGCAGCACCAGGAGAGAGGTGCACAGAACCCCTCCCATAGTCACCATGTCCTCTGACAGCGACAAAGAGGTGGAGGAGGAGGAGGGGATAGAGGAGGAGGAGGAGGAGGAAGAGATGATCTCTCCTTACATGGTGTCAGGCTGCAGTGCAGAGGAAGAGACAGGTTGGTATCTCAGAAATACATTTGTACACAAACAATACACTGAGTATACAAAACATTATTGAATTTGTTTTAATTGAACCTTTATTTAACTTGGCAAGTCAATTAAGAACAAAGTTCTGACAAACTGACCAGGTGAATCCAGTTGAAAACTATGATCCATTATTGATGTCACTTGTTAAACCCACTTCAATCAATGTAGATGGAGGGGAGGAGACAGGTTAAAGGAGGATTTTTTCAGAGGGTGAATGGGACAAAATGTTTAAGTGCCTTTGAACGGGGCATGGTAGTAGGTGCCAGGCGCACGGGTTTGTGTCAAGATCTGCAACGCTGTTGGGTTTTTCACGCTCAACAGTTGCCCGTGTGTATCAAGAATGGTCCACCACCCAAAGGACATCCAGCCAACTTGACACAACTGTGGGAAGCATTGGTGTCAACATGAGCCAGCGTCTATGCCCCAACGAATTGAGGCTGTTTTGAGAGCAAAAGGCGGTGTGGTGCAACTCAATGTATACTGAGTGGTATACAGAGTGTATATCTACAGTATTAAGAATGTGTTTTTTCGTGGCAATGTTGATGGCAGCACACATCCTGAAATATCGGTTGGTTTTGTGTTTGCTTTCCAGACACCTCAGACGAAAAGCACAACTCTCTTAACTCTCACGGCAGAGAACTGAAAAGGGTTAGTATTTCTTGTAACTGTCAGTGAATATTTTCCCCCTAACACAGTCAGTGAATATTCCCCTTATAAACTGTTAACTGAACCCTTGTCCCTCCCTCCCTCCCTCCCTCCCTCTAGGAGAGCTCTTTTGGCAGGCGTTCCTCCCAGGGCAATCATCACTGTGAGGAAAGGGGTCCCCGTCCGCGGCGCCGCTGGTCCAGAGGCATGGTCAGCATGGAGCTGATGGTCAAGTCCATGTTGGACCTCAGACAGCTGGATTCCTTCGCCATGCCCCCCTCCTCCCCCAACAAGACCAAGACCCAGCCTGATGCTTTCAGAGACCCATTCAGGGAGGATGAACTGGGCAGCACCATCAGCCTGCAACCCCTTACTGCATGGGTGAGTGGATCACAGAGAGAGGGAAATATCCAACCACTCGTGGAAGTGAAGTGGACTTCAAAAAGGCTTCTTTGTCTTCGTCCCAAATAGTACCCTAATCCCTGCACTACTTTTGACCAGGGCCCATAGGAACACTTATAGGTAGAATAAAGTATAGTTTATTGTTAACACCATCAGAACTCATACTAATATGTCTCTGTTTGCTACTTGCAGGGGGATGAGTCTGAGCAGAGGTCCCAGCAGCGACCCCACTACATCATGTTCTCTCCACAGATCCCAGAGACAGGCTCAGTGCTCTACCCCGAGGGCTGTGAGGACAGGGTCAGCTTAGCTGGCAGGTAAACTCTCGCCATTAGTGTATCTCATTTTCTCCTCACTGTATATGGCCAAGAAATGACTGCATAGTTTGGGCCTTTAGTTTTCACTGACCAAGTGCCTCTGACCTTAAAAAACTCATGGGGTTGTATTCATAAAGCATTCCAAATTACACTGAACAAAAATATGAACGCAATATGTAAAGTGTTGGTCCCATGTTTCATGAGCTGAAATAAAAGATCACAGAAATGTTTAATATGCACAAAATTTGTTTTACATCCCTGTTAGCGAGCATTTCTCCTTTGCCAAGATATTCCAACCATCTGACAGGTGTGGCATATCAAGAAGCTGATTAAACAGCATGATCATTACACAGGTGCACCTTGTGCTGGGGACAATTAAAGACCACACTAAAATGTGCAGTTTTGTCACACAACCCAATGCCACAGATGTCTCAAGTTTTGAGGGAGTGTGCAATTGACATGCTGACTGCAGGAATGTCCACCAGAGCTGTTACCAGAGAATTTAATGTTAATTTCTCTACAATAAGCCGCCTCCAACGTCATTTTAGAGAATTTGGCAGTACGTCAACTGGCCTCATAAACGCAGACCACGTGTAACCACACCAGCCCAGGACCTCCACTTCTGTCTTCTTCACCTGCAGGATCAGGATAGTTCTAATCTAGGGTCAGTTTTGCCTTTTCGATGACAAAAGACCAGGGAGACTTTATCCTAGATTAGCACACCTAATCTGAGATACTTTATGAATACCAGCTCCCTACATATCAGATACCGTAGTCTATGTATACAGTATACATACCACCTAATCCCAACCCATATATCCACTATCTGTGTTTCCTCTATAGTGAGTACCTAGTGAAAGAGCTACTGCCCGGGCCTGAGACCAGCAGGAGTGTGAAGGGGTGCCAGAACCACAGCCAGTGGAGCCAGGGCCACCATGACAAACACAGCCCAGACAGCGCCTGCTCTGTGGACTACTCCAGCAGCAGACGGTCCAGCCCAGACAGCCAGCAGCAGCCTCCTGGAGAGAGTGAGACACATGCACACAGAGGCATAGGATCTTAATGTGACCTAAAATATTCCCGCAGCAACCGTTTTTGATGTTTAGTCCATAATGTTGCTTGATCAGTTTGTTAGGCTATTAGCTGGCCGAAAGTAGACTTTGTGAAAAGTGCAATACTGTAATATAACCGTGTTAGTGTGGGCTTTCAGTGAATTCATGTAAATCACAAAGCTCATCTGCATTTCCTGGATAAGTACAGCAAACAATTATTTTTCACCAATCACAATTCAAACAGTTTTGGATATCTGTGTGTTTTCTGTGTCGTATGACTACAGTTCTAACAGGAAAAATAAAGTTCTTCAAATCAATTTTCTCTGTGTCAGACTCTGAGCCCACAGAGCCTCTCAGTGTGGATGGGAACTCCTCTGAATTGGACATGGAGGAACTGGAGGAGGAAGAGGAGGGGGGTGTAGGGAGGGGAGAGGCCAAGGGGACAACAGTAGTACCTAAGACCCCTGACCAGGAGGCCTTCCTCAAACAGCACTTTGGCAACCTGGCTGAGCTTAAAAACCCAGGTAAGAACAGCATCTATGTCTCTCCTTGACTGGTATAAGACATTTGGTGGAAACTCCCACTAGCCCATGCCTCCACCGATTCAGTGCTTTTAGATTTGTGGGAGGTAGTGCACGAGTGCACACTTCAGGAGAAAATGGATATTATTGAGAGATTCAAGAAAGCTTCCCTTTCAACTGGCACATGGAATATTCAATTCAAACTGTATTGTACACACAAATTAATTGTGCAGCCAGGAGTACATTAGACACAATAGTATACACATATAGAGACACACACAAGTTGATAGTAAAAATATTTCAGATGTATTCATTGTATTTCTCCTCTTTGATTGTCAGTGAGCCCGACCAGAGTTGTCACCCCGGACAGTGTCAGCATCTCCTCCAAGTTCCTGTCCCAATGCTCTCCTGGAAGGTATGCCATACTTACACTACATGGCCAAAGGTATGTGGACATCTGCTCATCGAACTTCTAATTCCGAAATCATCGGCATTAATATGGAGTTGGTCCCCCCTTTCCTGGTATAACAGCCACCACGATTCTGGGAAGGCTTTCCACTAGATGTTGGAACGTTGCTGTGGGGACTTGCTTCCATTCAGCCATGAGCATTAGTGAGGTCGGGCACTGATGTTGGGTGATTAGGCCTGGCTCGCAGTCAGCGTTGGAATTCATCCCAAAGGTGTTCGATGGGGTTGAGGTCAGGGCTCTGTGCAGGCCAGTCAAGTTCTTCCACACTGATGTCAACAAACCATTTCTGTATAGACCTCGCTTTGTGCACAGGGGTATTGTCAAGCTGAATCAGGAAAGGGCCTTCCCCAAACTGTTGCACAGAATCGTCTAGAATGTCATTGTATGCTGTAGCTGGAACTAAGGGGCCTAGCCCAAACCATGAACAACAGCCCCAGACAATTATACCTCCTCCACCAAACTTTACAGTAGGCACTATGCATTGCGGTAGGTAGCGTTCTCCTGGCATCCTCCAAACTCCCGACAAACAGTTCTTGTGCTTCCAGAGGCAGTTTGGAACTCTGTAGTGAGTGTTGCAACTGAGGACAGACGATTTGTACGCGCTTCAGCACTCGGCGGTCCTGTTCTTGAGCGTGTGTGGCCTACCATTTCGCGGCTGAGCTGTTGTTGCTCCTAGACGTTTCCACTTCACAATAACAGCACTTACTGGGGCAGCTCTACTGGGGCAGCTCTAGCAGGGCAGAAATTTGACGAACTGACTTGCTGGGAAGGTGGCATCCTACGACGATGTCACGTTGAAAGTCACTGAGCTCTTCAGTACGGGCCATTCTACTGCCAATGTTTGTAAATAAAGATTGCATGGCTGTGTGCTCTATTTTAATTTTGGCCATTTAGTGTATCAGTTAGTTAACCAAAGAACATTCTGTTAACCCACACTCATCTATCACAAAAGTGAGCTATCCTTTTAAATGACTGAGTGTGTTGACAAACAGTCCTATCTGAACGGATCACTGTTTTTCCTTTCTAGCAGGACGGCCTTTCCATTCCCCTCGAAGAGCGGTGTTGAGGGGAAGGTAGCCAGCGGTGTGGTGAGGCCCCTGGTCTCTGAGGTGAGGCCCCTCATGGAGCACAACCAGGGCCAGAGCCACAACCAGGGCCAGAGCCACAACCAGGGTCAGAACCAGAGCCAAGACCACAGCCAGGACCAGAGCCACAGCCAGGGCCAGAGCCACAGCCAGGACCAGAGCCAAGGCCACAACCAGGACCAGAGCCACAACCAGGACCAGAGCCAAGGCCACAACCAGGACCAGGACCAGAGCCAAGGCCACAACCAGGGCCAGGACCAGAGCCACGACCACAGCCAGGGCCAGAGCCACAGCCAGAACCAGAGCCAGGGCCATAGCCAGAGCCACAGCCAGGACCAGAGCCAAGAACACAGCCAGGGCCAGAGCCACAGCCAGAGCCACAGCCAGGACCAGAGCCAGGGCCACAGCCAGAGCCACAGCCAGGACCAGAGCCAAGAACACAGCCAGGACCAAAGCCACAGCCAGAGCCACAGCCAGAACCAGAGCCACAGCCAGGACCAGGGCCAGGGCCACAGCCAGGGACAGAGCCAGGGCCAGAGCCACAACCGGGGTCAGAGCCAAGGCCACAACCAGGACCAGAGCCACAACCAGAGCCACAGCCAGGGCCAGAGCCAACTCCACAGCCAAGGCCACAGCCAGAGCCACGACCAGGGCCAGAGCTATAGCCAGGGCCAGAGCTATAGCCAGGGCCAGAGCCACAACCAGGGCCAGAGCCACAACCAGGGCCAGAGCCACAGCCGGAGGAAGGGCTCAGAAGAATCTCAGAAGGGCACTACCGCGAGACTAGAAGTAGTGGACACTACGGAGAAGGGTCTGAATCTCCGGGCCTCTCCTCTGAGGAAGAAGCTTTTTAACCCTGCAGTGGACTCCCGTAGGATAGTCAGCCCTGTGGCCAAGGCTGCAGCATCACACCTCACCTCTACAGGCATGAGGAAGTCCCAGTCAGTCCAGAACCTGCACACTGAGGGTGAGACACTACGCATGTGATTGTGATCATGTCCAGCTAGTGTATTGATGTTATGATCATGTATGATGTTTTGCAGGAAAATGTTATGATTTAAAAAGGTCCTAATTTTATATTCTAGGCATGGTGTAAAAGGTCAAGCTCTTCCTTGAATGTCTAATAAGAGACAGAAATGTTGTTAACACTGCCCTGGCCTGCATAGGCTAATCATTTATCTTCTCTGTCTGTAGAAATGCCTCTGAGCCTGTCTCGGCCCTCCAAGGAGGTAGCCCCTCAGCCCCATCACTCCCAGTCTCATCAATCCCAGGCCAACGAGCGTCCAGTGACCCTCCCCACAACCCCACGCCGCACCCTGCCCAGCGTGCCCCCCCTCTGCAGCCCCACCTCCCCACAACCCCGGGACATCACCAGTAGCAGTCACGGCACTGCCCCCACGCCCAGGAGCATCAAATCCCGCTGCTCCTACATGAGCCCCACCACCAGCTCCATGGCCAAGATGTCCCGCTCCATGTCCATGGGAGACAGCCTAAACGTGGCCGAGGAAGAGTCTGAGTCTACAGAGTCACGCAGGGGGTCCAGCTCTGACACGTCAAACGCTCCCACCAAGAGCCGGAGCTGCTCCTCCCAGAGCTCCCAGAGTCTTAGTACTAAACCGTCTACCCCCGTGGCCGTTGTCTCTTCCACCTTATCCTCCTCCTCCCCTCTGGCGTTGGGTTTAGCCATGCCCCAGGCTGCAGTTATCCCCACCCTCATCACTAGCTCTCCAAGCAACTCCAACCCCAGCCCAACCACCAAGAGTCTGCAGGCTAAGCTGATGTGCAGCACCCGGCCCCAGCTCAACCTGGACATCTCCAAGCCCCTCCCAGACAAGCCCTCCCTGGCAGCCTTCACTCCCAACAGTACCTCCAAGACCGCCGCCTCCTCCAAGACTGTCAAAGGGGACAACGACCTCTTTTCCAGATCTCCAGTCAGCTTGTTACCTCACCAGGGCCAGACTCATCCAGTGCTCACCAACAAAGTCCAGCTAGTCACTGCACTGTCCCTCTCCCCAGCTGCTCCTGTGGAGACTAGCCCAGCTCGGAGTCCTGAGGCAGAGCAGCGGTTTCTCACCACGGAGCTGCGTCCTGAGGCCCCCGTGGTAGACAACAGGCTAGAACAGCCAAAGATGGAGGAGAGCCAGGGCCTGACCCAGGAGAAGAGTCCCGCGATGGAGGTGTCTCTACAGGGCAGTCCCGTATACCTGCTGTCATCTGGAGGTCCCGGCCAGGACCGTGCAGGTTTGCTCCAGCGATCTCCCTCCTTCATCCTGTCATCTCTGCGTCTGGGCATGCCCCTGGCCAACACCAAGCACTTTTTTACTACTGGTGCCGTGTGGCCTACCGTCTCAGTCTCCACCCCCATATACTCTGCACCTTCACCCTGTCCTCCGTCACTTAATCATTTCCTCCTGACGGGTGAGGCATGGCTCTCTTTCTCATGTCCCTCTTTCTTTTTCTCTCCATCTCTCTCACTTCCCCATTTCCATGAAGAGCGTTCCCTCTGTGGTCCCTCTGTGGTCCTCCTGTCTGTCCTTTCCTTCCTTGTGTAGTAGCTAGAACATAGCCTTGTATTGACATACTAGCTATGGGTTGTCCAATGAAATAACCCTGCTATTGTCCGTCTTGCTGTTCTGTTTTTGACTTGACTAGTTTCTTGTGGTCTAGCCGGACACATATGATGAGACTTGCAGTAGGATAGTTTCAGCGGCGTCAGCCTGACCATGTATAACTCGCTTTTTATTAGACGGTTCTCTCAGTATGGAGTCGTGCAGGGTGGTGGCCAGCGATCTACAGAACACCTTTAGGAAGGCCTCCCAGCTCTACAGAATGGTGAGTCACTCACTCCCCCAATAAGTATCCTGTTCACTAGAAATATTTGTTTACATTGGCTACTATTTTATTGGCCACTATCTGTCTGTTTTATGTTAAGTTTACATTCATTTTTAAAAACATTTCCATACACTTCTTTTTTGTGGTAATGTTGGTCATGTCTGTGTCTTGCAGGTGAACAGTGTGCCTGTAGACTCCAGGCAGGAGCACCATGAGATGGCCCAGGTCCTGTCTGAGGCCTTTGAGGTGGTGAGGGCCGAGCTGAGCTCCCTGCCCCAGAGCTCACCCCCATCCCCCTCTGGAGGACCTGCAGCAGGAGGCTCCCTGTGTACAGTGGGCTGCCGGCCCGTAGGACCAGTAGAACCAGGGACGGGGAGATTAGCCTCAGGGGAGGAGAGGACTCTGGCTCTGCTGGAGCAGTACTCTGAGCTCCTCCTTCAAGCCGTGGAGAAGAGGCTGGACAACAAGCAGCTCTCCTAAATACTCCTCTTCTTTCACACCCTTCCTTGAAGACTGAACCAACCAACCCTCTTGCAAATGTAGGATCGTAAGCCATTGTGCAAGGATATCTGCAGACTACAGTACTTCTTTTTATTTCTTTTTTTTTCTCGACACCTTTTTAAACTGAACAGATTAAAATATTCCTGAAGGATGCCTGTACATATTTTTTAGAAGTTTTTTTTTTTTTAAGCACTTCTCTCTCTTTCTTTCTGATGCACCCTCTGGTTGGGTGGTCCCCTCTATCCCTGTCAGATCTCTGTAGGCCTAGGAGGGGTTGGGAGGGTTGTACTCAGCACAATGGCCCACAGATACTGATACTGTAGGGAGACTCCTCAGGATGATCAATGCCTCAGCATTCATTCCCAGTGTGGCTGAGCTGCACTACAGACTGTCATTCATCACCCTTCCTCCCTCTAATATATTGTGTGCTAACTACAGTAACTACCAGACACCTGCACTCTCATGACCACTGGTTTTGTTTACCCCTGCTGCCAAATATTGTGCCCTGCTACTTTGTTTTAATGAAGTTGTTGTTATCGAAATGCCGGATGCCCTAGAGTTGCTGCGTTGGAGCCAGTGGCGTAGCGTAGTTTTGCGGGCCCCTCTTGCAAGGTGTCCCCACAGAAAGAAAAATGTGCAGTTTTATAGCTTATCTCATGCTATTTGACACATATTGCCATGAGGCTGAGAGAAAATGTTGATGTTTTAGAGCTCAGGGATTCTTGAAAGACGGGACAATGGGACAATCTCAACTTTTTTCCCACAAATATTTGTCTTAATATTAACAAAAGTTGAAATCTATATTTTGATAGACCAAAGTACCAGCTACCACAACATGTAAAGAAAGAAGCAACTTCCAAACTGCATCTCAGTGCTAGAGGCGTCACTACAGACCCTGGTTTGATTCCAGGCTGTATCACAACTGGCCGTGATTGGGAGTCCCATAGGGCGGCACACAATTGGCCCAGCGCCGTCCGGGTTAGGGTTTGGCCGGGGTAGACCGTCATTGTAAATAAGAATTTGTTCTTAACTGACTTGCCTAGTTTAAATAAAGGTTAAATAAATCAATTAAATCCAAATATTTAGCACTACTAAATGCTCCAGGACAAATTTCTTTAGCATTGTGACATGTTTTTCTAGATTTAGAACATAAAACATTTAGAAAGCAAACATCTTTTAGGTCTAGCAAATCAAATGCTTCAAATGTTTAAGCAAATGTTACAGAGCGGTGATGACAATATTTGTTCTGAATATTTACACCAAAAACGATGTTAAGGGGGTGGACCATCAGTGACGGAGTTGACAAACCAGTGACGGAGTTGACAAACCAGTGACGGAGTTGACAAACCAGTGACGGAGTTGACAAACCAGTGACGGAGTTGTGACAACCGATGCTCAAAACAACAAAAGTTCAACACAAACATTCAATACAAAATATGGGAAATGATTCATTTGAAAATCTCCAATAAAAACGCAGCTTTACAGACTATGAAGGGGCTTGTTGCAATACATGTATTGAGGACATGAATGAGGGGTCCTTGTGATATCGATGACCCTGCTCATTCCTGATTCATTTAGGATTTTAGCCAAATCTGACGGAGTTGACAATCTCCGGACACATCTTTAAGGAATCCGTTTTGAGATAAACAGGCTTTAAAGTCAGAGGGCTTTTGCAAGAAACTTCATAAGATCATTTTTCAATTAATATCCATAATTGCCTATTTTTAGAATTTTAAATTGGGTTCCTTTGCTGAAGACAAGGGCATTTCCAGGCATACAGCCGACATGGAAATTAATAATATATTCCCAAAACAAGTCCATTTTAAGCTCAAATAATGCAACAAAATATTATTTTTTTAACTATGAAATTAAAGTTTCCCTGCCGGACAAGGATTGTCCCAAGTGTCAAGAATCCCTGAGCAAATGTCCTGTTATTCTACACATTTTCCATGAGGCTGAGAAAAAGTGTTTCAGTTTTAAAGCTAATTGTCTGTCATTCAAATAAAATAATTCATGGCTTATGACGTGATCATATGCTATATGGGGGGCTGGCGGGCCACCTGCCTTGCAGGGGCGTGTGCTATACCAGCGGTTGGAGCTTGATGCTGGCTGTCGTTTTGGGTAGCAGAAGCTGCACTTTTTGGACAATCGGAGGGCGTTGCTGTTCAATGCCATTCCTGACCCCAGTGCTCTAAAACAATACTAACAACTGTTGTCACTACAATGTGAAATGTCTGTGTTGGTGTACCTGTCCCTACCAGGGCTTTTTCCCACCGACACCAGGCCATAGCAGCCTCCACACTACTAGAGGAACACAGGACCCTTCCAAGTCTTAAAAGCCAGATTAGTCAGACATAATCATGTTTTCGTGGGTGATTTGATTTGATACATTGTGTTTTGAGAGGCCCTGTCTGTGTGTGATGTGTGGTTGTATTTATTATGTTGTAAAAGGTCCACGTTACAAATGGAGTTGTAGTTTGTTTTGTAGGTCACCAGTGGGGGAACAACATTGCAAAAACAGAAGACTTGAAAATATACAGCATCAACTGAGAGTCTCCTCGTTCATGAACTATGCTGGATGGTTTTATAAAACATGTGAATTGTATTCCCAGTACATTTTTTGTATTCCAAATTGATGTTCAAGGTGTGCAAATAATAATACAAAATGTCTCAAGGAAATGGGTGCCTTAATTCAAAACCAGCGTTTTTCATAGTTTAAAATGTGTTGGGTTATACCAAAATAAGATTGAATTGTAATCAAAAGGCGACTACTGAAATGGAGCTACTGCTGTGGGAAACGAATGACACTGAGGAGAAGCATTTTCTGATGACTGAATACAGATATCGCATCTCTGAAGCCAAACCGGCTGCGCGCGAGCGCGCCATCGTGCAAACATTTATTTTGTCCCCCCCTCACCAAACGTGATCACAACACGCAGGTTAAAATATCAAAACAAACTGAACCAATTACATTAATTTGGGGACAGGTCGAAAAGCATTAAACATGTATGGCAATTTAGCTAGCTAGCTTGCACATGCTAGCTAATGTGTCCTATTTAGCTAGCTTGCTGTTGCTAGCTAATTTGTCCTGGGAAATAAACATTGAGTTGTTATTTTACCTGAAATGCACAAAGTCCTCTACTCCGACAGTTAATCCATAAATAAAGCAGTCAACCAAATTGTTTCTAGTCATCTCTCCTCCTTCCAGGCTTTTTCATCTTTGAATTTCTATGGAGATTGGCATCTAAACTTTCCTAGTATTACCATGACAAACAGCAAAACAGTTTGTCTTTCAATCACCCATGTGGGTATAACCAATGAGGAGATGGCACGTGGGTACCTGCTTCTATCGACCAATGAGGAGATGAGAAAGGCAGGACTTGCAGCGCGATCTGCGTCAGAAATAGGAATGACTTCTATTTTAGCCCTTGGCAACGCAGATGCGCGCGAGCAGTGTGGGGCAATAATTGAATAACATGGATTTCTACGTTTGCAACGCTCGTGCATGCGACGTGTCTGGTCTGGCCAGCATGTTAGGGTTGGGTTACCAGAGGTAAAGAACCCAGATCAAATCAGATCAGATCAGAACAGATCTTGCATCAGATACAAACCGTGCAGAAAACATTTTTTTCCCCACACCTCTTCCTCAACATTTATTGGCTCTTGTCTGGCTGTGGTGTTTTCATCCTGGTCCCTGGCACTTTTCCACCCCAATAACAATGCACTTTCATTCCTATCAAAATGGTCATAGGTCACATTAATTTTATTTTATTTCACCTTTATTTAACCAGGTAGGCAAGTTGAGAACAAGTTCTCATTTACAATTGCGACCTGGATGTAATGTATTTGTAATAGCTTAGACTACTAAACTAAACCTGGGTCTCTGTGTAATGGTGTAACTGTTGTGTCAAAGGCTCACAGAATAATAATTGTGTTCTGATGATTGTGGATGCAGACTAGCACAACACTGCCCTCTGCTGTTGAACCTCCATCACTGCCCAGTTGCTACTAAAACAGAAAGCCCTAACACTTCCCTCCTACAATTTCTCTGGTCAGGATTATTCTTTGCTGTGTTTTACATACTTTTCAATACACTAGTGCCCTGAAACAATATTTTAATCACCTGTGCATACAATAGTGTTTAATTTCCTGAGTTATTGATAGACTTGTTATAAATTTACACTTATTGGTAGAAAGTCTTATCAGGTACCCAAAGGGTCTTACAGCCTCTCAAAATGCCATGCCTAGAACTCTGTTCTCTCTAGTTTTGATAAAAGCATTGTATGTACATGACTAGAAATGACATGAGTAATGGTATAGAATAATAATGAAGTGTATTCTGCTGTTTATTAGTTATTCAGTATTTCCCCATCTGACTGATAATATTCAGAACTGTGACCTTAACTAGACTGGAGGTTTCATTAATACATAGGATTGTGTTTGATGGAATAGTAGTACAGGTGCACCTATCTGCTGCCAGGATGCATCAGTATTTATGCATGAAGGGTGTGGAGGTTGACCGACTGGCTCATTCCTAAGTAGGATTGCATGGTTCAACGTACCCTAGGCTTGTTTCCACTGTATGAGTCGATCCCGCTCTTTTTCACTGGCTGGTATAACCTGTAGCTGACCCTCGTTCTTAATAACCCCACCTTTTCTATGATGATTACTTGTCTTAAACTACAGATTATGGACCAGAATGTTCCTCTTTTAGGAAGGATCACTTCTCAGACATTTTATGAGCTTTTGTTTTCTGTTTTGTACCAACCACAGTTTAGTGTTTTTACTATATTCACTCCCTGTACTTCTCTTTCTGCTGGAGAATAAAAACATATTTATTACACTCAACTAGTTTTTTCAGACTAAGCGCTTTATTTACATAGAATACATCCCTAATGGCACCCTATTCCCTATATACGGAACTACTTTTAACTAGAGCCCTATGGGCCCTGGTCAAAAGTAGTGCGCTATAAAAGGGAATAGGTTGCCATTTGAGGCACAACCATGAAGACATTTGCTGGTATATCAGATGAATTTAAATGTCAAAGCGGCCCCACAGCTCCAGCCAGCGACTCCACCAGCTGGAAGTAGTTGTATTTGAT
Organism: Oncorhynchus mykiss; assembly: GCF_057628025.1. Classification (NCBI taxonomy): domain Eukaryota; kingdom Metazoa; phylum Chordata; class Actinopteri; order Salmoniformes; family Salmonidae; genus Oncorhynchus; species Oncorhynchus mykiss. The sequence continues at coordinate 41,068,797 of NC_143040.1, forward strand.
GTCATACTCCATATCATACCAGAAATTCACTGAGGAAGAAAACAAAAATATGTTTAAAGATACATACATGATCCTTGTAAACAGAACCTCAGTAGCAAGGCCGCGAATTGTCAGGAGCCTAGCTGTACAATATCACGATACTTCGGTGCCGATACGATGTGTATTGCGATTATGTATACAGTGCATTTGGAAAGCATTCATACCCTTGACTTTCCATATTTTATTACGTTACAGCCTTATTCTAAAATGTATGAAATTGTTTGTTTTTTCTCATCTACATACAATACCCCAGAATTTTTTTGCCGATGTATAAAAAATAAATAAAAGTGAAATAACACATTTACATAAGTATTCAGACCCTTTACTCAGTACTTTGTTGAAGCCCCATTGGCAGTGATTACAGCCTCATGTGATTACAAGCTTGGCACACCTGTATTTGGGGAGTTTCTCCAATTCTTCTCTGCTGATCATCTCAAGCTCTGTCAGGTTGGATGGGGAACGTTGCTGCACATCTATTTTCAAGTCTCTCCAGAGATTGGGTTCAAGTCCGGGCCACTCAAGAGACTTGTCCCGAAGCCACCCCTGCATTGTCTTGGCTCTTGGCTGTGTGCTTAGGGTCGTTGTCCTGTCGGAAGGAGAACCTTCGCCCCAGTCTGAGGTCCTGAGCGCTCTGGAGCATGTGCCTTTTACTGAGGATCGTTTTCTGTCTGGCCACTCTACCATAAAAGCCTGATTGGTGGAGTGCTGCAGAGATGGTTGTCCTTCTGGAAGGTTCTCCAAACTCCACAGAAGAACTCTGGAGCTCTGTCAGAGTGACCATCGGGTTCTTGGTCACTTCCCTGGCCAAGGCCCTTCTCCCCCGATTGCTCAGTTTGGCCGGGCGGCCAGCTCTAGGAAGAGTCTTGGTGGTTCCAAACTTCTTCCATTTAAGAATGATGGAAGCCACTGTGTTCTTGGGGACATTTAATGCTGCAGAATTGTTTTGGTAACCTTCCCCAGATATGTGCCTCAACACAATCCTGTCTCAGCGCTCTACAGACAATTCCTTCGACCTCATGGCTTGGTTTTTGCTCTGACATGCACTGTCAACTGTGGGACCTAATATAGACAGATTTCTGCCTTTCCAAATAATGTCCAATCAATTGAATTTACCAAAGTTTGACTCCAATCAAGTTGTAGAAACATCAAGGATTATCAGTGGAAACAGGATGCACCTTAATTTTGAGTCTCACAGCAAAGGGTCTGAATACTTAAGTAAATAATGTATTTGTTTTTTATAAATGTGCAACATTTTCTGTTTTCGCTTTATCATTATGGGGTATTGTGTGTAGATTGATGAGAAACAAAAAGGTGTAATCCATTTTAGAATAAGGCTGTAACGTAACAAAATGTAGAAAAAGGGAAGGGGTCTGAATACTTTCCGAACGAAGTATAAATATATATATATATTTTTTTACAAATGATACTTGGGAGTCACAGTATCGATATATAAAATCGGCAAGGACTAATTGTAGTACTAACAGTTCAGTCCTAGTTGAAGTAACCGTACAGTACTAGTTGTAGTACCAGTACAGTACTAATTAAAGTAACAGGACTAATTGTTGTACTACCAGTCAGTTCAGAACTAGTTGAAGTAACAGTACTAATTCAAGTTACAATACTAGTTAAAGTAATAGTATAGTATGAGTTGTAGTACCTGCAATGCAACCGTGAGACTGGCGAACATGATGGAACCAGAGAGAGGGCAAGTAGAGCATCTCTCCGGCCTTGACAGTAACATGGAGTGGGCGTGCCAGACTGTAGTCAGGGTAAAGCTCCAGGTCTGGCTTTAACGGGTCCAATGGTATCCAAGGAACCTGGGAAGAGAAAGGGAATTGCTGTTTCACTGCGCAGATCATCAGATCTCACAACGCCTGGAAAAGTGTTTGACATCATGATTGTCGAATGCCAGTGGATTACTATCCAAAATAATCGAATAGGCTCACTTCACTCAAACCCACCTTGTCTGAATCTGCCACATCAACCACGTCGAAGTCCCCATCCTCTCTCTGTCTGTACACTGCAGGCTGGTAGTGCTCTGAGGAACAAATACATACACGGCCACAAAGTGGGCTTTTCATACAAATAACAGGATGCACAACATGACATGGACACAATTTAGTGTCTAATATTGTACAATGACTTGCCAAAACTATATTTTGTTAACAAGAAATTTGGGGCATAGTTGAAAAACAAGTTTTAATGACTCCAACCGAAGTGTATGTAAACTTCTGACTTCAACTGTACATACATATATTGTGGCGTACAGCAGGTCAGCCACCAGGGGGAGACTCGTCGAGGCCTGGTGACAGACAGAGTATACATCACGAGGCGATGCCTCCATCTGCTGGACGTGCCAGATCTCAACGGGCTCTCCGGCCAGGACTAATTGGGGATGATTGGGGATTGGTGAGTAATCGAGGGCTGTTTGCTCACCAGCTGTACAAGTCCCATAAAGCTGCCAGAAGGCCAGCACACTGGGGGGAGGAAAGAACTCCTGTATGGTTGGGGACGGAGGTCAGTTTTTTTTATCCCAACAGGATACAGCAAGACCCCGGAGCCCAGAAGACGGTATCCCAGAGAGGGTCTCTGGGGAGTCCTGTTCTTTTCTTTTGGACTATTATTTTAATTAACACCTTTGAAACTAATCCTACTCTGTCCGTGTCTGATCTGTGTAAAGGTTTTGACCCAACCCCCTGGTCTAACACAATATATATATATATAGTTGAGACTGAATGTCTTACCATAAGGTATAAAGGGCCTGTCAGACGGCGGGAGAAGGATGAAGTGTTTCTCTCCAGTGATGACACAGTACAGGTTCTCATAGTGGTCCTTGTGCACTGCGAAACAAATACACTGATTTCAAGTTCGGAAAATCCGGAAAGTAGTTGGGCCGAGATTCAATCAGATCAAGCTTTGACCGGCAATAGCAGACACCCACATAGCGGATATTTTGGTGGTGTCGGAGGTGGAACTGCGTTGGAGCCGTTAAATTGGTGAGCCACTGCTCTTGCATCACTGTCCCAAAGCCACACCGTCCCACTCACTTTAGAAGTTCAGCACAAGAAAGTGTAGGCTGTAGAGACATAATTACTCTCAAATAGAAAGACCACGAAACTAAATAATGAGGGTTTCTATCATCATAATGGAGGTGTAGATCACATCTCACATTCCAGTGTTTCAACTTAAAAACGAGGCTACATGGGATTTCTGTTAATGTGACTCCGTGCAGCCAATGGCAATGTTCGCTTTTGGTATAATGCCTAGAGGCACTTGTGGATTACGCAGTTCCTCCTCCTACACTGCCAAAACAGCCGCTATGCAGATGTTGGTTAAAGCGGATCTGATTGAATCGAGCCCTTCGTTCTGTAACTTTACATGCATTCTATGCATCAAAGACATGCAAATGACCCTCAACGTGTTGCTATCTCAATGTAGGCGTCACTAGAACACTACTTACTCGACGTGACTGCGCCTGCTTCTCCTAACCAGAAATTCACTGCATCTGGTAACTTCCCTAGGGAAAAGAAAAAAGCAAGCACTGAAGCCTGAAATTACAATGAATGTCAGAGATGGCAAGGAGACCTGAAGAAGAGCTCTTGCCTGTCTGTCAGACTGATTGTTAGTCAAGGTCTGGGAGAAAGTCAATTCCCCTTTCTCCACTCAAGCCATACCAGAGACTGTCTTTCCAAACTGCCTCTACTTCTATCTGATGCTGATTAGACACCATGCACTTCCTATGTTTGATCATCTTTTGTGTTTGTTTCTTTTTTGTAAGTTATAGGGACCACAATGGAAATAAGTCTCTGACTTTGTGATATCCCTGTCACGCTCTTACAAATGTATGCACTGTAAGTTTTATTAACTGGCTAATCAAATCTAATTTCTAGGCATCTATTCTATAGTTCTACAGTTGTTTTTGTTACTATTCCTCTCAAAATGACACCTTATTCATTTGAGGCCTTTACCTACCTATGATCAGAGCCTTATTTCAGACACAGACAGAGGCTGCATCCAAAACGGCAGGTCATTTCCTATGTAGAGCAAACCTTTTTTTAAAGTGATTAACTATATAGGGAATAGGGTGCCATGTGAGACAAAACCTTATTCTAGATGATGTACATGCCTGGTATGGAACTCACCGAGGGCTTCACTCATCCAGGGTATGTGAGTCTCCACGTCCCCAGTCAGCTCTGGCAGCTCCTCGGTCAGGTTAGAACACTGTTTCTGGACGTAGAACACTCCCCTGCTCTCCACCTTCCCCTCCACAACATCCAGCAGAGAGGAGAAGGTCATCAGCCGCTCCTCAGGCATGACAAAGCGGTCCCGGTTAACTGCGTCTGCATAGCCATTTGGGGTCACGGCCACACTGATGAGCTTTGAACCCACCACTTCCCTGGAGTAAAAAGAAGATGATAGTACTCCAGTGCACACTCTAGTACATTCAGTGCGCGCGCACACACACGTACCGGAGATGGGAGGGATTCCATTTGGACAAGGCTGGCCAATGACCGAAAGCATTCCGGATGACGCAGGGTTTATTTGGACCAATCCATTCCCGGTAGAACTCAAGTGGGGAAAGGGGCTGCTCTAGACACGGCACTGTTTTATTGAGATATAGCTCTGAAAAGAATAAAGATCATCACCAAGCATGTAATAGGTGGGTTACAAACGTACAGTATTTCAAACTGAACCTTTTTTAGAGGATAATGCTGTTAACTTACCACGTGCCTCCAGAGGAAAGTCTCTCAAACACCTTTTCACTGCATCCAACGTTTTGTTTTCTGCCATTACATTGCCATTAAACGATTTTAGTTTTAAAATGGACATATTTTGGGGCTCCTTCTATACATCCCGATTAAGATTATTAATAGAAAAACATGTAATATCAATATTTGTCCCCCAAAAAATGGACAGTAAAAACGTACACATGCGTCTCCATATTTGTTTACCTTCTGCGCGCGCATGCGTCGTCTACTTCTTCTACAAGACGATTGCATCAATTCGACTCAAATTGTCTCCCTCTTCTGGTGGAAGACTTTAGAATAGTTTGTTAATATCGTCGTTTCCTGATCTCATGCTCGCCATTGGTCCCTGGCAGTTTCTTTCGTGTTTTGGACAACAGTTGTTGACAACTGTAGTATTTTACCTAACCCTTTTCCTAACCTTAACCTTATTCTCCTAACCTGCTATGTTAACAAATCATCTGCGTCAAGAAACCAGCAGTCTCATAACACAAAAACAGACCAATGGCAGGTATCAATGGACTAACCAATCCCACATCAAGAAACGCCCCAAATAGTGGTCTGCAATTACACCATATTGTACTCCTGCAGGGCAAAGGCGTTTGCTACAAAGTATTCACACCTGTACTTAATTTAGCTGTCTGTCAATCAATGAACACCACCAAGGCTCCCAGTGGTGTTTAAAAGTGAATCCTGTTTGTTTCTAAATGATCAATCATGGATGAAGATTCAGCATTGAATGACCCAATTGCAAATGTACCAGTAAGTACCCTACATGTACAGTATTTTGATGACCCAATTGCAAATGTATCAGTAAGTATCAGTGGGACTGATTGTCAGTGTCAAGGGGATTATGAAAGCAGTCAATGTAGTGTTTTGGAGGTGGGTGAAACAGTTTATTACTCAGCAAAATTAACCTCACCATTTTGAAATTACTTCAACCAGCAGGTGTTCAATCTTCAATAAGCCTATAGTTTTAAAAAAATCCATGTAATTCCACTCTCCATTGTCTTTTTCTTGTGTCTGGAAATGAAGGGCCCATCCTACCTCTCCTCCTTGAGCCAACCGGAGAAGGACGTCGGGAAAGATCTGGATCTCAGCTTCCTGCCGGAAGAGACCAGTGGAAATGATGCTTCTAATGCTAACGTGACACAAGACAGTGGTGTCTTCGATGCCTGTAGGCAAGAGGAGTCTGCTGAGACTGACCCTAAAAAGGTGGCCATGCCGGGAGCCTCTACCTTCTGTCCCATGACACCCGTGACCCCAGTGGCTGAGAGTTCTGGAATCATCCCCATGTTACAGTGCGTAATGTTACAATAACCTGGGTTGTATTCATTATTTTTTTATTTCACCTTTATTTAACCAGGTAGGCAAGTTGAACAAGTTCTCATTTACAATTGCGACCTGGCCAAGATAAAGCAAAGCAGTTTGACACATGCAACACAGTTACACATGGAGTGAAACAAACATAGTCAATAATACAGTAGAAAAATAAGTCTATATACAATTTGAGCAAATGAGGTGAAGGCAAAAAAAGGCCACGGTGGCGACGTAAATACAACATAGCAAGTAAAACACTGGAATGGTAGATTTGCAGTGGAAGAATGTGCAAGGTATGGAGAAATCATGGTGTACAAAGGAGCTAAATAAATACAGTAGGGGGAGAGGTAGTTGTTTGGGCGTAATTTATAGATGGGCTATGTACAGGTGCAGTAATCTGTTGCGCTGCTCTGACAGCTGGTGCTTAAAGCTAGTGAGGGAGGTAAGTGTTTCCTGTTTCAGAGATTTTTGTAGTTCGTTCCAGTCATTGGCAGCAGAAAACTGGAAGCAGAGGCGGCCAGAGGAATAATTTGTTTTGGGCGTGACCAGAGAGAGAGAGACCTGCTGGAGCGCGTGCTACAGGTGGGTGCTGCTATGTTGACCAGCGAGCTGAGATAAGGGGGGACTTTACCTAGCAGGGTCTTGTAGATGACCTGGAGCCAGTGGGTTTGGTGACGAGTATGAAGCGAGGGCCAGCCAATGAGGACATACAGGTCGCAGTGGTGGTTAGCATATGGGGCTTTGGTGACAATGGATGGCACTGTGATAGACTGCATCCAATTTATTGAGTAGGGTATTGGAGGCTATTTTGTAAATGACATTGCCGAAGTTGAGGATTGGTAGGATGGTCAGGTTTACAAGGGTATGTTTGGCAGCATGAGTGAAGGATGCTTTGTTGTGAAATAGGAATCCAAATCTAGATTTAACTTTGGCTTGGAGATGTTTGATGTGAGTCTGGAAGGAGAGTTTAGTCTAACCAGACACTTAGATATTTGTAGTTGTCCACATATTCTAAGTCAACCGTCCAGAGTAGTGATGTTGGACCGGCGGGCAGGTGCAGGCAGCGATCGGTTGAAGAGCATGTATTTAAGAGCAATTGGAGGCCACGGAAGGAGAGTTGTATGGCATTTAAGCTTGTCTGGAGGGTTCTTACCAGTGTCCAAAGAAGGGCCAGAAGTATACAGAATGGTGTCGTCTGCGTAGAGGTGGATCAGAGACTCACCAGCAGCAAGAGCGACATCATTGATTGTATACAGAGAAGAGTCGGTCCAAGAATGGAACCCTGAGGCACCCCCATAGATTGCCAGAGGCCTGGACAACAGGCCCTCCGGTTTGACACACTGAACTCTATTAGAGAAGTAGTTGTTGAACCAGGAGAGGCAGTCATTTGAGAAACCAAGGCACATCTTAGCAAAAGGTTTTGCAACATTTTACTCCAAACTTAGCCCAATATTGTAATAAAGGAGCATAACGTTACTTCTTAGCCCTTACATGTTGTTTTTTTAAAGGGTGAATTGGCTATGGAAGCAAAAACAGCCATGCTCAATCCTGAAGGTGAATCGATTCTCAATTGCGGTACCATTCTTGAAACATAAATCCCTCTACTTTCATATCACATGAGAAAATAATTTCCCAAATGAAAAAATGAACACTGTTTTAACAGTTGCAGCTGACAGTTTCTCCAGTGACAACACATTTGTGGCATCTGTCTTCCTTTTACACGCAGATGTTTGGAGCTGCAGATAGATAATTAGCACAGGTAGTCCACTCTGTCTTCAGTATGTTTTCTGTAAACAAGCGCTGTAACATGTAAATATGGCTGTGTGGGATCCCTAACCTTATAAAGGTGTCTCAATTTAACCTTTATTATTTCTCGGTGACATGAAAGACGAGGTCCTTCTGCTTCCAAAACTGTACCTGCAAGAGGTGTGTTTTTAATGTTCAAACCGAATGTCGCAGCTCTTAACAGAACTCCTACATAAGACGCTTTGTCCAATGACTCGTGTGTAATGGAAATGAGTCAAGGGCTACTCCAAACAATCTAAATGGTTTCTGTTGTGACTTGTTTGGCTAATACTAGGGTTTTCACTAATGAAGACGATCCTGGGAAATGAGTGTTTTATACAGAGAGGGAATTTTGTTGGCTCTGGCCAAAAGTGGTGCACTAAATAGGGAATAGTGTACAATGTCAGATTGGCCCCTACATGTCTTGCTTGTATTGATCAGTGCTTGCATGTGAGCCCTTTTTTATTGTTTATGCCCAGGAATATTGTATCCACAGTGAATCTGGCCTGCCCACTGGACCTGAAGTCCATTGCTCTACAAGCCAGAAATGCGGAGTACAACCCCAAGGTATTCAAGTATATCCAGTTTACGCTTAGTTTTATATATAGTATTGTGTAGCTTGTTCCAAAGGATGTTTTCCTGAATGATTTTAATTGGTCATGATCAGATCTTTAGTTTTCCATTATCGTGATGTGGGCATTGTACTCATGTTTCAGCGTTTTGATGCTGTCATTATGAGAATACTGGAGCCTAGGACCACAGCGCTCATCTTCAGCTCTGGAAAGATGGTCTGCACAGGAGCCAAGAGGTGAGACGTAAGGACAGCATGAACCATGGTTGTGTTCAGTAGAAAGAAACTGTTTAGAAACTGAGTTGAATTGAACTTTCCAATGAAAGCACACTTTGTTTATGTAGCTAGATGTTTTATTAGTGTGCCCTACTGAATACCAGTATCACACTTATTTCCAGGGCCCCATCCTTTTTTAAATTTTACTACATTTAAACATTCGTTATGTACCTCTCATTGCTTGAGCAATGCCACTATGCTGTTTTTGCTTTCTATTCTGACAGTGAGGAGCTGTGTCACTTAGCTGCCCGCAAGTTTGCTCGAGTGGTGCAGAAGCTGGGCTTTCCTGCCAAATTCCTAGACTTCAAGATACATAACATGGTGGGGAGCTGTGATGTCTGCTTCCCCATCCGACTGGAGGGTCTGTTGCTGGATCATCAGCAGTTCAGCAGGTACATTTACTGGCTGTGTTAGGACTTTCTAACCTTCTCCATAAGTGTGCACTTGTTCACGCCCTCTTGTGCATTTAAAAGCAATGTATTGGTGCAAGCATGGCAGGAAAGTTTCCACCATCATATTCCACACACCAGTAGTCCATTTATTTAAATCCATGTGGGGGAGTTTTTATTTTTAATTTTTTTAAAGGAATATAGACCATTTTGTTCTATAGACAACAATTGGCAGTCATCCTTTAGTCAGTGACTCTTCCATTTTGTTGCTTGAATACTATAGGGTATTTTATAATCAGTTTTCACAGAATATTCAAATATACCCCAGACCTGAGCAACCTTTTCTCCTGTAACTAACTGTGATGCCTTTTGGCCCTCTAGTTATGTGCCAGAACTGTTTCCTGGATTGATCTATCGCATGGTGAAACCACGTATTGTGTTAATGATCTTTGTGTCTGGAAAAGTGGTCCTGACAGGTACGTATGTTGACAACTGGGGCGGGTTTAGCAGGACATTGTTGTAGAACATTCCGATAGAAATGCTACGTAAAACAAATGCCTCTCTGGCATATGAAATCATGTCGGCTCTATTCATGGCATTTCTATCTTCAATGTTTGGCTACTGAATGTGACCCAGGGCGTATTCAATACGCCTATTCTTGTACGGTTTTATGGCATACTACACCTATTGGCGTCTTGCCGCCACCTACTGTACGGCATGTGTATTAATTTGACTGGGGTCCCGATTTATAAATAACACTGCATGGGTTTTGGCACCAAGGTTCTCATACAACAGAAATATACGTGAGAAGGGAGACTCTTCATAAAACAGAATGGATGCTCACTCCATCCACCATCAGGCTGTGTGCACCAACCACTTGATCCAATTCTTCACATACTGTATATCCTTTGCTTTTACTTCTAGTGCCATCCCAGCGATAACAGCCTTGCTAGGCTCCCTGCTTCGACGATCCACAGTCGACACATTCCAATCCGATATCTTTAATGAGGCACAGAGCACACGCTTTCTCTTCCATATATTCACAAAAAATAAACCCGCTTCATTACTCTCATCAATGCCACCTCATTCACAATTTGTAGAGACTTCAATCGGATCTCCTAGGTAACATCGATGCAAAACCCTTACTCTGACCAAAAACTAACTAGGCTTGGATTTACTAGATTCCACTTTACTTTTCGTTTCCTTTTGCATTCGCCACTGTAATCCCTCATCTCCACTCCACACATCTAATTCAAACGTAACATCCGCTTCTGCCACTTTCTCACCGGGTTGCTCTTCTACATTGCCCGCCACCTACTGTACTGGGTATAGATTGTTACCCCTAACAGGGAGAGGACCTACCTGAATGTGTCTAATACAATACCGTACTATGATGACCATGCTTGCTTTTCACATTTGAAAATAAATGTTCACGTAACAAAATGCAGCCAGACGTACTCTCCATTTTCTTTCAGGAGCTAAAGAACGTCGAGAAATCTATGAAGCCTTTGAGAACATATACCCCATTCTGAAGGGATTCAGAAAGCAATGAAGTGCCTTCGCTGATTTTTGTGAAGACGATGAAAGCATTTGACGCACTTAATCTTCATCTTCGGGGCGGCAGGGTAGCCTAGTGGTTAGAGCGTTGGACTAGTAACCGGAAGGTTGTGAGTTCAAACCCCCGAGCTGACAAGGTACAAATCTGTCGTTCTGCCCCTGAACAGGCAGTTAACCCATTGTTCCTAGGCCGTCATTGAAAATAAGAATTTGTTCTTAACTGACTTGCCTGGTTAAATAAAGGTTAAATAAATAAAAATGTGTGTAAAATACATGCGTCCTAAATTGTTTAGTTTTGTGTGTTGTACTTCTGGAGTGTTAAATAAGTGTGTAGATGGGTAACTTGTAACGTAGTTTTATAATTGTGAAATGAAATACAGGACCTTCTAATAAAAACGAAGTTTGCATGTTATACATCATGCAGTAGATGTTCTGTTGGAAATCTATAGCCATGTGCCCACGTGACCATACGTAAGTAAACAAACCATCTCATGCAAAATAGTCAGCAGTTTGCTGCGGGCTAGCTAACAGCAGCAATATAGTCCATGACTGAACATAGCTACATTTCCCGAAAATGAAGACGGCATTGCGGTGGTAAATATATACGTAACATTTACAATAAGTAGTGAAAACTCAGACTCGATGCCAGTAGCCAGAAGAGCTATAATTTAGCTAGCGCTTGAACCGCAGTTCCATCATCATGGCATCCTCACTGCGAAGCGAAGTCCGCTCTGGCGAAGGGACTTTGGGAGCGCTGCCCGGGGCTCGGCCACAGCTTCGCTCGCACCTCCTACACGCCACAAACACCACAGGTTCCCCTGGGTCTCAAATGGTGGAGTCTGTGGACGATGCGGAGGGTTTGTATGTCGCCGTGGAGCGATGTCCTCTCTGCAACACCGCCAGGCGCAGGCTGACGTGCGCCCGATGCATCCATGCAGGCGATTTTATATACTTCGACGGTAGAAACCCTGAACGGTGCGTGTTTACATTCAGCTAACTTCATAACACAGCTCTAAATAAAGGCTTTATTAAATGTTGGCTATGCATTATCAGCTAACATTGCATTTAATAGCTACCAACAATCAAACAAACTGGCTAGCTAGCTAGCTATATTGTTTAGCTACAACCAACACCTTTAGCAAAACGTTAGCTAGCTAGCTTGTTTACGCGTGTAACCTAAATTATAGCCAGTAAGGCTGTTTGCGGAACAGTATTGGCCTAGATTGCACAACACAATATGTTATTTTGAATCATGTCATTTGAGCACCAACTTTCTCGTACTCAACACAGTACATACAGTAACTAACTTTCTAGTGTCTTAATACTTTACTTTCACAGTGACTGACATACTTTTTGTATTTTTCTTAATCAAATGGCTACATTGTTAAAAAAAAATATATATTTTTAAGTACAATACATCTCAACTTGTTTGTGTGAAGTTGGGAGGGAGCATTGTAAATAAGAATTTGTTCTTTAACTTACTTGCCTAGTTAAATAAAAAGCTAGGCCACACTCTTGCCAACACCTGCCTGGAGTGGGCAATTGGCACTTTTGCCGCATTCACAACAACTGGGAAGTTGGAGAAATACGAGGTCAAATCATGACGTCAGTGATATTCAGATCAGAAAGTCGGAGCTCTAGAATGAGGCCCGAGTTCTGGAGTTGGAATTCAAATTTGGATGACCGTTCAAATCGATTTTTCTTAGTCAGAGCTAATTCCCCCCCCCCCCCCCCCCCCCCCCCCCGGAGCTAAGTCAGAGCTAATTCCCCCCCCCAGTTGTTTTGAATGCAGCATTGAATCATTCTACTATGATGTCAGAAAAAGTAACACTCCATTGTTTTTTAATGTAGGTTTTCTAATGGTAACATTTTTTTCCCCAGATACACTGACAAATTGGAAAGACTTAAAATGCTGAAGGTGGAGAAAGAACGTTTCCAACACATGTACAGTATAATATTTGCAGTTATCATGAATATGCTAAATAATACTTTGCAGTTTTCAAGCATTTGTATTCCTACCTTCCATTGTTTATATTAACCATATTGATATTACACTATACTCTTTCTTCCAGGGTCATTACAGCCATGGACAAGAAAGTCCAGGCAGATCAGCTGGTAAGTTGAATTATGAGTAGAGGACCTCCCATATTTATATAAATTCTCGTAAATTTACGCTGCCCTACGCAAGGTATGTTTTTCAAATGCGGCAATAGCCTGCCTGTTCTCTTCAACTCCCATCTACCCTTAGCATTTTGTATTGTTTCATTCATTCAGAAATGGAAGATCATGTCATGCAAGATGAAAATAGAGCAGCTGAAGGAGGCTATTGGTTGTGGGAATGAAGAGGTGAAAAGTGGTGAGTTACATGGTCTTGACAGCCATTCAAATCAGTGATACTCACCTCCATGTGAATGTATACACTCACCCCCATTTCTAAACCATAAAAGAGATATGTATGAAAATACCCTCCAATAAAAGGTGACATTCTGTACTGCCACCTCATATGAAACATTTGATCTCAAATTTAAAATGGTAGCTTCACTGTCAAAATACATATGGAGGTGAGTGTAAATGACAATGCACTATTTGACTGTTGTATTATATTGTACATTATTAAAATAATCATCTTGATTTATTCTACAGTCTGTCTAAGACAACAGGCAAACCTGAAATGGTGCAAGACATTGGCTTGCATCCCAAATAGCACCCTATTCCCTATTTAGTGCAGGCCCTGTGGGCCCTGGTCAAAAGTGGTGCGCTGTATAAGAAATAGGCTGCCACTTGACCCATATTAGTCAATCAACTTATTACCTCTCCCTCTTCTCCCAGGTAAGGACCTGCTGCTTCGCTCCCAAGAGGAGAGCCAGAGGCTGCAGCGTCGGGCCAGCCGCCATCAGGAGAAGAGGGACAAGATAGAGAGACACAACCTGCGGCTGGGAGAGCTGCTGGAGAAGAGGGGCAAGGAGCTGCAGGGTCGTCTGGAGCACCTGGCTGAGGTCCGCAGAGGACACATCCTGGAGCTCACCGCTCACATCTTCCCCACACAGGAGGAGAAACAGGGTAGCAGGTAAGCATGGCCATGGTTTCAAGTTTATTTGAAGTGTGTTTTACACTAACTCACCCGATTCACCTAAACAAGGGCTTGATGATACGTTAACAAGTTGAATCGCGTGTGCTGGCTTTCAACTAGATCAAATATATGGAACAGCCGGGGGTCCTTGAGGAAAGCTTAGAGAACCACTGTCATACAGCATTGGCCAGAGCCAAGAATTAAGTATTACTCCATCCATGACTGGCCAGCATTATGAAGCTGGGCTTTAGTTTTCACGGACAGCACCGATATCAAGGCTCTCTGTCCATTTGAGACATTGGTTGTTCTTTTAGGATGTGGGTCAGCTGATTCTTGATTCAAATCTGAAAGTGCATGCTGAGGGACCTCTCATCTGCTGTTTGACTTAGTTATAGAGACACACTTCCTGTAATGACAGTCTCTCCCTCTCTTTGCTCCTTTCCCTCAGGGACCCAGCAGACGTGTTGTCGGAGTGTGACTTGGTCCTGACCTCCAGCACAGTGAGTGAGTTGGCTGAGGCCCGCCGCACCACCTACCTGTCAGGGCGCTGGGTCTGGGATGACCAGAATGGAGAGACCTCTATTAGCATCACTGGACCCAGGGTCACGCTGCCCAGCAACGGGGACTGCTCCCCCTATTACAGCTGGGTGGAGGAGAAGAGCACCAACGAGGGGCCTGGTAGGACATTATAGCAAAATATGTTGTATGTAATAATTATATATGCCATTTAGTAGATGCTTTTATCCAAAGCGACTGACAGAACAGTGTGTGCATACATTTTACTATGTGTTTTAGTATACTTTTCTAGCTCCACACTCTTACCAAAATAAGACATCATAATCAAATGATCTGTCTTTAGAGATGTGACAAAGACAAACGACTAGCCGATTGAGAGGAACATCTAGTCCTTGGAGGTTACCAATCTGCAATATTGACTTGTACTGTGCCAAGGCTACTTGTTCTCATGAAGAGCTTCCATTTCCAGAGTTGGACCACATCAACCCAGCCCACACCATCAGTGCAGCCCTCTGTTTTGCTACCCAGCTCATCAACATCCTCTCTCACATCCTGGATGTCAATCTGCCCAAGAAGTTGTGTAACAGTGAGTTCTGTGGTGACAGCCTGAGCAGGTACAGGTTCACCCGGGCTGTCACCAAGCTCAACACCAACATCCTTCACCTCTGCTTCTCACAGGTACTACAGAGCATGGTTCGTCTAGAAGTTTCTTCCTTCTGGGGGTATATTTTCCTTGCCACTGTGCTGCTGCTTTCTCTTCTGGGTTCTAGGCCCTGTTACTGTTAATCACTTTGTTACATGATTGATCTAGCTTGTATGTATCAACCCACACCGGAGATGCATGCCACTAACCAGTTGCGTGTATTCCTGTGCAGCATGTTGAGAGTGAGTTGCTGCACCCTCACCACACCCTGAGGAACATCATGTTCCTTGTCTCTCCTGACAACAAAAACCTGGGCAGGTAAGAAGATCCCTTGTCAAAAATGGAATCCTATTTGGGACACCACCTGACTATCTTTCTGTGCAGGACGGGTCCGTACGAGGTGACTGCTGACCTGGAGGACTCCATGGAGTTTGTTGAGCCGGAGGCGGCCGGCCCGGCAGAGGAAAGCGGAGATGAGATGGTGACGGATGAGGAGACAGACCTGGGGACAGACTGGGAAACGGTCCCCAGCCCGCGCTTCTGTGACATCCCCTCCCAACCCATGGACCTGTCCCAGAGCACGGCCATGCAGGTGTCCCAGCCCGTGGGCCAGGCCGGGGGCATGATCTCCTCAGCAGCAGCATCCGTCACCTCCTGGTTTCGGGCCTACACCGGCCAGCGCTGAGGGAGGCTGGGGACTCACTGGCCAGGGTCGTATATATTAGAGCACACTAGAAAAACGTTTTGCAACGTAGAATAAAAACAAGTTTGTTTTTTTATTGAACAAGTTCAGGTAGTGTTTCAGTCCGTTTGGTGTCTAATGAATGCACCCCAGGACTGGCTGGAGCTATGCAGCACTGCCACCGACCACCACACAGAGACTGTTCTGTTCTGGCCTAGGCCTGTAATCAGCCTGCAGTCCTGGTCCCACTACCACCAAGAAGGGATATTTGTTTTTACTAAATTGCATGACTGAATCCCTGTGGGAGGAAGGGGAATGTATCGCTCACTTTCTTATGGAGGAGAATGTTGTCATTGACAACAGTGATTTTTCTGGTAAAAATGGTTATAGTGCGAAAGACTGTCGCTTGGAACGGGTGTTATTCAAAGAGTAGTCTCTCTCACAACTCTCGGCCATCTGCACGCTCCATCCCAGTTGTTGTGAGAAGACAATTTAAAGAGAGACGGGAGCTTCTGTTGCTTTCCTGTGTACCCATTTATATTGTCGGTTCTTAATGTTTCTTTACTACATCCCAAATGGTACCCTATGCCTTATATAGTGCACAACGTTTGACCAGAGCCCTATGGGCCTTGGTCAAAAGTAGTGCACTTCATAGGGACTAGGGTGCCATTTGGGACATAACCTTCCTTCCTGCTGCATTACAACAAAATGGTTTGTGTAAGGATTGTGTTTTGAAGACTGACGAATGCCAAACAAGGGGCATGACCTTAGTTATTCTCACTAAATGATGGCATGGCACTTTCTTTGTTTTACTTCAAATGCTGTTTAATTACCAGGTGTGTGTGTGGTGGTGGGGGGGACAAACTTGACTGCAGCAGTTCAATGTTGGGGAGAGAGATGAACTAGTGGCATTTGTTTTCCTCAGAAGGGTAGATTTATACTATTTATAGTAACGTGGGTGCCTAAAACCTCATTGGTGTGTTTTGTGGGTCTTTATACAGGTGATTCGAACAGTGACATAGGTGGCTTAAATGATAGGATAGGACACAATACAGTTGTGGTCTGAAGTTCACATACACCTTAGCCAAATACATTTAAACTCAGTTTTTCACAATTCCTGACATTTAATCCTAGTAAAAATTCCCCGTCTTAGGTTAGTTAGGATCACCACTTTATTTTAAGAATGTGAAATGTCAGAATAATAGTAGAGAGAAGGATTTATTTCTTTCAGCTTTTATTTCTTTCATCACATTTCCCAGTGGGTCAGAAGTGTACATACACTCAATTAGTATTTGGTAGCATTGCCTTTAAATAGTTTATTAACTTGGGTCAAACGTTTCAGGTAGCTTTCCACAAGTTTCGTAAGTTGGGATAATTTTGGCTCATTCCTCCTGATAGTGTAACTGAGTCAGGTTTGTAGGCCTCCTTGCTCGCACATGCTTTTTCAGTTCTGCCCACCAATTTTCTATAGGATTGAGGTCAGGGCTTTGTGATGGCTACTCCAATACCTTGATTTTGTTGTCCTTTGGAAGTATGCTTGGGCTCATTGTCCATTTGGAAGACCCATTTGTGACCAAGCTTTAACTTCCTGACTGATGTCTTGAGATGTTGCTTTAATATATCCACGTAATTTTCTTTCCTCATGATGCCATCTATTTTGTGATGTGGACCAGTCCCTCCTGCAGAAAATCACCCCCACAACATGATGCTGCCACCCCCGTGCATAACGGTTGGGATGGTGTTCTTCGGCTTGCAAGCCTCCCCCTTTTTCCTCCAAACATAACGATGGTCATTATGGCCCAACTGTTCTATTTTTGTTTCATCAGACCAGAGGACATTTCTCCAAAAAGTACGGTCTTTGTCTCCATGTGCAGTTGCAAACCGTAGTCTGGCTTTTTTTTTATGGCGGTTTTGGAGCAGTGGCTTCTTCCTTGCTGAGCGGCCTTTCAGGTTATGTCGATATATGACTCGTTTTACTGTGGATATAGATACTTTTGTACCTGTTTCCTCCAGCATCTTCACAAGGTCCTTTGCTGTTGTTCTGGGATTGATTTGCACTTTTTGCACCAAAGTACGTTCATCTCTAGGAGACAGAACGCATCTCCTTCCTGAGCGGTATGATGGCTGTGTGGTCCCATGGTGTTTATGCTTGCAAACTATTGTTTGTACAGATGAACGTGGTACCTTCAGGCGTTTGGAAATTGCTCCCAAGGATGAACCAGACTTGTGGAGGTCTACATTTGTTTTTCTGAGGTCTTGGCTGATTTCTTTTTGATTTTTCCCATGATGTCGTGCCTTGAAATACATCCACAGGTACACCTCCAATTGACTCAGGCTAATTGACATCATTTATCAGAAGCTTCTAAAGCCATGACATAATTTTCTGGAATGTTCCAAGCTGTTTAAAGGCACAGTCAACTTAGTGTATGTATGTAAACTTCTGACCCACTGGAATTGTTATACAGTGAATTATAAGTGAAAAAAATCTGTCTGAACAATTGTTGGAAAAATGACTTGTGTCATGCACAAAGTAGATGTCCTAACCGACTTGCCAAAACCATAGTTTGTTAACAAGAAATGTGTGGAGTGGTTGAAAAACAAGTTTTATTGACTCCAACCTAAGTGTATGTAAACTTCCGACTTCAATTGTACATCTTTGCCTTACTTCATAAGATGTTAGTTTATTTTTCTTATTCAGGTCTTGTAGAACTTAATTTTGAAATGACTGGTAATGCAGATTAAGCATTTACCACTGTGACAATAAGCAATATTTCACATGACAAAAATGAAGACCCCTGTAATGACCTTT
Organism: Oncorhynchus mykiss; assembly: GCF_057628025.1. Taxonomy (NCBI): domain Eukaryota; kingdom Metazoa; phylum Chordata; class Actinopteri; order Salmoniformes; family Salmonidae; genus Oncorhynchus; species Oncorhynchus mykiss. Next base: position 41,087,199 of record NC_143040.1, read on the forward strand.
ATAACTTGTACCTGCTAGTGACAAAATAGGTTGTGTTAAAAAAAGAAGAAAAAAAAGGATTAATGATTTGTTGCCATAAAAGTCTAATTTGAACCATTTAAGAAAGAAGTGTCACTGTCAAGTGTATTATACAACCATGTTCAGATGGAATCTAATGGGTGTGTGTTGGCTGCACTGCAAACCCCAAACTATTTACTGGTATATTCTAATTATCTGCTTCACAGAAAAACAGGTTCCACAGTTGACTCAAAGGCTGCTTTTACACAGGCAGCCCAATTCTGATCTGTTTTTTTTCTCTTCATTTTCTCACAATCAGTGTAGCTCTGAAAAAGATTTATATTGGTCAAAATCCCAATTAGTAGAAAAAATATCAGAATTGGGCTTCCTATGTAAACTCAGCCAAAATAACCTTAGCTTTCTGGTAAATAACACTAGCTCTGTTGACTTTTAACCCCTTTGAAACTGTGTTTGTGCTACGGACTTCTGTGCTGTACAATTAGATTAGTCTTTCTTTTGCATCCGTAGATACCAACAATTAGTCTGTGATTTAACGGGGGCTGAGCAAGAGCAGTGTTTGTGAGACAAGGGCGAGTCCTGAAGGGGTCCGGGTCTTTTATATAAAAACGTCTGTAGCAGTGGTTACCAACGTTTATCACCAAACTTTAAAATAACGATAAAGCCCGACGTTCCTATTTTGTATATTTGTTTCGCGCTGTTGGCATAGGTGCACTTGATTCAGCAGCCCTAGTGCCGGGAAGGCAGTGTTCCCATTTTGAACCATTTCATGTGTCTGAAGGTAGAACTCCGCCTACACCCCCAGAGAGGTAAATCAAGTGCACCTATTATTTATTTACTTATAGGGGACAATGCACATTAATCAACATCAATATTACAATATTGATATGCAACAGCCATGTAAATGTGCCGGGGTTAGCCAAAAGCTCATTTGCACCCGTAGTCCCCAGGCAGGTAAGGGCCTTTACACAGCCACTATACAAATACTCACAAAAACAATACAAAATACAAATACATTACATCCAATAATATATTATTCTAACAACAACAACAACACTGTCATCAACTGTAGAAACCACAGATAACTCATGTGTACAGGTTTGGATAGATTTGAGCCACGTTTTCAATTTAAATGAAAAAATACAATAATCAGTGCAGCTTCTCAAGTCCATGGGCATTGCATTCCAGTATATTGTAGCTCTAACAGAGAAGGCAGATTGACCCATTTTACTGTGTGGAAAAGGGACACCAATCCCCTCTAGTTACTGCCCTTGTTATCCTGGAGGGGCTTTCCTTGAGCATGATATTCTGGTATAGGGGTGGAGGGGCAAGACCATGCAGGATCTTAAAGACAAGGCTTGCATCTACATACTGCTTACAGCTATCCAGACTAAATAAATGATGTTTGTAAATTATATGACAATGGTGGTAACTGTTTGGTTTGTTATCAAACATCTTAAGTGTTTGTAGAGTGATTCAATTGGTTTCAGAATAGTAGCTCCTGCTTGTGACCAGCATGTGAGGCAATATCTCAGATGTCAGAAGATCATAGCATGCCTATATAGTTTGGAGGCCTCCAGAGGAAGGTCTTATAAACCTAAAGTTGGATAATCCAAACTTAACCGTCTTAACCACCACATGTTTCTTAAATGTCAAGTTGGAGTCCAAAATGACATCAAGATACCTGAAGTTAGACACAACTTTCAGATTCTTCCCATTAACAAGAGCAGCTCGTTGGGAAGAATCATTGGATTTCTTAGAGAAGTACATAGTCATATTTAAATGCAAGTAATAATTAGTCATCCATTTAGAAACATGTGCCATAGCTTCAGTTAACTTGTTAACAGCTAGTTGTCTATTTTCTGAGTGTATATACAGAACTGTATCGTCTGCATACATCTGCATGTTAACTTGTGGGCAAGCAAGTGGGAGATCATTTATATAGATGGTAAACATAAGGGGGCCTAATATTGACCCTTGTGGGACCCCAATGTTATGGTAAAGAGAGTCCGAATGAGTGTCCCCCAGACAAACCCTTTGACTTCTGTTTGTTAGATATACATCCAACTAATAACTTCAGTGGACACATTAAGGGAGGATAGTTTGGATAGGAGGACCTCATGATTCACAGTATCAAAGGCCTTTTTAAGATCCAAAAAGACTTGACTTCACCACCTATGTCCAGTTTAGATTGAATTGGTTAGTTCTGAATCCAAATTGCATTTAATGTATGGAGTTACCCCGAATGAGGTGATCAGTCAGATGATCAGCCACCCATCTTTCAGCTACTTTTGATAGCACTGGAAGAATGCTTATAGGTTGGACATTTTCCACCAGTATTGGGTCACCAGAATTTAAAACAGGTATCGCTGCAGCAAACTTTCAAGCATTGGGGAAGAGCCCATATTTGATGGACAGACTAACTAGATGTACAATAGGGGCAATCAGAGAATATTTGTGTCGCTTCAGGAATACAGTGTCTAGACCAAATATTTAGTTCTAGAGCTCTTGAAGAAGCTAGTAATACTGCCCACTGCTGACGCTGAGATTTCAGGAATTCTGAATATTGGTTTATTATCTATGGGAGTGAGAACTGTAGACTTGGTTGAAAATATCTGAGCCAGTTCTTTGACAATCAGCAAAAAAATTGTTTAAGGTGGTGGATATGAAATCGGAGTCTTGAATTAGAATCCCATGAACCTTTAATTCAGGATGTTTTTTTTTCTCTCCCTGTTGGTTTGTTGAGATTTTCCCAAACCACTTTGCCATTTCGTTTTGTTTCATTGATCACACTAAGAAAGAATTATGCGTTTGCTTTTTTAAAAATATTCCTTACCACCTTATCTCTCCAGTGCTTTTTTTCAAGGAAAGATCCCGTTCTCTCATCTGCCTCCAGAGGTCCTCGTTGAGCCATGGTAGAGGTTAACGTTTAAATTTCCTAGTAAAAGAGGTATCCACTTTGTCAATAGCTTACAGAAATGTTCTGTATCCAGACTCTCTCTGGGTCTTTATTGCTTAACAGATCAGAACAGTCCATTTGACTCATCTTAGTTACTCTGCTCATTTTTCAGGATTTTTTTTATTGTACTTTTGCACATGAATATGTTTCCTAAATCTCTTTTTAGTGAGCTAACCACCAATGTAACATTGTGGTCAGATATACCAACCAGTTAGTCAGTTAGTGGACCTAATTATTTGATCAGGTCTGTTAGTAAACACCAGATCAATTTGAGTCTGGGATGACTGTGTTACTCTGGTTGGACCTTGTATTGTTGGAGTCCGGTTGAAATAGTCTGATCTCGAGTTTTTTCCTCCCAGTTTATATTGAAATCGCCTTATGATCACATTCTTTAAGCATGGCATTTAAATGGTCATAAAACAAGATAGATGTCGGTGATCGATATAATCCAATAATAGTGAGATACATGAGGGGAGAGGAATACATTCAGCTCCATATATTCAAGGTCATTGGCATGTTTGCATATGATAACTTCAAATGCAATTGTCTTTCATGTACATAAGCAATCCACACCCTCTGCCCTGTCCCTCCTGAATATAGAATATCCAGGGAGGGACATTAAAGGCAGATTTTTTTTTCAGCCAATCTCAGAGAAACAGAAAAAAAATAGATTTGAGTCATTCGATAAATGTTCTACCTGTTCACGTTTAGAAATAATGCTATGAATATTCAGATGCCCTCCCAATATTCCCCTAGGCTTGGAACAAGTGTCCCAGAGCGTTTTAGCCTGATTAACAAAAGTTTCATGGTTTTCTAATAACTGGGTTAAGGGAACTGAGTTTCCGTCTCGAAGGGGGGTTTTGTTTGGGACGTGTATCAAGAGTTGACATTACATTTTCTGCAGATTGCTCATTCTCTTGAAAAGCCATGTTAGTGTAAGTAATACAGCAAATTCTCTCTTACCAGTGTGATCATATACCTACATATTTTCAAATATAATTGGCAGGGAAATTCAAGCCTAGCCAATAGAGTACCACAGAATGAGTCATAACTATAAGTCAAGGGGTCTGAATGCACTGTAGGATTTCCTTTATTTAGTACTTTGTTGATGCACCTTTGGCACCATTGAGTCTTGTTGGGTATGACGCGAACCCAGGGACTCTGATGGCACAGCTGGCGCTGCAGTACAGCGCCCTTAACCACTGCGCCACCCGGGAGGCAGTTTCTCCCATTCTTCTCTGCAGATGCTCTGTCAGGTTGGATGGGGAGTGTCGCTGCACAGCTATTTTCAGGTCTCTCCAGAGATGTTTGATGGGGTTCAAGTCTTGGCTCTGGCTGGACATTGAGACATGTCCCCGAAGCCCCTCTGCATTGTCCTGTTTAAAGGTGAACATTCGCCCCAATCTGAGGTCCTGAGCGCTCTGGAGTAGGTTTTAAATCAAGAATCTCTCTGTACTTTGTGCCATTCATCTTTTCGTCGATCCTTACTAGTCTCCCCATTCCTTCCGCTGAAAAACATCCCCACAGCATGCTGCTACCACCATGCTTCAGGCCAAAGAGTTCAATCTGGGTTTCATCAGACCAGAGGATCTCGTTTCTCATGGTCGGAGTCCTTTAGGTGCCTTTTGGCAAACTCCAAGCGGGCTGTCATGTGCCTTTTACTGAGGAGTGGCTTCCGTCTGGCCACTATACCATGATTGGTGGCATGCTGCAGAGATTGTTGTCCCTCTGGAAGGTTCTCTCATCTGCACAGAGGAGTGCCGTCAGAGCTTTTTTATTTATATATATATATATATACACACACACACACAGGTGTGTGCCTTTCCAAAGCATGTCCAATCAAGTTGCAGAAAGAGCTCAAATATGATCAATGGAAACAGGTAAAGGAAACGGGGATGATACATTGGAGCTCAATTGAGTCTCATAGCAAAGTGTCTGAATACTAAATAAGGTATGTTATTTTTTTCTAAAAACCTCTTCGCTTTGTCATTATGGGATATTGTGTGTAAATAGGGGGATTTTTTTTATCACTTAAAGCTGTAACGTAGCACAATTAATGTCAATACTGTACTTTTTGAAAGCACTGTAGTCTCTAATACCTTAAGCAGTTGTCACTGACTAGTTGGATATTCATTTCCCCGAGAACAACTTCTGTACTTAAAGCATTCATATTCAACTCATGAATGTAACGGTTTGTCAAATTGTTTTGTGGTCTCCTTGTAGCCGCCCTGGTTGTACTGAAATAAAATTGTATAACACTTAATTGTGAGGCTAAATACAAAGGCTTGACATGCAGACAAATGAAAAGCAGATTTTTGCAGGGGTCATGGGACTGAGGGTTAAAATAGAGACAGTAGCAAATGTATCAAGTTGGGATTTAGAAGATACTCCTCAATGCTCAAATCAAAACCACTGGCAACCCACAGGATCTTTTCATGCATTTTATTGCCAAGTCTTATTCATCCCCTACTGTCTGTTGTGAATTCAAAAGGTCACCGAATGAAGAAAGAAACGAAAGAGCATGTAAACACACCATTTCAGGAGGCACTGACATGACAGACAATTCCATGCCAATGTTCATATTAGCACCCATTGATACATTGCCTACTCATCGCACTTTGCATTTTCAAGTGGACAATCCAGACCCTTTGTCGGAGGACTGCCATTTTGGTATTAAATGATAAAGTTGACAAAAGGGGGAAATTTCCCTCAAATGTTTGAGATGATTAATATAAACTTCTAGGAAGTAATTTCTCACACCGCAAGGAATACATTTATTTTGCTTTTATAAATCTGTTGTGCGTGTCTGTGCTCTTTCCCCAACACACCTGGACCCAAACAATACCCCTCGCCCCAATGAAAGGCAAGCCTACCAGCTCTACAGTATAGACCTTAAGTTGTGAACAACATTGACATATGTCAATGACAACAAGATGTGATAAATAATAGAAATGGGTGACATTTAAGGCTGGAGACCCTTAGTATACATTTAGTCTATATCCCTGAATATTCAGTAAAGATCAATACATTCCATTTTTATGTTGTAACCTTTACACTTCCTTTCAGTTTAAAGACACCACGAGAAGGAAAGGTGGGTTCTGACAGTTAACCTCAGAATGAATACACTTTATTGTAGTAAAATGCCTTTGCAGGCAGAGTACAGCTGGAATATTATACAACAAACTGTTTTAAAAAAAATATCTGGAGGCAAACTACTTTTAGAGACCATTTTTCTCCCCTTTGTAATCAACCCTGTTTTCCTTCTGTTTAGTTTTTTAGATCATGTCCAGTTAATCATGGTAAAGAACAGACACAGGTGAACTTCTCCAGGCATGTTTCCCTTCAAGAAATATCAGCATCATAAAAAGGAGGGATGAGCACTTGTCCAAAAATGGCACCCTATTAAATTTATAGTGCACTGCTTTTGACCAGCCCTATTGCTCTGGTCAAAAGTGGTGCACTATATAGGGAATACTGTGCCATTTCAGACGCACATTAAAAATGGTGGAGAATAATGCAATGAGAGCGGCCAAATAAGCATATGGGTTATACATCTGGGACCCATTGTAAAACACCCAATAATAATCATTCATGAATATATACATGACGGGGTCAAAATAAACTTTTTTCTTTTTACCAAACTGAAGATAAATGCATTCAAGTCATAGATACTCGTGCTGCTTGTCAATCTTCCTCACTTTGTTTTTGATATAGGACTCTGTAGCACTACGTACAATGTAAACACAACAGGGCTCAGAACAAACTTTTTCAATCAAACCAGATACAGGACAGACAAAACCCTTTCCCTCTCTGACCCGGAGACTGATACAGTTGAGTTGGGATATAGACTCCAACATCCCAAACGGCACCCTATGGGCCCTGGTCAAAAGTAGTGCACTACATAGGGACTAGGGTGCCATTTGGAACAGGATATGGAGGGGATATAGGATGGGGTTGATTCACATTTTGCATAAACCGGGGACCTGCAGCAATGTATGTATCCACTTAGACAACAACACATTAACACTGAGTAAATCACACTTGTGGGTGGGGTATACTGCATAACGTTGATAGGCTTACCTTGACTAAAATAGCTATCCCAACGTATTGGTTAATGCATAAGCAAGGAAACATTATGGCTGTGGGCAAGGAGAGACACATTAAGCATCAACACTGAAGAGAAATCTGAAACAAAGCTTCTCTTCAACACACTCTGGTCAGAACCAGATGTTTTAACCCAACACATCGAAGCAAGTAAAAAGAATACCCTGTCAGAATCCTTTGAAGATTGAGAACTATGACCAGGGTTAAAGTGCTGACCATCTCAGAGGACCTGAGGAGGGGTTAGAGGTCAGTGGTTAGGGGTCAAGGAAGAGATCCAGTGATTCCTCATCAGTACCAGAAACCTGGTTGCGGTCAGACACTCCCCACAAATAACTGCACATGCTCATATGGCAACACAGACACACAAAGCCCTCATTGGCAAAATAAAGCACACAGAAGTCAAATCACTTTCTCCCATTGTCTATTCCACTACTCCTCAGTGACCGCCCTGGGTTTCTTATAGATTGGCATGTTGATACTATGGAAGGCGGGCACCCAGCGGTTGTCATGGAGACCGACGTTGCAGCCGGGCGTGTCTTTGTGGGAACCATGGCAACACATCCAGTACCCGGGGCCGTAGGGCAGCGCCTGGCAGTAGGGCTTGTGGTGCCAGCGGCAGAGGGACACATCCCCGCGCCCATACCGTTTTTTACACTGCTTGCAGGGATCGTCTTTGTAGCGGGGGTCGCACACCCAGCGGCAGTCTGCGGGTCGAACTCCGTAGCTCTCGATGAGGAACTTGAAGTAGTGGCAGGTGCACTTAAGCGCTGCCAGGTTCTCTGTGGGCAGCAGGCAGAAGATCTTAACGATAATGTGGTGAGGCAGGAAGGCCATGTACTGCTGGGGTTCCAGGAGCAGCTGGATCTTAAAGCGCATCTCCAGGAACTCGTGAGACACCAGGCGGCGCAGGGGGAAAGGCACGGTCTCACACTGGCTGAAAGCACTCCCCTCTCCCTCACTCACCGCCTTCTCATCCTCCTCTTTGGCCCAGTTCTCACTGTGCGATATGGTTTCAGGGAGGAGGGAGGTGATAGCAGGGTCGCAGGGCTGAGGCTTGGAGGGTTCCGCTAAGTCTCTGGTGTGTTGAGGGCTGGACCCAGTGTCCTGGGTGCGAGTACTGTCTGGGTGTGGGAGTTTGTGTTGTTCTAGCACCGGCTGTGAGGGCAGAGGGTGTGAGAAGAACAGCATGCCTGGGAGGGGCTCCTCACTCTGTAGACTGCTGCTGGCCCGCTCTGACTGGAGCTGGAGGTACAGATCCTGCCCAGCCTCAATGACCCTGCTCCCCACCTGCTGTCCCTGGGCCTCACACATCTCCTCTGGCTCTCTGACAGCGTGGATGGAGGCTCCACACCCAGAGTCCACACTGTGAGACGGAGAAGCTGGGTCAGAGGAACGGGAAGCCCAGTGGGAAGCTTCATGGCAGCTGCTGGGAACTAGTTTGTCCGTGTGGATGGTGCTAACAGAGGGACGGCCCTCAGATGGACTAGCGTGGAGGTGCTGCACCCCCGTGGTCTCCTCTAGTCTGTGCTGGGGCCCAGTGGGAGACGGAGGTGGCTGGGCTGAGATGGAGCAGGCGTCTGCTCCTGCCAGTAACACCCGGCCCACCCTCCTCCGCAGGCTGTTGTTGCGCGACAGCTCTCCCCCAGATCCGGACCCTTCCCTTGGAACACTCCGGCGCTTCAGGCACTCTGACTCCAGCTTGGCCACCATGTCTGACACCTTTACACACTCTGCCTCATCTGTCCCCTGGGGGCTCTGGTCTGGGGCTTTGGGCTGCTGGGGCTCTTGGGTCAGTGACAGCCCCCTGGATAAGGTAATGCTTGTGGAGCTCCGCAGAGAGACAGGCTTAGAGTCCCCTTGCTTGTCGCTGGCTCTCTGCTCCAAGGCGGCCACCAACTCCACCACAGAGAGAGCCTTGCCCGTCCCAGTCTCACTCCCCTCCTCGCCCTCTACCCTACATACCTGCTCCCCACCCACCCCTACAACCCCACACTCAGGCACTCTAGGGCTCTCGCCAAGGGTCACCTCTTCTGGGCTGTTCTTTGTGGGACTCAGTGGGCTCTGTCTCTCTAGAGCTCTGGGTGACTGTCGGTCTCTGTCCTGGTGGTGGCCCCGATGCCCTGACCTCCTCCTGCGCTTGGCCACAGAGCCACCCTCATCCTCCCAACAGCTTTTCATCTTCACAGACACTGTCCTCACTGAGATGCTGCTCACCAAGTCTCCCTCACGCGCCTCCCTGACCGGCTCTCCTCCACCGCCACCATTCACGAGGCTGCCGTGGCACTGGGGCGAGGCGAAGATGGCGATTTTCTCCTTGGTGTTGCCGGGCTTTATGACAGCCCAGATGTCCAGCGGTCCCTCTCCGTCCTCCCCCTGGTAGGAGACGCTGAGGGAGGCCTCCTGGTTCTCAGATCCCCCCGAGCCTGTAGAGGAGGTGCAGGAGGAGGTGGGGAGGAGCAGCAGGGACGAGGTGGTGGTGTAGGAGGTTTCTGAGGTTTTCCGCCGGGCCCAGGTTGTACTACTGTGGAATACATTTCCCCCAGACCCACTCAGCCTTGAGGTTTGCAGCCCACTACCACTGTTGCCGTGGGTACTATTACTGCCGTCACTGCAGCACCGGGTGTTGGTGGATATGACACTAAGGGGGGACCGGGCCGTGCCCGGGCCGAGCCCACTGCTAGACGAGCCCACCAGGGCTGGACGGACCCCCCACTCTGTCCTCAGAGACAGGGCCCCTTGCTGGCTCATATGGTGAAGGCCTCTCTGGCTGTCGTGACTGGACTCCAGGTAGAACTCTTTCTTCTGCAGTTTGGGGTATGGCTTGAGGTGCATGGCTGCAGCCCTGGAACAGAAGAATGGAGTCCATGCGTCATTGTGGTACATGTGATATGACAGCCTAAACAGGCTGTTCAGGAGGATGCAAGAGAACATTCATAGAAGGCAGAATAGCAAATGAAGTCAGCTCTAGTTATTCTATTTCTATCTGACACGTCCTGAATATTTTGCCAATGCAGCAAATATATTATCAATAAACGCAGTTGGGAGTGGGACAGCCAGAACTATAACCCTCTATCTATGCTTGGACTACTGGGCCTCAGGTCAGCTACAGAAGAAAACAAGAGGTGCATTCCAAATGGCACAATATGTAGGGTATAGGGTACTTATTGCAAAACAGAGCAGGGGTTCCCAAACTTTTTGGACCCGGGAGGGGACTAATGATGCGCTGGTCAGCTGTTTGTTCACCCGCACCCAATTGCTAGAAACCCATCCGCAACCACCCTTTTTTCTCCTCTTGAACATTTCTTGAACAATGACATTTTTCTTAAACATTTTTTTAGGCCTATTGAACAGTATGTGACGGGGTGAGCTCTCTAGTCACGTTGAATCACTGTCCTCCATTCCCCATGCACCCTACAAACATTTCCATTTCATTAAACTGCATTAGGCCTACTGCCATTGCATTAAACTTATGAGACCACCATTTGTTTGTGCTAATAGTGGTAACACACATTTGGTATCGGAGAAAACATTTTGTAGTTTAAGCTAATTCCCACTAAAACGATTGTAATACAAGAGGTATTGTGTTGAAAATGTGTTAATTGGTAGAGAACTGTGGATACCAATATCCCCGTGAGCCTCCCAGGCCCATGTTACAAAAGGTTAAGAACATACATTGTAGATTAATAATATTACATGGTATTGTATTATCCCGCAACTTATTCTAGAAATTCATATGCCAAAATGTAAGTAATCTGTTCACAATATTCATAAACTCAAATGTCTCAGGGAACCCCTGAAATAGAAACTGAAGAACAGGTTTCTGCACTTGGCATGGAGAGGCAGACGGCCAAAAGGGGACGATTTGCCCTGCCTGCACCGGCCAACATACACCAAGTGTACAAAACATTAGGAACACCTTCCTAATATTGAGTTGCACCTTTTTGCCCTCAGAACAGCCTCAATTCGTCAGGGCATGGACTACAAGGTGTTGAAAGCGTTCCACAGGGATACTGGCCCACGTTGACTCCAATGCTTCCCACAGATGTGTCAAGTTGACTGGATGTCCTTTGGGTGGTGGATCATTCATGATACGCATGGGAAACTGTTGAGCGTGAAAAACCCAGCTGCGTTGCAGTTCTTGCCACTCAAACCAGTGCATTTGGCACCTACTACCATACCCTGTTCAAAAAGGCACTGAAATATTTTATCTTGCCCATTCACCCTCTGAATGGCACACAATGTTTTGTACACGCAGTGTATATTCCTCTGGCAAAACCTTCCTTGCGAAAACACTAACAGTGGAAAAGTGCTGAGCTTGCCTTAAACTACATAGCTTACTTTACACTGGAGTAGGGTTTTGTGTCGATTTTGCACTGGGTACTTTTGGTGCTTATCTACGAAATCGCTTTCATCCTATTGATCAGGCCAGCAGTGAGAGGCAGCACTTGATCCTTGCCTTGGATCGAGTGGCTCTAACCTAGGTTCTCTCATTTGTTCACACTGCATAAACAGTCTGCTTCCCAAATGGCACCATATTCCCTACATCAAATCTTATATATATATATATATATATATATTTATTTGTCACATGTACCGAATACAACAGGTATAGTAGACCTCAGTGAAATGCTTAACCAACAGTGCAGCTAAGAAAAATACCTTAAGGTAAGAAATAAAAAAAATAATTAAAGAACAGCAGTAAAATAACAGCAAGGCTATATACAGGTGGTACCAGTACAGAGTCAATATGCGGGGGCACCGGTTAGTTAAGGTAATATGTACATTTAAGTAGAGTTAAAGTTACTAGGCATAGATAATAACAGAGTAGCAGCTGCGTAAAAGAGGGGGAAGGGGGGGCAATGCAAATAGTCTGAGGTAGCCCTTTGATTAGATCTTTAGGAGTCTTATGACTTGAGGGTAGAAGATGTTTTGAAGCCACATGAACCTAGACATGGTGCTCCGGTACAGCTTGCCGTGCGGTAGCAGAGAGAACAGTCGATGACTAGGTTGGCTGGAGTCTGACAATTATTTGGGCCTTCCTGACACTGCCTGGTATAGACGTCCTGAATGGCAGGAAGCTTGGCTCCAGTGATGTACTGGGCCGTACGCACCACCCTCTGAGTCTTGCGGTCGGAGGCCGAGCAGTTGCCAGACCAGGCAGTGATGCAACTTGTCAGGATGCTCTCGATGGTGCAGCTGTAGATCTTTGAGGATCTGAGGACCCATGCCAAATCTCCTGAGGGGGAATGGGTTTTGTCGTGCCCTCTTCACAACTGTCCTGGGGTGCTTGGACCGTGTTAATTTGTTGGTGATGTGGATGCCAAGGAACTTGAAGCTCTCAACCTCCTCCACTACAGCCCTGTCGATGAGAATGGGGGCGTGCTCTGTCCTCTTTTTCATGTAGTCCACAATTATCTCCTTTGTCTTGATCACGTTGGTCATGTCTCCCCTCAGCACCACACGGTCATGTCTCTGACCTCCTCCCTATAGGCTGTCTCACCGTTGTCGGTGTTCAGGCCTACCACTGTTGTGTCATCGGCAAACTTAAATGATGGTGTTGGATGGTGTTGTACAGGAGGGTACTGAGCACGCACCCCTGAGGGGCGCCCATGTTGAGGATCTGCGTGCATCATTTGTGGATCTGTTAGGTAAGTATGCAAATTGGAGTAGGTCTAGGGTTTCTGGGATAATGGTGTTGATGTGAGCCATGACAAGCCTTTCAAAGCACTTCATAGCTACAGACGTGAGTGCTACGTGTCGGTAGTCATTTAGGCAGGTTACCTTAGTGTTCTTGGGCACAGGGACTATGGTGGTCTGCTTGAAACATGTTGGTATTACAGACTCGATCAGGGACAGGTTGAAAATGTCAGTGAAGACACTTGCCCGTTGGTCAGCGCATGCTCTGAGTGCACGTCCCGGTAATCCGTCTGGCCCTGCGGCCTTGTGAATATTGACCTGTTTAACCTCTTGAAGCAAGGGGGCATGTTTGGATAAAAAAGTAAACTGCCTATTTCTCAGGCCCATAAGCTAGAATATGCATATAATTGGCAGATTAGGATAGAAAACTCTAAAGTTTCCAAAACTGTCAAAATAGTGTCTGAGTATAACAGAACTGATATTGCAGGCGAAAACCTGAGGAAAATCCAACCAGGAAGTGCTGTTTTTCTGAAACTGTTCCACTGCAAGCCTATCCTCCATTTAAAGGGATATCAACCAGGTTCCTTTCCCTATGGCCTCCACATGGTGTGAACAGTCTTTAGACATAGTTTCAGGCTTTTATTCTGAAAAATTAGCGAGAATGATCACATCGTGTCAGTGGATAGCCAGATGTCCTTAGATTTGTTCATGCGCGCGCATGAAGAGCTGACTCATTTCTTTCTCTGTATTGAAAAGTTTAACGTCCGGTTGAAATATTATCGATTATTTATTGTAAAAACCATTGATTATAAAAAACGTTTTTTTTGGATATAAAGAGAATCTTTATGGAACAAAACAAACATTTATTGTATAACTGGGAGTCTCGTGAGTGTAAACATACGAAGATCAAAGGTAAGCGATTAATTTTATTGCTTTTCTGACTTGAGACCAATCTACTTTGCTGCTAGCTGTTTGTAATGTTTTGTCTGCTGAAAGCTGTCCTCGCATAATCGCATGGTTTGCTTTCACCGTAAAGCTTTTTTGAAATCTGACATGCCAGGTGGATTAAAGGTCTTACTCACAACGGCTGTGGAGAGCTTGATCACAGTCGTCTGGAACAGCTGATGCTGTCATGCATGTTTCAGTGTTACTTGCCTCGAAGCGAGCATAGAAGTAATTTAACTCGTCTAGTAGGCTCGTGTCACTGGGCAGCTCTCGGCTGTGCTTCCCTTTGTAGTCTAATAGTTTGCAAGCCCTGCCACATCCGACAAGCTTTGGAGCCGGTGTTGTACGACTTGACCTTAGTCCTGTACTGACGCTTTGCCTATTTGTTGGTTCTTCGCAGGGCATAGCAGGATTTCTTAGCTCTACCCTTTAGCTCAGTGCGGTTGTTGCCTGTAATCCATGGCTTCTGGTTGGGGTATGTACGTACAGTCACTGACGTCGTCCCCACATCGATGCACTTACTGATGAAGCCAGTGACCGATGTGGTGTACTCCTCAATGCCATCGGAAGAATCCCGGAACATATTCCAGTCTGTGCTAGCAAATAAAAACTGTCCTGTAGATTTGCATCTGCTTCATCTGACCACTTTTTTTTATTGACAGTCACTGGTGCTTCCTGCTTTCATTTTGGCATGTAAGCAGGAATCAGGAGGATAGAATTATGGTCAGATTTGCCAAATGGAGGATGAGGGAGAGCTTTGTACACATCTGTGTGGAGTAAAGGTGGTCTATAGTTTTTTTCCCCTCTGGTTGCACATTTAACATGTTGATAGAAATGAGGTCAAACTGATTTAAGTTTCCCTGCATTAAAGTCCATGGCAACTAGGAGCGCCGCCTCTGGATGAGCGTTTTCCTGTTTGCTTATGGCAGAATACACCTCATTGAGTGCGGGCTTAGTGCCAGCATCGGTCTCTGGTGGTATGTAGACAGCTACAAAAAATACAGATGAACTCCCTAGGTAGTGTGGTTTACAGCTTATCATGAAATACTCTACCTCAGGCGAGCAAAACCTCACAACTTCCTTAGACATTGTGCACTACCAGATCCCTAGACCTTGGTCAAAAGTACTGCATTAGATGGGGAATAGGGTGCAATTTGGGACACGTGGTGTCTTGTGGATGGAAAGCTGTGTCACACAATCTGATTATGGCAAAAACAAGGGTTGCTGTTCCCCCAGCCCAGCTACCCTCCCTCCATTGTTCCCCCAGCACAGCCTCCCTCCCGCTGCTATTCCCCCAGTCTCCCTCCCACTGCTCGGACAAAATGGGTTACAGAGCCTAAGTTCAGACACAGCTGGGCCCTTACACAAGTCCTGTCAGCTGATCCAGCCCCTGACACACACACACACTCCAACGACACACAGGACTTCAAGTAGCCGCAGTGGGACAGGACAGACGGCAGTACATATAAGGCATTCTTCAATGCAGGGCAAATAAGGCATTCTTCACTGCAGCCCTGGAACTCTGATAAATGTGGGACAGTAGGGTGGAGGCGGGGGGAGCACCTGAGGTAACCAAATCAGGGATGGCATGCAGGGGAGGGGGTGGTGGATGGGTTCGAGGGCGACAAGGGCACCGCAAAGGCACTGGCTGCATCTCAAATAGCTTTTCTATATAATACACACAACCAGTTTGGACACACCTACTTATTCAAGGGTTTTTCTTTATTTTTACTATTTTCTACATTGTAGAATAATAGTGAAGACAAAACTATGAAATAACACATGGAACCATGTAGTAACCAAAAGTGGTAAAAATAGAATCTAAATATACTTTATATTTGAGATTCTTCAAAGTAGCCACCTTTTGCCTTGACAGCTTGGCATTCTCTCAACCAGTTTCACCTGGAACGCTTTTCCAACAGTCTTGAAGGAGTCCCCAGACATGCTGAGCACTTGTTGGCTGCTTTTCCTTCACTCTGCGGGTACCACTCATCCCAAACCATCTCCATTGGGTCGGGTGGAAAAACAAATGATAGTCCCACCAGGTGGGATGGCGTATCGCTGCAGAATGCTGTGGTAGCCATGCTAGTTAAGTGTGCCTTGAATTCTAAATAAATCACAGACAGTGTCACCAGCAAAGCACCACCACGCCTCCATGCTTCACAATGGGAACCACACATGCGAAGATCATCCATTCACCTACTCTGCGTCTTACAAAGACGACACGGTGGTTGGAACCAAAAATCTAAAAAAAGGACAATTGTGGTTTCTTTGCAGCAATTTGATCACGAAGGCCTGATTCACGGTCTCCTCTGAACAGTTGATGTTGAGATGTGTCTTCTGAAGGTTGTAACTAATGAACTTATACTCTACAGCAGAGGAAACTGAATCAGGCGTTCATGGTCAAAATGCTGCAAAGAAACCACTACTAAAAAATCTACACACAAGGGTATATAATAGGGTGCCATTTGGGACACACACGCTGCTCTCTTGGGGTGGGGTGGCTTCATCTAGTAATTGGCTAGCTGGAGAGCATGTAAAGCGGTGTGCCAAGGGAGGGAGAATTACAGCACGCTGTGTGTCCTTGAAAGGCCTGCAGTAGCCCCAGTCACTCCTCTCCCCCACCAGTCCCAGTGTTTTCACTGCTCTAGTGTGTGTGTGTGCACGTGTTGACTGAAGAGGGGAAAAAGTGGCACCAACATCAACTGAGTGGCAACAACTACACCTGTAATAACAATTATAATTCATTACACTTTTATACCACTTTTTTTTTTTACAATCTCAAAGCACTTTAAGCAACAAAGAAAAACAAGAGAAAAACAAATAATGAATGGACAATCATGGCAGGCATGGTTCTTGCACTCTAAGTGATTAATGTCAGTTAGCCATTAGCTGACTTTACCAAAAGGTCATTGAAGCTCAGACAGCGACTTGCTACACTAATGTCACTAGCATCAGCCATTTTGTTCAGAGATCCACACTCCAGAGTACCACACAATGTGGTTGTAGTAGAATCAGTGAGGTGAAACTTAAGTAAATGAATAATCGATGCTGCAACTACTCTATTGCACATTTTTGTTCTATAAAATACATTTATATGTGAATGTTCTGCAATATTGTGGTTGCACCCTCCTAAACAGCCCCTTGGTCTGGCTTGCCAAGTTTGACTGTTACTCATTATTACACAACCTGGCCAACAGACTATTTCCCCTGCCCAGCAGTGCTCAGACCCCACACCGAGACTGCGTCTCAAATGCCACCCTATAGCCTATATAGGGCTCTGGTCAAAAGAAGTGCACCATATAGGGAAGAGTGTGACATTTGGGATAAGCCCATTACACAAACCCTACCCTCCTGCAAGTCATACTTTCCTCAATGCCTGGTGCCAGTGCCAAAACACACATCAGTGCTAATGGCAATTTCAGGGAAATGTACAATTTAGCGTTATGTAAAAATAAAATAAAAACTGTCTGAAGTGAAAGGCACAACAGAGCTGGCCCTAGGTGGACTGGAGGGGCAGTCATGGGCTCTGATGATGTGAGCTCACTCCTGAACTCCGCTAGAGAGAGCAGCTTCAACGTAACAACCTCATTCTTATCTCCTCTATTCCCCTCCCCCTTTCAAGAGTCCATGACTTCTTCTCCATAGGAGGTTGCCAGGGAACTGATCCAACTTCAAAAGTCAAGGAATGAAGTCACACGAGGGCCGTGTTCTAAATGGAACCCTATTCCTTATGTAGTGCCAAAGCACTCTATAGGGAATAGGGTGTCATTTGGGAAACACACGAGCAATCAGTCTGAGGCTGCGCCTGAATGCTGCAATTATGTGCAACATCACATGTTCTTCCTGAGGCAGGGGGCTACTGGAGCGCACACCTGGGTTCAAATGCTATTTGAAATCTATGAAATACTTGTTTGCTCTAGCGGGCTTGCAGTTTTGGGACTATTATATTTGTCCATTAAACCAGGCAAACGAGATCAAGCACAGATTATGAATTATGAAATTTGAAAAAAGTATTTAAAACGCAGGTCTGGTTGGTGGGGCTACACAGCATCTGGGGCTGACGCAGCCTGAAGCACGGCACGGGCCTCCACACGTGTCTGTAGTTTGGCATAAACAAATTGGCCTTCATTTACAGACACGAGGTAAGCAGGGGGGATAATATACTCATGTGTTTTGCGACATCGTTATGGGAAAGTCATACTAAATAATCCCACTACTTAAACCATCATTCACCTGGCTGGCAGGCACTGTCCCACAGAGCAGTACAACAGGTGTTATTCAGTCAAGTAAAACATTCACAACTTTGGTTGCAAATAGAAACGTTATGAGTAGAGCTGACAATCCCATGTTCTACATAGAAATGCATAATGTAGAATCAATAGGCCTATCTGAAACAATAACCTTGCACCCTCCTGAACAGGAATTCTAGCTCAATATGGGTGGCTCTAATAATAATGCCATGCTGAAGAGGTAAGCCTAGTTCAATGCTAATGTTAGCAGTAGTGACTAGGTAAACCAACCCAAACAAAGCATGGATTCTAGTCTTGTCCATAAGCTGCTTTTAACATAGGAACCAAGTCATTTTATAATTTGAGTGCGCTGTCCCTTTAACTCACCTCTGAGGTATGGAAGTAGGTAGGTAGAGTGGTGATTTGTGAGTGAGGGGGGACTCGGCGAGACAGAAGCTTACTTCCAGTGTGTGTTTGTGTCTTGTCTCTTACCTCCAGGCTGACAGCAGCAGGTTGGATGGTGGTTTCCTATGTTCGCTGTGAGAGGAGGCGGTAGATTCACATCTCTCAGGAATTCAGCTTCTCCCTCCAGTCCAGTGTGGTGACAGACGTGTCTCTCCCACAACCCCCTGCAGGCCACGATCTGATGACCTCACAACTCAGGGTCCCATCCACCGCACTGCAGGGAAACAGACACATGATGTACAGTTAATTACAGCTCAGTTCCAGACAGACAATCTCGCACCTAGAAGAAAGCACTTAAATGGAACTTGGCTGTGTGTGGTGCAGGGTTCTCCCCAGGATTTTTAGAACACTTCCAACTGCCATTTCCTTATCTGATAACAAATAGAGTAAAGCATTTGAATGAAAAAACTATTTAGAGTGGCGCAGCCAGGCCACAAGGTGGTTCAGCACCCCTCTTACATTCTTTGAGGAGAACCCTGTGGTGGGGGGGGGGGGGGGGGGCTCCCAGGAACAATGATCTGCAGAACTTCATAAGTAAACAAGCCCAGGGCCGAATCAAAATCCAACACTTCTTGAAATGCTGCCTGGCTGAGATTGACAGATGGCAACGAGTTAATATACAAGAAACATATGGACAAATATTCACAAAAACATTTTTCCACAAAGCTGTTCCTCTGAATGTGAATGAATGGCTTATGTAAAGCAAGCCAAACCTGGCACGGTCTAACAAAAACAGAAAAGGCCAAACAACAAAATGCCTTTACAAGGTTTACAATGTTGTGTTTGTGGTTTAACCACCCGAGTTTCCATTATCTTATGCCTCATTTCCAACACTATCCAATACATCTGAAAGTACATCACTGAACTGCAACAAGTCAACCACAGATAGCCTAATCAAACATGTGCCATTACATCAAATAATTTTCCACCTTCAACTTCCAAGTCAGATATGAAACCAAAATTTGTTTGCAACTATTCAGACTGATAAACTGTACATTCAGTTCAAACTGAGCCAACACTGAAGTGGAAACACACTCCCTTCAATGTAGCATCCCAAATGGCACCCTATCTACTCCCCATTAGTGCACTACTTTTGACCAGGGTCCATATGGCACTGCTCTAAAAGTAGTGCACTATATAGGGAACAGCGTATCATTTGGGACAGAACCTTGAATCCTTCCCCCATTCGCATTCGCTGTCTGGGGAAAAACAAGCGCCCAGTTTGTTTTCAAAGAGATATGTCAGCCATGAAGACCAGATAAGCCTGAACAAAAGCTGATTTGAGAACAGTGGCCAGCCAGGGGACTGGGGGGGCAGAGGGGAAGGGAAGCCTGCTCTGCTTATCAAACACTTGGCTAGCTAAAACACAAGTCAGTCAATCACTGAGGGACAGGCTAGCACCTCATGGTACACAATGATGATTAGACTGCCCGACTCATTCCATTATATCAGCATTATTTATTAGCCTAGCACCAGAATTCTCAAGTTGAGGATGTGCACAATCATGTGAACCTCCTTTACTTCATAGACTGTCCCTGCCAGGGTGGCTGGACATGAGTGGACAAGGCGGTTCAAATCCTAAATGTTTGGTTACACTCGATTCGGGTCATTCCTGGACATTGATAAATACACAGCGCGATCTAAAAAATATCCTCTACTTTATCACATTACAGTCTAAATCTAAACTGGATGATGTTTTTTCCCCCTTCAATCTACACACAATACCCCATAATGACAAAGCGAAAACAGATTTATATTTGAAAATGAATAAAAATGTGAAAACAGAAATACCTTTTTTACATAACTACAGACCCTTTGCTATGAGACTTGAAAATGAGCTCAGGTGTATCCTGTTCCCATTGATCATCCTTGAGATGTTTCTACAACTTGGGAGTCCACCTGCGGTAAATTCAATTGGATTTGGAAAGGCACAAATGTCGAAATCAGGTCCCACAGTTGACAGCGCATGTCAGATCAAAAACCAAGCCATGAGGTCGAAGGAATCGCCTGTAGAGCTCAGAGACAGGATGGTTAAGGTACAGATCTGGGGAAGGATACCAAAACATTTCTGCAGCATTGAAGGTCCACAAGAACACAGTGGCCTCCATTCTTAAAGGAAAAGTTAGGGACCACCAAGACTCTTCCTAGAGCTGGCCGCCCGGCCAAACTGAGCTATCGGGGGAGAAGGGCCTTGGTCAGGGAGGTGACCAAGAATCCAATGGTCATTCTGATAGCGCTCCAGAGTTCCTCTGTGGAGATGGGAGAACCTTCCAGAAAGACGACCACCACAGAAGGACAATCCACCAATCAGGCCTTTATGGTATAGTGGCTAGACGGAAGCCACTCTTCAGTAAAAGGCACATGACAGCTCGCTTGGAGTTTGCCAAAAGGCACCTAAAGTACTCTGACTATGAGAAACAATATTCTCTGGTATGATAAAACCAATATTGAACTCTTTGGTCTGAATGTCAAGCATCACGTATGGAGGAAACATGGCACCATTACTAAGATGAATCATGATGTGGCAGCATCATGCTGTGGGGACGTTGTTCAGTGGCAGGGACTGGGAGACTAATCAGGATCGACGGAAAGACAAATGGAGCAAAGTACAGAGATCCTTGATGAAAGCCAGGACCTCAGACTGTGACGAAGGTTCACCTTCCAACAGGACAACCAATAACCCGAAGCACACAGCCAAGACAACACGGGAGTGGCTTCGGGACAAGCCTCAATGTCCTTGAGCGGCCCAGACAGAGCCCAGTCTTGAACCCAATCGAACATCTCTGGAGAGATGTGAAAATAGCTATGCAGCAACGCTCGCCATCCAACCTGACAGAGCTTGAGAGGACCTGCGGAGAAGAATGTGAGAAACTCCCCAAATACAGATGTGCCAAACTTGTAGAGCCATACCCAAGAAGACTTGAGGCAGTAAACCCTGCCAAAAGGTGCTTCAACAAAGAACTGAGGAAAGGGTGTGAAAACTTAGGTAATCATTTTTAGAACATTAGTAAAAACATGTTTCTGCTTTGTCATTATGGGGGAGTGAGTGTAGATTTATGAGGGGGGGGGGGGGGGCTATTTCATCCATTTTAGAATAAGGCTGTAACATCATGGAAAAAGGGGTCTGAATAATTTCAAATGCACTGTGTGTGTGTGTGTGTATATATATATATATATATATATATATATATATGTATATGTATATGTATATGTATATGTATATGTATATGTATATGTATATGTATATATATATATATATATATATATATATATATATACACATATATATACACATATATATATATATATATATATATATATATATATATATATATATATATATATATATATATACATACATATATATACACATACACACACACACACATACAGCTCAAAAAAATAAAGGGAACACTGAAATAACACATCCTAGATCTGAATGAATGAAATATTCTTATTAAATACTTTCTTTACATAGTTGAATGTGCTGACAACAAAATCAAATTATCAATGGAAATCAAATATCAACCCATGGAGGTCTGGATTTGGAGTCACACTCAAAATTAAAGTGGAAAACCACACTACAGGCTGATCCAACTTTGATGTAATGTCCTTAAAACAAGTCAAAATGAGGCTCAGTAGTGTGTGGCCTCCACGTGCCTGTATGACCTCCCTACAACGCCTGGGCATGCTCCTGATGAGGTGGCGGATGGTCTCCTGAGGGATCTCCTCCCAGACCTGGACTAAAGCATCCGCCAACTCCTGGACAGTCTGTGGTGCAACGTGGAGTTGGTGGATGGAGCGAGACATGATGTCCCAGATGTGCTCAATTGGATTCAGGTCTGGGGAACGGGCAGGCCAGTCCATAGCATCAATGCCTTCCTCTTGCAGGAACTGCTGACACACTCCAGCCACATGAGGTCTAGCATTGTCTTGCATTAGGAGGAACCCAGGGCCAACCGCACCTGCATATGGTGTCACAAGGGGTCTGAGGATTTCATCTCGGTACCTAATGGCAGTCAGGCTACCTCTGGCGAGCACATGGAGGGCTGTGCGGTCCCCCAAAGAAATGCCACCCCACACCATGACTGACCCACCGCCAAACCGGTCATGCGGGAGGATTTTGCAGGCAGCAGAACGTTCTCCACGGCGTCTCCAGACTCTGTCACGTCTGTCACATGTGCTCAGTGTGAACCTGTGAAGAGCACAGGGCGCCAGTGGCGAATTTGCTAATCTTGGTGTTCTCTGGCAAATGCCAAACGTCCTACACGGTGTTGGGCTGTAAGCACAACCCCCACCTGTGGATGTCGGGCCCTCATACAACCCTCATGGAGTCTGTTTCTGACCGTTTGAGCAGACACATGCACATTTGTGGCCTGCTGGAGGTCATTTTGCAGGGCTCTGGCAGTGCTCCTCCTGCTCCTCCTTGCACAAAGGCGGAGGTAGCGGTCCTGCTGCTGGGTTATTAACCTCCTACAGCCTCCTCCACGTCTACTGATGTACTGGCCTGTCTCCTGGTAGCGCCTCCATGCTCTGGACACTACGCTGACAGACACAGCAAACCTTCTTGCCACAGCTCGCATTGATGTGCCATCCTGGATGAGCTGCACTACCTGAGCCACTTGTGTGGGTTGTAGACTCCGTCTCATGCTACCACTAGAGTGAAAGCACCGCCAGCATTCAAAAGTGACCAAAACATCAGCCATGAAGCATAGGAACTGAGAAGTGGTCTGTGGTTATCACCTGCAGAACCACTCCTTTATTGGGGTTGTCTTGCTAATTGCCTATAATTTCCACCGGTGTCTATTCCATTTGCACAGCAGCATGTGAAATGTATTGCCAATCACTGTTGCTTCCTAGGTGGACAGTTTGATTTCACAGAGGTGTGATTGACTTGGAGTTACATTGTGTTGTTTAAGTGTTCCCTTTATTTTTTTGAGCAGTGTACACACACACACACACACACACACACGATTTCAGCATTTATTTATTTCATCACATTTCCAGTGGGTCAGAAGTTTACATACACTCAATTAGTATTTGGTAGCATTGCCTTCACATCGTTTACCTTGGGTCAAAGTTTCAGGTAGCCTTCCACAAGCTTCCCACAATAAGTTGGGTGAATTTTGGCCCATTCCTCCTGACAGAGCTGGTGTAACTGAGTCAGGTTTGTATGCCTCCCATGCTCGCACACGCTTTTTCAGTTCTGCCCACACATTTTCTATAGGATTGAGGTCAGAGCTTTGTGATGGCCACTCCAATACCTTGACTTCGTTGTCCTTAAGCCATTTTGCCACAACTTTGGAAGTATGCTTGGGGTCATTGTCCATTTGGAAGACCCATTTGCGACCAAGCTTTAACTTCCTGACTGATGTCTTGAGATGTTGCTTCAATATAGCCACATAATGTTCCTGCCTCATGATGCCATCTATTTTGTGAAGTGCACCAGTCCCTCCTGCAGCAAAGCACCCCCACAACATGATGCTGCCACCCCCGTGCTTCACGGTTGGGATGGTGTTCTTTGGCTTGCAAGCCTCCCTTTTTCCTACAAACATAACAAGGGTCATTATGGCCAAACAGTTCTATTTTTGTTTCATCAGACCAGACGACATTACTCCAAAAAGTACGATCTTTGTCCCCATGTGCAGTTGCAAACTGTAGTCTGGCATTTTTATGGCGGTTTTGGAGCAGTGGCTTCTTCCTTGCCGAGCAGCCTCAGGTTATGTCGATATAGGACTCGTTTCACTGTGGATATAGATACTTTGTACCCGTTTCCTCCAATATCTTCACACAGTTCTTTGCTGTTGTTCTGGGATTGATTTGCACTTTTTGCACCAAAGTACGTTCATCTCTAGGAGACAGAACGTGTCTCCTTCCTGAGCAGTATGACGGCTGCGTGGTCCCATGGTGTTTATACTGACGTGGTACCGTCAGGTGTTTGGAACTTTCTCGCAAGAATGAAGACTTGGGAGTACAATTTATTTATTTTTGGCTGATTTCTTTAGATTTTCCCATGATGTCAAGCAAAGAGGCACTGAGTTTGAAGGTAGGACTTGAAATACATCCACAGGCACACCTCCAATTGACTCAAATGATGTCAATTAGCCTATCAGAAGCTTGTGATAGATAATTTCAATTATAATTCACTGTCTGTAAATAATTGTTGGAAAAATTACTTGCATCATGCACAAAGTAGATGCCCTAACCGACTTGCCAAAACTATAGTTTATTGAACAATAAATTTGTTGAGTGGTTAATAAGCAAGTTAATGACTAATCTAAGTGTATGTAAACTTAAAACTTAAACTGTATGCATGCATGTATGTATGCATGTATACACACAGTCAAAAGTTTTAGAACACCTACTCATTCATGGGTTTAACTTTTTTCTACATTGTAGAATTAGTGAAGACATCAAAACAATGAAATAGCATATGGAATCACGTAACCCAAAAGTATAACAAATCTAAATATATTTTAGATTCTTCCAAGTAGCCACCCTTTGATTTGATGACAGCTTTGCACTCTTGGCATTCTCTCAACCAGCTTCACCTGGGATGCTTTTCCAACAATCTTGAAGGAGTTCCCACATACGCTGAGCACTTGTTGACTACTTTTCCCTCACTCTGCGGTCCAACTCATCCCAATTGGGTTGAGGTTGGGTTGATTGTGGAGGCCAGGTCATCTGATGCAGCCCCCCATCACTCTCCTTCTTGGTGGAATAGCCCTTACACACCCTAGGTGTGTTGGGTGACTGTCGCTGGTTCAGTATGCCTTGAATTCTAAATAAATCACTGACATTGTCACCAGAAAAGAACCCCCAGACAATCACACCTCTTCCATGCTTCACGGTGGGAACCACATGTGGAGAGAATCCGTTCAACTACTCTGCGTCTCACAAAGACACGGCGGTTGGAACCAGAAATCTCACATTTGAGCTCAGACCAAAGGACAGATGTCCACCAGGCTAATGTCCATTGCTTATGTTTCTTGGCCCAAGCAAGTCTCTTCTTCTTATTGGTGTCCTTCAGTAATGGTTTCATTGCAGCAAATCGACCATGAAGAACTGATTCACGCAGTCTCCTCTGAACAGTTGATGTTGAGATGTGTCTGTTACTTGAACTCTGAAGCATTTATTTGGGCTGAAATGTCTGAGGCTGGTAACTCTAATTGAACTCATCCACTGCAGTAGAGGTAACTCTGGGGCTTCAATTCCTGTGGCAGTCCTCATAAGAGCTAGTTTCATCATTGCGCTTGACAGCTTACTGCCCCAATAGGTCCACAGACGACACAATCACCACCACACTGCCATATCCCATCTGGACAAGAGGAATACCTATGTAAGAATGCTGTTCATTGACTACAGCTCAGCATTTAACACCATAGCACCCTCCAAACTTGTCATAAAGCTCGAGACCCTGAGTCTCGACCCCACCCTGGGCAACTGGGACCTGGACTTTGAAGGTCCACCCCCAGGTGATGAGGGTAGGAAACAACATCTCCACTCCGCTGATCCTCAACACTTGGGCCCCACAATGGTGCGTTCTACTAGCCCTCTCCTGTACTCCCTGTTCACCCATGACTGCGTGGCCATGCACGCCTCCAACTCAATCATCAAGTTTTCAGACAACACTACAGTGGTAGGCTTGATTACCAACAACGTCGAGACTGCCTACAGGGAGGTGGTGAGGGCCCTTTGGAATGTGGTGTCAACCTCACACCCAACATCAACAAAGGAGATGATAGTGGACTTCCAGAAACAGCAGAGGGAGCATACCCCCATGCACAGTACAGTAGTGGAGAAGGTGGAAAGTTAAGTTCCTCGGCATACACATCACGGATAAACTGAAATGGTCTACCCACACAGACAGTGTGGTGAAGGCGCAACAAAAAATTGGCTTCTCACCGAAAAACAAACTTTTACAGATGCACAATCAAGGAGCATCCTGTCAGGCTGTATCACCTCCTGGTACAGCAACTGCTCCGCCCACAACAATCTCCAGAGGTCTGCACAACGCATCACCGGGAGAAAACTACCTGCCCTCCAGGACACCTAGAGCACCCGATGTCACAGGAAAAGGCCACTGCCTGTTTACCCCTCTGTGATCCAGAAGGCGAGGTCAGTACAGGTGCATCAAAGCTGGGACTGAGAGACTGAAAAACAGCTTCCATCAGATTGCTCAACAGCCATTACAAACAGTGGCTGCTGCCAACAGACTTAAATCTCTGGCCAGTAATACCTTTAATTAAATTACATTTAAAAAAATTATCACTAGTCACTTTAAATAACACCACTTTAATAATGTCTACATATCCTACATTACTCAACTCATATGTTATTACTATATTCTATACAATCTACTGCATCTTGCCTATCGCGCATCCATATATTTATATGTACATATTCATCCCTTTACATGTGTGTGTATATAAGGTAGTCATTGTGAATTTGTTAGATATTACTGCACTGTCAGAACTAGAAGCACAAGCATTTCGCTACACTCGCATTAACATCTGATAACCATGTGTATGTGACCAATAAAATGATTTGTTTGTGACTGCACTTTGAAATGTTCCGGATTGACTGACCTTCATGTCTTAAAGTAATGGACTATCGTTTCTCTTTGCTTATTTGAGCTATTCTTGCCATAATATGGATTTGGCCTTTTACCAAATAGGGCTATCTTCTGTATACCACCCCTACCTTGTCTCAACAGAACTGATTGGATCAAACGCATTAAGGAAAGAATTTCCACAATTTCACTTTTAACAAGGCACACCTGTTAACTGAAATGCATTCCAGGTGACTACCTCATGAAGCTGGTTGAGAGAATGCCAAGAGTGTGCAAAGCTATCAAGGCAAAATGTGGCTTTTTTGAAGGATCTCAAATATATTTTGATTTGTTTAAGTATTTTTTGGTTACTACATGCATTTCATAGTGTTGATGCCTTCACTATTATTCTACAATGTAGAAAATAGTAAAAAGAAAAGAAAACCCCTTGAATGAGTAGGTGTGGGGTCCGACCAAATACTAGGTCTACTTAAACTGGACACTGTGTATATTTGTAGCAAACACAGCGAGCAGTGGCGCGAATGAGAGCCACGAGGGCGCGAATGAGAGCCACGAGGGCGCGAATGAGAGGCGCGAATGAGAGCCACGAGGGCACAGCCACCGCTTGCTCCTCATCCCCTTGCAGTGGTGCGCGTCAGTTACACCCATTTCACATTAATATGACCTCATTTTCAGTGAGGCACAGAATTCTTCGCCGTTTACAGGCGAACAATTGAGGACAAAAAGGGTGAGAACACACTAGGCCTACTTTTTGTCATGCATATGTAAAGTGTCCCCATTTCACAAGCTAAAGATACATTTTTCCAGCGGCTACTGAACATAAATTAAAAGGCCTATTTAGCCGCTTCTCAGATTAAGAGTGCTGAGCTAAGATCGGTTTTGCCTTTTAAATCATAATGGATAAGATAATGAAATCAAAATGATTAAGACGTGGGCCTGTATGAACAAAGAAAATCTGAGTAGAAGTGCTGATAAAGGATCTGTCCATATGATCTTATTCAGCATGATCTAAAAGGCTAAACTGATCCTGGAACAGCACTCTCACTCCGAGAAGCTATGTGGATACAGGCACTCATTTTGATAACAAAACCACACTATGCTGAAAATGCGCAATCAAAATATCATTGCATTAATATATAATTACCAACCTAGAATAAATAAAAACTGGAACTAGGCCTTTGGCCATTTCACAGCGCATTTTTTAAAAACATTTTTAGAGAGAGGCACCGATTTATTTGGTTCCTCAACATTCTTCTCCAGAGGCGTTTTCTCTTTAGCGAGTTCTCACAACCCAGCGCTTCTCTGCTGCCCATTGTGGCCTGCGGCACAGCACCAGTGCATGAGTGTGGGTGTATGCATGCAGGGGAGTAAAACTAAAGCAAGTATTATGCACACAAATTCTTCCAAGCCTTCCGTGTACAGCACAGCACATCAGTACGATTAAACTGGTCGAACACACACACACACACACGAGAGAGCGAGTGAGTGACACACAGGCTCTTTTCACATAGATTGTGAGGTTAACTATAATCAAAGCCGGGGGGGGGGGGGGGGAATTCTACTAAGCCAAGATATAGAATTGTTTTAAGATGGTCATACCATGGATCATTTAGCCATTAGATTTTTTTTACTTGCTTAATTATTGAATTTCTATTATTGAATACCTCCATACTTCCATTCAATTGTATGGGTTACCTTAAGACACATATGTCAGAGTCAAGGCCCGCGGGCCACATCCGGCCCGCAAGAAGGTTTTTTACGGCCCCTGGGATGATCTTGATTTATTATTAGAACCGGCCCGCAGCAAGCCGGCAGCCCGCAGATCTTTTACACGCACCAATACTACATTTCCCACAATGCAAAGGTGACGCACCGAGCAGTAGGCTGCTTCATTTCAATATTTATTGGCACAGCAGTCGTCAGCATCACAGTAAAATTAACTTTCAGATACCCATCAAAAATGGCAAAACGGAAGGTGGATACTGAGAACCGGGGGTTTCAAACAAGGTGGGAGTTGGAGTATATGTTCACGAAGGTAGCTGGAAAACCTGTGTGTCTTCTGTGTGGAGAAAGTGTGGCGGTACTGAAAGAGTATAATCTGAGACGACATTATGAAACGAAACACGCGGACAAAAACAAGAATATGGACATGGAACAAAGGCTACAAAAGGCAGAGGAATTAAAACGAGGCCTCAAATCTCGACAGGCTCTGTTCAAAAAAGCCAAATCACAAGGCCAGGCTGCTGTCAAGGCCAGTTTTATTTTGGCAGAAGAGATCGCTAAATCAGCCCGGCCATTTACGGAGGGGGATTTCATCAAAAACTGCATGATTAAAGTTTGTGACGAAGTTTGCCCAGAAAAAAGGCAACTCTTTTTAAATGTGAGTCTGAGCAGAAACACCATTGCCGAGAGAGTAGACCAGTTGTCCATCAATCTAAAAGAGCAGCTTGTGAAAAAGGGAAAAGATTTTATTGCATATTCCTTGGCTGTGGATGAGAGCACCGACATTTCTGACATTGCCCAGTTGTCAATTTTCATCCGCGGAGTGGACTCCAACCTAAGCGTGACAGAGGAGTTTTTGGCTTTACGTCCTATGCATGGCACAACTACGGGGCATGATTTGTATGAAGAGGTGTCAAGATGTGTAAATGAGATGGAGCTGCCTTGGGAAAAACTCGTGGGTTTGACAACCGACGGAGCACCTGCGATGTGTGGACACAGGAGCGGACTGGTGGCGAAGATACGGGAAAAGATGCAAGAGGAAAACGCGACAGGTGAGCTGACAGCTTATCATTGTATCATACACCAGGAAGCGTTGTGCGGTAAAGCCTTGAAAATGGAGCATGTAATGAGCATCATCACGCGCACAGTTAACTTTATCAGAGCCAAAGGTTTGAATCACCGCCAGTTCAAGGCATTTCTGACGGAGTTAGAAACGGAGCATGGTGATTTGCCTTATCACACAGAGGTGCGATGGCTAAGCCAGGGAAAGGTGCTTCAAAGATGTTTCGAGCTTCGTGAGGAGATTTGTCTGTTCTTGGACAGCAAAGGGAAAGACACAACACAACTCCGAGACGAAATGTTTCTGTGTGAAATGGCTTTTCTGTGTGACATTACGAGTCATCTGAATGCAATAAACTTGCAGCTGCAGGGTCGGGATCGTGTCATCTCTGATATGTACAGTACAGTGAAGGCATTTAAAACCAAACTGACTCTGTGGGAGACGCAGATGCGGAAAGAAAATTTGAGCCACTTTCCCAGCTGCCAGACCATGAAAGAGAAGCTCTCTACCAGTGCGTTCCCGAGCACACAGTTGGCTGATAAAATAGGTATGCTTGCCGCTGACTTTCGACGCCGATTTGCTGACTTTGAAGCACAAAAAAGCAGGTTGGAACTGCTCGGTAACCCATTTGCTGTTGACGTGGAAAGCTCACCACCAAACCTCCAAATGGAGTTGATTGACCTCCAATGCAATGATGCACTGAGGGCAAAATATGCGGCAGTGGGTGCTGCGGAGTTCGCCCGTTTCCTCCCCGGCACAATGCCCCAGCTGCGCATCCAGGCTGCTCAAACGTTGTCTATGTTTGGCAGCACATACCTGTGTGAACAACTGTTTTCTTTGATGAACCTGAACAAAACATCACACAGAAGTCGACTTACTGCTGAACACCTCCACTCAATTCTGAGGATTTCTTCAGCTCAGAGCCTTACCCCGAACATTGATGAACTTGTGGAAAAGATGGGACACCACCAAGTATCACCCTCAACCTCAAACAAGTGAACATTACTGTGCAATCACATATTTAGAGTTTTTACTCAGTTCAAGTTTAAAAGTTAAAATTTAATATTTGTTTTCACTGCATGTTACTTCTCCTTAAACAAAGTGTTGTTTTTGATTAATAGATTTTTGCACTTTATTTTTTTGTATTTCAATCCAATTATATTTTAAAAATATTTCAGTTGAGTGGATGATAGAAAATTGCTATTATTGTTTTTTCTTTGAAGTAAATTTAGCCCACTTTTGCTAAAATAGAAAATATAGTCTACTGATGGTGCCTTGAATACCGGTTTCTTTCATTTAATGTTCATGTTATGGGGATATTTATATAAAGGAAATTTGTCTTTTGTGTCTGTTGAAAATTAAAGATTACTGACAGAGCCATAAGAAAATATTGCTTTATTTATCTGATCATATTGTAATATATTTGTTAGGTTTTCAGTAGGTTCAATTAGGTTCACTAGACTATATGCGTCATTTAAAAATTTTTCAATGAACATTCGAACAGTCCGGCCCTCGTCTTGTAGCTGATTTTTTTATTTGGCCCTCCGTCCATTTGACTTTGACACCCCTGCCTTAAGACGAGTCCCGTGACACTTCTGGGGGTTGTAGAGCAAGAACACAAGTGGGCGTCAAAAAACGCAAAAAAGCCCAGAATGCTAAACAAAATTTGCACAAGTAATAGTGAAATGAAAATAAACAAATTGCAGCGACAGGCAATCCAGCTCATAAAGTTACACATATAGAGCTACCGAATGTCATTTTTGGTGAGTTTGGACATTTACAAGCGAATGTGAACAAGAGATTGTGCAAATTAACAAAAGTTTACACATGCAGTACTGGCTCTCCTGCAGCAGTACACGCTGTGTCTGTGTGGAATCTGGAGTCGCTAGGGCAATGGGCCTGCCTGTTCTGCTTGGAGAAGAGGGGGGAGGAGCAGACAGGGCTGAGATGGAGGAGAAAAAAACACAAGGAAATCAGGATAGCAGTGGCAGCTGTACAAATAACTAATCCAAAGGGCGTTGACTTCTCAAACCAGACAGGGGCCTCCCGAGTGGTGCAGCAGTCTAAGGCACTGCATCTCAGTGCTTGAGGTTTCACTACAGACAATGGTTCAATCCCGGGCTGTATCACAACTGGCCACGACGCATAATTGGCCCAGCGTCGTCCAGGTTAGGGGAGGTTTTGGCCGTCATTGTAAAATAAGAATTTGCTCTTAACTGACTTGCCTAGTTAAATACAGGTTAAAAAAAATATGAGCCACTTCGATAGCAAGTTGAACTTGGGGTGGTGTTAACAGAGTCTAGATCCCGCAAAACACCAGTCTCAACATCAACAGTGAAGAGGCGACTCCAGGATGCTGGCCTTCTAGGCAGAGTTCCTCTGTCCAGTGTCTGTTCTTTTGATCATATTAATCTTTACTTTTTATTGGCCAGTCTGAGATATGGCTATTTCTATGCAACTCTGCCTAGAAGGCCAGCAGCCCGGACGCGCCTTTTCTCTGTTGATGTTGAGACTGGTGTTTTGCGGGTACTATTTAACGAAGCTGCCAGTTGAGGACTTGTGAGGCGTCCGTTTCTCAAACTAGACACTCATGTACTCGTCCTCTTGCTCAGTTGTGCGCCAGGGCCTCCCACTCCTATTCTGGTTAGAGCCTGTTTGCACTGTTCTGAGAAGGGGGTAGTACACCGCGTTGAACGAGATCTTCAGGTTCTTGTTAATTTCTCACATGGAATAGCCTTCATTTCTCAGAACAAGAATAGACTGACGAGTTTCAGAAGAAAGTCCTTTGTTTCTGGCCATTTTGAGCCTGTAGTCAAACCCACAAATTCTGATGCTCCAGACACTCAACTAGTCTAAAGACGGCCAGTTTTATTGCTTCTTTAAATCAGCACAACAGTTTTCAGCTGTGCTAACATAATTGCAAAAGGGTTTTCTAATGATCAATTGGCCTTTTAAAACGATAAACTTGGATTAGTTAACACAACGTGCCATTGGAACACAGGAGTGATGGTTGCTGATAATTGGCCTCTACATAGAAGTACATATTCCATAAAAGATCTGCCGTTTCCAGCTACAAATAGTCATTTACAACATTAAGAATGTCTACACTGTATTTCTGATCAATTTGATGCTATTTTAAAAATGGGAAAAAAAAAAAAGTGCTTTTCTTTCAAAAACAAGGACATTTATAAGTGACCCCAAACTTTTGAACGGTAGTGTAGCTGTCTATTCTTTCTATGATAGGCCTAAACATTAGAAATATGATGGCTATGCATAATTTTTTAGCAAAAAAAAACTGCCTTTTCATTCTAAGCTAATTTACTTGTGGCTGCAAGCCAAATTGTGTTACACTTCAGTTGTCATCTGATGAAAACGAAGGTATTTTCTGTCGAATGTGTTGCACTACTGTATTTTCTGTGAAGGAAAACTATAGTTGCACATCACCTGAATCAATAAGTATTGAATCAATAAAAAAATAAAAAAAACATGTCTTTCAATATAAAAGGCGACCCGTCAATGCACAGCTGGATTCACCTGCTCCCACATCCTCCTGTTACCATTTACAAACAAATAGTTGACTGGCCCAAATGTGCTGGGGAACTAGGCTTCATAACGTAAAATAAGAACACAATCGGCTTTATTCCCTAACACGTTGCACAAGTTGACTGCAGGTGTTTACTTAAATTGCTTCAAAACTAAAGAATGTACTGATAAAGAAATAGTTAACGATATTGACGGTATTGAAACACCAACCCATGGCTATTTCCAAAATACCGCCTAGGTCTACCATAGTGTCCGTGAGAGACTCCCCTTTCTACAGTGGTGTCACTCATTTGTAGCCTAAATGTTTTGGACGCCACAAACAAAAGCTGGCACATTAAGCACATTAACTATAGTGACTTCCGTGGAGTAAAACGGAGGACACCATCGTGTTCGTGAGGGTCTCATCTTTCCATAGAGCGGTTATATTAGTTTGTAGGCAAAAACTATTTTCCGGGATGTCTCGGTCTGACAAACACCACTGTAGCTCGGCCACCTTCCACCGCAAATGAGGAAGGCCGACATAGCCGGATGTGGTAGATTGAGATGCAGCCAACGCAACAAAGATATTTTTTATGTTAGATTGATGCACAGGTCAATCTAAGTATTAAGGATGTTCGAGGGGTATCGAATCATTCTCGAGAGACATTACTGTAATGTAAACTCATCTCAAAAGCTACCTCCAGAGGCCATGCATGACATTCGCCCGATAGATGCCCATCTCCAAGCAGGGCAGTGTAAACAGAATTGCCTTGCTGAGCCCAACATTCCTACAGTAAAAAAAAAATTAATAGCAGAGCAATGTTTTTGAAATGGCAAAACATGTGTAGACATTTTCATTACATTTGAGACTTGTTTTATTGAGTTATCTGAAATTGCAGTAATAGCCTGTTACATTATGAAATTGTCATCGTAGAGACAGGGATAGTTCACCCAAATGACAAATTATTATTGTTTTTCTTACCCTGTAAGCAGTCTTGACAAGGTATGACAAATCCATGCTTTGGTTAAGTTTCTCTGGCACCATTTCGAAACGCATGAAGCACAAATCCCATTCAAGTCATGGGACCGATATTAGCATTTTTTTGCACATCATGTTCAAATCTGTAAATTACTTTAATGAGTTTCACAATCAATTTGAGATCCTTTCGGATTACTTGGACATGATGCATGAAAAATTCTAATAAATCAGTACCAAGACTTGAATAGGATCTCTGTCCAAAAATGCTAAAACGTTAGCATTTGGAAAGTGTTGGGGAAATAAAACAAAGCATGGATTTCCTCAAACCCTTTAAGCAGTCCATAGACAAGGAAACCAGTGTCATTTTGTATTTTGGGTGTAATTCTGTAATTTGGGTGAACTTTCCCTGTGGAATCTCAACTGTGGTTCTGTTCAGAATGAAACGATTGTAAAATAACTTCCGTATAACCCCTGATAACGTTCATGTGTGATATGCTAACGCACTAGCTGTATCTAGATAGCTGTGCTATTGTCTTGCAAGTTAGATTTAACGTGTGTACGGACTAAATAAACCCTTTAGTTGTCTGCACATGCTTGTGAATTGTTGCATTATTCAAGAGTATAGTAAGCTACCTCATGATTATGTCTGTAGGTTTTAGATTCCCTCCTGCTACTCCAATTGCCCCGTCATACACAAACCTGTGCCAAGCCAATGCTCCAGTCCCATGACTAGGTCGAGAAGAGATGCAACGAGGACACCCTGAATGACAAAGAAGCCCACAGAGCATAGCTGTACAGGATCTCCAATTTCATCAGTAGCAGCTTCTAGACCAGACCAAATTCTGATGCTGCTGCACCATGTCCCTATCCATGATTGCCTAGCTGCACCATAGAAAGATAATCAATATTACAGTCACTTTTAAAAAGCTCTGGCTCCATCCATTAGAGACCCATTGACTTGAATCGGGACGCACATTCTAGAGATTGTTTTCCTATGGGCTAACCTCTCCTTTCATAAGGCGCTTCCTTTACCTGAACTTACTGAGGAGTTTCCATCCTAATACAATAGCACGTTAAACAGTCAGGAAAAGGAGGGGTGGGGCTGCCTGCTGCAATTCTTATACAAAGCCATTTCCATTCCCAAGCACTTGGTTGACAAGCGCTAAAAGTGCTATGGAGTCCAGCTGCTGAAATTGAGGGGATTTTCTAATATAGGCTGGTACAGTAAAGTATATCAAACAATAAATCAGGAAAGCAACTAATCCAGAGAGAGAAAGAAGCTTAGTTTAATAGATTTTGGACCACGCTAACAAAACATGCTTTTCTGGCCCTTTGGTATAAATCCATCATTACCAAAAAAAAGTCTTAAATGAGTTCAAACACTTTATGCACTTCACAGCTCATGACGCCAGTCAATAACAGAGCTGGGAATTGCCAGGGACCTCACGATACGATATTGTCCCAATACATATCGTATTGGCACCTAAGTATCGCAATTCTACACTGAACAAAAATGCCACAGATGTTCCTCTACCATAAGCCGCCTCCAACATAATTTTAGAGAATTTGGCAGTACATCCAACCGGCCTCACAAACGCAGACCATGTGTAACCACGCCAGGCCAGGACCTCCACACCCGGCTTCTTCACCTGTGGGATCGTCTGAGACCAGCCACCCAGCCACCCACAATAATTTTTTTTGTAATAATGACAATTACAACAATACTGAATTAACACTTATTTTAACTTAATATAATACCAATAAAAATCAATTTAGCCTCAAATAAATAATGAAACATGTTCAATTTGGTTTAAATAATGCAAAAACAAAGTGTTGGAGAAGTAAAAGTGCAATATGTGCCATGTAAAAAAAAAAGCTACCTTTTGAGTTCCTTGCTCAGAACATGAGAACATATGAAAGTTGGTGGTTCCTTTTAACATGAGACTTCAATATTCCAAGGTAAGAGGTTTTAAGTTGTAGTTAATATAGCATTTATAGGACTATTTCTCTCTATACCATTTGTATTTCATGTACCTTTGACTATTGGAAGTATAGGCACTATAGTATTGCCAGTGTAGCAGTATAGCTTCCATCCCTCTCCTCGCCCCTACCTGGGCTCGAACCACGAACACATCGACAACAGCCACACTCGAGGCAGCGTTACACATCGCTCCACAAAAGCCTCGGCCCTTGCAGAGCAAGGGGAATAACTACTCCAAGTCTCAGAGCGAGTGACGTTTGAAACGCTATAAGCGCACACCCCGCTAACTAGCTAGCCATTTCACATCGGTTACACCAGCCATTAGGCTTGAAGTCATAAACAGCGCTGTGCTTGCGAAGAGCTGCTGGCAAAACGCACGAAAGTGCTGTTTGAATGAATGCTTACGAGCCTGCTGCTGCTTACCATCGCTCAGTCAGACTGCTCTATCAAATCATAGACTTAATTATAACATAACACACAGAAATACGAGCCTTAGGTCATTAATATGGTCAAATCCGGAAACTACCATTTCGAAAACAAAACGTTTATTATTTCAGTGAAATACGGAACCGTTCGGTATTTTATCTAACGGGTGGCATCCCTAAGTCTAAATATTCTTGTTACATTGCACAACCTTCAATGTTATGTCATAATTACATAAAATTCTGTCAGGCTGCCCAAACTGTTGCATATACCGACTATGCGTGCAATGAATGCAAGAGAAGCAAATGCGCTTTTGTTAAATCATCCCCCAGCGTTGCATCGATTATATGCAAAGCAGGACACGCTAGATAAACTAGTAATATCAACCATGTGTAGTTATAACTAGTGATTATGATTGATTGTTTTTATAAAGACAAGTTTAATGCTAGCTAGCAACTTGGCTTCTACGGCATTTGAGTAACAGGCAGGCTCCTCGTGGAGTGCAATGAGAGGCAGGTGGTTAGAGCGTTGGACAAGTTAACTGTAAGGTTGCAAGATTGGATCCCCTGAGCTGACAAGGTGAAAATCTGTTGTTCAGGGGCAGAACAAGGGCAGTTAACCCACCGTTCCTAGGCCGTCATTGAAAATAAGAATGTGTTAACTGACTTTCCTAGTGAAATAAAAGGTATTTTAAAAATTAAAATAAAAAAATGTTAAATAAAAAAATTTTTTTTTAAAAAAGGCCGATTTTTGATTGTTATTAAAACTTGAAATCGGCCCTAATTAATCGGCCATTCCGATTAATCGATAGACCTCTAGTGCATAGAGCGTAATAATCATCTGTCCTAGGTTGCAACACTCACTACCAAGTTCCAAACTGCTTCTCGAAGCAACGTCAGCACAACTGTTTGTCGGGAACTTCATGAAATGGGTTTCCATGGCCGAGCAGCCGCACACAAGCCTAAGATCACCATACGCAATGCCAAGCGTCGGCTGGTGTGGTGTAAAGCCTGCTACCATTGGTGTCAGGAGCAGTAGAAACGGACAAATCTGGGTTTGGTGGATGCCAAAAAGCATAGTGCCAACTGTAAAGTTTGGTCGAGGGGGAATAATGGTCTGGGGCTGTTTCTGCTTCGGGCAAGGCCCCTTAGTTTGTCTAGTTAAATAAAGGTTAAATAAAAATAAACAATTCCAGTGTATGGAAATCTTAAAGCTACAGCCTACAATAACATTTTCCATACAGAAATGGTTTGCCAAGATTGGTGTGGAGAAGAACTTGACTGGCCTGCACAGAGCCCTGACCTCAACCCCATCGAACACCTTTGGGTTGAATTGGAACGGCATCTGCATGCCAGGCCTAGTCGCCCAACATCAGTGCCCGACCTCACTAATGCGCTTGTGGCTGAATGGAAGTCCCCGCAGCAATCTAGTGGAAATCCTTCCCAGAAGATTGGAGGCTATTATAGCATCAACAGGGGGGGACCAACTCCATATTAATGCCCATGATTTTGACATGAGATGTTCAGACAAGCAACCACATACTTTTGGTCATGTCATGTATCTGTGACCAATCTGTATTCCCAGTCAGGTGAAATCCATAGATTAGGGCCTAATTAACTCATTTCAATTGACTGACTTCCTTATATAACTCCTTAAAATCTTTGAAATGATTGCATGTTGCATTTACAATCTGTTCAGAGTATGCGTATTGCGATTCGATGTTCCAAACATATTGCTCACCATATGTCTGCTGCAGAGGGACAAGAGAGCCATGAGAAAATGAGCCAACTAGCACAAAAATATTATAGCGATAGTTAAAACAATACGATATATATATCGTCAAAAGTAATATATAAATTATGCATTCTGACCAGTAAAAGTTGTGCAAGTAGCCTGGGTAGAACACAAAACTCATAACAAATCAAGTAAAGAGACATCCATGATACCCTCAACAGTCCACACACCAATGCTGTGCAGCACTGACGAACTGTAACAAGTGCTGTCTTGTCTGAACAGTGACATGGCACACAAGACCATTGATTTGGGGGTGATCTCTCATAGCAACATGATTATGTCATGGCCACTGAGACTCAGAGCCACAGTCTCAACAGCACTTCAGTTGGCAACATTTCAGTTATCTGATCAGTAGCTATCAGCTAGCTGGGGCCTGGGCCGATAAAGCCATTAGCTCAGAAAGGTCAATCTAAAATAGTGAAATATTAGGCAAGCCAACAAACAATTTGACTATTGAAATCAGATCCTTCAAAAGTTCAAACCAAAAATAAAAATGTCCATATTTCTGAAGATTAGGCTATTCAACACTGAAATAGAACTCTATGTCAATGCTCCAGTTACACGTGTAGTCCATCAACAACAGACCATCACAGGCACACACAAACAGAGGACCTCTTACCTAACAGGGCTGGTCTTGAATTCCACACCTCTACTCAGAAGTTCACACCTATTCAGTAATTAGGGGGGGGGGGGGGGGGGCTGTGAAGAGCTATGATGAGTAGCTAGAGCGCACAGCCAGAAGTTTGTCTCAACCTCCTTTGGTTGGCTTCAGCTCTGACACCACAACAGGTATAGCAATAGGAACAACATACAGCACACCTGGCAGGGTAGCCTAGTGGTTAGAGCATTGGAGTTCGAATCCCCGAGCTGACAAGGTACAGGCAGTCATTGAAAATAAGAACGTGTTCTTAACTGACTTGCCTAGTTAAAGGAAAAATAAAATCTCACCCTGCTTATTGGATAGACTCATAAAGAACAGAAACAACCACAACATGTTGCTGGAGTGCTCACAAGACAGAACTTCATTTTTGAGAAAATGGATATAGGCTTTCAACAAACCTTGTACAAAACACCCCAGTTATTTTTGGCTTAGCAAATTCCTTCCTATCTAGCCCTTTTATACAGTCGCACACCATTCAGTCACAGTTCTCCTATGCTATGGCATTTCATGTATTACAGTAATCTAAACGTCCATACAGTTGGTCTGTCTGCATGTCGCAAAACAAACTCTATGCCATTGCTTTGTTGCAATTGTATGGAGCCTAACGTCAAAGCATGCTTCCAACTTCAGCATTGCCCAAATGACTCAGTATGAGAAGACCAATAATGGAATGCACTGAGGGACAAAGAGCATGTAGGAGCGTGCATTCACAGCATATTATTTTTAAAAAAACACTTGCTGTATGGGTATTAAACAGCCACATTGAAATGTAAAGGACAATCAGCAGGCAAGGCCACAACTCATACAGCACGAACACTAATTATTCAAACAATCATTTGTATTACAAAAAGTACATTTCCTTTGGTGTCGACTTAGTAATAGGTCAACCAAATGTTTTTTTGCTTTAAAAAAATAAAAAATACATTTAAAAAAAACGCAGCTTTTCGCAAGTTGTCAAGAGTGAATTATTGGGGCTCAGGTGGAAAGCTGCCTGGGAGTAAAGACAACGACAGAGCAGCGAGAACAGTGAGAACAGAACAGGATTAAAAGCCACTTATCTAAAAGACAAAAAGCTTGTCATAACCTGTTGCACTCGCAGGCCTGGCCCGCCTCACCCACTCCAAATAAATTCAAAGGCAATCAACAGCTTGTTTCTGCCACGTAGGAAACACCAGTGTTGAACACATCTTTCTCTCTGGTAGTGCTATGTGAGTGCTAACAGAGTGGACAAACATGTTTGACACTGTGGGCTGTCCAGTTGTCAGGATGCCTTGGTGGGAGGAATAGGCCAAATCACCAACGGGTGGAACTTTCAGACAGCCGCACTTGACTACACACTAAAGAGGTTCTCATTAATTGTTCATAGAAAGGTTGCAATGCATGGGCTACATCTACTCCAGATGATTTGCACACTAAACCTAAAAGCATGTAGGATATATCTAGCCTAACCTATACCTGCGCAATGCCAATATTGGGCGATTCCATACCAGGAAGGCCCAAAATATTTTGGGCATCTCCAATTGTTCTGGCAATTCTCACATAGAAAAGTAATTAGGAGAAAGGATGTTGGATATGATTTTTAATAAGGATGTAACAATTCGTCGATATGCATCGGCCCCCAATTCAAATGTTTAAGATGCATCGGTCCGTGGACCCCAAACCGATCCAAATATAGCATGCATTGGTCAGAAAATTTATTCAAACGCTAGGAATCACCAGTTTTTCTCATAATAGATTCCTTCCAAAAATACTGCACCAGCCGTGGCCTAAAGTTTTGAGAATGACAAATACTAATTTTCACAATCTGCTGCCTCAGTTTGTAAGATGGCAATCTGCATAACCTCCAGAATGTTATGAAGAGTGATCAGATGAATTTTAAAGTCACTCTTCGCCATGCAAACGAACTAAATCCCCCAAAAACATTTCCACTGCATTTCAGCCCTGCCAAAAAAGGACCAGTTGACATCATGTCAGTAATTCACTCGTTAACACGTGTGAGAGTGTTGACAGGGACAAGGCTGAAGATCACTCTGTCATACTGATTAAGTTCAAATAACAGACTGGAAGCTTCAAAAGGAGGATGGTGCTTGGAATCATTGTTCTTCCTCTGTCAACCACGGTTACCTGCAATCGAACACGTGCCGTCATCCTTGCTTTGCACAAAAAGGGCTTCACAGGCAAGGATATTTTTGCCAGTAAGATGGCACCTAAAATCAACCATTTATCAGATCATCAAGAACTTCAAGGAGAGCGGTTCAATTGTTGTGAAGGCTTCAGAGCACCCAAGAAATCCAGCAAGCGCCAGGATCGTCTCCTAAAGTTGATTCAGCTGCGGCATCGGGGCACCACCAGTACAGAGCTTGCTCAGGAATGGCAGCAAGCAGGTGAGTGTGCATCTGCACACAGTGAGGCGAAGACTTTTGGAGGATGGCCTGGTATCAAGAAGGGCAGCAAAGAAGCCACTTCTCTCCAGGAAAAACATCAGGGACAGACTGATATTCTGCAAAAGGTACAGGGATTGGACTGCTGA
The DNA here is from genome assembly GCF_057628025.1 of Oncorhynchus mykiss. Lineage (NCBI taxonomy): Eukaryota > Metazoa > Chordata > Actinopteri > Salmoniformes > Salmonidae > Oncorhynchus > Oncorhynchus mykiss. The sequence goes on from NC_143040.1 coordinate 41,128,800, forward strand.
GGACTGGGGTAAAGTCATTTTCTCTGATGAATCCCCATTTCGATTATTTGGGGCATCCGGAAAAAAGCTTGTCCGGAGAAGATGAGCACTACCATCAGTCCTGTGTCATGCCAACCGTAAAGCATTAATTTGTTGGGTTGCTCTCAGCCAAGGGAGTGGGCTCACTCACAATTTTGCCTAAGAACACAGCCATGAATAAAGAATGGTACCTACACATCAGAGCAACTTCTCCTAACCATCCAAGAACAGTTTGGTGAAAAACAATGCCTTTTCCAGCATGATGGAGCACCTTGCAATAAGGCAAAAGTGATAATTAAGTGGCCTGGTGAAAAAACATTGATAATTTGGGTTCATTGCCAGGAAACTCCCCAGACCTTAATCCCATTGAGAACTTGTAGTCAATCCTCAAGAGGCAGGTGGACAAACAAAACCCCACAAATTCTGAAACTCCAAGCAGTGATTATGCAAGAATGGGCTGCCATCAGTCAGGATGTGGCCCAGAAGTTAATTGACAGCATGACAGGGCGGATTGCAGAGGTCTTGAAAAAGGGTCAACACCGCAAATATTGACTCTTTGCATCAACTTCATGTAATTGTCAAGAAAAGCCTTTGAGAATTATGAAATGCTTGTAATTATATTTCAGTATTCCATAGTAACATCTGACAAAAATATCTAAAGAAACGGAAGCAGCAAACTTCGTGGAAATTAATGTGTCATTCTCAACTTTTGGCCACGACTGTATATAAACAAAGTTAACCCAATGCCCCTTTGTGAAAAAGTAATTGCCCCATTACAGTTCAGGATATCATCAGGTTGATTCCCAAGGCACCGGGGGCTGAAACTGTCATGGTTTATGTGGGGTTGATTGACATTATGAAGGGCAGCTCAGAACAGCTGAAGATGGATTTTAAAGATCTGAATGGGTCACTACTTGACACCAAACTCCCCATAATATCTGGCCCAAATAACTTGGGTTCCTGGATCCTTTCACAGCATTACATGGCTGCATTAAGACAATGACTTATCAATGACCCAAGCCCAGCTCATTTATTCCTTACCATTGTGTCACTTGTCATAATGCTTCAGCAAAATGTACATTATCCCAGGTGCGTTGGAATACAACGCAAGTAACCTAATGTATGTCCCTCTTACTGCCCTGAATCCCTCTGCTGATCCTACAGCTATTGTATGCAGTAATCACATGCCTATGAACCAGAATAAAACTGTTAGCACTGAGGTGATGTGCCCAAGCAGGATGCCACTGTGTGCAGGACACCCTGCACTAACATAAATAACCTGAGCATGTCTACCTCTACTAAGCTTCCCACTAAAGCAATAAAAACAATCAAGCATCCCAGAAAAGTACTAAAAATAGCCCACGTTAATAACGCAGCTTAAGAAACAAGGTCCATGAAATCAATTTGCTAGTAACAGATGACATTCATATTCTGACAATCTCTGAAATGCACTTAGATAATAACTTTGATGATACAATGGTAGCAATACATGGTTATAAGATCTACATAAAAGACAAATGCCAAAAGGTGGAGTTCCTGTAAAGCTTAGAGAGGATCTCATGTTAAATACTGCTGAAGTAGTATGGCTACAGGTTCATCTGCTTCACCTGAAACCCATTCTGGGGGAAGCTGTAACAGACCACCAAGTGCTGACAGTCAGTATCTGGATAACATGTGAAATGCTTGATCATGTAAATGATATCAATAGAGGGGTACAATTTTCTGGGTGATGTAAATATTGACAGGCTTTCATTAGGCTGCCCACTCAAGAGAAAGCATCTAACTGGTGCCTGCAACCTGGTTCAGGTTATCAAATCAACCTACCAGGGTAGTTACAAACAGCACAGGAATGAAATCCTCCACATGTATTGATCACATCTACACTAATGCTGCAGAAATCTTGTCTAAAGCAGTATCCAAAGCTATTGGATGTTGTGATCACAATGTAGTAGCTAGATCTAGAAAAACCAAAGTTCCAAAGGCTGGGCCTAATATAGTGTATAAGAGGTTATACAATACGTTTTGTAGCGATTCCTAGGTTGTTGATGTAAAGAATATTTGTTGGTCCGTAGTGTGTCATGAGGAGCAACCAGACCCTGCACTTGCCACATGAAATTGCTTATCCAAGTTACTAATAAGCATGCACCCATTAAGAAAACTGTAAAAACTTAAATCCCTGTGGATTGATGAGGAATTTAAATATGGTATGGTTGAGTGGGATGAGGCAAAATAAAATGGAAAACAGGTCTGGCTGTACAACCGATAGGCAAACGTACTGCAAATTGAGAAATCATGTGACTAAACTGTATAAAAATAACTACACTATGAAACAAAGATAAATGACAAAGAATGATAGTAAAAAGCTTTGGATCACCTTATATGAAATTTTGGGCAAAAAGGCAAACTCCACTCCATCATTCATCACAAAACCCATTGGCAAAATTAGCAAACTTAGCCATGACATGCCAGCAATAAATGCTGACACTACACATCCAAGTATATCTGACCAAATTACGAAAAGACAAGAATTGTAATTTTGAATTCTGTGAAGTGAATGTATTGTTTTCTATCACCAATGACAAGCCACCGGGATCTGACAACTTGGATGGAAAATTACTGAGGATAATAGCAGATGATATTGCCACTCCTATTTGCCATATCTTAAATGTAAGCCTACTAGAAAGTGTGCGCCCTCAGGCCTGGAGGGAAACAAGTTATTCTCCTACCTATGGATAGTAAAGCCCCCTTCACTGGCTCAAATAGCCGACCAATTAGCCTGTTACCAACGCTTTGTAAAGTTTTGGAATAAATTGTGTTTGACCAGATACAATGCTATTTTACAATAAACAAATTGACAGACATTCAGCACGCTTATAGGGAAGGACATTCAACAAGCACAGCATTTACACAAATGACTGTTTGGCTGAGAGAAATTGATGATAAAAAGATTGTGGAGGCATTTTTAGACTTCAGCGTGGCTTTTGACATTATTGATCCTAGTCTGTTGCTGCAAAAACTTGTGTCATGGCTTTACACCCTCTGCTATATTGTGGATAAAGAGTTACCGGTCTAATGGAACAGATGGTGTTCTTTAATGGAAGCCTCTCCAACAAAATCCAGGTAGAATAAGGAATTCCCCAGGGCAGCTGTCTAGGCCCGGTTTCAATATTTACTAACGACATTGGCTTTATTCAATGTATCTATGTATGCGGATAACGCAACACTATACGTCAGCTACCCCAGCAACTGAAATGACTACAACACTTAAAACCTCTGACTCCCCATCCCGGATGCGGAGCGTAATCATCGCCTGAAACTAATTAGCATAACGCAACATAAATATCCCTAGAAAATATTCCTATTCATGAAAATCACAAATGAAATATATTGAGACACAGCTTAGCCTTTTGTTAATCACCCTGTCATCTCAGATTTTCAAAATATGCTTTACAGCCAAAGCTAGACAAGCATTTGTATACGTTTATCGATAGCCTAGCATAGCATTTTGTCCAGCTAGCAGCAGGTAACTTGGTCACCGAAATCAGAAAAGCAATCAAATTAAATTGTTTACCTTTGATGAGCTACTGATGTTTTCACTCACGAGACTCCCAGTTAGATAGCAAATGTTCCTTTTTTCCAAAAAGATAATTTTTGTAGGCGAAATAGCTCCGTTTGTTCTTCACGTTTGGCTGAGAAATCGCCTGGAAATTGCAGTCGTTTTTCAGTAGGACCGATTGGAGTAATGGCTACCTCTGTATTTTACGCGAGAATCTCTCTGGGGGCATCAGGTGACTACTTGCGCAATGTAGCCGCCTACGGCTATTCTTCAACATAAATGCGTAAAACTACGTTGTAGACACCTTGGGGAATACGTAGAAAGCGTAAGCTGGTTGATAGCACATTCGCAGCTCAATAGGGACTCATTGGAACGCTTTCAAAATATGGGGCACTTCCGGATTGGATTTTTCTCAGACTTTCGCCTGCAACATCAGTTCTGTTATACTCACAGACAATATCTTTACAGTTTTGGAAACGTTAGTGTTTTCTATCCTAAGCTGTCAATTATATGCATATTCTAGCATCTTGTCCTGACAAAATATCCCGTTTATTACGGGAACGTTTTTTTTCTTCCAAAAATGAAAATACTGCCCCCGAGTCACAACAGGTTTTAAAGAGCTGCAGTTTGTTTCAGAATGGGAGGCAAGGCATAAGTCAGTCCTAAGTATTTCCAAAACTAAAGGCATTATATTTGTGACAAATCATTCACTAAACATTGTAATGAGTCATGTGTTAATTGAGACTAAACTGCTTGGTGTAACACTGGATTGGTCAAAACATATTGATACAACAGTAGCTAGGATGGGGAGAAGTCTGTCCATAATAAAGCGCTGCTATGCATTCTTAACAGCACAATCAAAAAGGCAGGTCCTTACAGGCCCTAGTTTTGTAGCACCTGGACTACTGTTCAGTTGTGTGGTCAAATGCCACAAAGAGGGACTTAGGAAATTTGCAATTGGCTCAGAACAGGGAAGAACTGCTGGCCCTTGGATGTACACAGAGCTAACAATAATATGTATATCAATCTCTCCTGGCTCAAAGTGGAGGAGAAATTGACTTCATCACTACTTGTTTTTGTGAGAAGTATTGACATGTTGAACACACCGAACTGTCTGTTTGAACTAATGGCACTCATGCATACCCCACACGACATCTCTTCACAGTCCCAAAGTCCAGAACAGACTATGGAAGGCGTACAGTACTACATAAAGTCATGACTACATCAAGTAACTGATGCAAGCAATAAAATTGTATTTAAAAAAAAATAAAAAATACACCTTATGAAAGTGGGACTGTGAAGCAACACAAACATGAATACACGAAACATACGATAACATACACACTATTCACACACACAGGTCAAATCTTTTGTAATGTTTTTATAAATGTATAACTGCTTTAATTTTGCTGGACCCCAGGAAGAGTAGATACTTACTTGGCAGCAGTTAACAGGGATCCATAATAAATACAAATAACTGGTTGGGCCACCTATAGCTGCAATTTCTGCAACCAAAACGCTTCCTGTAGTTGTCGATCAGTCTTTCACATGGCTGTGGAAGAATTATGATCAGTGTTTGGTTTTTCGCCAGACATAACCCATGTCACCAAAAAGTTCCACTTTTGACTCATCTGTCCATAGAACATTCTTCCCTGGAGTCATGAAGATCATCCAGGTGCTTTTAGGCAAACATGGGTCCAGTTACGTCTGGCGAAAACCAAACACTGCATTTCAGCGTAAGAACCTCACCAATGTTCAAGCACAGTGGTAGTGTGATGGTTTGGGGATGCTTTGCTGCCTCAGGATCTGGACACCTGGTCACCACTAAAGACACCATGAATGCTGCTCTGTATCAAGAGAATTCTAAAAGGAGAGAATCAGGCCATCCGCCATTGAGCTGAAACGCATATGGGTCATGCAGCAAGACAATGATCCAAAACACAAGCAAGTCTACATCAGAATGTAAAAAAAAGTTTTGAAATGGCCTAGTCAAAGTCCAGACCTGAACCCCATTGAGATGTTGTGGCAGGACCTGAAACGAGCAGTTTATGCTTAAAAGCCCACAAATGTCACTGAGTTAAAGTAGTTCTACATGGAAAAGTGGGCCAAGATTCAACCACAGCGATGTGAGAGGCTGAGCAACAACTACAGGAAGTGTTTGGTTGCAGTCATTGCAGCTAAAGGTGAAAACCAGTGTTATGGGGCAATTCATTTCACACAGAGGCATTGGGTGTTGCATACCTTTGTTAATGAACCCTTCACACTCATGAGAATTGGCCTATATGAATAGAAATGTTTCTTCAAAAAGAAGTATGAAATGCATATGCATTACCATGGTAGCAATTACAAGGTTACAGTTTGGAGACTGGACAATTAGAAGACTAAAAGGTGAGGACAAAACCGTTAATCTGACAAGACTGAATGCAAACATTACACTGTTGATTTTATGTGCATTTTACATTTACGCCACTTTTGATAAAGAAATCTTAATACTCTGGATACGTTCAGCAACATATGAATATTCATGGTTATTTGGGGTAAGTGCAGCATAAGACAAGGGTTTGAGTGAGAGGTCTAACTGGTGTCTCTAAGTGGCCCCACACCTCTCCAAAGTGTGCACAGATCCTATGTAATTTCAATGCAGTTTTAAGACTCAAAGAGCCTTCAGTTATAAGGTGCTATTTTGAGCTCTCCTAGCTGTGCTGTTGAAGAACTAGAGCAAGCAGACTTATGTTTTTTTGGTAGGGCACAGCCCTGCATCCCTGCCTTTATGCATTCCAAAAATGGTCTATTATAAATCACAATCTGGTCAGGTGGGTATCATTTCAAAGCGTATTCTATTGCCAACATGGCTAGCTAAGTTACAAAAAACTATCTTACAGTGTTTAGGCTTTCACAAGGCAATTCAGAGAAGCAGATGATAATTTTGGTGCGCATAGAATTGAGTCACGAGGGCACGCAGAAGCGTGTTCCCCGCCAAATTTCTTCCCAATACGACAAGCATAGGCTCATTCTGCTCAGAACAACCCAGGATATGACAACACAGTGATCATAAAAGTAAGGGCTGACCCCATTTAGTTGACTGCTTGATTGTTTGGTCGATATGCTGTTGGTTGACCGAAATTTCTTTAGCCAGTCGCATATTAGAATTTTTGTTTTCATGGTACACAAAACAGTCTGATTCGTACTTGTCCGAGCGGACTAATCCATTGGGGAGGCCGTGTAGATGGCACAGTCCATCACTCCAGAACATGCTACTGAAATTGTATATGGTTATATTATCTAAGAACAATGGTGCAACACAAATACAAATATTATTTTATAACAAATTCGCTTCCTTCAGCGTTGGATAGCGGTCACTGTCCGCGGTTCTGAAACCATGCACTGTTGAATTGCTGCCTTTTCCTAGACCATGTTGCTACAGTGTTTGTGCACAATAGCAAAGTTAGCTAGCACATTGGTGTTGAGGACAATGCGGTGGAGGCAGGAGCGGTGTGAGGAGACAAGAAAACAGCCCTTGCCTTAACTGTCGAAGAAAAGTGGATAGGAAAACAACTTAATTAGGTCTATAATCAATCGCCTAAGTGGTAAACGTACCTGACTTTATAAGTCATCCACATACACCAAGTATACAAAACATTAAGAACACCTGCTCTTTCCATGTTAAACAGTCAACCACAACATGTTGGATAAAGCAATTTCGGCTGTTTTGTCATTCTGTCACTGAGCAGGGCAGTTAACCCACTGTTCCACGGGCGCCGAAGATGGATGTCGATTAAGGCAACCCCCCCAGCACCTCTGATTCAGAGGGGTTGGGTTAAATGCGGAAGACACATTTCAGTTGGACAACTGACTAGGTATCCCCCAATCCCTTTTAATCTTTGTAAAGCCTTTATAACAGCATGACACTTGTTTTCCATTAGAACAGCCTCCCTGGTATTACTTACAATTTATTTAGTGTTGTTTACAATATTTCTCTCTCAATTTGGAACAGTGTAATCTAGCAGCACCCGTTTGTCACAATACGAACATAGCTCTTACTCCTACCCTCCTTGATATTACAATTATGATCATAATAATACATATAATCAGTAGGCTTAGTATAGCAGCCTTGTATAACCATAATCGAACTGTAGGCCTAAAAGTGCATCCTGATAAGCAGTTTTAATATGCAACTTACTTAAGCCTACATGTACCAATCGATCAATCATTCGTTCATGTCATCAGACGAGTCATTCATGATTTGAAATGCAATCAAGCATTTTAGTTCTAAAATAAAACAAAGGGAGCCTTGAATAATTTGCCTAAACAAAAAAAATAAACGTTCCATGTCAGCAACTGCATGCGACTGTTTTTAGTCTTTGCTGTAATAAGGCTTCACAAAAAAAAGGTGCGCTTAGAATTTAGTGTTGTTTACACTGTTCCAAAATAATATTGTAATCTAACAGCACCTATTTGGCACAATTATGCACACAGCACCTGCTCCTTACCTGCCTTATTTTTCTAGATCTCCAGTAGTTTTCCCAACTAAGTCAAATTTCTTCCAGACATCTGACTTCCCCTTTCCCTCCTGAGCAACTAGTAAACATTCCCCCGTTATGCTGTCACGTGTTACGGTGTTGGAGTTTGTTATAACCAATTTATTGATGCCATTATCATAGGCTATATGTCAGGTGAGAGAACAGGGCATGTTTTTCCTAAACAAATAAAGGATTTGAGTAAGATAACTTAAGCCAGAAATGGCTGTAATTATTCTGCAGTTTCAGCAACATGGATTGCACAAAACAAAAACACTTGATGTTCTGTGGTGGTCGCTGCAGCAGAGAGGAGAGAGACAACAGGTGCTAGTCACACAGTCACTCGCTGACTTTTCTCTCTATTTTTTTTAAAAGCGCAGCAAGTCTGAGCCCGATCAAATACACTTTGGTCGGACTCCCTCTAGTCATTTTGTCTTATTTCATAATACGGTGCACTTAAAGCAGCAGACAAGCTCAGTGCATATAGGTGATTTTATTCAAACAGAGTGTATATGTCAAATAAATATTTGGGCGAAAGAACAGATTACTCTCGGTTGACTTTTTTTGTTGTTGTCAGGGACAGACCTAATAAACGTTGACACTGTATATTACAGGAGTTTTATGATATTGAAATGTGAAGTGCACATTTGGACTCACGGGTGTTTGGCTTGCTTGTATGACAAAGCAGTATTTAATATAATTCTCAATGTCTACATCTTTCAAAATACATTGAGTCATCTTTATTTACAGCCTTTCCGTCAGACTAAACATTTGCAAAGTTGCCCAATTAGCGGGAAGGATGGGGGCAACTTCTTGTCGCTTGCGGTGCTCAAGTTCAGAAGTCAGTCAGTCAAAACCAATACTGCGCTGTGAACCAGAGAATTTGAGCTCTGACATCATGTACAGCATATTACTGTAGAGCCACTGCGTTTCAATTTAGGCACTTGTTAGTGTCCAACTCTGCCATTTTCAGCCCGTATAAGGGTATGAGTGTAAAGAGTTAAATTAAAGTATCCAAATGTGTTATTTGTTCACTCAGGTGCCCTTTATCTAATATTCGTTTTTGGCTGGAGATCTGATAACATTCAGTGTCAAAAAAAAATGCAAAAAGAAAATCTGAAAGGGAACAATTACTTTTTCACAGCACTGTAAGTTCAGCAATTGGACTCTTCTCTCCTGGAGGAAGCTTTGAATTGGTCAGTATAGCCTACAGTATGAAAAGAGTGCAATCTTCTTGCATCTCACATTTGCCTGTAGTTAATGGACTGCCTGCTGGACTCATGAGTTGAAGCAAAATGCTGTCATATCCAGGAGTGTCATGCACTCCACCCCTCCTGACAACTGACTGCACCGGTCCATAACCTGTAATAGATGGAAGGGACTTCATGCACACCCACTGGAGAATTGAAGACAACTTTACCCAGAGAGCTACAAGTGTCATTGTGTGGTTACTGGTTTGACAGCCAAATCCTTAGACCGACCATAGATGTATAATGCCATAATAGTTCTGGTTAGACAGCTGAAGTTGTACTCTACACAACTTATTTTGATTTGCTAGGTAAAGTCGTAGGCGTTTATAAGCACATCAATGTGATAATTACAGCAGAAAATGCTTTGTATGTAACAAACACACCCATTGATTGTTTGCCAATAAGCACATTGACACTCAAACTGGGCGATGTTTGTGCAATGTCCACATGTAGCCTACACCTGTAGGGAGATTAGTAGTTCTGGGATTTATCACCTGGAAAATATCTAATAGGAGACATAACCTAGCCAGTTAGCTATAGAATATTGGCTTTGTAGGACAGCTGACTGAAGACAGGGCATTCAACTTGCAGTTGTTACTGTTTCTACGGTAAAATGTTAACATTTCAGACACTGGTTCTTGCAATTTTGGCATAACTGGGATTTCAAAGAAATCCTCTAGTTAGGCTAGCCGGCTGCAGCTATGCACAAGCTATACTAGCTAGCTGCTGTCAGCTTGGCTAAATACAGGTCAGCGCAGGCTTTAGCCAACACATTGAACTGAATTAAATGTACCATCTTGATATGGTGAGTCAGGACAGAAGAAGTCCTAAACTTCTCTACAAAAGCTAGGCTAGCTTTGCTTACCTCGCTGTTACTACTCACAACTGTACTGCCCTTGGTTTGTTGTGATTGAATGGCAAAGACACACTCACATCAAACCACACCCCCAAGACAACTCACGTTTGGCTTCAGTCATGGCCGCAAGCACTTAATGAGCAAGAAAAAAAACAAGGCCAAACCATTAAGGTCAGCGTCCCTTTAAAGCATAAATCATTGCGCATTTGCACACATTTGGGCCTATAGGCCTAACATGTGAGATGATTGATGTTGGACAGTTAGGCTAATGGGTTCTTCTGATGGGTTGACTGACTAAAAGGCCAAACAGACTGCCGATGAACGGTTAAAAGCAGCGGGTGGCTGTCCTATCACCTCTGACCACAGAACAGCTGCCCTCATTTTCTGTTAATTTCCCAACTATTCTACATGTTGAATTGCCACCGTTGGTCGACACCTAGCAGGTGATCTACTGCGCAAAGCTGAAGATCGTTATTGTGTCTTTTTCCGAATGTTTTACAGTAGTTGAGGTTATGGAGTTGCTGTACAATATTGAAATTGATGGAGACAACATCCACCCTGAAACATCTGCTTCAATTCCCTGGAAGTGCCAAAGCCTTCTCTGGCTGTACAATTAACCACTGAACTCGCTCAATAATCAGGCACTAAGCCTACATCCTCATCCCAAACCACAAACGACAGAAGGAATAATTAAATCATAAACAGTTACAAGTCACAGACAGTAGCATGAGAATAGGTAGAAATAGGAAGATTTCAGCATCACTGTACAACAACAAGAACTCACGGTGACTTTGTTCAAGAAAATGCTTTTTGCCAATTGGCTTATTGGACTTTATTATCCAACCCATTTTGAGTACTGCACTGTAGGAAAATCTTGTAACTACACTCTGTACAAATTAGCAAAACACTGCTGTGACACTGAACATCCCACATGGCAAAAACATACCCTTTAAAACCTCTCAGACAATTGACTTGTTAAATCACAGTCCAGGCCTAAGTACAAAGTTTGTGCTAAAAGCGTATTTGCAGGACAAACAAGTGTATAGGACTAATCATGTGTAACATAACCTTTAGCACTTCACAACAAGCAGCTGTTTACTTCTTTAAAAGATTGTCATTTTAAGACTCACAGTTTAAAATGGGAAGTGATGCACTTTAAAGCACAACCGTTATCGAAAGTTCTTCACTAATATTAAATATGGACATTTCCAAGTAAAAGGACCCATTTGAGCACCAACATGTGAGGTTCATAAGAACATGTCAAATTGGGTGTCAAATGAAAGCTAAAAGTACATTTGAGAAATTACGGCATACATTTTCCTACCATTTCCCATCCTAAAAAATGTGAAATAAGCAAAGGCTTTGATTTCTGGTCAAACACATAGAAAGGGGGTCTTAGACAGCTACCAGAAAAAGTGTTAAATGTATTAGAAATTGATCAAACACACTAATGTTGAAGTAATAACTAATATCAACACTTATATTTGGTTTGGGATAAATTATTTGCCTTCTATGTTTAAGGGGGAAAAAAGAAACACTGCCTTACATAAATTGCATGGACTGTGTGCAATAGTGTTTATTATGAGTTTTTAAATGACTACCTCATCTCTGCACCCCACACAAACAATTATCTGTAAGGTCCCTCAGTGAATTTCAGTGAATTTCAAACTACAAAAAAAATTGTTAGACCTCTCATTCGTGTCAAAACTCTGAGCAAGCATGTACGACATGGGCAACATGTATCATTTAGAAGATTCGCAAGTTTAGTTATTAATGAGTTGCATAGACCTCTTTCTGTGTTTTTACAAACATTGCGCAGGACTGCGATGCGCGGAAGTTGGTGGCAGAACAAGGGGAGTTATAGAACGCTAAAATGGTTGAGTGCATTTCACACTACTTTTGGATTATAATTGGATTTCAAGGCTTGTATGAATGTCATGCTTAATATAATGTTTGTTTCATCATCGCAAATCAACTGCATTATACTTTTTTTTTAACTACCAGTAAAATGGCTATTTGGCTAGCGTTTGCTACAGCCTATATCAATGCGCGTTAGCATTCTAGCTAACAATTGCTGCATCCAAAATAGTTATTTTACAAAGATCACAACCAACTATAATCTTAGCGACTGTTAAAAGCAAGAATCAAAACATAATTGTAAGCGTATGAGAACCCCAGAAAGTGATTTTGTTTAATAGTAATAACGTACATCTAGGCTGTGTTGAATGGGCGCAGATGGCGATCTTACTGCAGCCAAGCGTCGTCCGCATCTGTGCGTGACGTTAGTACTGGAAAAGGGTATATTCATCCTCAAATCGAGTTGCATGTTTGCAAATCGCATTGAATGTCTTCAAATGTCAAGTTACAACTTTGCTACCGTTACATTTTTCCACACATGATACAAGTTGGCGAAATGACACACTTGCAAATAATGATACAATACAAGCGTGGTTATCGACATACCATTCTAAAGTAGGCAAATGTGTATGTTATCCCATTGATTAGTATTACTCATGTCAATAAATTAATAACTTAGGAAATTAGCTGTTTGGCTATTTAGCAACACCGCGACACAACAGCAAATTAAGATATTTTCACACATTGCCACGTTCATGTTTACAAAACGAAGTGTTACCATCGTTCGAATTGGCTAATACATGTTTGAGCTTGTTGTGCTGCCTGTGCCGAAACTTACTAACGTTAGCTAGCTAGCTGTTAGCTTGCTAACGTATTGCCAAAACAAGGTGGAAGTTACCAAGGTGATTGATATATAGCTAACTAGTTAATGATAGCTATAAATTAGTTCGTTAAATTTAAGCAAAACGAGATGTCAACGTTTATAACAACGGTTGCTCCAATTGAAAAAGGCCTTTTGCACCAATGTACAGAAACACAACATCACAGCCAAGCCTTGAATCAAGGGTGTAGCAGTTAACTACCTATGCCATGGTGAGAAACTAATGGTAATGCCTATTCCGTAAAAAACAAGTCCATAACGTTAGCTAGTTTACGTTGTGTGGACAAATATTTAGCTAACCAATTACCTAAAGTGAAATGCAGAGCAGTCTTCCACGCCACCAACCTCGACTAGTAAGTAACGAACGTGAGCACTGTTAATAGCTAGCTAACGTTAGCTACACAAATTCTAATTTAGCGAGGCAACTTGACGAGATATTTTAGCTAGTGACGCGCACAGCAATGTGTCAACTCAGTTGAACAATATTAGCTATATATTTGTTTTATTCATCCATGTAGTTAGCTACCTATTCTAGCCATAGTTAGAGTACCAAAGCAAAGGTTCAAGCTGACCTGCTGCTGCGAAAACTCGGAAATGAAAGGTCTCCAATCCCCTTGCTAGGAGCACTTGGGGGGCAAAGCAGCGCCGTCTTCACGGCTCAACAGAATCCTTACAAGAAATTATAACCGTATCCATACGGTCTTAATAACTATGAAATAAATGAGTCAAATCGTTCTCCTTTCGGCCGTATTGGTGCTAACGTCGTTAATCACAGTTACTGGATAGCTAGCCAGTCACTACTACAAAACTACTGGTGGAGGACGTCCACGCAGCGTTCTGACGTGCTTGGCTTGCTTATTCAACGCGTCCGCAAAACCATCATGCGCGCGCAAAAAGATCAAAGAACATACGGAAATTCATGCATAAGCAAATTACAGACACAATTATACTTATCCATTGAAAACACATGGTGAGTCAGCACTTTTTGGTTGCACCTCGAACTCACGTTGGTTGATCGTCCTACTACACTTCTTTCCATTGAACATGCAGTAATCTTTCATGAAAAGTTGAACAAATATTGATCACTTTTATTGGTCATTTACATTTTGGGAATAGGCCTAGGCCCACTTGAGGAAACAAATGAGACAAGACTTTTAAAATAGATTAGTTGAGCCAAAATTATAGGTCCTGAAATCCATATCAAGCCATTCCATAAAGCAGGTGCAAAAACGATAAGAGCAATTTAAAGTTCCAACCTTTATGAAGTTCACAGCAGTTTACACATGGGCATTAGAGTAATTTAATAAATAATCTGTTTTCAGTTTCCATCGAGACTGTTCATAGTTTCCATCATGAAAAAATGTATCAGTGACCTGACTTCAGGATACTAAGGTGTCTTTGTGTCCCTTAATGGCACCCTAGTCTCTTTATAGTGCACTACTTTTGACAAGGGCCAATAGGACTCTGAAGTCCAAAAGTAGTGCACTAATATGGGGAACTGGGTTCCATTTGGGATGTATTACTTGTGCCAGCTTCCTCTGGTAGCCTACTGTAGAGAGGAATGTGATCAGTCCATGTTTTGTTTCCCCTCCAGTAGCTTTAAATCAATCTTTATACTCATTATTGAATCATATACCGGAGGCAAGGTGCCATCTTATCTTAAAAGACATACAAGCTTTGAACTCGAGACTAGCTTCCTGTGAGGGTAACCCATTTTCATTGTGTGTAGCCTAGCCATACAGATCAGTGTGCCTGCGAGTACCTTGGTCAATGAAGCATTTTTAAAATGTGTGTGTGTATCTCAAGTGTACATCAACTTAAGGTACCATGGAGCTGTGTATTATTGTACACGTCATACTGTAAACATTTGCTCCACATCAGACTGGCCACACCCTCTCCTTGAGATATGAGCCACTCAGTTGCAGTTAGTGCTGCTATGACTGCCTTCACAGTCAACACACCCATTTGCCCCTGTCTACTTGACACTGTCAGTTGTTGGGGGAGGGGGGTAGTTAGATGTGGTCGGGCTGGTAGATTATGGACAAGAGCCAGAGGCATGCCAGAAACAGTGGCAGGGCAAAGTCCCAATGATGTGTCATGTCTAAATGCATCTTGCCAGTCTCGTCTTAAGAGATCTTAACAGCACAAGGGGTTCATTGCCGTGGGGTGGAGGGTAGCAGGGGCTGTAATGTTTGAATACAAATTAAAAGCCATTGTGAGAGTTTCAGGAGTGTTTTACAAGTTATGCCACATTGTGACAACACATCACTAAACATGAGAAACGCTAGTGATAGACACCAGCAGAAGCACTCCGTAGTCTGTAAATAGAGAACTGAAATAAATTCATCAAAGCAGAAATGTCAGTGGTGTAAATAGCATATTTTGTTTAGTGGCTAGTGAAAAGATGCAGTGTTGATTTAGTCAACATGCTCCTTCTGTAAAGTCAGTGCTTCACTTGAGATGATCATCAACAATATTGCTCAAAGACCCTTTATTCCAAGTAAACATTAAGTGCTGAAGATAAATCACCACTCATGGAGAAACTATAGAAATCCTACATGACCAACAAGCAAAGTCTAGAAACTTGCTCATGTTTGCAGGGTTAAGGATTTGACTGACAGTGCGTCATCGACTAATGTAAAGTAATAGCCTAGGTGTTTAAGTTCCACTGTGTACAGGTAGGCTACAATTAGTTTTTACCCAGCCTATCCAAATACTAGACTTCTTGTGGTTCTCATTTACATATCAACTCTGCCACCTAGTGGGATGCATTATACAATCACTCAAGACAACTCATGTATTGTCTTTACATGGAGAAAAATCTGCCAACACCACATTTATTGCATACAGTCTATACATTACCAGCTTACACAAATTACTTGAAGATCAAAGTATGAATTGGCCATGTACGAATTTCACTTATCAAAATATATTTTAACAGAACAGACCGGCCTAGTACCGAATGTGACAGTCCTAGTGGCTTAATTAAAGCTGGAGTCAAGCTACTGTACTTTTCTGTTTATAGACAATTAAGGGAAGTCTTTGGAATCATAAATAACTTGAGGCTAGGCCATGCTAGTCATTCTATTTCTATGGCTGGAACCAAACCTGCTAGATAAAGTCATTGATCTCCACAGACGTGAGGGTGACGTCATTGTAGATACCCAGGTGTTTGATTGAGTCGAGGTCACGGATGCGGTGTTTGAACTCCAGGAGGTGCGAGCTATTCACTGCCACCCTGAACTCATTGTTAGTGCACATGATTTTCATCTGGAAAAACACAGGACCACAAACTCATTATGCAAAATCAAAGACTGTTGATATGAAATTAATGTCACTATACTGATCATACAACATTCATAAATAAACCTAAAATGACAACTGAAAAAAAATCTAATTAATATAGGGGTGTCCAAGTCTGTCCAAAATGGCACCCTATTCCCTATATAGTGCACAACTAATTTTCAATGACCCTGACCATCATAGTTTCAGAACTGATTGGTTGACATGAAGTGAACAGGAATGTAGATCCCTCACCTCAAAGGGCTGGCCCTGAGTGAAGGGGAAGTGGTTGTGTCCTCTCTCCTCTTTGCCCCATTTATTGCCAATCAGACTGTTCCTCACAATAATTTTCTTGCCATGGTCATCAAAGCGAGGGTTAATGTGCATGGCAATGTCATTCCCTTTGGTCAGGTTCAATGTGAACCTAAAAGGAGATAGTAACATTACATTAGTCAAGATTATCCTGACATTTACATTAAAATAAGAGCATGGTAGCTTATGTGCCAGTCTGTGCTATAATGTCAAACAATTTAGTTTGGCTTGACAATGACCAACGGAGTTTAGCGCTCAATCAGATCTGTGACCAGGCAAATAACATGAAGCAAGGATTTTGTGATAGACACTAGTTAAACGCATTTGTCTAAGTCAGACAACAGCATTATGTTTTATGAGGAATGCATGTTGTGCAAGCCATCTCATCAGCACTCAGATGTTTCCATGGTGATGTATGGGCTCTGAGACTGTGGCCGTAGTTAGTGCTCTTGACTTTAGTGATTTGTGGTAGGTATTATCTGGCATTGAATTCATATAATTTGTTCATACCTCACCCACTGTCATTACATGACTGAAAATGCAATCAGTTGAGAACTATAAATAATGTGTCAAGATGCTCTGTTGGGATTAGGCTACTGTCTGCCAACCTTGATTATCTATGCAAATCCTCCCATTAGTCTCTTTTTACATCACGATACTTATGAGTCACATTCTGACAAAAAAAAAAGATCAACCATATTTGATCCTTAGCTTGTGCGTAGCCTGGTTCCAAATTGGTTTGTGCCATCATTTTAACCCCTTGTCATGCCAGACATCTTGTCATATCAAACATTACACCGACAGACTGGTACCCAGGCTACAGTAGAAGAGGTTTGCAGGCAACATGTCAAGGTGGTATGCCAATCAAGTACCTATAATTGGCTACATGACTGAGATAGTAGTAACATTCAGAATCATAATGTGGAAATGACTGCAATGGAGATGTTCACAAGTCACCTAAATTATAACTATATTTTGACGTGAAAACTGACATTTTGGCATTGTGGTTAATTGTCCCGATAATGGTGATGACCATCTCGTCATAGCATCCGTTTGGCAGGTTCTGAACATATGGCACTTTCTGTTGGGGAAATAAAATGGGTCTGTTAAGAAAAATAAACTATAAAAACTGCCATTTCATTCAGACAGGCTTACACAAATATCAGAGTAGAGGTCTTGATCGCTGTCTGCCATAGCAATAATGAACCATAAGAACCTTGTTCTTTGTTTTTCAAAATCATCATAACCAATATCTTCAGGATTAAACGTCTTCCTTTACCAGTGAATGATGTTGAGGAGCAGTAGGTTGGCTAGGCTGCCCTGGCCATGTTGGCTGGCTGGGCGGTCCTCCCCCTGGTTGTCCGGGACAGGTTGGCTGGCTGGGCTGTACTCCACCTCCATGTTGTTGCCCCGGCCATGAGGGTTGGGAAGGGTTTGGTTGTTGTCCAGGCCACATGGGGGTGGGCTGGCCTGGTTGCTGCTGACCAGGCCAAGCCGGTTGAACACCAGGCTGTCCTGGCCATGTTGGTTGGTTGGGTTGTCCACCAGGCCACACGCCCCCACCACCCTGCTGGTTGTTCTGGCCTGGACAGCCCGGTCCACCACCCAGAGCATCTGACAGCTACAGGGGAGCAAGGGGAAGAAGGGGGATGAGAGGATTGTGATGTGCACACATTTAATGTTTCAAGATGCCTCCCTGATTTATTTAAGATGTATGGATATTCCTGCACTAAACAAATGACAGAATTAAGAAAACTACTTACATTCATTTTATCTGAAAAAGAGGGTGAGAAATGTGAATTGTATGTTTCAAATACTGCAACCGCAGGTCCTGAGAGAAAGTACACTTAAATGTTAGTTTACATTAAACTTTAGCCTTAAACTTTGTCCACCACCTAACTTAATCTTTGGAACCATACCAGTCTTCTCACAGAGCTATGACAGATACACTGTGTACAAAAGAGTTGCATGATAAACTGACTAGGTGAAAGCTATGATCCTTATTGATGTCACCTGTTATAGTCACTTCCGTGTAAATGAAGGGGAGGTAGACAGGCTAAATGAGGATTTAAGTCATGAGACAAGGATTATACATCTATAAAAAATAATATGGGGGTTTAGAAATGCAGACAATTACATTGATAGAAGCCACAATCTGCTATATTAAAGCTGCTTCACTCTAAAAAAAAAAAAAAGATTGCCCTCTGAATGGCACACAAACAAATGGGCAAGAAAATATTTGTGCTTTTGAATGGGGTACAGTAGCTGCCAGGCACACCAGTTTGAGTGTCAAGCACTACAACGCTGCTGGGTTTTTCCACACTCAGTTTCCCATGTATCAATGTTCCACCACCCAAAGGACACCCAGCCAACTTGACAACTGTGGGAAGCATCCCTGTGGAACACTTGCAACTCCTTGTAGAGTCCATACCCCCAACAATTTGATGCTGTTCTAAGGGCAAAAGCTGTGCAACTATTAGGAAGGCATTCATAATGTCTTGTGTACTGTGTATACATTACTGATAAGAGTACCGCTTTCTGTACAGCATTGTAAGAATGTTGTCATGTCAGACCATATCAAACGGGGACAACCTAGGGTTGCTAAATTCCAGTAACTTCCCCCAATTTCTCTTTTTTCCCCACCACTTCAGAAATCCTGGTTGGAAGACTCCTGGAATTATATCAATAAGCATGACATCTGGGAAGTCACCAACCAAGACTTCTCAAACCATGGATTTTTAGGAAGGTTACCAGCATTTTGCAACCCAAGACCCATCCTATCCTCACCCCACACATGTCAGACCAGACCTACTTTGAGTCTGGAAATTTGGTTACCCAGACTATTCGCATTACAGTGAGGCTTGTAAGTAAGCCTCACTGTAAGGTCTACACCAGTTGTATTCAGCACATGTGACAAATACAATTTTATTTGAAATGAGGTGCCATGTTTATTTCAGCAGACAAAGCCATAACACCCCCTGCACACATTAAATTAATTTCAAAAGTAAACCAGCCAAGGTATTCATGTCAATATACACTTCAAGATTAGCCTACTTTCTGGATTCTGCGTGTACAGCGTAGCCTAACAATTACGATGAGGATGAGAGAAGGGAAGTCTCAACTCTACTTAAGAGTCCTAACAGGCTGTCACCGTTACATAATCAGACTGAAAACAGTGTGAAGACAAGAACTGCAATAGAAAAACATGCACATGAAACAGAGCAACAGGATGTTGACAGATTAGCAATCATTCAGTCAGAACTGCTAAGAGTTTAGTGGAATGTTCAGTGTCTCATGGAAAGTTAGGGATCACAACACATGAATGGCAAGTGTCTGTTAAAACCTCTCTAACCACCATTTGTTATACCATTTCGCATTGCCACTGATTAAAAAAGGTAGACTCAGCATTATGACATATGTGCAAAGAAAATAGCATAGTGGGTCAAGTGCCACATCAACATTGAATCTTGAGGCTAAATTTCTAAGCCATTTTGGTCCCGTACCTACCACTCTTAAACAGTGTTTTCCAAACTCAGTCCTCAGGAGAAATCAGTATATCAATGCTGATGAATATCTCCATGCTAGAGTACAAGGAACTGACATATGAACACTGAATTCCTAGACCTACCTGTTGTGCTTTGATGTCACCACGCTGCTCCCTTCATATGGCAGACATATACTAGAATTGGAGAGGCTGCGTGTCAGGGCGTATTCATACAGGGTTTCCCCCAAGGCCATGCCTTTATTTCCCTAATCTCTATATGGGAGATCACACCCTAATGCAGGGTTCCCCAAATGGCGGTCCGCGCGCCGTATTTGGACCGTGGGTGATTTTATGAGGCCCCACAAGTTTTCTGTGCAAAAAAATGTAATGTTTTATTTCTTTATTTTTATTGCTGTTTATAAAAGACTGTAAAAATACCAGCAAATCAGCTCCAAGTGATTTTAATTTTCGAAATCTGTTCCAAAGTATTCCCACGCATAATATAGAGATATATGTGAACGTATAGGTTTGAAATGTTTATGTTTTAGTCAAATATTATATATCTGTTTGGGCTTCTTGTAGCCAATTTGCAGTCTACAAATAATTTGTAGTTAAGTTCTGACCCCGACCATCCTCTCAAGAAAAAAATAGTCCCGAGGCTGAAACTAGTTGATGATCCCTGCCCTACGAAGCAACTTTCCCACCTGCATGAAAAGTATGTACAACAACATGACACAGGCTTGCATGTGTTGATTTGAGAATGATGTTTTTATAGTACAAGTTGCACTGTACAACTATCAAATAATGGTAATGTGAGATTCTTACAGTTATCTGTTCACTTTTTAGTTATGAGGGAATCGTTTCCATGGAAAGTTTCTGTGTACACATGTTTTACACCTCTGGGAGGGTCTGTTTGCAGACAGCCCCAACCACAAAAGTCTAATGCATACAGTAGGTGGGGGAAAATACGGTCAGTTTCTATGGCTTGTGGGTGTGGGTGCAGGAATGTTGTCAAGCAGACTTTTCTAATGTCTCCCTTGTTTGTAGAAGTCAAACAACAACCCACTCCGAGTGACAGATCTGTTCTGTGTTTACCATGGATACAGGGTGAGGTTTGTTAGCATTGTGATATATAGAATCTTTGTTTGTTACTAGGTGTGACGTTTATACCCATCTACAGCTAATCCCTTACCATTATCAAGGCATCACCAATGAACAACAACAAGCCTGTGAGAATGGGCAGGTTTAATTCAAACCAATCCTCAACATCATAAACCGAATTAATAGAACACAAGGGAACAAAGATGGAACAAGAACCAGGATTTGTCTGACATTTTGTTCCCCCTTCACATATTACTTTTAAGAATGAGCCCGGTGATTAATTAAACGCTGTATGATGCAGGACCCCACCCTCCACCATCCACCATGCTGTTCTTCTCAGTGTAGGAGTGGCAGGCAAAACTAACACATACTGTACCCACATATAACCATATTCTTTGAAGTTTTAAATGAATACCCACTGATCTGATAGGAGTTTCAAAAACCCCTTTCATAACACACACCAAAATCCCGCTATATTAACATGCCTGCATTTTGATACCAGCTTTTTTCGTATATCTGAAAGTCATGATTGCTGCATTTTCAGACCCTGTAACCAAAACAGGTTTCAGGTCTGTGGGAATAGTTCTCAGCTTTTTTGCAGGTAAATTCATTAACACTTCCGTTGTTTAACACCTCACTAATTTGAACTGCACACAGCCCCCATGGTTTAACACCACCACCCACCTCTCTCAATTTGCCAGTCACCCACTGATATGTATAAAAGGGGTCTACTTGCAATAAGTGGTAAATAAGAGGCTGTTTGAAAGGGGGTCATATAAACATATATATTTTTCTGCAAGTAACATACTTCTGTCTGAAATGGGTAAAAGAGTCTCACACTGTCCCTACACTGGCTTCCTGTCAAGGCAAGGGCTGATTTCAAGGTTTTACTGCTAACCTACAAAGCATTACATGGGCTTGCTCCTACCCATCTCTCTGATTTGGTCCTGCCGTACATACCTACACGTACGCTACGGTCACAAGACGCAGGCCTCCTAATTGTCCCTAGAATTTCTAAGCAAACAGCTGGAGGCAGGGCTTTCTCCTTTAGAGCTCCATTTTTATGGAAGGGTCTGCCTACCCATGTGAGAGACGCAAACTCGGTCTCAACCTTTAAGTCTTTACTGAAGACTCAGCTCTTCAGTGGGTCATATGATTGAGTGTAGTCTGGCCCAGGAGTGTGAAGGTGAACGGAAAGGCTCTGGAGCAACGAACTGCCCTTGCTGTCTCTGCCTGGCCGGTTCCCCTCTTTCCACTGGGATTCTCTGCCTCTAACCCTATTACAGGGGCTGAGTTACTGGCTTACTAGGGCTCTTTCATACCGTCCCTAGGAGGGGTGCGTCACTTGAGTCGGTTGAGTCACTGATGTGACCTTCCTGTCTGGGTTGGCGCCCCGCTTTGGGTTGTGCCGTGGCGGAGATCTTTGTGGGCTATACTCGGCCTTGTCTCAGGATGGTAAGTTGGTGGTTGAAGATATCCCTCTAGTGGTGTGGGGGCTGTGCTTTGGCAAAGTGGGTGGGGTTATATCCTTCCTGTTTGGCCCTATCCGGGGGTGTCATCAGATGGGGCCACAGTGTCTCCTGACCCCTCCTGTCTCAACCTCCAGTATTTATGCTGCAGTAGTTTGTGTCGGGGGGCTAGGGTCAGTTTGTTATATCTGGAGTACTTCTCCTGTCCTATCCGGTGTCCTGTGTGAATTTAAGTATGCTCTCTCTAATTCTCTCTTTCTTTCTCTCTCTCTGAGGACCTGAGCCCTAGGACCATCTGACATGATGACTCCTTGCTGTCCCCAGTCCACCTGGCCGTGCTGCTGTGGCACAGCCAGAAGAGGACTGGCCACCCCTCATAGCCTGGTTCCTCTCTAGGTTTCGGCCTTTCTAGGGAGTTTTGCCTAGCCACCGTGCTTCTACACCTGCATTGCTTGCTGTTTGGGGTTTTAGGCTGGGTTTCTGTACAGCACTTTGAGATATCAGCTATATAAATACATTTGATTTAATTCATTCTTACAGTTGTTTGCTATTTCGCATCCTCTCCAGCACATAGAGTTCAAGTTAAGTCTAAGTTCAGTCTAAAGTCCATTTTGGCAAGGGCTTTCTGCCTGCTGTGGGTTAGGTCTATAAACCTTGTCAATTATTTGAAGAGACACCCTTGTTCATTAGTCCATACATGTATGAAAGAACATCAGGCACTATTTAAATCAAAATATATTTCCTTTAAAAAAGGTACAGTTTACATTAATAAAACAAATTGTACCAGATATGAATTTTTTTGCAAACATTGTCTATATTTCACTTCATTCTGTCACACAAACAGAAAATCTGTAGGTGATAGAAGATTAATGACAAGTATGAACGTTACAAGGGCACAAGGCAAGACCCAGGTGCAGACACAGGAGGCAGATGGTTGGAGTCTTACATGTTTATTAATCCAAAAAGTGGTAAGCAAGAGAATGGTTGTGTACAGGCAAAAGGTCAAACCAGATCAGAGTCCAGTAGGTACCGAAGGGTAGGCAGGCTCTAGGTCAGTGCAGAAAGATTGGTCAGACAGGCGGGAATGGAGTCCAGAAAACAGGCAACGGTCAAAACCGGGAGGACTAGTGAAGAGAAAAAGGAGTACAGGGAAATCCACACTGGTTGACTTGACAAACATACAAGACAAACTGGCACAGAGAGACAGGAAACACAGGGATAAATACACTGGGGAAAATAAGCGACACCTGGAGGGGGTGGAGACAATCACAAGGACAGGTGAAACAGATCAGGGTGTGACAGAACGACAACCAAAATGACTGACAACTGCTGTTCAATAATTGCACTAATAAAGTGTCCTATATATCAAACGTAATGACCTTTATCCCTAAAATATACTTACTGACCTGGACACGTAACAGAAATACAATTTCCTGTCACAAGTAGCAAAGAGAACATTTCTGTTGCAGACAGGTTACATTTCAGAAAGATCAAGTTTGTCAGTGTTCTTGCACTGAGCCTGGCATTATGAGGGTGCATGATGAGGCCTCCATGACAAAACTCTCTCTCCACTGGGGCACTGGTGGCAGGCCAAACCGGTCATTACTACCTGCTTGAGCCTTGGAAAGTCTTATGCATGGATTCTCCAAAAATCTAAGCAATCAACTTCATTTTCATCAGAAGATACTTGAATGTAGCGAATAATCTCTGCTCTGACATTACTTTGTCTCCTTTCTTCTTGCGGATCTTGTTGCGGTAGCCAGAGAACATTCTGGAGGGTTTGGCAGGTGGTTGTTCTTCTTCTTCACCACTACTGTTATCCTTAACGGTGACTTTCCGTGCCTCAGCCAAACAAGGTCTGAATTTTTTTTTTAAATTATGTATATGATCAAGAATATAACAGTATACATTCTACATTAAAAAAAAGTGACATAGAAAATGTTGCATGTTGCAATGCATTGTACCTACCAATCAGACTCTCCTTAAATTCAGCTTTATCTTCATGTGGTATGAAGACATCATGATCAAGCCAGAACAGGCAGAAAGATGGGTCCAGCAGTGCAGCCATTATGTATTACATTGTCACCAAATGGAGGTTTTGTTGCCTGTCATCCGAGTGCTCAGTTCTGACATTCACAAACAGCCCCTGGAATCGGCGTTTGAGTGACCGCTGCAGTGCTTTTACTAGACTGACTAGGTGACGACTTGTGCTCAGTATACTTTGCAGATGATAGTTGAGTGTCAGTACACAAGGAAGGGCAGCACTGAGTGTCACCACTTTCTCCACCTGAGTAAGGTTGGAGGCCTGGTCAAAAGGGTCCAAAATGTCCACTAGCTCCAATAGCTGGCTCCATTCCCTTGGTGATAAGCAGAGCTCATTATGTCCTTGTGCCTCAAGTAGAGTATTGACTCTTTGTTAATTCAGATTGGTGACTGCTTTAACAATCCGGAGGATGGAATTCCATCTGGTCGACACAGCAGCAGGGATATTACGATTGGCTCCGAACTCAGCTTCAAATGCTTCTTTCAGACCACAGGTAGTATGTAGTAAGCTGCAAAGTTTAGTTACCTTAGCCATCACACTGTTTATGATTTTTGTTTCCTTTAGTCCATCTCTAATCACCAGTTGTAATGAACGGGGCAAAGCACTGTAAGCACTGCTGCCTGCAGTTGGTTTGAATGGCTTCAGCATCAGTAATGTACTCTTCACCAAATTCTTCCCATAGGCTGGGATTATCCACATCATCATTCATTGCTTGCTTTGGGGAAACAAACTGTGAAGGCCTTTTTCATATTTACAGCATTATCACATATGATATAATTGATGTTTTATGCCAAAATTATCACATTACTTCAAATGTATCACTGATCCTTTCCCCAGTGTGTGACCCTGTGAATCTATCACAGCTCAACAGAACTGACTCCCGTCTGAGTTTCTCTCTTGCATGGCCATTACTCCCATGAAGCCCCTCATGGTGCTGTCAGTCCATATATCTAGTGACAGACACTGATTCTGTCTTCTCTAGGGCACTTTTGATTGTAGCCTCTTTGTTCAGTCTTAAGTCATGCAGGCGCCACTGACATGAAATTCCTAAAGTGAGGGTTGTCCACGAAGGACATAGGCAGGTTGCAGGAAATGATCAGGTCTTAGAGTATAGCCTCTTATGGTCTTCTGCATGGGGTGGCCCTGGCTGTACACTTGGACACCTGTGGTGGTCAAGAATGAGTCAATGCTGCTCTGTCCTTCTGTCCCTGCGCTGGCCACCTTTGCTTAGCAGAATTCAGTGAACCTGCAGATGAACAACATGATGGATAGTTGTTGCTGACTTAAGATGGAAGTACAAGGACACAAATGGTGGCATTGCCTTTAAATTGTTTAACTTGGGTCAAACGTTTCAGGTAGCCTTCCACAAGCTTCCCACAATAAGTTGGGTGAATTTTGGCCCATTCATCCTGACAGAGCTGGTGTAACTGAGTCAGGTTTGTAGGCCTCCTTGCTCGCACACGTCTTTTCAGTTCTGCCCACAATCTTTCTTCGGGATTGAGGTCAGGGTTATGTGATGGACACTCCAATACCTTGACTTTGTTGTCCTTAAGCCATTTTGCCACAACTTTGGAAGTATGCTTGGGGTCATTGTCCATTTGGAAGACCCATTTGCAACCAAGCTTTTAACTTCCTGACTGATGTCTTGAGATGTTGCTTCAATATATCCACATAATTGTCCTGCCTCATGATGCCATCTATTTTGTGAAGTGCACCAGTCCCTCCTGCAGCGAAGCACCCCCACAACATGATGCTGCCACCGTGGTGCTTCACGGTTGGGATGGTGTTCTTCAGCTTGCAAGCCTCCCCCTTTTTCCTCCAAACATAACAATGGTCATTATGGCCAAACAGTTCTATTTTTGTTTCATCAGACCAGAGGACATTTCTCCAAAAAGTGTAATCTTTGTCCCCATGTGCAGTTGCAAACCGTAGTCTGGCTTTTTATGGCGGTTTTGGAGCAGTGGCTTCTTCCTTGCTGAGAGGCCTTTCAGGTTATGTCGATATGACTCGTTTTACTGTGGATATAGATACTTTTGTACCGGTTTCCTCCAGCATCTTCACAAGGTCCTTTGCTGCTGTTCTGGGATTGATTTGCACTTTTTGCACCAAAGTACATACATCTCTAGGAGACAGAACATGTTTGGAAATTGCTCCCAAGGATGAAGCAGACTTGTGGAGGTCTACATTTTTTTTTGAGCTCTTGGCTGATTTCTTTTGATTTTCACATGATGTCAAGCAAAGAGGCACTGAGTTTGAAGGTAGGACTTGAAATACATCCACAGGTACACCTCCAATTGACTCAAATGATGTCAATTAGTCTATCAGAAGCTTCTAAAGCCATGACATAATTTTCTGGAATTGTCCAAGCTGTTTAAAGGCACAGTCAACTTAGTGTATGTAAATCTCTGACCCACTGGAATTGTGATACAGTGAATTATAAGTTAAATAATCTGTCTGTAAACAATTGTTGGAAATATTTGTGTCATGCGCAAAGTAGATGTCCTAACAGACTTGCCAAAACTATAGTTTGTTAACAAAAAATTTGTGGAGTGGTTGAAAAACAAGTTTGAATGACTCCAACCTAAGTGTATGTAAACTTCCGACTTCAACTGTACATGCCTCATCTCATAACGTTAGTTTTCGCAACACTGGTCAAAGCGTCCTTTCATACGATGGACAAGAGTGCAGACACGGCACCCCTATCATGAGGTAGCACCGATCCTTTGTTCTGAATGCTATGTTGTACTCAATCATGTCACTAGCCACAATCTTAATTCGTGAAATGTGCGGGCTGCACAGAGGCAGCAGTGAAGTCAAGCCTCTTCACCTGCACCAATCTCACCCAAGCCTGAAAAGTTGCGCTCTGGAAATCGAAACACTGTGTCGGTTGGTTTGTGGGGTATCCAATTATTTGGCGTGGGCTACGGCCAAACAGTAGCCTGTGTAAAGTTGGGTTAATAAACCGTCAATTCGTAAACTCAAGCCTCAGTCTGGACAATTGTTTAAAAAAACGTAATAGTTGTTCTTTATGTTTACTAAGACGCTTCACTAGGTCAAGTCAATGTGAAACCATGTCCGCTTAAAAAAATAGACATTTCCTACATTCTTTTTTGGACAAGTTAGTTGCCAGACACTGTCATAATTATATAATTTACGTAATATTATTTAAATATGACATGATTTCACATACTATGATAAACAATAGCAAACTTTTTCTTGTCTTCACAAAGTTAACATTTGCTTGCGTTGTAATGTTCCGATCTATATAGCAATAGCATACACAATGTCCACTCAATCAAATAAGGACAAAGTGCAAATATGAGTAGCCACTATTCTCCCATTGAAATAGATACGTACTTGTCTGCATATTTTTGGCGGAACGCAGTCGTTCCAGAACGCTTTTCAGCCCTCTGTACTAAGCTACTTTCTCTGTGTTACATCGCCGCCTGTTACATGTTATCTGACAGAATGCACAACAAAAACTTATCCCAGTACTGACTTGCACTGTTCACGAGTCTCAAGTCAATTGATCACAAGTCGCAAGTCATTTTCTTTGCGACTTAAGTGCGACTTAAGTCTGAGTGTCAGACACGAGTTTCCATCTCTGGCGTTGTGCTCCTACTTTAGCAGCAATTTCCACAAGGTAGGCTACTCATACTGTAGCTAGGTGCACAGACACACGCATACGTGCAGGAACACACATGCACGTATCTCACTCACACACACACAATCATAACAGTGTTATGCTTTGATGGCTGATATGATTGTAAGGATACCCACACACCGACTATCCAATGACCTGTCTGGGACTTGTTTCTTCCTTACCCCAGTCACATTTTCTCTGGCAAACTCTTCAATTACACACCCTAGAAATAACTGTCATATGATTCAGATAAAACCAAATTCAATAAAAAGGTTGATTTACCCAGAATGGTTTAAGAACCCACAACATGTCTGGGAATGTAACCAGTGTTGAGCCAGAGCTACCAATAGCCTAGCTCCCGCACCTTTTTTTACTTACCCCATTTTGCAGGTTTTACAATAATGTCCTCATCTGTTTGCATGCGCGTTCCCTATCAAGGTGTTTTGGTTCTTCCCTTGTGCACTACGCTTTTCAGCGCGCTTACTATTCCACAGGTCAATATAGTCTACACATAGTGACAATAGTGCAGGGTTTCCAATAGCCGGTAATAGCTGGCTTCTGGCCAATATATTTTTTTTAAAGAAAAAACAATTGCCACGGCCAATTGTCCATGAGAAGAAACAAATCCCACTGTAATAACGCTTTTAGCTTATTCATTGATGGAAATACCAGTAGATGTAAAGGCATTTGACCGGTCATGCTTATCGGTCTACGGGTTAATTTGCATAATTTAGTAGAATTAAATTTGCCCATATGTATTTTCGTTAGTCGTTATGATTCTTATTTATCACACACGCACAACATACAGATACAAAGCCTGGTTTAAGCGGAAAATCTGTCAGACAGCAAAAGAGCTGCTGTTAGTTTGCTGCTGGAGTGAAACGTGCTTTAATAAGCCCAATCATTGCGCAACAACTCTAAATGAAATCACATGTTAAAAACAGTTTGAATAGCCACGATTAAAAAGAGCTTCTATTTGTATTTCTCAACTGGTAATTGAAGCGCAGTTCCCATTCGCCATTCAAGTGCATACAGTGCATTCGGAAGGTATTCAGTCATGTAATGGGTGCGTGTTGGTGGCAGGGAAGTCGGGCGCAGGAGAACGAACTTGGTATAAACGGAGTCGTTTAATAAATGCTCACAAAACTCCGAAAACCAAAATAATAAAAGTGGGTCCAAAACCCGTCGCAACCCAGGACATAACTTGCACATAACACTCAATCACCGACAAAGACATGAGGGGAAACTGAAAGTTAAATACACAACGTGTAATTGATGGGATTGGAACCAGGTGTGAAGGAAGACAAGACAAAACCAATGAAAAATGAGAGGGACCGACCGACTTTGGCGGAAGTCGTGACAAGGCCCCTTGACTTTTTCCACATTTTGTTACATTACAGCCTTATTCTAAAATTGATTAAATCGTTTTTTACCCTGCTCAATCTACACACATTACCCCATAATGACAAAGCAAAAACAGTAAAAAAAACGGAAATATAACATTTATATACAGTAAGTATTCAGACCCTTTACTCAGTACTTTGTTAAAGCACCGTTGGCAGCGGTTACAGCCTCAATACTTATTGGGTATGATGCTACAAGCTTGGCACATCTGTATTTGGGGAGTTTCTCCCATTCTTCTATAAAGTTCCTCTCAAGCTCTGTCGGGTAGGATGGGGAGTGTCGCTGCAAAGCTATTTTCAGGTCTCTCCAGAGATGTTCGATCGGGTTCAAGTCTGGGCTCTGGCTGGGCTCCTCAAGGACATTAAAGAGACTTCTCCCGAAGCCACTACTTTGTTGTCTTGGCTGTGTGCTTAGGGTCATTGTCCAGTTGGAAGATGAACCTTTGCCCCAGTCTGAGGTCCTGAGCGCTCTGGAGCAGGTTTGCTCCGTTCATCTTTCCCTTGATCATAACTAGTCTCACAGTCCCTGCCGCTGAAAAACATCCTCACAGCATGATTCTGCCACCACCATGCTTCACCGTAGGGATGGTGCCAGGTTTCCTCCAGATGTGATGCTTGGCATTCAGGCCAAATAGTTCAATCTTGGTTTCATGGTCTGCGTCCTTTAGGTGCCTTTTGGAAAACTACAGGTGGGCTGTTCCTTTAACTGAGTGGCTTCCGCTGGCCACTCTACCATGAAGGCCTGATTGGTGGAGTGCTGCAGAGATGGTTGTCATTCTAGAAGGTTCTCCCACCTCCACAGAGGAACTCTGGAGCTCTGTTAGATTGACCATCAGGTTCTTGGTCGCCTCCTTGACCAAGGTCCTTCTCCCCCGAATGTTCAGTTTGGCCGGCCAGCCAGCTCTTGGAAGACTCTTGGTGGTTCCAAACTTCTTCCATTTAAGAATGATGGAGGCCACTGTGTTCTTGGGGACCTTCAATGCTGCAGAATTGTTTTGGTATCCTTCCCAGATCTGTGCCTCGACACAATCCTGTCTTGGAGCTCTGCGGACAATTTCTTCGACCCCATGGCTTGGTTTTTACTTTGACATGTACTGTCAACTGTGGGACCTTATATAGACAGACGTCTGCTTTTCCAAATCATGTCCAATCAATTGAATTTACCACAGATGGACTCCAAGTTGTAGAAACATCTCAAGGATGATCAATGGAAACACGGTGCACCTGAGCTCAATTTCGAGTCTCATAGCAAAGGGTCTGAATTCTTATGTAAATAAGGTATTTCTGATTTTTTTATTTTTAATAAATTAGCAAATTCATAAAAACCTGTTTTACGATTTGTCATTATGGGGTTTTGTGTGTATATTGATGAGGATATATATTTTTTTATCTAATTTATTTTAGAATAAGGCTATACAGTAATAAAATGTGGAAAAAGTCAAGGGGTCTGAATACTTTCCGAATGTACTGTATTATGGTAGGCAGGCTTCAGCATGTCACACACCACTTTGCAATGAGCTAGAGGCAGTATGCATTTTGAAAACATACTTAAGTTGTTTGAACCCTGAATGTTTTACTAAATATTATGATCAGGGGGCAAAATTGTCAATATACAATTACAAAATACCATTAATGTCAATCTATCAAAATAAACTACAAAATTGTATTTCGTATTTTAAAATACAGAAATACATTTGCAAGTAGCCAGCTCTGAATGGCAACAATATTCTCAGTAACGGTTACAGAAACCGTTAACTTACTATGACTGTGACATGTTGTTGTTTATCTACCTTAGTTGAATCACATCACATCCGGCCAGGATTGCGAGTCCCATAGTGCGGCATACAATTGGCCCAACGTCGTCCGGGTTTGGCCGGGGTAGGTCATCATTGTAAATAAGAATTTGTTCTTAACTGACTTGTCTAGTTAAATAAAGGTTCAAATAAAAATAAAAAAAATTGTCTGCTACATGACCAAAATGAAAATGTATATGTGAAAATGCAAAGCACACTATTATTGGCATTGTTTCTTGGTCATGTTTAGATGGGATCCAGTTTAACCTAATTCTCCTAACCATCACATTCATTTTCCTAATCTGCTGCATAAATTCTCCTAAACCCACCACGAAAAGTCAATTTTGACAAAAGCTGTATCCCTTCTAGACAAAACCTTGTTTCGGGGCGGAGCTCATTGGAATAATACTCAGCATGTTTTGCAATTGTCAATGCAGGGTGAAAGGGGGAAACAAAATGATTAACCGCTTTTTAAAAAAATGGTATTGAAAAGTATATTGTATTTTGAAAATGCAAATGACATCTCTCGAAACTATCTTGTTACAAAATACATTGGAGTTTAGTTCAGCCCCGTTTAATAAAAATGACAAAATATTCAGAGGTGTTTATTCATACGTGTATGAATGAATATGAATATGAATTCATACGTGTAATAGAAATACGGCCCATCTCTGATTATGATACATACTGTAGCTGTTTTTGTAATTGTATCAGCAACTTACAGTATTGATCAACAGCATGATAGTGTATAAACTGAATACGGTAGATTACTGTAGAATGCACAGCAAAATACCATAATTGTGCTTTAAATCAAATCAAATGTATTTATATAGCCCTTCTTACATCAGCTGATATCTCAAAGTACTGTACAGAAACCCGGCCTAAAACCCCAAACAGCAAGCAATGCAGGTGTAGAAGCACGGTGGCTAGGAAAAACTCCCTAGAAAGGCCAAAACCTAGGAAGAAACCTAGAGAGGAACCAGGCTATCAGGGGTGGCCAGTCCTCTTCTGGCTGTCCTGGATGGAGATTATAACAGAGCATGGCCAAGATGTTCAAATGTTCATAAATGACCAGCATGGTCAAATAATAATAATCACAGTAGTTGTCGAGGGTGCAGCAAGTCAGCACCTCAGGAGTAAATGTCAGTTGGCTTTTCATAGCCGATCATTAGGAGTATCTCTACCGCTCCTGCTGTCTCTAGAGAGTTGAAAACAGCAGGTCTGGGACAGGTAGCACGTCTGGTGAACAGGTCAGGGATCCATGTCCGCAGGCAGAACAGTTGAAACTGCAGCAGCAGCACGGCCAGGTGGTACAGTATTAATTAATACATTTTCAGTATTAATTATGCTGCATTGTAGGAAAATGTTGTGGGCGCGGAAAGAGTCTGTGACTCATTAACATATTTTAAGAGGCTGTATTTGTTGCACCCATGAGTTAGAATGCTGTACCCACAGAATACAGTAATATACTGTAGTTTAGGAATTATACGAAGATGACGTTAGAACTAGAAAGAGTTCAGAAGCGGAGGGACTTACCATGTCTCCCAAGGGCTTAGCATGTCTCTCAAGGGGACTAAAAAGATTTTGGCTTGAAAAAGTTTAATATTTTCAAAAGGAGCTAGGTAATTGGTTAAAGGAGGAGGATCGGAGGGAAAGAGGAAGAAGGTTGAAAATACTGAGGGAGGCAGAGGATAGGTTTGAATCTGTTGAAGCTAGCAATAACAAGGGAGAAGGTATGTCGAGTAAGATTGGTGTCAAGTTCAAACAGTGTAACCCTGACGCCAGTTTGAGTTCTGGAGGTGAAATGGAAGGGGTAGAAAGTGTTGTGAGGAGCTCAGAGCCCGAGCCTTGCATTGATGGATATGGTTGTGATAAAGATACGTTTGGTCCAGTGAGAGTGAGATCTTGGCTGATCCATGGGTGGTTTCAGGTTGGGTGGAAAAGATGGTAGGTGCTGTTGAGTCGGTGAAGGTAGCCTGAAGTTGAAATTGAAAGGGGGGATTTCTGGGGTAGAGTTAAGTGTGGAGGTGGAGGGGGAGCAATTGAAGTTGAAGATTCCTGTTGTTTGTGACGCCCGCTGCTTGGTGCGACCAAACTCAGTGGTGAAACAGAGGAGTCACTATCAGTCCTTTTGAGTTTTGAGTCAGAGTCTTTAGTCTTTACCCTACAAGGTCATGTTAGGATATATCAGTTATCCTGTTTGTGGCGAATCCACTGCGCTGTGTCAGATGCAACGTTTATGGGCATGTTGTAGCAGTGTGTAGGAGGGAGATTCCAAGATGTGGTAAGTGTGCAGGAGGACATGGGACAGAGAAATGTGTCGTTTCAGTGGAAAAATGTCTTTGTCAACTGTAGGGGTGTCCATGTTGCTGGGAATCGGAGGTGTCCGTTGTGAGAGAGGCAGGTTGAGGTGGCCAGGGTCAAAGTAGTGCAGAAGATGTCTTATGCTGAGGCAGTGAAGAAAGTGGAGGAGGGTACATAAAGGGTGAGGGATTCTTAGATGATCCCTGTGAATACTAGATCAGTGCCAGGACAGCGGGAGAGAGGGATACCTGTTTCAGTAGGTTGGCTTCTTAGCGTTTATAGCGATGGTTATCAACTGTACCGCAAAGTTGGAATGTAAGTCACAGTAAATATACAGTGCCTTGCGAAAGTATTCGGCCCCCTTGAACTTTGCGACCTTTTGCCACATTTCAGGCTTCAAACATAAAGATATAAAACTGTATTTTTTTGTGAAGAATCAACAAGTGGGACACAATCATGAACTGGAACGACATTTATTGGATATTTCAACAATTTTAACAAATCAAAAACTGAAAAATTGGGCGTGCAAAATTATTCAGCCCCTTTACTTTCAGTGCAGCAAACTCTCTCCAGAAGTTCAGTGAGGATCTCTGAATGATCCAATGTTGACCTAAATGACTAATGATGATAAATACAATCCACCTGTGTGTAATCAAGTCTCCGTATAAATGCACCTGCACTGTGATAGTCTCAGAGGTCCGTTAAAAGCGCAGAGAGCATCATGAAGAACAAGGAACACACCAGGCAGGTCCGAGATACTGTTGTGAAGAAGTTTAAAGCCGGATTTGGATACAAAAAGATTTCCCAAGTTTTAAACATCCCAAGGAGCACTGTGCAAGCGATAATATTGAAATGGAAGGAGTATCAGACCACTGCAAATCTACCAAGACCTGGCCGTCCCTCTAAACTTTCAGCTCATACAAGGAGAAGACTGATCAGAGATACAGCCAAGAGGCCCATGATCACTCTGGATGAACTGCAGAGATCTACAGCTGAGGTGGGAGACTCTGTCCATAGGACAACAATCAGTCGTATATTGCACAAATCTGGCCTGTATGGAAGAGTGGCAAGAAGAAAGCCATTTCTTAAAGATATCCATAAAAAGTGTCGTTTAAAGTTTGCCACAAGCCACCTGGGAGACACACCAAACATGTGGAAGAAGGTGCTCTGGTCAGATGAAACCAAAATTGAACTTTTTGGCAACAATGCAAAACGTTATGTTTGGCGTAAAAGCAACACAGCTCATCACCCTGAACACACCATCCCCACTGTCAAACATGGTGGTGGCAGCATCATGGTTTGGGCCTGCTTTTCTTCAGCAGGGACAGGGAAGATGGTTAAAATTGATGGGAAGATGGATGGAGCCAAATACAGGACCATTCTGGAAGAAAACCTGATGGAGTCAGCAAAAGACCTGAGACTGGGACGGAGATTTGTCTTCCAACAAGACAATGATCCAAAACATAAAGCAAAATCTACAATGGAATGGTTCAAAAATAAACATATCCAGGTGTTAGAATGGCCAAGTCAAAGTCCAGACCTGAATCCAATCGAGAATCTGTGGAAAGAACTGAAAACTGCTGTTCACAAATGCTCTCCATCCAACCTCACTGAGCTCGAGCTGTTTTGCAATGAGGAATGGGAAAAAATGTCAGTCTCTCGATGTGCAAAACTGATAGAGACATACCCCAAGCGACTTACAGCTGTAATCGCAGCAAAAGGTGGCGCTACAAAGTATTAACTTAAGGGGGCTGAATAATTTTGCACGCCCAATTTTTCA
Organism: Oncorhynchus mykiss; assembly: GCF_057628025.1. Classification (NCBI taxonomy): domain Eukaryota; kingdom Metazoa; phylum Chordata; class Actinopteri; order Salmoniformes; family Salmonidae; genus Oncorhynchus; species Oncorhynchus mykiss. The sequence continues at coordinate 41,164,349 of NC_143040.1, forward strand.
GTTTTTGATTTGTTAAAAAAGTTTGAAATATCCAATAAATGTCGTTCCACTTCATGATTGTGTCCCACTTGTTGTTGATTCTTCACAAAAAAATACAGTTTTATATCTTTATGTTTGAAGCCTGAAATGTGGCAAAAGGTCGCAAAGTTCAAGGGGGCCGAATACTTTCGCAAGGCACTGTATGTTTAGGTGGCAGCTGCAGAGAAGTATTTGGGCGTACGAGATTTGACTTCAGAAGAGATACATGGGAGAAACATGGGCCAGTGGTACTGTCCTGTCCTCTCAGGCTGTTGACCTGGGGTAGAATCAGATAGGGTTTAATATAGTGGAATAAGGTGATGGGTTTTAATGAGTGTAGGGTTAGTTGGTAAGGTATTTTTCCCTTTTCCCATTTTGTATCATAAAGTGTAATGGATTTATACTATAGTTCAGTTGGGGGCGATAATGCAACCACCGTTAAACCTCACCGAAACATTGTTATGAAACTCTACAGTAACTTACTGGCCAATTGCTGCCAGTAATTTACCGTAATTCAGAATACAGTACCATACTACATTTTTGGAGCACCAAAACCCTTTTTTTATTTTTTTTTTACCTTTATTTAACTAGGCAAGTCAGTTAAGAATAAATTCTTATTTTCAATGATAGCCTAGGAACAGTGGGTTAACTGCCTGTTCAGGGGCAGAACGACAGATTTGTACCTTGTCAGCTCGGGGTTTTGAACTTGCAACCTTCCTACCTTTTGAACACTAGTGGGCCATGGACTCTACAAAGTGACGAAAGCATTCCACAGCGATGCTGGCCCATGTTGACTCCAATGCACTTCCACACTTCCCAGCAGCGTTGCATTTCTTGACACAAACTGGTTTACATGGCACCTACTACCACACCCTGTTCAAAGCCACTTAAATCTTTTGTCTTGCCCATTCACCTGCTGGATAGCACACATGCACAATCCATGCCTCAATTGTTTCAAGACTTAAAAATCCTTCTTTAACCAGTCTGCTCCCCTTAATATATACTGATTGAAGTGGATTTAACAAGTGACATTAATAAGGGATCATAACTTTCCCCTGGATTCACCTGGTCAGTCTATGTCATAGAAAGAGCAGGTCTTCTTAATGTTTTGTATACTCAGTGTATAATTAAATATTCACTATTGGCAATTGCTTTTATTTTCAATACAATTCAACAATAAAGTACTGTATTGCTGTTTTTCTATATTTACTGCACATACTATATATTTTTTTATATTGTGGGAGGAGAATCGCTGGCTCATTAACATATTTTAAGGCATGCCTTGTAAGTGGCTATACCCATTTAAGTGATATGTGGTAATAGTTCACTAAAAATGAAATGTAAATAGGGAATAGATCAGTGTGGTAGCGGGTCTTAACCCTTTTAATGGTTGAATATTTACCCATGTCTATTTGATCGGTTTTGCCTTGTAAACACGGCCAGTTGGGAAGACTTTGTTAAGGCCTCTAGAAGTGCAAGTGATATAAAACATCTAGTATTCATTAATATGTTTTCATATGCAAATACCTACAGCCAACCTACTTGCTCTAATCCCTTGTAATTACAGTCAAATACTGTTTAAATAATTTTCTTACAGTTTAATAGTCACTTTAAATTATTATGTTAATATGTTTTAATTGAACCTTTATTTAACTAGGCAAGTCAGTTAAGAACTAATTCTTATTTACAATGACAGACTACCGGGGAACAGTGAGTTAACTGCCTTGTTCAGGGGCAGAACAACAGATTTTTACCTTGTCAGCTCAGGGATTCGATCCAGCAACCTTTCGGTTACTGGCCCAACACTCTAAAAAATAGGTTACCTGCTGTCCCACTGTATTGTAGTTTGTTTAATTGCTCTGGCATCAAGATACCGTGAAAATATCTTAGTATTGTATTGGCACTATCCAGAGATAGTCAAAGACATATCATAAGATATCTTGTTGTAATTACAATTATTTTAAAGGCCAATATATCTTTAACTTCAACAAACCTTTTCAGTAAAGGTTTTACTTGCTATGACTGTGAAATGTTTTTTTTAATCAACCTTGGTTAAATGCACTGATTGTAAGTTGCTAAGGACCAGAGTGCCGCTAAATGACCAAAAATTCAAACTTACAAAGAACACTGGGTAATATGACGCTTCCAGTAATATACTGTAAATTAGATTACAGTAAAAATGTTGGTACCGTAAAATGGATTACCATAAAATGGATTACAGTAAATGTACTGGAAAAATAAAGAACAGTAACTTATTGGCCAACTTCTGCCAGTTAGTTACTGTACATTTTACAGGAAATGTTTTACAGTGTGACCAATAGAATAGGTAAACATTTCTACTATGAGGGATAGTAGATTGACATGGACTAGTGATTTTGCTGTTCTAACATCTTCAAATGCACATTGGAATTCATTATTATTAAATATATATATATAAATTCACAAGATAGAGGAATAGCTGATAGGCAGCGGAGAGGCCAGGTGCGTCATTATGCATGAAAGAACAGTGAAGACACACAGCTCAAAAAGGTCCCCTATTGATCTTGTTTAGGGACAATCAAATTATCCCACAACACCACAATCCAATGAATAATTCCATTCGTGTTTTCAAGTGAGTACAAAAGACTGTAAACTACAGTGAAATTGTCATTTGAATAATGGCGCAAAATCCATGTTATTGCATTCATTCCATTTGGATCAGTTGTGGGTCTACTCTCGACAGATTACAGAAAGACTGTATTTTTACTTCTGATACTGATGTGCTGTCTGTTGTCGATCATCATTCTCCCACATCGTTCACATAGGCCTATGTTCCCAGCAGGCCCAGTTATTCAGAAAAGTTTAACGCGTTTTGCCTCCTTTCTAATGCAAACAGCTATTTCTCGAACCTAGAACCTAATGCTTCAATATAGCCTAAACATTTGTCATTTTACTTTTTAAAAAATGTATTACCTTTCGTGTGTGGCATAAACACAACTAATCACAATGTTTTAATTTGATTAGGCTATTTCAAAAGTCTCCTGTTGGTTACCTGCGCATGTTCATCCATGCCACTCTAAAATTATTCCAGCATCCAAACTGCGCAACAGCCATTCGATTGATGCCAGTCTCAGGCTTCAAGCTCTTCGCCACACCTTTCACCTCACTTAACTCGCAATCATTCACTTCCATTTCACTTCCAGAACTCGGTCTGGTGCACGGCGTGCTCTGTTTGCTCTTGCCATCAGTCTTCTTTCGACACCCCATCTCAATTTTTATCTGCATCGTACTCAAATTCAAATCTACCCCCTGCTTTCCTCATTCCAGCTATTTATTAGAATCAAGTGCGCTAGATTAGGGTTGGAGTGAAAACCTACAGGACAGTAGCTCTCCGACCTGGCTCAACCCTCAAACCTCTTCAAATAGGGCTCCCACAACTCCAGATTCCCAATTTAACCAATGAATGTCACTGTAGTTGACAATACAGTGAATTATTATGGTGTACTTATCTGTTTACAAATAGAGAATTCTATCTAAATTTCCGATATTGATCTCGAGGAGGACAATCATTCGAGAGCTTCATTATGAAGATATTCCCTTCTGTGACAACAAAATCTGCCCTGTAATAAATTACAAGATAAGAGTGATAATTAGACGATTAGTATAATCGCTTTAATATAATATAATGTAATTCTTACTCGTGAAGCACAGTGTGTAAATCAAACGATAGCGTAAGGGTGATGTGATGGTACATAGCCTACTTTGAACACTAGATGGCACTCTAATCCTTCCAAATGACTATAACAGATTGAGTACGTTAGGTATTGGTTAAGAATACTTTTGTTCCTCAACATTTCTTCGCAATCCAGTTTGGATCCATTTCATTTCACAGTGACTCAATGAGGCTTAACTTTTGGAAAAACCTTTGCAGTAATAATATACTGTACATCATGCCAGTGTGGCTATTATCATCGCCATCTCTACCATGCTCTTCGATTCATACTTATACAAATGACAGTATCTTGTGTTATAACTACCAAATAATGAGTTTTAAACCCACTGGTAATTAAGTGGTAATGAGTTTAAACCCATTTTGATGAAATTTGGTTATACTTTAGTTAGGTCTGAAGAGTGTGCTCTTCAACCAATGTGTACTTCGATACATGGTATTGTTGCCATTTCAGACGCAGACATATCCAAGAACTAACTCACCAAGAAAAGCAGCACAATGGCCCTTAAATATGGATTGTCTTGTCGGTACCATACTCGGAACATAGTTATTTCTGTGGGATGGCATGCCTCCTCTGAAAGAGCCCATGTCTGCTTAGTGCTTAACCCCAGCACTAGAACAAAACACACTGCATTCCAAGATATAGATCTCATCTAAACACAAATCGTTTACACATTATTTAAATTTCCTGCTCTGTCTTGAAGAGTTATGGTGAAAACAACATGTTTGTTTAGCGCTGCTTTATTTACCCTTTAGCCACGGGCTGCACAAATTTTGACCAGGGCCCCTCTATAGAGAATAGCGTGCCATTTGGAACGCAGGCCATGTCTGAACAGGAAAGGCCCCTAACAAGCCCTGTCTAATTGTTTGGTTGAGATCTTTCTCTTCCATCTACCGAAGAAGACTCTAAACAAAAACAATCTCTTAATTTCCATTCTCCTGCCCACAGCTGTCCCATGATAAGCATCAGGTCTATGAGAGGTAGAACGAGAGAGACAGAGAGAGAGAGAGAGAGTGAGAGAGAGAGAGACAGAGTGTGCGTGTGTGTGCGTGCATGCGTCATTTCATGTGTGCATGTGTGTATGTGTCCAGGCAGGGTCTGCAGCACACCACACAGGCTGAGGAGCTTGGCCGGCCATTTTGACAGCACAAAAAGCTCCTTGTATACATATAGCCCCGACTCCTGTAAATACAGCTAACGTTCTTTCTCTCTCTGCTGGCTGCAGGCCGCGCCCTGGAATTCCACTTTGTTTTACTTGGAGGTTATTCAAGGGAGTCATGTATCCCTGCAGTCTGAGTCCCACTGCAGTCTCAATCTATCCAGCCAGGCAGCAGGAAGAGCATCCTGACCCCTCAGAGTGGCTCAAGCCAGAACATTTCACATGGTTTGGGGAATTTAACTCTTAGCAATGCTACACTGCTGCACTCCAAATCAATAAGCTGACGCAGACTTTTTTTGCTTTCTCTCCCAATTTATGCTGTGACATTGTGACAAAAATGATTGAGATTGGGGAAAGGGTAGCAGCAATGCAGTACCTAAACCAGAATTGCCTGCTACTGAAGATTCTTCTGCTGGACATTACATGTTGCATCAGGATTAGGGCTGAGGGGTTAAACTAACTGCAAGTTGAATGTAATACTTGGCTACTCTGCTTCCCTGTCAGTAGAACTATGACTAATGACAAAAGCAGAGCTTTGGTTCTTCCATCGAGGAGGCGAAGGGGGAACCCACAAGATAAAGTGAACGAGCATTGTAGCTGCAGACCCAAGATGAACAAATACCAAGGTCGAATGGTACAATCATCAAATACATTAATTTAGCCTTTCGTGGGCCAGAACTCACAGTGCATTATTCATTTGCTTAGCATCTAACCTAAAACCAGAAGGACTCTCCATTGCTTACAGTAGCTATAATTTTGCCCAGTCTGCAAGTTACTTAATCATATAAGCAGCTGTAATAGGGCAGAACAGTCAAAGTAGCCTGCTCATTCTGGACCTAGCGTTGCAATACAGCAAGCCTCATCAGAATACAGGCAGATGTCATGAATCTTATTGCCATTGTGTTCAATGTTTCTCCACTTAGCCCCAGAGTTAATGAGTGTCACGTCAAGTGCATTTAGTGCCACAGTAGACTCAATTATACATGTTTTGCCCTATATACTAATGTAAAAGCCTGGCTTGCTACTTGGACTTGGGGGCGTACAGAATTGCTGCAGACTGTAGAAACAGGGAGTAATCTCTTTGGCAAGATAGAGTAGAGTACAATGTGAATGGGCAGTGAAGATCCCCTCTGTTTCCACGACAACTGTAGAGACATAGTGACAAACTACTCAGGCCTCTATAGAGCCATAGTGAACCGTAAAGTGGAATGTCAGCACAATCATGTGCTAGCTAACATATCCTGAGTTTACCCCTTTCGAGACTGAATTATTTAGTCGTTCATAATGAGTGTGTTTCCCCAAGGAGTCTTGCCATGGATCTTTGAAACATATGGCAGAACCATCCAAGGTCAGGTATGTGGCTGTGTATCACTACTCAACGTTATGTTCAGCGTATTATGCTGCATTGCACCTGACAACTGTAAATTACATTTGTATGGACTGGAGATATTAGCATTTGAATGAAAATATAACTATTCTTAATTTTCTTGTTCTTGTTCTGAATAAAGGAATGAATGAAAATATAATTATTGCATTGTTTACAAAGGGGACTCATTTGAAAGGCATTAGTATGTTCAGAGGATCTCAAACTGAAAGACTTGGTAAGAATAGATCTGCCACGAGATGAGTCGAGTGGAACAACATTGTAGTTGGTTGGTTTCCATGAGACAGGACATTCATTTAACAGATGTGATCTATTGCACATTAATACAGCCAACTACTGACATCAAAGGAAATCTAATGTTCCCACATTTTCACCACTTGTGTGCTGCTTTTAACTCAACCCTTTTGAGGCAGATCTATTCTCACCAAGTCTTGGTTACATGGAAATAAAACCTGTCTTTCCCTTCTGAAAAATATTAAAGTTGGAAACCTTAATTGAAACAATAACAAACGGCCAGCCCGCCTGTGTTTTGGTAAAAAGCTGAAGGATGGGCATGGAAAAATGCGACTACTCTAAAAATCAAAGCAAGACCTACAGTACCAGTCAAAAGTTTGGACACACCTACTCATTCAAGGATTTCTTTTGTTTTCTTCTACATTGTAGAATAATAGTGAAGACCTCACAATTATGAAATAACACATATGGAATCATGTAGTAACCAAAAAAGTGTTCAAATCAAAATATATTTTATATTTGATATTCTTCAAAGTAGCCACACTTTGCCTTGATGACAGTTTTGCACACTCTTGGCATTCTCTCAACCAGCTTCACGAGGTAGTCACCTGGAATGCATTTCAATGACCATGTGTGCCTTGTTAAAAGTTCATTTGTGGAATTTCTTTCCTTATTAGTGCATTTGAGCCAATCAGTTGTGTTGTGAGGGGTGGTAAACAGAAGATAGCCCTATTTGGTAAAAGACCAAGTCCATATTATGGCAAGAACAGCTCAAATAAGCAAAGAGAAACGACAGTCCATCATTACTTTTAGACATGAAGGTCAGTCAATCCGGAATATTTCAAGTACTTTGAAAGTTTCTTAAATTGCAGTCGCAAAAATCATCAAGCGTTATGATGAAACTGGCTCTCATGAGGAGTTACCTCTGCTGCAAAGGATAAGTTCATTAGAGTTAACTGCACCTCAGAAATTGCAGCCCAAGTAAATGCTTCACAGAGTTCAAGAAACAGACACATCTCAACATCAACTGTCCAGAGGAGACTGCGTGAATCAGGCCTTCATGGTTGAATTGTTGCAAAGAAACCACTACTAAAGGACACCCATAAAAAAAGAGATTGCCAAGAAACACAGGCAATGGACATTAGACCAGTCCTTTGGTCTGATAAGTCCAAATTTGAGATTTTTGGATCCTACCGCCATGTCTTTGTGACACGCAGAGAATTATCTCTGTATGTGTGGTTCCCACTGTGAAGCATAGAGGAGGAGGTGTGATGGTGCTTTTTTTAAATTCTATCTTTTTACCTTTATTTTACTAGTCAGTTAAGAACAAATTCTTATTTTCAATGATGCCTAGGAACAGTGGGTTAACTGATTGTTCAGGGGCAGAATGACCTTGTTAGCTCGGGGGTTTGAACTTGCAACCTTCCGGTTACTAGTCCAACGCTCTAACCACTAGGCTACCCTGCCGCCCCATGCTGGTAACAATGTCTGTGATTTATTTAGAATTCAAGGCACACTTAACCAGCATGGATACTACAGCATTCTGCAATACGCCATCCCATCTGGTTTGCGCTTAGTGGAACTATCATTTGTTTTTCAACAGGACAATGACCCAACACATGTCCAGGCTGTGTGAGGGCTATTTGACCAAGAAGGAGAGTGATGGAGTGCTGCATCAGGTGACCTGGCCTGCACAATCACCCCGACCTCAACCCAATTGAGATGGTTTGGGATGAATTGGACTGCAGAGTGAAGGAAAAGCAGCCAACAAGTGCTCAGCATATGTGGGAACTACTTCAAGAATAGCATTCCATGTGAAGCTGGTTGAGAGAATGCCAAGAGAGTGCAAAGCTGCCATCAAGGTAAAGGGGGGCTACTTTGAAGAATCTCAAATCTAAAATTATTTTGACTTGTTTAACACTTTATTGGTTACTTCATGATATGTGTTATTTCATAGTTTTGATAGTAAAAATAAAGAAAAACCCTTGAATGAGTAGGTGTGTCCAAACTTTTGACTGGTACTGAATGTATTCAAGGACTGACAACATAAAAAGTTTTAACCATGTCACGAGTCCGACCGAGGGTGTTTCCCTTTCCCGGGCAGGTGGCGCTCAGCGGTCGTCGTCACCGGCCTATTAGCTGCCACTGATTGTTTTTCCTTCCCCTCCTTGTATGTTGAGTGGTAGCACCTGTGAATGTGTAATTAGTTTGTCTTTATTAGACAGCCGGCCCGCCTGGTTGTTGTGCGGGATTATTTCATTGTAAACCTTCGGCTCTGTGGTATAGGCACGTTGTGTCCCATTTGTACATTTTGATTCCCTGTGTTTTGGGAACGTAACGTTTTTGTGAGCACCCTGTGGTGCATTGGTGCGATTAAAGGACGCGCAGCATTGAACTCTCTGTCTCCTGCATTTGACTCCACACCCACGACACCCGGAGCATTACAGAATCCCGCACCTATCAAATTGATGGAGTCAGCAGGAGCAGCAGCCAACCCTCTCCCATCGATGGAGGAACGGGTTCTCCACCACACCACCGTCCTTCATCGGATCGGATCCGCGATGGATCAAGTGATGGAGAGAATGGACAGATGGGAGAGGAGTGGGCTCCTCTCTCCGCCTTCGGCACCCACGGTTCCGGACTCCCCATCTCCCGACTCCAGCACCCTCCGTCTGACGCTACCGAGGGCTTATGATGGAGCGGCGGCGGGTTGCCAGGGGTTTCTGCTCCAGCTGGAGCTATACCTGGCCACCGTCAGACCCACTCCCTCAGGAGAAGAGAGGGTGAGTGTCCTCATCTCCTGCCTCACGGGTCGTGCCCTGGAATGGGCGAACGCGGTCTGGAATGGTCCAGACTCAGCGCGGGAGCACTACCCAGAGTTTTCCCGTCGTTTCCGCGCCGTGTTTGATCACCCTCTAGACGGCCGAGCGGCGGGAGAACGACTATTTCACCTCAGGCAGGAGAGGAGGAGCGCCCAGGATTACGCGCTGGAGTTCCGGACCTTGGCAGCCGGATCTGGGTGGAACGAGAGGGCTCTCATGGACCACTACAGGTGTAGTCTCCGAGAGGATGTCCGCCGGGAGTTAGCGTGTCGGGACACCACTCTGTCACTGGATCAGCTGATTGACATGTCCATTCGACTGGATAATCTGCTGGCTGCCCGCGGGCGTTCAGAGAGGGTCCTGTGCGTTCCACCACCCAGCCCCTCCGCTCCCATTCCGATGGAGTTGGGAGGGGCTGCGCCGAGGGGTACCGGAGGAGGAGGCCTTCCCTGCACCAACTGTGGTCGGAGAGGACACACGTCTGATCGGTGCTGGGGGGGTCCGTCTGGGAGTAGAGATGGCAGGCGGAACGCTTCTCGGTCACCCCAGGTGAGTCAGCATCAAACTCACCCAGAACCCCCTGTTGGCCACATGTTTGTCTTAACTTTTTTCCTTCGCTTTTTTCCCTCTTCCCAGCATAGGGCGCTCGTCGATTCAGGCGCAGCTGGGAACTTTATGGATCGCGGACTCGCCCTTAAGTTAGGGGTTCCGCTGGTGCCGATAGATTCTCCTTTCCCCGTGCACTCCCTAGATAGCCGGCCATTAGGGTCAGGGATGGTCAGGGAGACCACGGTCCCACTGGACATGGTGACGCAGGGGAATCATAGGGAGCGTATCAGTTTCTTTATTATTGACTCGCCTGCGTTTCCAGTGGTGCTGGGGACTCCCTGGCTGGCCCGGCACAATCCTAAAATTTCGTGGAAACAGGGGGTTCTCCAGGGGTGGTCAGAGGAGTGTTCTGGAAGGTGTTTGGGAGTTTCCATCGGTGCCACGTCGGTGGAGAGTCCAGACCAGGGTTCCACGGTGTGCATTCCCCCCGAGTATGCCGATTTGGCAATCGCTTTCAGTAAAGTGAAAGCGACTAAATTACCACCTTATCGACCGGGAAGGGATTGTACGATAGATCTCCAGGTAGACGCTGCGCTTCCCAAGAGTCACGTGTACCCGCTGTCCCAGGAGGAGACGTTGGCAATGGAGACATATGTCACGGAGGCGCTGGGACAGGGGTACATTCGGTCCTCCATTTCACCCGTCTCCTCAAGTTTCTTTTTTGTGAGGAAAAAGGAGGGAGGCTTGCGTCCGTGTATCGATTATAGAGGTCTAAACGCCATCACAGTGGGGTATAGTTACCCTCTACCTCTCATCGCTACGGCGGTGGAATCGTTCCACGGAGCGCAGTTCTTCACAAAACTGGATCTCAGGAGCGCGTATAGTTTGGTGCGTATTCGGAAGGGAGACGAGTGGAAAACCGCATTTAGTACTACATCAGGCCACTATGAGTACCTCGTCATGCCGTATGGGTTAAAGAATGCTCCAGCCGTTTTCCAATCCTTTGTAGACGAGATTCTCAGGGACCTGTGCGGGCAGGGAGTGGTGGTTTATATCGATGACATTCTGATCTACTCGGCCACTCACACCGCGCATGTGTCTCTGGTGCGCAAGGTGCTTGGTAGACTGCTGGAGCATGACCTATACGTCAAGGCTGAGAAATGCGTGTTCTCTAAACGAGCCGTCTCTTTTCTGGGATATCGCATTTCCACCTCGGGGGTAGTGATGGAGGGTGACCGCATTAGGGCCGTGCGTAATTGGCCGACTCCGACCACGGTAAAGGAGGTGCAGCGTTTTCTGGGTTTTGCCAACTACTACCGGAGGTTTATCCGGGGTTTTGGCCAGGTAGCGGCTCCCATCACCTCACTGCTGAAGGGGGGCCCGGTGCGTTTGCAGTGGTCAGCAGAGGCGGACGGAGCATTCAACAAGTTGAAGGCGCTGTTTACTGATGCGCCCGTGTTGGCGCATCCGGACCCCTCTCTAGCATTCATAGTGGAGGTGGACGCGTCCGAGGCTGGGGTGGGTGCCGTGCTATCACAGCGCTCGGGTACGCCACCAAAACTCCGACCCTGCGCTTTCTTCTCAAGGAAGCTCAGCCCAGCGGAGCGTAACTATGATGTGGGGGACCGGGAGTTGCTAGCGGTGGTTAGAGCTCTGAAGGTGTGGAGACACTGGCTTGAGGGGGCTAAACACCCCTTTCTCATCTGGACCGACCACCAGAATCTGGAGTATATTCGGGCAGCTAGGAGACTTAACCCACGTCAGGCAAGGTGGGCCATGTTCTTCACCCGGTTCCGATTTACTTTGTCTTATAGACCGGGCTCCCAGAACGTGAAGGCTGACGCACTGTCCCGCCTTTATGACACGGAGGATGGGTCCACCGAACCTACTCCCATCCTTCCCGCATCGAAGCTGGTAGCCCCAGTGGTATGGGAGGTGGACTCGGACATCGAGCGGGCGTTACGGGCTGAACCCGCGCCTTCTCAGTGTCCAGCGGGGCGAAGGTACGTGCCGCTTGGTGTTCGGGACAAACTGATTCGGTGGGCTCACGTTCTACCCTCCTCGGGTCACCCTGGGGTGACGAGGACAGTGGGGAGCCTTCAGGGGAGGTATTGGTGGCCTACGTTGGCTAAGGACGTTAAGGGTTATGTCTCCTCCTGTTCAGTGTGCGCTCAGAGTAAGGCTCCTAGGCACCTTCCTAGAGGGAAGCTACAACCCCTCCCTGTTCCACAGCGGCCATGGTCACATCTGTCCATAGATTTCCTAACCGATCTCCCGCCGTCTCAGGGGAACACCACGGTTCTGGTGATTGTGGATCGGTTCTCTAAGTCCTGCCGTCTCCTCCCGTTGCCCGGTATCCCTACAGCCCTACAGACTGCGGAGGCGTTATTCACCCATGTCTTCCGGCACTACGGGGTGCCGGAGGACATCGTTTCTGATCGGGGCCCCCAATTCACGTCCCGGGTATGGAGAGCGTTCATGGAACGTTTGGGGGTCTCTGTCAGCCTGACCTCCGGTTATCACCCCGAGAGTAATGGGCAGGTGGAGAGAGTGAACCAGGAGGTGGGTAGGTTTCTGCGGTCGTATTGCCAGGATCGGCCAGGGGAGTGGGCACGATACATTCCCTGGGCTGAAATGGCTCAGAACTCTCTACGCCACTCCTCTACTAACGTGTCCCCTTTTCAGTGTGTGTTGGGGTACCAGCCGGTCCTGGCACCATGGCATCCGAGCCAGACCGAGGCTCCTGCGGTGGAGGAATGGGTACAGCGCTCCAAGGAGACCTGGAGGGCCGTCCAGGAATCTCTACGACAAGCGAGTGGACGGCAGAAGAGGAGTGCTGACCGCCACCGCAGTGAGGCCCCCGTGTTTGTACCGGGGGACAGGGTCTGGCTCTCGACCCGAAACCTACCTCTCCGCTTGCCCTGCCGGAAGCTGGGTCCGCAGTGTGTAGGGCCCTTTAAAGTCCTGAGGAGGATAAACGAGGTGTGTTATCGATTACAACTCCCTTCCTATTATCGTATTAACCCCTCGTTTCATGTGTCTCTCCTCAGGCCGGTGGTAGCTGGTCCCCTGCAGGACAGTGAGGTACCGGAGGTCCCTCCCCCCCCGCTGGACATCGAGGGGTCCCCGGCGTACACGATCCGGGCCATTCTGGACTCAAGACGCCGGGTGAGGGGCCTGCAGTACCTCGTGGACTGGGAGGGGTACGGTCCGGAGGAGAGGTGCTGGGTACCGGTGGGGGACATCTTGGATCCCTCCATGTTGAGGGATTTCCATCGACTCCATCCGGATCGCCCTGCGCCTCGTCCTCCGGGGCGACCTCGAGGCCGGTGTCGGCGCGCTGCGGGAGCCACGCGTCAGGGGGGGGGGTACTGTCACGAGTCCGACCGAGGGTGTTTCCCTTTCCCGGGCAGGTGGCGCTCGGCGGTCGTCGTCACCGGCCTATTAGCTGCCACTGATTGTTTTTCCTTCCCCTCCTTGTATGTTGAGTGGTAGCACCTGTGAATGTGTAATTAGTTTGTCTTTATTAGACAGCCGGCCCGCCTGGTTGTTGTGCGGGATTATTTCATTGTAAACCTTCGGCTCTGTGGTATAGGCACGTTGTGTCCCATTTGTACATTTTGATTCCCTGTGTTTTGGGAACGTAACGTTTTTGTGAGCACCCTGTGGTGCATTGGTGCGATTAAAGGACGCGCAGCATTGAACTCTCTGTCTCCTGCATTTGACTCCACACCCACGACACCCGGAGCATTACAAACCATGTTTTGAGTCTATACAGTGTTTGTTTGCATTTACTTTGTTTACAAACATTGGAGTCTAACAAGGTTATCAAATCAAATGTATTTATATAGCCCTTCTTACATCAGCTGATATCTCTAAGTGCTGTACAGAAACCCAGCCTAAAACCCCAAACAGCAAGCAATGCAGGTGTAGAAGCACGGTGTAGAAGCAGTTATATTTTGGGTTGAACTAAGCTCATGAGGCATTTAAGTTATATTTTTCAATTAATCAATGGGTGCATTCTGAAAGTATACAGACCTCTGAACTTTGTTACGTTACAACCTTATTCTAAAATGGATTAAATAATTGTTTTCCCTCATTAATCTACACACAGCACCCCATAATGACAAAGGGAAAACAGGTTTTTAGAATTTTCAGGCCTTTATGATCGAGTGGCCTGATGGAAGCCACTTTACAAGGCACATGACAGCCCGCTTGGAGTTTGCCAAAAGGCACCTAAAGGACTCTCAGACCATGAGAAACAAGATTCTCTGATCTGATAAAACCAAGATTGAACTCTTTGGTCTGAATGCCAAGCGTCACGTATGGAGGAAAGCTGGCACCATCCCTACGACGAAGCATGGTGGTGTTAGCATCATGCTGTGGGGATGTTTTTTAGCGGAAGGGACTGGGAGACTAGTCAGGATCGAGGGAAGGATGAACGGAGCTAAGTACAAAGAGATCCTTGATAAAAACCTGCTCTAGAGCTCTCAGGTCCTCAGACTGGGGTGAAGGTTCACCTTCCAACTGGACAATGACCCTAAGCACACAGCCAAGACAATGCAGGAATGGCTTCGGGACAAGTCTCTGAATGGCCTTAAGTGGCCCAGCCAGAGCCCGGACTTGAACCCGTTCAAACATCTCTGGAGAGACCTGAAAATAGCTGTGCAGCGACTCACCCTATAGAACCTGACAGAGCTTGAGAGGATCTGTAGAGAAGAATGGGAGAAACTCCTCAAATACAGGTGTGCCAAGCTTGAAGCGCCATACCCAAGAAGACTCGAGGCTGTGATCGCGACCAAAGGTGTTTCAACAAAGTACAGAGTAAAGGTTCTGAATACTTATGTAAATGTGATATTTCCATTTTTTTATACATTTGCACACAAAAAACACACAACATTTTTTTTTTTGCTTTTTCGTTATGGAGTATTATGTGTAGATTGATGAGGCGGAAAAAACAATTTAATCAATTTCAGAATAAGACTAGGGGTCTGAGTCAAGGGATTTTAGTACTTTCCGAATGCATTGTATATCATTAATTTATACGTTGAAAAATGGATGTAGCAACTAAGGATTCTAGCTTTACTATAAAGGGGAAATAATAGTTTGAGTCAATGGGCTTTTTGGAGGTGCACATGTTAGTATCTGTGTATTCCAGTCAGCATATCATGACATCCGTTATATATACTACAAAACAGTCGTGGGTTTACTGTGTTTAAAACCTACAACAAACAGCTCCGTTTGCGCAAGAATTGAATGGCAAAACTACCACGGCAATCACTTGGTGATGAGCTTTGCTTACTCTCCATATGAAAGGACCATATTAACGCATTGCCACACAAGCACACAGAAAACAAGCTGTCGGGCTAAAACAATGGGGACAATAATTAAAAAGGGCCGGGATTAAGCCGTTCTGGACCCAGCTCAAACATTAATTTAATAGTAAAAGCCCAGAACCTTACTAACAACAACAACTGAGCACTTACGTTTTAATTACAACCATCTTAACCTTATATGGCGGGGACGGGAGGCAGGGGTGTATCAACGCTATGCTAGAATCTAGATGGGGGGGTCGCCGCAAATATGATGTCATATTTTTGGTTTCACTCCTGCTGGAGCTTTCACATCAGTGCTCACTGATGTGTGAGCACTGATGCAAGACGTTAGCTGACGGAGGCACATTAAACCAACTTATGGCTGAGAAAGAAACTCATTGAGGAAGTGTGTGTGTGCGTGCATGCGAGTGAGAAAGAGAGACTGCGAAAGACAAAGAGAGAGAGAGAGGCCCAGAAAGAGACGGGGGGAGGGGGGGGGCGAGAGAGAGAGAGAGAGAAAGAGAGAGAAGAAAGAGAGAGATAGAGAGAGAGCGAGAGCGAGAGAGAGATAGAGAGAGGCCCAGGCAGCAGCAGCAGATCCCTTGGCAGATAACCGGACAGGCTGACTCACGTCAGGGCGTCTGATTGGAGCGTCACTCAGGAGGGCAGGCAGCTCTGAGATTGGCCCATTGTGTGCCTTTCACATGGAAAACACTGAGTGAGTGGAGCTACCACTGAATCATGGACATATCAGTGGGAATGTGACTTTGGGAGGTCATCTGTTCGACAGAAGAATTATGTATTTGATATATTAGAATAAGGCATTTGTGGTTGCACTGGTTATTATATTTTCCTAATCATAATGGTTTTGTATTCATTATCATGATTTTTGGTGCATTTTGTTTGATTATCTAAGCAGATACATCTCTCATCTAACAGGATATGTCTTTATTGTGTAATGTTGCTCCTGCTTGATGAATCCTATCACAACAGTCCTCACACTCTGTGCACTGAGGCAGACTTTATTGTTTCACAAAAGGAGCCAACAACAGTATTCTATGGCAGAGAGTTTCACTTTTTCTCAACCTTCAGTTACCATATCCACTTCACGATGTGGCCTTTGGAGTGTCTCAGTTCCTTTCTATCATTGTATTTGAGCTCTGAGCATCAGCACAAATGATTGAGTAAAAAAATACGTGTCACGTCAACCAGGATTCCCGGGCTTAAAAAAAACAAAAAACTATTGTCTTTGGAAATCACGTTTCGATTGAATGAGGCCTGTCCCAGAAATGAACCCTAATCCCCAAACTGAAAATTCACCCAAATGTTCACCCAATTCGCTCCGCCTCACTGCTCTGATCTGAGAGATTAAGCCCCGATGAGGGGGCCTTGTGAGCCGAGAGACCGCATGGTGACACAGACATGGTGTCCCTCCACGTCTCCCTGTGGTGCTGCAGTGACAGGTCCCTTATTCCTGCTCTCGCTCTCTGTCTCTCTCTGTGTGTGTGTGTGTGTGTGTGTGTGTGTGTGTGTGTGTGTGTGTGTGTGTGTGTGTGTGTGTTGTCTCACCACATGGGGAATCAGATTTAGCCCAGAATTAACGTGTGAATCAGTTGTCAATATTGAAATGATCCCTCGCCTGCAGAAAGTAGACAGAAGGGTTTTGTTTGTGTGCGTGCGTGTGTCAGCGTTTGTGTCTATATGTATATTGTGTGTATGTAGTTGGGGAGTGGGCTTGGTCCCTGGATTTGCATTGGAGCACTGTGTGCATGTTTCTTTAAGCTGTGGACCTGAGCAAGGTCATTGTTCCTTTAAGCTGAGGATGCATGACTGCACTGTAGACTCAGTTTATCCAGCCTCTCATAGATATGCAGAGCAGAATATGCCTCCCCCACAATCCATTCATTCTGATTGCTCTGCATTCATTTATTGGAGAAAACACAGAACATAACATCACTGTTTTTACTACCCTTACTACCCTACTGCCATAGCATTGCTGCTGAATTACAGGTCAAAATACAGAAATAGATTATGGGCCTTTTTATCGCAATATGTATGTGGGTGTGGGTGTGTGTGCCGCATGCGCGCGCGCGCGTGTGTGTGTGTGTGTGTTTATAGCAGAGCGTCAGTCAGCACGTTCCTTTCCTGGGCAAGATGAGTCACCAGTGGCTACTGTCTATCCTTGGAGGATGGAGGCTCCATTTAACTACACACAGAGGACTCACTGCTCTGCTCCACTCTGCTCTCCACCATGGAAAGATATTACACATAATCGACTTGTAGCCACTACACTTTTAACTGTAACAGACACTAATAAATAAAACCGTGACATGCATTCATTGCATAATTGAACATGAGAGGTGGGCTGTAGTGCATTGGTTAGTATGGCTCTCCAGCCTCTATTAAGCCAGCAATGATGTGAAAGGAAGCTGCACTTTTAATACTTCATGTAATTAAACATGATCCATTCCCTTGTTATTGATTCTTATGTCACCTAGCTATCAGCCTTGAGCTCTCATGGGTATTAAAGGTATTAGTAGTGATCATTGGTATCAATAGCTCCAGTATGGTAGCTCGTGATTGGCTGACACATTTATTAGGAGACATTGTAAATCCATTGGACCAAATAATCAGCTTGCAGCAGAGAATCATTTAATTGGTTAGTCTATACCCATTTACAATGCTCTGGGTGATTTACGCTTCTATAAGGCATCCCATGCATATTTGAATCTAGGTTGGATTCTAGATTAACATGGGGGAGCGGTGATTATGTAAAGGGTTAGACTAGACTACTTGTGATTCTAACCCTATAGCCTGTGATCATCCAAGGTGATCTTTGCATTATTCACGAGTATCCACATTAATAAACATTACAGAGAGAATGGGAAGGTTTCTCTTCTATGTTTAAACTGTTCTCACAGACCCCAATTCACATCGACGGGGCTGTAATAGAGCAGGTCGAGAGCTTCAAGTAACTCACGGTCCACATCACTAAGGCTCTATCATGGTCCAATCACATCAGCACAGTCATGAAGAGGGCACAACACTGCCTCTTCCCCCTCAGGAGGTTAAACAGATTTGGCATGGGCCCTCAGATCCTCAAAACATTTTACAGCTGCACCATTGAGAGCATCTTGACTGCCTGCATCACTGCTTGGTATGGCAACTGCTTGGCATCCGACCACAAGGCGCTACAGAGGGTGCTGCGTACGGCCCAGCACATTACTGGGGCTGAGCTCCCTGCCATCCAGGCGGTGTCAGAGGAAGCCCCTAAAAATGGTCAAAGACCCCTGCCACCCTAGTCATACAGTATACTGTTTTCTCTGCTACCGCATGGCAAGCGGTACCGGAGCGCCAAGTCTGGAACCAACCTTGAACAACTTTTACCCCCAATCCATAAGACTGCTAAATAGTTAGTTGAATAGTTAAGCTAAAAGATACCCAGACTATCTGCATTGACCTTTTTTGCACTTTTTTGACTCATCACATGTGCTGCTGCTCCTGTTCACTATCTTTTACTTCATTCCTAGTTATATGTAAATACAGTGCATTTGGAAAGTATTTAGACCTCTTGATTTTTCACAAATTTTGTTAAGATTACAGCCTTACTCTAAAATGGATTAAATCGTTTTTTCCCCTCATCAATCTACACACCATACCCCATAATGACAAAGCAAAAACTGGGTTTAAAAGAGACTGAAATGTCACATTTACTTAAGTATTCAGACCCATTACTCAGTACTTTGTTGAAGCACCTTTTGGCAGTGATTACAGCCTCGAGTCTTCTTGGGTATGGCGCTACAAGCTTGGCACACCTGTATTGGGGAGTTTCTCCCATTCTTCTCTGTAGATCTTCTCAAGCTCTGTCAGGTTGAATGGGGAGCGTTGCTGCACAGCTATTTTCAGGTCTCTCCAGAAATGTTCAATCGGGTTCAAGTCCGGGCTCTGGCTGGGCCACTCAAGGACATTCAGAGACTTGTCTCGAAGCCTGCGTTATCTTGGCTATGTGCTTAGGGTCATTGTCCTGTTGGAAGGTGAACCTTTGCCCCAATCTGAGGTCCTGAGCGCTCTGGAACAGGTTTTCAACAATGATCAATCTGTATTTTCCTCCGTTAATCTTTCCCTTGATCATGACTAGTCTCCAAGTCCCTGCCACTGAAAAACATCCCCACAGCATGATGCTGCCACCACCATGCTTCATCGTAGGGATAGTGCCAGGTTTCCTCCAGATGTAATGCTTGGCATTCAGGCCAAATAGTTCAATCAGGCCAGATAATTTTGTTTCTCATGGTCTGAGAGTCTTCAGGTGCCTTTTGGAAAAATCCAAGCGGGCTCTCATGTGCATTTTACTGAGGAGTGGCTTCCGTCTGGCCACTCTATCATAAAGACCTGATTGGTGGAGTGCTGCTGAAATGGTTGTCCTTTTGGAAGGTTCTCCCATCTCCACAGAGGAACTCTAGAGTTCTGTCAGAGTGACCATTGGGTTATTGGTCACCTCCCTTCTCCCCTGATTGCTCTTGGTGTTTCCAAACTTCTTTCATTTAAGAATGATGGAGGCCACTGTGTTCTTGGGGACCTTCAATGCTGGATACATTTTTTGGTAACCTTCCCCAGATCTGTGCCTTGACACAATCCTGTCTCGGAGCTCTACGGACAATTCCTTGGATTTTGCTCTGACATGCACTGTCAACTGTGGGACCTTAAATAGACAGGTGTTTATCTTTCCAAATCATGTCCAATCAATTAAATTTACCACAGGTGGACTCCAAGTTGTAGAAACATCTCAAGTATGATCAATGGAAACAGGATGCACCTGAGCTCAATTTCAAGTCTCATAGCAAAGGGTCTGAATACTTATGTAAATAAGATATTTCTGTTTTTTTTATTTCATCCATTTTATAATAAGGCTGTAACGTAACAAAATGTGGGAAAAGTCAAGGAGTCCGAATACTTTCCGAAGGAACTGTATCTACCTCAATTACCTCATAACCCTGAACATCGACTCGTTACTGGTGTCCCTTGTATATAGCCATCATTACTCATTATGTGTCGCTTATTACTTTTGTTATTACATGTGTTACTTTCCTATTATTTCTCTATGGTCCTTCTCTCTCCATTGTTGGGAAGGGCCTGTAAGTAAGCATTTCACTGTTAGTCCACTCCTGTTGTTTACGAAGCATGTGACAAATGCAATTTTATTTGATATTTATTTTGCTCTGATTACGTTAGCTTTAAATTGCAACCATGATTGAAGATGTGGTTTGCCTGGTCGTACAGTATGCTTAGTATGGAGACCTGCCCCCACTGCAGCCAGTACTCCATTCATTAGCTCAAACAACATATGGATTTTATGTTTTCAAGTACCGCTAAAACACTAAAGAGAAGCTCCTTTTAAACCCTTTCTCCTCATCCCCACGTGTCTTTGAACTCTAACCTCTGACAGGACTTTGGGCTCCCTATTGGTGAATTTATCTTCAAGAGATCCTCTCTTTCATCTGGACCCCCCCACTCTCTCTGTTGTTTTAGCCCGGGTGCTAGCACTTTGTTGGTGCTCTCAGACAGACAGGCCATATGATAACAGTTGCAAGACTCACCCTGATCTGGTCTGCTGATTGCGTCTTTATGCCAGGTCAAGAAATCAAACAAAAACAGGCTGTTATCTCAGGCAACTTGACCCCGTCTGTCTGCTGCTGTTTTAAAGGGTTTATCTTTTAGACTGAAGACAGGGCGGGGTTGACGTTTGGAATTTCTAGGGAGCTTGATTTGTACGGCTACAGAGACATATGCTGTAATATAAAGGTGCTTTTTTTGGGGGGGGGGGGGGGTTCTCAAGCATTTTCATGATCATGATCCTGTAATTTGTTTGAAAAATATTCTTCCCACTCACATTCCTAACCTTTCCTTCTGCATTCAGCATACCTTGCATGGGAGTATATCTCTACATGAAAGTCAGATCATTATCGTAAGGTGGAGACGTGAGGTGCAGTCACCATTCCCTCTCCTATGCCATGTTTTATGTGTTGGTGGTTAAATGATGATCTTTCTGACCAAAAAAGGCCTCCTCCGCAAGTATAGTAGTTCAGCAGCTTCTCATCATAATATAATTGTGAATTAAATAAACCTGATTGAATGTGTGTCACTAATAGAAACCATGTCCTAAAACAGAAAAAGCTGTTGCACTATCCCCGCGCCTAACACTTTCCCCAGCGTTGTTTTTCATGACATAACATACAGTCGGGCAAAAAAGTATTTAGTCAGCCACCAATTGTGCAAGTTCTCCCACTTAAAAAGATGAGAGAGGCCTGTAAATTTCACCATAGGTACATTTCAACTATGACAGACAAAATGAGAAAACAAAATCCAGAAAATCACATTGTAGGATTTTTAATGAATTTATTTGCAAATTATGGTGGAAAATAAGTATTTGGTCAATAACAAAAGTTTATCTCAATACTTTGTTATATACCCTTTGTTGGCAATGACAGAGGTCTAACGTTTTCTGTAAGTCTTCACAAGGTTTTCACACACTGTTGCTGGTATTTTGGCCCATTCCTCCATGCAGATCTCCTCTAGAGCAGTGATGTTGCTGGGCAACACGGACTTTCAACTCCCTCCAAAGATTTTCTATGGGGTTGAGATCTAGAGACTGGCTAGGCCACTCCAGGACCTTGAAATGCTTCTTACGAACCCACTTCTTACGAAGCCACTCCAGCGGTGTGTTTGGGATCATTGTCATGCTGAAAGAACCAGCCACGTTTCATCCTCAATGACCTTGCTGATGGAAGGAGGTTTTCACTCAAAATCTCATGATACATGGCCCCATTCATTCTTTCCTTTACACGGATCAGTCGTCCTGGTCCCTTTGCAGAAAAACAGCGCCAAAGCATGATGTTTCCACCCCCATGCTTCACAGTAGGTATGGTGTTCTTTGGATGCAACTCAGCATTCTTTGTCCTCCAAACACGACGTGTTGAGTTTTTACCACAAAGTTCTATTTTGGTTTCATCTGACCATATGACATTCTCCCAATCTTCTTCTGGATCATCCAAATGCTCTCTAGCAAACTTCAGACGGGCCTGGACATGTACTGGCTTAAGCAGGGGGACACGTCTGGCACTGCAGGATTTGAGTCCCTGACGGCGTAGTGTGTTACTGATGGTAGGCTTTGTTACTTTGGTCCCAGCTCTCTGCAGGTCATTCACTAGGTCCACCCGTGTGGTTCTGGGATTTTTGCTCACCGTTCTTGTGATAATGTTTTTCCCTCATTTTGTCTGTCATAGTTGAAGTGTACCTATGATGAAAATTACAGGCCTCTCTCATATTTTTAAGTGGGAGAACTTGCACAATTGGTGGGTGACTAAATACTGTTTTGCCCCACTGTACAGTTGAAGTCGGAAGTTTACATACACTTAGGTTGGAGTCATTAAAACTCGTTTTGCAACCACTTCACACATTTCTTGTTAACAAACTATAATTTTGGCAAGTCTATTAGGACATCTACTTTGTGCATGACACAAGTAATTTTCACAACAATTGTTTACAGACAGATTATTTCACTTATAATTCACTGTATCACAATTCCAGTGGGTCAGAAGTTTACATGCACTAAGTTGACTGTGCCTTTAAACAGCTTGGAAAATTCCAGAAAATTATGTCATGGCTTTAGAAGCTTCTGATAGACTAATTGACATCATTTGAGTCAATTGGAGGTGTACCTGTGGATGTATTTCAAGTCCTACCTTCAAACTCAGTGCCTCTTTGCTTGACATCATGTGAAAATAAAAAGAAATCAGCCAAGAGCTCAAAAAAAATCAATGTAGACCTCCACAAGTCTGGTTCATCCTTGGGAGCAATTTCCAAATGCCTGAAGGTACCATATCCATCTGTACAAACAATAGTTTGCAAGCATAAACACCATGGGACCACGCAGCCGTCATACCGCTCAGGAAGGAGATGCGTTCTGTCTCCTAGAGATGAACGCACTTTGATGCAAAAAGTGCAAATCTATCCCAGAACAGCAGCAAAGGAGCTTGTGAAGATGCTGGAGGAAACAGGTACAAACGTATCTATATCCTCAGTAAGACAAGTCATTTATCGACATAACCTGAAAGGCCTCTCAGCAAGGAAGAAGCCACTGCTCCAAAACCGCCATAAAAAGCCAGACTACGGTTTGCAACAGCACGTGGGAACAAAGATCGCACTTTTTGGAGAAATGTCCTCTGGTCTGATGAAACAAAAATAGAACTGTTTGGCCATAATGACCATCGTTATGTTTGGAGGAAAAAGGGGGATGCTTGCAAGCCGAAGAACACCATCCCAACCGTGAAGCACGGGGGTGGCAGCATCATGTTGTGGGGGTGCTTTTCTGCAGGAGGGACTGGTCCCCATCACAAAATAGATGGCATCATGAGGCAGGACAATTATGTGGATATATTGAAGCAACATCTCAAGACATCAGTTAAAGCTTGGTCGCAAATGGGTCTTCCAAATGGACAATGACCCCAAGCATACTTCCAAAGTTTTGGCGAAATGGCTTAAGGACATCAAAGCCAAGGTATTGGAGTGGCCATCACAAAGCCCTGACCTCAATCCCATAGAAATTTGTGGTCAGAACTGAAAAAACGTGTGCGAGCAAGGAGTTCTACAAACCTGACTCAGTTACACCAGCTCTGTCAGGAGGAATGGGCCAAAATTCACCCAACTTATTGTGGGATGCTTGTGGAACGCTACCTGAAATGTTTGACCCAAGTTAAACAATTTAAAGGCAATGCTACCAAATACTAATTGAGTGTATGTAAACTTCTGACCCACTGGGAATGTAATGAAAGAAATCAATGCTGAAATAAATCATTCTCTCTACAATTATTCAGAAATGTCACATTCTTAAAATAAAGTGGTGATCCTAACTGACCTAAGACAAGGCATTTTTACTAGGATTACATGTCAGGAATTGTGAAACACTGAGTTTAAATGTATTTGGCTAAGGTGTATGTAAACTTCTGACTTCAACTATATTATTTCTCTGTTCTTAAATGTGTTCAGGGGATACCTCTAGGTAGAGATCATATTCTTGAACTATGTATGTTATGACGTTGATACCAAATCATGTGGAATGTGTTGAAGTTTCTTTCTGTCTCTTCTTATCAACCATTTCCAAATGCCCTTATGGATGAGTATGGGGGACACCTCTGCTTCACGCTTTATCTCGCATCCTGCAGGACTTTCTCTTCACCAGATAGATATAATTTTATGTCATGTTAGTTTATTTTTGCCCATGGTTTGCTGACATCCACTTGAGTGTGCAAATTGAATTCTTTGTTCTGATGTTGATGCTTTCCCAAATAAGTTTGTTATTTCCAGGCCTCCCGAGTGGCACAGTGGTCTAAGGCACTGCATCGCAGTGCTAGAGGCGTCACTACAGACCCGGGTTTTATCCTGGGCTGTATCGTCTGGGTTAGGGGAGGGTTTGACTGAGGGGGCTTCATTTGGCTCATCGCGCTCTAGCGACTCCTTGTGGTGGGCCGGGTACCTGCAGGCTGACCTCGGTCGTCAGTTGAACATTGTTTCCTCTGACACATTGGTGCGGCTGGCATCCTGGTTAAGCGGGCAGGCGTTAAGAAGCTCGGTTTGGCCATGTTCATGTTGGGTCATGTTTCAGAGGACGCATGACTCGACCTTCGCCTCGATGAGACAAGATTGAAATTGGGGAGAAAAAGGGGGTAAATTTTTTTTGTTGTTTCCCCCAATAGATATATAATTGTTATAGTTATTAGGAAGGTAGTATTATCCTTTACATCAGGAGATTTTTCAAATCACGGAATTAAGTTCAGTATTACACATCTTTGTAATTTCCTCTTATGATATACAGTAGATCTCTCTTGTAAACACTGATGCCTATATTGCCTTGAGTTATTCACGTTATTAAGAAAGCCACAGTCTAGTGTCCAGTGTCCATTGTTCAGATTTGACCTTTAGGCCTACTCCTGCATTCTTGTCCAGCAGCCGGCCGTCGGAGTATCCTTTCCAGCATAGACCAGGGCACTGTTTGTTTGGTCCACGTGACAGACTCAACACCTTATCTGCACCCAGATCTGTTCAGCCAGGTTATTCCCTCCCGTGAACACTCAGGTAATGGTGAACTCAGCAGACTACATGGCACCAGCAGACCTTGTTAACCTTGCGGTCTCATAAAACCGCTCTGATGGCGTTGCCGTGCAGGGGCAGGGGCAGCGGCAGGGGGGAGAGCAGCAGGGCAATATGGAACCAAATGATCTGGAACCACCAGCACTCCCCCAGACTCTAAACCACCTATACCTTCCGCTCTCACTTTCCCACAGCCTGCTCCTGGCTATCCACCATTAGAGCATGAGTGAAGTGAAAACAGCACTTTGTATCTATCTCAGCTCAACTTCCCAAATCATCCTTATTTGTCTTACTAAACTAGTGGATTGTCGGCAAAAAAAAGACTCAAATCAAATCAAATTGTATTGGTCACATACACGGGATTAGCAGATGCTATTGGTTGTGTAGCGAAATGCTTTTGCATCTAGCTCCAACAGTGCAGTAATATCTAACAAGTATTATCTATCAAATTACACAACATATACCCAATACACACAGATCTAAGTAGGAATGAATTAAGACTATATACATATATGGATGAGTGATGTCAGAGCGGACTCACTACGCACAAGATGAGCTTTTCCGGAAATCACACTATCAACACTATCCATACCTATAGTGGTTGAGCTTGAGATGAGCTTGTCCGGGAAAACACACTACCCTATACATATAATGGATACGTTTTTTTTTAAATAAATATTTATTTAGTGCTTAGACCTTTATGTAAATTACATGAGATATTTATAGAAAGTGTCATACTGTATGTGCTTATTAAGGGAACACAAATGAAGTGTAACAAAGATCCTCTCTCTAAGCACAACAACATTAGTTAATTCCACTGAATGACTCAACTGTATAAATAGCAGACTTTGTATTCAGAGAAGGAAACCATTGATAATGAGTCCCATTAATCTTTATTTCAAGTCCTACAGCTCCAGATTGATGTCTGCCGATGTTTACATTCACTCTGGATATTCCACTGACATCATCATAGTCTATATTCTCCTATTACATCTTTGCATGCATCCCAAATGGCTTCTACTTTTGACCAGGGCCCATAGGATTCTGGTCAAAAGTAGTGCACGATGAAGGAAATAAGGTGGCATTTGGGACGAAGCCTCGGTGTGCTATGGTCATTTTGTGTTCTGCATTCTGTGACGTTCTGTGGCTGAAAATATTTTTGCAAGGATTTCGTTGCTCTTATTTTTTACAGCTGGGCCAAGCCAAGGAGGTCTGCATAGAATTAATCTGTGAAGATCTCATCAACTGCAATGTTTGTTTTAGCGTCCGTGGCAGCTGCAAGAATTTACCCCTACCAGAGTGTACATCAAAGAACTGAGCTCACTGTCAAAACATCTTCCCTTTCAGTGATGTTTGTTGGGGTGGGGGTGGAACATGTTCATCATAAGTGGTTTACATTTTTTTTAAATATATATTGTGATCCTACAATAATGCATTCATAAGGACTGTTTTATGTAAAAATTATAGTTTTCTGTTCTTGCGGAAATGTGTCACAATCAAATCTTTCATCTTTCCCTTGGTCTGGCATCCCCTGCACGCCAAGGCACCCACAGTGACCTCTGTGTGAAAATGCAGTCCAAACTCCACACGTCTGAAATAAGTGACATCCACTTTGTCATCTCAGACCCCTCTGATTCTAGCAGAGAAAAGAAGACAGTGAGAGACAGCTCTCCCTTTCATTCATCGATAACAAGACTGCTGGAGATCTGGTGCTGGTGGGGAACTTCAGACAAATAGCACATTGTGCCGGGCAGAAAGCCATTGTCTTTGTAAAAGGGGAGTAGATTCTATGTGCTTGTCAATCACTTGACTTTTAACCATTGGCTCAGTTTGTTGGCCCCATGAGAATCTGTGAGAACAATGTCCAGATGGTTCATGTGCAGGGAAAAGGAAGTTCCCATATCACTCAACTCAATTCTGTCAGTATGTCAAGAATCTCAAGTCGAAAGAAAGTTTTAGTTTTTTTTATTTATTTAATTATTATCGTATACATGTATACAACAGACACACATTAACGACTTAAATGCAATTATTCTGTCGACATGTTAATTCGAGTTTGTGCACAACTGAGTGGATGTGAATTAGCAGTAGAGTAGGAGACTGCATTGTGATCACACACTGACAAGCAGCTTAATGGACTGTTCCCATGGACTGCACATGTTGACGCTCAGTTTAAATGGGTCTTGAAGTGAGACCAAGTGGTGCTCTTTCCTTCCTTGTCTTTAAGTCAACAAGAACAGAATACCCCATCTTTCAGCACATCCCTTGAACGTTTGACAGAGTAGGCTGTGTTCGACCTCGTGGTTGATTTGAAGAAATTCCACGGGCATAGGCCTATATCGACAAAAGTAGAGTGTATTCAGACCTTCACTTTTTCTACTGTATCAACAAAAAAATGACCAAAACATGAACACGTTGGTGATGTAGCTGTAAATGAATTAGTGGCAGGTCCAGTTGTGCCGATGTTGAACCAGTTAGTGCTGATTTGAGGTTATTCTCACATCCATGCCAATAGCAGCGGCTGAATGACTCAGTCTGAGTCTGGGCCTCCATTGCAGTTGTTGATTGTAAATTGAATAAACAAAGTTTGAATGCGTCATTGTCAGGCAGGCCAATATAACTTGGCTCCTGGGCTTGAGTTGTGTAAATACGTAACTACGTCAGCATTTGTCTTCCAGGGAAACGTGTGATTGTTCCAATGGAAATTCAGGGAGAAATTCAACATAAGAACCACAGTTTAGCATGTATCATAAGCAGCTGGTCTTAAGCCCTTTTAATATTGACAAGAGTTGAAGGAGATTCTCGAGAGGTATCAACAAAAAAAAAAACTTTTACTGTAATGTAAACTTGCCATGTCTTGATCGCTATCTCCGGAGGTCACCCAACAGTTGCCACCCTCTGAGTAGGACAGTGTAAACAGAATTGTATCATTGAGCCCAACACCCCTACAGTATAAATCATAATAGCAGAGCAATGTTTTAAAAACAGCTCAAATGTGTTGGCATTTTCCTTATATTTATCTGAAATTGCAGCAAAAGCCTGTTATTCTGAAATTGACGCCGTAGCTTTAAGGGAATCTCAGACCACTGAGAGCATTAACTGCCCAGTGAATTAACAACTTTTTCAGTCACAATTTAGCTAGCTAGTTAGTTAGTATGTCAGGAGGATGCAGACATTTTGTTTAGTTACTGTACTTTTATATTCATATGAGAGGGGCAAACATCAGTTTTTGCTTTGCTGAAGTTACTTGATGAATCAAATGTTGTTAGCTAACGTTAGCTAGCAGCTGTGCCACTTTGGCTGTGTTATTGTAATGAACACAATGGGAGACAGAGAACTGGTTTCAAGCACAGGGCGCAGCAGGTGTTTATTGTAGAGGACCACAGGAGGAGGCAGGTCGCTGGGTCCAGGGGCAGGCACAAGGTCATACACAGGGGGTCCAAAAAGGCAACAGTACAAGCAGGGAAAAGGCTAGTAATGTCATTCGGAAGATCAGGCAATAGGTTGATATCAGGAAATCCAATAGGCTAAAGTACAGGCAGAGAATAGGCAAAAGGCTTCGTTAGTAAGGCGGGCTAAAACTATCATACACTGGAGAATTAAATTACAGCAAACCCATCGTTCCAACTAGAAGCATGTCACAAACCAAACAATACCTCACAATGATGGGGTGCGAAGAACTGAACTAAATAGTGTGTGATAATGGCATACAGGTGTGTGAACAGGTGATCAGAATTCAGGTGATTGGAATCTGGAAAGTGAGCTGCGTTCAGGGGATCTACGTGTTTGAGAGTGTGAGTTGGAAGCAGACGTTACAGTTATTGTCTTGCAGCTAAATGAATGAGTGTATGGATGAGAAAATTAACCATTTAATGTCTGCACAGGCTTGTGAATTGTGTTATTCAAGAGTGCAATATCGTTTTGTTGCATTAATCAAGAGGTGCATGAAAAGTTGGTGCATGAAAACTTGCTTGCATAGCTAGTTGAATAGTTTGCATGCTTAACCTACTGGCTAGTGGCTACTACTGTGACATTTACTGTACATTTGAGCTGTGAAGCAAGAACGAGACGTGAACCCTCAGCTCATGACATTCCCGTTGCTTCTTCTTCTTCGATGGAGTTTAACGGCGGTTGGCATCCAATATTTTTGGGGGGGTAACTTCTTCCCTGAGAAATCTTTTAGTCCCAGGAGCCACTCTGCCGCATCCACGATAATGTCAATTTTTCTGGACTTTCCCCTCCACTTTAGCCGTGCCATTGATTGCCATTAAAATCACAAAGTCCACCTTCTTTACACAAAACATCCCTGAATCCTGCTGGAGGGAAGCCAACTCTGCTGCCTGCATTGAAGGCCTTCATTCCATCCACCCTTTTGACAGCCTCTGCATATGAAATGCCCTGGATAGCCCTAACCTTGGCAACCTCATTTTATTTCGCCCATGTCGGGCATATCCAAAGATGCAACTACATGATTTCCATCACAGTTGCAACACTTTGCAGCTTCTTCCTTATATTCACCATGACCGTCTTTTCCACAACTTCTCCATGTCTGATTCCAGACACTGTCTACATGTTCAAAATTACACTGTAACGGACGGAAATAAAAGCTTTTACAGAAAAGTACAGATACCCCAACTTCACTCGGGTCAGCTGGGTCTCCACATGATAAAAAACACAAGAATAGAGAAGCTCTTCTCTTTCTTGACATTTACCCAACAATTCATCCGTGCATCCGTGCATCAACCACTCCAGGAATACACCTTCACTCCTCGATGCCCACTTCCTCCGAGACTCCAGCAAGTACTCTCTTGACAGGTGCTCTAATCCTTAGCTCAAAGGACAATACAGCATGGTCATCAATTCGCCTGATACCCAACACACACTTTCTTTGTTCAGCAGAAACAAAAAAAAATCAAGATCAGCCTACGTCACTTTACCCACCCCTTTCTCCACCAATTCCCGTTGCTAACCCGAATTGAAAAGTTTATGTACATGTTATGTCCATTTAAATTTTGTCCCGATACTTCTACTTCAACTCTCTTCAATGACAATAAGCTCTTAGCTATCTAGCAGCATGTCAACAACATGACTAAAGATCAGAGAGCTATCCTACAAAGAAAGCTACTCAAGATTTACTAGAACTAACCAGGCAGTCAAGCAATGCATTCCCCCAAGAGGCGTTCAAAATCTAGTTCGGTTGAGGCCACAACTAGTCTAGACCTCGTTTCAAATGTATCAAGAAATAATCGTATTTGTTTCTATGCGTAAAGGACACGTTTACAAGTGTCAGTCACAAATGACAGCTCCAATAAACCCCCTATGGTGAACGACATGTGAATGAGAGGCTTGTAGAATCAGTTCATCGTTCGCCGGTAGGGGGTCCTGCGTTCTCTGACTCAAATGAACAGAATGAGTCGAATAGATCAGTCAGTAAAAAGAGCAGAACTTCTCATCACTAGATAATGCTCTTATGTCGCACATGTCTAGTCGCACCTCTCTGATTCAGAGGGGCTGGGTTAAATGCAGAAAACACAGTTGAATGCATTCAGTTGTGCAACTGACTAGATATCCCCTTTCCCTGTCCCTAATTTGAATGCCAAACTCTTCATTGAGACAATGCTGAAACATCAATCCATAGGTCAGTGCCACATTTTCATCTGTGCCAAAATCAAAATGAAATACATTTTATCTTTCAAATTAAGCAGGCTACGGTGTGAAATAGGCTTTTAGAAGTGTGTCTTTATTTCATTACTTATTGCGTTATTGCCGACTTTGGTGTGCTTATCAGTGCACAATCACAAGCACCTTTTCCCCCACTCCTATCAATAAAATGACTGTATTAAGTCATACAAAAGTGTTACTATGTGTGAAGTTTAAAATGCATTCTGTCATTAAGAAATGTGTAATGTGATTTTAACATTACACTTTTTTTTTTAAACACAAAACATTTGATTAAAAAAATATTAAATCAGTCTTTAATCAGTCTTCTCCAAATGAAGGGGATGATAACGCAAATCTTTGCAAGAGGGAGGGAATCTGATTTCATTGGCCCTCAACTTGTGGCTCAGTCCTTTCACTCCGGGTAAGTGGAGTTAGCCGTGAGTTAGCCTGTCCCAGAGCAGTTTAGTTCTGAAGAATTCGTTTCCATACAAAGTTACCTGGTCTAAAAGGTGAGCCACTTTTATTTGACCGGTTATCCCGTGTTGAACTCAGAGTTGACCAAAGTTAACTCGCTTCCTCCTCAAACTTGTTTGCTAGGATACCCCTCTGGAGAGGACCTGTTGGTTGGCCCAGGGGGAGGGAGGTAACTTTGGGTCATGCATCTGTATCCTAGGATAACTCATCCAATGGAGGCTGGGTGTGTTCTGGAACCTTCCACTGGTCTACTGAAGAAGATTCTCCTGAATTACGTGACTACATTTAGACCTCATCTTATTAGAGGCACATGCTTTCTCACATGAATAGCTCTCGCTCTCTGAGTCACCTCACAGTGACACAAAACAACAAGCGTTGTCTTCACTGAAAATCCTTACTTCATGTCGGAGTTAATTCCGTGAAACTTCCCTGCAAACGCTCCCTATCACCTGCAGTGCAGACATTGAACAGCCATTCCTTTATTCCACATGACTTTATTCCCCCTTGGAAACGTTTAGAATTGACCAACATGTTGTGATGTGGGGTCTTCTACAGCAGTGGTTACTGTGCCAGCAACTTAATTTTTTCCCTTGCCAGAGTACCCCTGAAGTATACCCTCATGTGCATATTACCAGTAGGCCTATGGTCTCATGAGTCTTCTCAAGTGCCCAATGTAGATTGGCCAGGTACCACCAAGGGTTGGGAACCACTGTTCTATGGTAATCAGGGCAGATTGATAAAACCTAGTCATTTGTGTTATAGGCCTAGATCTTAGCTGACCATGTTCAATTACATTTGCTGCAGCGTTTTGCAGCCAGGAAACCAAAATAGTACAGTGTCCTTTTGACAATGGCCCATAGTGCATTATATAGGGAATAGATGAGTTGAAACTAGAAGTCCCTCTGTATTCCTGATTGCCCAGATAGCACATAACATTCTGAGAACCATATGTTTCTTAGTGCTTGGTGAGAGCGTGGTTGTCCTATGGTTATTTTGCATTCAACCTTCCCACAACTTTCTGGAATGGTGCAAGATAGTTGCTTGGCTTTGAAACATTCTCAGCACATTTAAGCAACCTGACAAAAAAACATGATTTTCTCGGTATTTCAATACTTTGACATAATGTTTCCTAAAAGTTCAAACATGGTTACATTTAATAGCATTTTTGGTAATGTCCTAGGAACATTCTCCCAATCGTTTGACTTTGGGAATGTTCTCCAATGGTTTAGAGAATGTTAAGAAACAACGTTCTTCTCTGGGAATTTCAGTACTTCAGGATAACGTTTCCTCACTGTTCTATTTAAAATAATGTTCTCAAATTGTATCTTAAAGCTCTCTGAACAACTATGGCATTTTCAATACTTCCACCGAACATTCCACACAAGTTCCCATGTGGTTCTATTCAATGTCATATATTTACTACATTCTGGGAACGTTCTCAAAAATGGTGTGACTTAAAAACATGCCATGCTAGCTCCATCCTGGGGGTGCTGTCAAATCAAATCGTATTGGTCACATATTTATATACTGTATTCTATACCATCTATTGCATCTTGCCAATGCCACTCGGTCATCCATATATTCATATGTACATATTCTTATTTCATCCCTTTACTTAATTGTGTGTATTAGGTAGTTATTGTGGAATTGTTAGATTACTTATTAGATATTACTGCACTGTTGGAACTAGAAGCACAAGTATTTTGCTACACTCGCATTAACATCTGCTAACCATGTGTATGTGACCAATACAATTTGATTTGATTTGACTGTACCCCCAGGATGAAGGGATGAAATAAGAATATGTACTATATATGGATGATAGAGTGGCATAGGCAAGATGCAATAGATGGTATAAAATACAGTATATACATATGAGTTGAGTAATGCAAGATATGTAAACATTATTAAAGTGAATAGTGATCCATTTTTTTAAAGTGGCCAATAATTGTGAGTCTGTACGTAGGCAGCAGCCCCTCAATGTTAGTAATGGCTGTTTAACAGTCTGATGGCCTTGAGATAGAAGCTGTTTTTCAGTCTCTCTGTCCCAGCTTTGATGCACATGTACTGACCTCGCCATCGGGATGATAGCGGGGTGAACAGGCAGTGGCTCGGGTGGTTGTTGTCCTGGATGATCTTTTTGACCTTCCTGTGACATCGGGTGCTATAGGTGTCCTGGAGGGCAGGTAGTTTGCCCTCTGTGATGCGTTGTGCAATGTGGAGTAATTCCACGGCTGAAGAACACTGATGCCGTGTCACAATATAATAAAAAACTGTTTGCATGATTAATGCCTAAGCAAATAAATGTCAAAAGCTTACGCAACATAAGCTAGCAGTGTTGTTAAAAGTCTTATTGAAACATTCAGTGAAAGTTTTAAGGAAGTTGATCAAAAACCTCCAAATAACCTTTACATTTCATTTGAGTAATTTAGAAATTACAGGAGCAAATTACAGGAGCAATTAGGGTTAAGTGCCTTGCTCAAGAGTACATTGACAGATTTTTCACCTAGTCAGCTCAGGGATTCGAACCAGCACCCCTTCAGCTACTGGTCCATTCCCAGAACAGACTAAATATTCACTTCTGTTCTCAGGATGTTTAAAAAACATTCAGTTTTACTGATCAGGAAACTTCGTTCCCACTGACAATGTGAAACCAAAAACATACGTTCCCACAACTTCCAAGCAGCCAAATGTGCTAGCGGGGTGGTCTTTGTTTGCCATGGTAAGTGTTCTCTCATGATCAATTACTAGGCTATCTATAGGATAGCATCCCAGTATGTCATTTAGTTGCTGCAGCTTGGGCCATGATGCTACTGCCTGACTGACTACAGACCTGCGTTGCTTGAAGGAGTCTGGCTGAATTATTTAGAAGTACTGATTTAATCAACTCACAATAGCAGGGGGGGGGGGGGGGGGGGGGGGATGGAGTGGCTATTTTACACCCAAAAATGTAATTGAGTTAATAAAGCCGCATACAAAACGGTCTCTTTTTTGCTTTCTTGAGTAAGTTTTAGCTTAGCTCAGTGCTTTCGGTAGTGGTGGGTCTGGCCAGTTGGTACCGTTTGTCACCGTTATACTGCAATGGAATGTATTGTTTAGTGTGTAGTGGCTTTGCTGGCATGCATCCCCCATTTATTTTTTTTGCCCCACCAAGATTTACATGCTAAAATCGTCACTGAACTAACTACATGTAAATGACAAAATTGTTCAACCATTTTCATAACATTTTTCAAATGTTTGCATTGTAACCTTACCTTCTAACCTTGCATGTCAACAGCTGTTCTTGGTGCCACCTAGCTACAGTCTTCAGCCACCCGGTGTTGATGCTAATGACAGTAGGACTATGCAAAGCCTTGGGGGAATTTTTATTTAGTTAATGGCTCTCAAATCCAACAGAAGAAAGGGCTCACTGATAAGGTAAGTGTTTAATCCCATGATCCAACTCCCAAGATCCCTTGGTCCTCCCAACAGAAATGTTGGTTGTTTCAAATTTGACTGGATTAGAGGAATGCTGAGGAGAGGAGGGAGATGTGGGTCAGTCATCCATCCAGGCACAGCAGAATCTCTGTCTGGACTCTGGAAGTCTGACTGACTGAGAGCTGTCACCTCAACTGGGAAAACAACAAACCTCCCTAAGTCCAGTGAAAGCAGACAGACAGACAAGGTCGATTCATATTTGTGTGACAGTAATTCTTAGCCAGGCCGAATGGCTCCCTGCCTTTGGTTAACTGCTTATTGTCATAAAAGATAAAAATGCTTGAAAGGAAATGTTCCAAAAGAGAAAAATAACACGAAAATGACCCTTTCCCCCCATTAAACGGACAGAAAACTGTAACAATATAGGGAACCGTTGCATTTTAAAATGTAGGCCTAGAAATGACATGAGAGTTGTTGAAATCAGCTCAATCTCCATCACAGGATAGCAATATACTGACAGAGACATAAAAAATATTCTGTGACCCTTGACCTTATTCTCTACACTGAGAAGACCACCACTGCTTTAGTCCCAGACGAGGGGCCAAATTGCATTGAATTTAGATCAATCATTGACACTGTGGTTTTAGACGGGGTCAAGAATGGATGTTTTGATCCGTGTAGATAGCACTCAGGGCAAATTTTTTATAGTTGATATGTGTCCCCAAATTGGCAGTTGGGTCTCCTATGCATTACCACTTAATGTGTTCACACTGTTAAACGTGTGTACTCATGCAAGCATACCACCTCTATTCTAACCCATCCCCTGACAAACACACACTTACTGTAACACACATTCAGAACTATATATCAGTGACCTTTCCCAGAGCTGTGTGTGTGTGTGTGTGTGTGTGTGTGTTGTCAAGGTGCTGATGAGCAGGCTGTATCAGAGTGCTGCAGCAAGGTGATCTGCCTGGGAGACAAATGACTGCAGCAGAGAGACTGAGATCATATCTCAGTGTTTGGAACAGCAGAGACACTCACCACCTGCCAGCCCACCCTTCACAAACCACACACACAAACCACAGCAAGGTCATCGACAGAATATCCCAGAGATGGTCTAATCATGTAAAAGCCCTTGATACAGTCCTTGACTGTTAGTCGCACTGAATAAGAGCATCTGTAAAGGACTAAAGTGTAACAGAAAATACAGGCTTTGAATATCAAATCAAATTGTATTTGTCACATGCGCCGAATACAACCTTACAGTGAAATGCTTACTTACAAGCCGTTAACCAACAATGCAGTTTTAAGAAAAATAAGTGCTATTTAAAAAATAGATAAGTAAAAATATCAAATAATTAAAGAGCAGCAGAAAAATAACAGTATATACAGCGGGTACTAGTACAGAGTCAATGTGTGGGGGCACAGGTTAGTCGAGGTAATTGAGGTAATTTGTACATGTAGGTAGAGTTACAGAGTAGCAGCAGGGTAACGGGGGGAACGACGACAATACAAATACTCTGGGTAGCCATTTTATTAGCTGTTCAGGAGTCTTATGGCTTGCGGGTTGACTCTGTTAAGAAGCCCTATAGACCTAGACTTGTCTAGCATATTGCAATCATGTACTACCGCTTCCACTGACCACAAACACTATAGGGTATAATTTATTTACTTTGGTTACATCTAGTTTAATAATCCGCTATACCTAGTATTCATGCAGAAATTACATGAACTGTAGTTACATAATTATTACATGGGCCTATTAAATGATTACTTTCTGGTAAAATGGGATTTATTTAAATTAAAAGCATTTTGTACCAGGTATTGTCCTGAATTGCTGGTATTTCAAAGGAGTTATTTTGAAGTACACTAAGTAAGAGCCTACCCTTTGAAGTACTGGTAAGAGCCTAGCAGTACCATTTTGGTTACGTCATTCCCAGTAAATACCAGGTCAATGCCAACACAAATAGTACTGTAGAATAAGGCATAAGGATTTTTCATTTAAAAATAATTTTGGGGTAGGGGTTGCATAGCCAATATGAAAATATTGCTGTATAATACACTACAACTGTCACGCCCTGACCTTAGTTATCTTTGTTTTCCTTATTATTTTGGTCAGGTCAGGGTGTGACTAGGGTGGGTATGTTAGTTTTTGTATTGTCTAGGGGGTTTTGTATATCTAGGGTTTTTTGTAAGTCTAGGTATATGTAGGTCTATGGTGGCCTGAATTGGTTCCCAATCAGAGGCAGCTGTTTATCGTTGTCTCTGATTGGGGACCATATTTAGGTAGCCATTTCCCATAGGGTATTTGTGGGTTCTTATTCTATGTTTAGTTGCCTGTCTGCACTAGCCATATTAGCTTCACGGTTCATTTAGTTATTTTGTTAGTTTTGTTCAGTGTTCATTCTTTAAATAAAGAAGAATGTACGCTTATCACGCTGCGCCTTGTTCTCCTCACTATGACAACCGTAACAACAACCACATGAAAAAAATACTAGGGTATAAATACCGTAGTATTACTATATTTATATATTCTAGTATTCACTGAAGTGTTTTTGCAGACTTTGCTGTAGTGTTTTTGTGGACATGATTTTCGCGTCCCGTGTAGCTCAGTTGGTAGAGCATGGTGCTCTACCAACTGGTTCCCACGGGGTTGTAAAGATTTTCGTCGTCGGATGAGGAAGAGTAGTCGGACCAAAGCACAGCGTGGTAAGTGTTCATGTTTTTTTATTGAACTGAACACTAATACAAAATAACGAGAATAAATGAAACCGAAACAGGTGCAAACACTAAACAGAAAATAACTATCCACAAAGCCCATGTGGGAAAAAGCTACCTAAGTATGGTTCCCAATCAGAGACAACGATAGACAGCTGTCCCTGATTGAGAACCATACCCGGCCAAAACAAAGAAATACAAAACATAGAAAAAGGACATAGAATGCCAACCCAAATCACAACCTGACCAAACCAAAATAGAGACATAATAAGCTCTCTACGGTCAGGGCGTGACAGGGGGACCAGTATGAAAAAAGTATGCAGTCACTACTGTAAGTTGCTCTGGATAAGAGTGTCTGCTAAATGGCTAAAGTGTAGCATAATATTCACTATAGTGTTTTTGTAGACTTTACCGCAGTATTCACTATAGTATTTTGCTGACATTACTAGCATACTGCACATTTTACCATAGGGTATTTGTGGACTTTACTGTAATGTTTTTGCAGACTATTATACTATTCACATTCGTGTTTTTGCAGGCATAATCGTATACTATAGTATTCATTGTAGTGTTTTTGCTTACTTGACTAGTATACTGCAGTATTTACTGTAGTGTTTCTGTAGACATGATGGTTGTACATTGTAGTAACACCTGCCAACTAGGGTTACCTAAAACGGCGCTGCCAGACTATGCCAATTACTGTTTAATGAGGGGAACACCTCAACCAGAACATAACACAGGTTTGTGACAGGCCACCTATTGAGTTGAGTCAGCATTTCTGAGCAATGCAACGGACCAGACAACACCTTAGCAAAATCAAACATGTTTAATTGCAATTGTAACATCTTAAAATGAAAGAGAAACAGTACAGACAGAGGCAGATAAAGAACGAGCAAAGTTAAGCTTAGAGGATTAGGTTTGATTGTTTCACAGATACACATTAGCAAGAGTAGGCTTAGATCTGTTACTTCCACTAGATAGCTTTCTGAACCACAGTGATTTCAAAGAGTGAGTTGACCAAGTTCAAGATGATCAAAAACAGTGACAAACAATACTGTGCTTTTGATTGTAGGAAAGAACAGTTAACCACTGCATTTACATAAGCAGATATTTTAGAAATACAAATACGCTGCCAATAAACTGCCTGGACCTCAAACCAGCAAAGCCTCTCCAAACAAGCCAACTGAAAACAAAAGGACATTGCAGTGGCTTTGCATAATTAACATCTTGAGTATTGTTACATGAATAAACTCACTGATGGTCAAACTCAACACATACCATTCAGAACAATCAACCACACCCCAAACATTTTTTCACAATAGCATGGTCACAAAATGGTTGCCCACAGAAATAAACCCACATCAGCGCTGCTGTACCGCCTATGCACACAATGGACCTTC
This sequence comes from Oncorhynchus mykiss, assembly GCF_057628025.1. Lineage (NCBI taxonomy): Eukaryota > Metazoa > Chordata > Actinopteri > Salmoniformes > Salmonidae > Oncorhynchus > Oncorhynchus mykiss. Next base: position 41,203,353 of record NC_143040.1, read on the forward strand.
CAGGTACAACTCTCTTACCTGAACATGACCACGTGGTGCTTTTATACATTTCCTGCATCTCCTTCCCTAATAATAAGGGTTTCCAGGGAAACACTGACCAAAACTTTGGTTCCTAGCCCATCCCACCAGGTGTCGCAGAACGGAGTGCTCGGATTGGGGTGTAGGATTTGAGCATAACCTGAAGATAGGGAGGGGCAGTTCCTCTTGCTTCTCCGTAGACAAATACCATGGTCTTTGAGTGGCTGCAAGCTTCCACTAGGAGCATGTGGAGTGTGCTGCGGAGCGGGGTAACATGGGATAATTATGACATATTATGGCAAGAACAGCTCAAATAAGCAAAAAGAAACTAAAGTCCATCAATACTTTAAGATATGAAGTTCAGTCAATCAGGAAGGTCAGTCAAGCAAGTGCAGTCACAAAAACCAAGCGCTATGATGAAACTGGCTCTCATGAGGACTGCCACAGGAAAGGAAGACCCAGAGTTACCTCTGCTGTAGAGGATACGTTCATTAGAGTTACCAGCCTCAGAAATTGCAGCCCAAATAAATGCTTCACAGAGTTCAAGTAACAGAAATCTCAACATCAACAGTTCAGAGGAGACTTCGTGAATCAGACCTTCATGGTCGAATTGATGCAAAGAAACCACTACTAAGATGGCGCCGAAGAAGATGGCAGACGTTTTACGTGCCCCCAGCCGATTGTGTTTTTTTGTTTGCAACTTTTTATTTATTTATTTAAAACTTATTTTGTACATAATGTTGCCGCTACCGTCTCATGTCCGAAAATAACTTCTAGAAATCAGGACTGCAATTACTCACCACGGACTTGCAGAATCCTCTTTATCCTTTCACGACTCTGACAAGTCCAACGCAAAGGATACACTGCTTCCTCGGGAACAGGCCCCGATCCCCGTGATCTGCATGAAGAGGAGACGGAGAAAGAGGAGCCGAAGGTCCGGAAGCCTTCTGAGAATTCGCAGGCGATCAAATAAACCCCTACTTCCCTCCATTCTGCTAGCAAACGTACCATATCTGGGCCAACTCCGCCCATGAGGCGTACCTCGTCCATTCTCCTGGCCGGTCCTGGCAATACGACCGCAGAAACCTACCCACTTCCTGGTTCCTGGTTCCGCAGTCTGTAGGGCCATAGGGAGACCAGGCAATTGGAGGAGACGGCAGGACTTAGAGAACCGATCCACAACGACCAGAATGGTAGTGTTCCCCTGAGACGGGGGAAGATCGGTAAGGAAGTCCACCGACAGATGAGACCAGGGCCGTTGTGGAACAGGGAGGGGCTGTAGCTTCCCTCTAGGCAGGTGCCTAGGAGCCTTGCGGTGGTCAGTCCAGATGAGGAAAGGGTGCTTAGCCCTCTCAAGCCAGTGTCTCCACACATTCAGGGCTTTCACCACAGCTAACAACTCCCCCACATCATAGTATTGCTAAAAAAGAAAGCGCAGGGGCGGAGCTTCGGTGGCGTGCCAGAGCGCTGTGATAGCATGGCTCCAACCCCAGCCTCAGACGCATCCACCTCCACTATGAACGCTAAAGAGGGGTCCGGATGCGCCAACACGGGCGCGTTAATAAACAGCGCCTTCAACCGGTTGAAAGCTCCGTCCGCCTCGGCCTACCACCGTAAACGCATCAGCCCCACCTTCAGCAGTGAGGTAATGGGAGCTGCTACCTGGCCAAACCCCTGGACAAACCTCCGGTAGTAATTGGCAAACCCTAAAAACCGCTGCACCTCTTTTACCGTGGTCGGAATCGGCCAATTACGCACGGCGTTAACGCGGTCACACTCCATCACCACCCTCGAGGTGGAAATGCGATAACCCAGGAAGGAAACAGCTCGTAGGGAGAACACACATTTCTCAGCCTTGACGTATAGGTCATGCTCCAGCAGTCGTCCAAGTACCTTGCGCACCAGGGAGACATGCGCGGCGCGTGTGGCGGAATAGATCAGGATGTCATCAATGTACACCACCACACCCTGTCCGTGCAGATCCCTGAGAATCTCAGGGTAGCGATGAGAGGTAGCGGATAACTAAACCCCACTGTGATCGAATTGAGACCTCGATAATCAATGCACGGACGCAGACCTCTCTCCTTTTTTTCACAAAAAAGAAACTCGAGGAGACGGGTGACATGGAGGGCCGAATGTACCCCTGTCTCAGAGATTCCGTGACATATGTCTCCATAGGAGACTCCAAAGTCTCCTCCTGTGACAATGGGTACACGTGACTCCTGGGAAGTGCAGCGTTCTCCTGGAGGTTTATCACGCAATCCCCCCGTCGATGGGGTGGTAATTTGGTCGTCCTTTTTTTTTACAAAAAGCGATAGCCAAATCGGCATATTCTGAGGGAACGCGCACAGTGGAAACCTGGTCTGGACTCTCCACCGACGTGGCACTGATGGAAACTCCTATACACCTACCTGAACACTCCTCTGACCACCCCTGAAGAGCCCCCTGTCTCCAGGAAATGAGGGGATTGTGACTGGCCAGCCAGGGAACCCCCAGCACCACTGGAGACGCAGGTGAATCGATAAGGAAGAAACTGATCTGCTCCCTATGATCCCCCTGCGTTACCATGTCCAGCGGAATCGTGGCCTCCCTGACCAGCCCTGACCCTAACGGTCGGCCCTCTGAGTGCACGGGGAAGGGTGGGTCTATCGGCACCAACTGAATCCCCAACCTACGGGTGAGTCCGCGATCCATAAAACTCCCAGCTGCGCCTGAATTGACTAGCGCCTTATGCTGGAGAGAGGGAAAAAACGCAGGGAAAGAAAGAAATAAAAACATGTGACCAACAGGGAGCTCTGGGTGAGTTTGGTGTTTACTCACCTGGGGTGGCCGAGAAGTGTTCCACCTGCCATCTCGACTCCCAGACGGGCTCCTCCAGCACCGGTCTGAAGTGTGTCCTCTCCGAGGTGTAGGAGGAGCCTCTTCCCCCGGTCCCCCTCGATGCAGCCCCTCCCAACTCCATCGGAGTTGGAGCAGGAGGGCTGCGAGGTGGAACTGACAGGTCCCCTTCTGAACGCCCGCGGGCAGCTAGCAGGTTGTCCAGCCGGATCAACAAGTCTATGAGCTCGTCGAGGGAGAGTGTGGTGTCCCGACAAACTAGCTCCCTGCGGACGTCCTCCCGGAGGCTGCACCGGTAGGGGTCCATCAGGGCCCTGTCATTCCACCCCGCACCAGCGGCCAAGGTCCGGAACTCCAAGGCGAAGTCTTGCGCGCTCCTCGTCTCCTGTCTGAGGTGAAACGGTCGCTCACCCGCCGCTCGGCCCTCAGGAGGTCGAACACGGCCTGAAAACGGTGAACTCCGGGTAGTGGTCGCGAGCAGAGTCTGGGCCGTTCCAGACTGCGTTGGCCCATTCCAGGGCTCTACCCGTCAAGCAGGAGATGAGGAGGGATGAACGGTAGCCAAGTAGAGCTCGAGCTGGAGCAAAAATCCCTGGCACCCAGCCGCCGCTCCATCGTACTCCCTCGGGGGCGCGAGACGCAATGAGCTGGGACAGGACGCCGCCGGAGGAGAAGTGGGTTGCGTCGTCTGTGAGGGAGCTGGGGTTGATGTCGGGAGACCACTCCTCTCCCATCGCTCCATCCTCTCCATCATTTGGTCCATTGCCGAACCTATCTGATGGAGGATGGCCGTGTAATGGAGGACGCACTCCTCCATCGATGGAAGAGGGGTGGTCGCTGCTCCTGCTGACTCCATGTGCTGGTGCAGGCTTCTGTCACGGCTTCTAGGAGTAGTGGGTGGAGGAGTCAGGCGCAGAAAGCAGGGTTAGTTCAAACGTGGGTCTTTATTCCAGGAACAGAGTAACGGTCACGTCAAACACAAGGGCGCATAAAATGCCAAGTCCAACAAACAGGACGAAACTGTCCGGAAAAAGGAAACCACGTAAATCCATACACCATGAACAGAAAAACAAGCCCGCACAAAAGCAGGCGGGCCTACCGGGTTTAAATAGCCCAAAACAAAACCCAAATAAGAAACAGGTTAAACTAATCAGACAAAACAAACTGATACAGAAAAGGGGATCAGTGGCAGCTAGTAGGCCGGCGATGACGACCGCCGAGCACCACCTGAACAGGAAGAGGAACCATCTTCGGCGGGATTCGTGACAGACTGGTTAAATAAAGGTTAAATAAGAACCCCCTGGAGTGACCCGGTGCCCCTCCTCCACCCCTACATCACTGGTTAGATGTCAATTTCATCACTAAGCAAAATGCCTGACACTCAGTCTGCAGCATAGCACAATGCAAATATGGATATTCTGAACTTCTTCTGAAAGAGTGGCAAAAAAAAAGCAAGCAGGTTGAGGCAGCAGTGATTGGCTTTCTGGCTAGTCTGCCCTCTCCAACTCAAAGTGCAGCAGCAGAGTTAGCCACAGGTTTATGCAGGGCTGGTGGTAACTAACTAGCTAGTCTCCCTCAGCATAAGGGTTGGCTAATGCTAATAAGCTAGCGTTAGCACTCAACATCCTTAAGCTTCCGGGGCTGTCAGAGTTATTTAACATAATATTTAATGAATGGGCAAGCTAAGGGTGTTGATATAAGTCATGATATTGGGAAAAGTTGTATTTCCAGCGAGTGTATTTGATAGGTTTTGTTTCTATATCTAGCTTGGCTGGCTAGCCACTTCTGTAGCTACTGGCTGGCTAGCTAGCTGAGACCGAAGATATGCACAAATCTTCTTTAAGTGACAGTGGACTGAAGCTGAACTTTTACTACAACATATTTAACCCGGTTTAAAATTAGCAATGTCTACAACTGACAAAATTAAATGAATCATAGATGCGTATAACCTATTCCATTCTACAGGTAAACATGCTTGGCCCATGTCTGTTATTTCCATATAGGCTATGTAACTATATGTAAACTGCCCATTATTAAATTGGTGAAATTATTTAATTAACCTTTTACTCTTATTCACTTAGCTACATACTTTTTCTATTGTTGTTGCATTTCTAGAGGTTAATTTCCTTGCACGGTGTACTCCATGTACCTGTATATCATGTTTATATGACAAATAAATAAAACGTACAGTAACTTTAATGAGCAACTGCCCCTAAAAACAACTTCCCATTTCGAAAACAGCATATGTGGTATGAGTCAGAAACATGTATTATACTGTCACAATTGACTACAAAGTGTAAATAGGAAAATTTTGGTCATAAAGTTAGTCTTGTCCAAAACTGAGTTTCATTAGACTCATGGTCGTGACAGCATCAGAATGTAAACTCAGCAAAGAAAGAAATGTCCTCTCACTGTCAACTGCGTTGATTTTCAGCAAACTTAACATGTGTAAATATTTGTATGAACATAACAAGATTCAACAACTGAGACATAAACTGAACAAGTTCCGCAGACATGTGGAACAGAAATGGAATAATGTGTCCCCGAACAAAGGGGGGAGAGGGGGGTCAAAATCAAAAGTAACAGCCAATATCTGCTGTGGCCACCAGCTGCATTAAGTACTGCATCTCCTCCTCATGGACTGCACCAGATTTGCCAGGTCTTGCTGTGAGATGTTACCCCACTCTTTCACCAAGGCACCTGCAAGTTCCCGGACATTTCTGGGGGGTATGGCCCTAGCCCTCACCCTCCGATCCAACAGGCCTCAGACATGCTCAATGTGATTGAGATCCAGGCTCTACGCTGGCCATTGCAGAACACTGACATTCCTGTCTTGCAGGAAATTGTGCACAGAACGAGCAGTATGGCTGGTGGCATTATCATGCTGGAGGGTCATGTAAGGATGAGCCTGCAGGAAGGGTACCACATGAGGGAGGAGGATGTCTTCCCTGTTACGCACAGCGTTGAGACTGCCTGCAATGACAACAAGCTCAGTCCGATGATGCTGTGACACACCGCCCCAGACCATTACGAACCCTCCACCTCCAAATTGATCCCACTCTAGAGTACAGGCTCATTGTAAGCCTCACTCAGTGTAACGCTCATGCCTTCGGCGATAAACGCAAATCCGACCATCACCCCTGGTGAGACAAAACCTCGACTCGTCAGTGAAGAGCACTTTTTGCCAGTCCTGTCTGGTCCAGCGATGGGGGGTTTGTGCCCATAGACGACGTTGTTGCCAGGAACTACAAGGTAGATGAAATCAGAGCAAGGGTTGCCTTCCAGAGAGACATCAGAGATTGTAACATTCTCTGTTTCACAGAAACATGGCTTACATTATCAGAGTTGGCACAGCCACCTGGTTTCTTCATGCATCGCGCCGGCAGAAACAAACATCTCTCTGGTAAGAAGAAGGGCGGGGGGGTATGCCTTATGATTAACGAGTCATGGTGTGATCATAACAACATACAGGAACTCAAGTCCTTTTGTTCACCTGACCTAGAATTCCTTACAATCAAATGCCGACCGCATTATCTACCAAGAGAATTCTCTTCGATTATATTCACAGTCGTGTATATCCCCCCCAAGCAGACACCTCGACAGCCCTGTAGAACTTAATTGGACTCTATGTAAACTGGAAACCACATATCCTGAGGCTGCATTTATTGTAGCTGGGATTTTAACAAGGCTAATCTGAAAACAAGGCTCCCTAAATTTTTGCCAGCGACCCGGGCTGGCAAAATTCTGGATCATTGTTACTATAACATCCGCGACGCATACACAGCCCTCCCTCGCCCTCCTTTCGGCAAATCTGACCACAACTCCATTTTGTTGCTCCCAGCCGACAGACAGAAACTAAAACAGGAAATGCCCAGGTCTGTTCAATGCTGGTTTGACCAATCTGATTCCACGCTTCAAGATTGCTTCGATCACGTGGACTCTGATATGTTCCCGATAGCATCGAACAACAACATAGATGTATACACTGATTTTGGTGAGCGAGTTAATTAGCAAGTGCATCGGTGATGTTGTACCCACGGTGACTATTCAAATCTTCCCCAACCAGAAACTGTGGATTGATGGCAGCATTTGTGCAAAACTGAAAGCGCAAACCACTGCTTTTAATCAGGGCAAGGCAACCGGAGACGAGGAGCGCGCAAGACTTCGACTTGGAGTTCCAGACCTTGGCCGCAAGGCAGTCAAGCAAGCTAAGTGTCAGTATAGAGACAAAGTAGAGTCGCAATTCAAAGGCTCAGACACGAGAGGTATGTGGCAGGGTCTACAGTCAATCATGGACTACAAAAATAAACCAGCCACGTCGCAGACCCCAATGTCTTGCTCCCAGACAAACGAAACAATTTCTTTGCTCGCTTTGAGGACAATACAGTGCTACCCGCTACCAAAACCTGAGGGCTCTCCTTCACCGCAGCCAATGTGAGTAAAACATTTAAACGTGTTAACCCTCGCAAGGCTGCCAACCCAAACGGCATCCCTAGCCGCGTCCTCAGAGCATGTGTAGACCAGCTGGCTGGTGTGTTTACGGACATATTCAATCAATCCCTATCCCAGTCTGCTGTTCCCACATGCTTCAAGAGGCCGACCATCGTTCCTGTTCCCAAGAAAGCCAAGGTAACTGAGCTAAACGACTATCACCCCGTGGCACTCACTTCCATCGTCATGAAGTGCTTTGAGAGACTAGTCAAGGATCATATCACCTCCAACCTATCTGACACCTTAGATTTCCAATTTCCTTCCCGCCCCAATAGGTCCACAGACAACGCAATCGCAATCACACTGCACACTGCCCTAACCTATCTGGACAAGAGGAAAACCTATGTAAGAATGCTGTTCATCGACTACAGCTCAGCATTTAACACCATAGTACCCTCCAAACTCGTCATTAAGCTTGAGACCCTGGGTCTCGACCCCGCCCTTTGCAACTGGGTCCTGGACTTTCTGACGGACGCCCTCAGGTGGTGAGGGTAGGGAACAGCATCTCCACCCCGCTGATCCCCACAAGGGTGCGTTCTCAGCCCTCTTCTGTACTCCCTGTTCACCCATGACTGCATGGCCATGCACACCTCCAACTCAATCATCAAGTTTGGAGACGACACAACAGTGGTAGGTTTGATTAACAACAACGACGAGACGGCCTACAGGGAGGAGCTGAGGGCCCTCGGAGTGTGGTGTCAATAAAATAACCTCACACTCAACGTCAACAAACAAAGGAGATGATTGTGGAATTCAGGAAACAGCAGAGGGAGCACACTCCTATCCCCTTCGATGGGACAGTAGTGGAGAGTTTTATTTTAAGTTCCTCGGTGTAAACATCACGGACAAACTGAAATGGTCCACCCACACAGGCAGTGTGGTGAAGGAGGCGCAACAGCGCCTCTTCAACCTCAGGAGGCTGAAGAAATTTGGCTTGTCACCAAAAACAATCACAAACTTTTACAGGTGCACAATCAAGAGCGTCCTGTCGGGCTGTATCACTGCATGGTACGGCAACTGCTCCGCCCACAACCGTAAGGCTCTCCAGAGTGTAATAAGGTCTGCACAACGCATCACTGGGGGCAAACTACCTGCCCTCCAGGACACCTACAGCACCCGATGTCACAGGAAGACCAATAAGATCATCAAGGATAACAACCACCCGAGCCACTGCCTGTTCACCCCGCTATCACCCAGAAGGCGAGGTCAGTACAGATGCATCAAAGCTGGGACCGAGAGACTGAACAACAGCTTCTATCTCAAGGCCATCAGACTGTTAAACAGCCATCACTAACATTAAGTGGCTGCTACCAACATACTGACTCAACTCTCTAGCCACTTTAATAATTAAAAATTGGATGTAATAAATGTATCACTAGTCACTTTAAACAATGCCACTTGATATGTTTACATACCCTACATTACTATTAATCTCATATGTATATACTGTACTCTATACCATCTACTGCATCTTGCCTATGCCGTTCGGCCATCGCTCATCCATATATTAATATGTACATATTCATATTCATTCTTTTACACTTGTGTGTAAAAGGTAGTTGTTGAGAAATTGTTATATTACTTAGATATTTGATATTATGCTAGATATTACTGCATGGTCGGAATTAAAAGCACAAGCATTTCGCTACACTAGCATTAACATCTGCTCACCATGTGTATGTGACCAATAAAATTGATTTGATGTCTGGTGAGGACCTACCTTACAACAAGCCTACAAGCCCTCAGTCCAGCCTTTGTCAGCCCATTGCGGACAGTCTGAGCACTGATGGAGGGATTGCGCGTTCCTAGTGTATCTTGGGCAGTTGTTGTTGCCATCCTGTACCTGTCCCGCAGGTGTGATGTCTCGATGTACCGATCCTGTGCACGTGGTCTGCCACTGCAAGGACGATCAGCTGTCCGTTCTGTCTCCCTGTTGTGCTATCTTAGGCGAATCACAGTACGGACATAGCAATTTATTGCCCTGGCCACATCTGCAGTCCTCATGCCTCCTTGCAGCATGCCTAAGGAACGTTCACACATGAGCAGGGACCCTGGGCATCTTTCTCTTGGTGTTTTTCAGAGTCAGTAGAAAGGAATCTTTAGTTTTCATAACTGTGACCTTAATTGCCTACTGTCTGTAAGCTGTTAGTGTCTTAACGAACGTTCCACAGGTGCATGTTCATTCATTGTTTATGGTTCAATGAACAAGAATGGGAAACAGTGTTTAAAGCCTTTACAATGAAGATCTGTGAAGTTGTTTGGATTTTTACGAATTATCTTTGAAAAACAGGGTCCTTAAAAAGGGATGTTTCTTTTTTTGCTGAGTTTAAATGAAGGTTGGTTTTGTTTCAATCCTGCCCACATTCCCACAGCTGGCTGCACACATAATCATCAATTTGGAGTGCAGCTGCACGCAACCCGACCATTGTGTACATGGGACAATGTGTTAAAATTCCAATAGCTCCAAATTTCTATGAATTAAAAACCTCAAACATACTATACATTTTTTTAATTCATATACAATTATTGAAAGCATTTAATAAGACAACTAAAATGTGTGCAACATGATAATATTGTCTCATTTACATTGTGTAATGTATTGACCGTCCCTAACTAGCCACGGAAATAGGCTATCCAAAGTCAGGTCTCACACCTGCCGGCTGAAGCTAATTGGCAAAATAATTTGGCTAACTCTTCCCACCTGCGAACACACACGAGACACTCACATCAAACCACACCCTGAAACCAACTTACATTTGAATTCAGTCATGGCCATTATTATTTCTCAATGAACCAAATCGAAAACAAGGCCAAATCAGGTACAGTCGCCCTTTTAAAACAAATTAATGACATGTTGCAGCTTTTTACCGTTCAGATGAGCCAAGGAGGAGGACCGATGAGAACAGCAGGCCAGTGGAGCACTTAGAACAGCAGCAGCCAGGGGCAACTGGTAGGGAAGAGGATGATTTAAGTGACCCAGACACAGGCCCCAAACAAGTGAAGCTACCCCAGTATCTCCTTGACTGTTTGTTTTGGATTGCAAAACTAAAGAGACACACCAGACAAGACACAGAGACAGCAACAGAAGAGTAGATGGTTGAGCGACACACCAGACAATACACAGAGACAGCAACAGAAGAGTAAATGGTGGAGAGAGACACCAGACAATACATAGAGACAGCAAAAGAAGAGTAGATGGTGGAGAGAGACACCAGACAATACACAGAGACAGCAACAAGAATCGGATATGATGGAAGAAGAACAGATCAGGCCATAACAGAAGAGGATAGAGAAAGGAGAAACAAACAAGAACCCGAGACAGCAACGGACAAGAGAACAGGGGGGTTGAGCACACAGTAGACAATCACTTCAAGCTGCTCTATAGATTCTAATTTGTTTTATTTATTTATTAGAAGTGAAATACAGACAGTGAGAATGTAAACATGGTTTACAAAGAATTTGCTGGTGAGGTGAAAAAGCCTGTGAAATGACTATGAAAACAGTTGTTTACTTTGACACTTTTTACAACCAGGACAGGACGAGAGAGGAGGGTAGACAAGAGACAGCAACATAGAAGACTAAGAGAATAAATTCAACAACACATTTGTTTCACTACAAAACCGGTCAGGTCCACAAAACATATTGCATATTGGCTGTCCATGTTACTGATTTGTGTGTGTGCGTGTGTGTGTGTGTGTGTGTGTGCGTGTGTGTGTGTGTGCATGCAAGTAGAACAACAGGTTGACTCACCCTACTTGTAGTTAAACACCAATACCATCTTCCTCTTTCATTTTGCCTAAACGGTGTATGACTGTCATACAGTACACCCTTTTAGTTTTTATTGTCCTAGGTTACCTGGCTAAAATACTTGCTCGCTAGTCCAACTTCCTTTCATGGGCAATGATACGCCAGGCCAGCTTGCTAACATTACCATACTACATCTAGCTACATGTTAAACTTCCATCCTCTCAGGCCAGGGACACAATGTATGAATTTATGGATCAGAGTCACTATTATAATCATTGGCCAGTATGGAGAATTAAGTAAAACCACAAGTCCAAATCCCTATCTCCTTCCATGGCTAATTTAGGAAAGAGACAATTTTAGCTAGCTAGCTAGCCACCAGAGGACAACAACACAATGAGATGCAACAATTCAACTTTTTTTCTGTCAGTAATGATATTTGGCTTGGGTGTGATTGGTCTAAAGCCAAATCCAAGCTGGTTGCCCTTGATACTTTTTTAGGTGCACCAGGACCATTCACAGCTGAGCTCAGTCAGTTTAGCTCAATGGTAATTGGCTATTATTATTTTTATTTTTTTTCTTCTCAAGGTTGGCTTAATGCTCGCTGGATTCCCTTGCATTCACTGCTATGGGCGGCACCAATGTCATATTCTTTCTGACCAGACAGCATCAGATACATATGCTAGACATACTGAGACAGAGGGGCGCTGTTTTGTTTGCTCAGATGCATTCTCCGGTGAGATACATTCAACCTCTTACGAATTGAAGGACATTTATGATACACAGAGAGATGAAAGATACAAAATAATGTATGTTTTTCTATTTTTTTCATGGTAAATTTTTGGGGGAAGCCTTGATTCCCTTGACATCCCCTCTACTGACTCCCCATCCCGCATGCGGGAGCGTAATCATCACCTGACACTAATTAGCATAACGCAACGGACATAAATATTCCTAGAAAATATTCCTATTCATGAAAATCACAAATGAAATATATTGAGACACAGCTTAGCCTTTTGTTAATAACCCTGTCATCTCAGATTTTCAAAATATGCTTTACAGCCAAAGCTAGACAAGCATTTGTGTAAGTTTATCGATAGCCTAGCATAGCATTTTGTCCAGCTAGCAGCAGGTAACTTGGTCACGGAAATCAGAAAAGCAATCAAATGAAATCATTTACCTTTGATGAGCTTTGGATGTTTTCACTCACGAGACTCCCAGTTAGATAGCCAATGTTCCTTTTTTCCAAAAATATTATTTTTGTAGGCGAAATAGCTCCGTTTGTTCTTCACGTTTGTCTGAGAAATCGCCCGGAAATTGCAGTCACGAAAATGGCAATAAATATTCCAAATTAGCTCCATAATATCGACAGAAACATGGCAAACGTTGTTTATAATCAATCCTCAAGATGTTTTTCAAATATCTATTCGATAATATATCCGTCGGGACAATTCGTTTTTCAGTAGGATCAATTAGAGTAATGGCTACCTCTGTATTTTACGTGAGAGTCACCCTGGGAGCCATCAGGTGACCACTTACGCAATGTAGCCGCCTACGGCTATTCTTCAACGTAAATGTGTAAAATTACGTCACAATGCTGTAGACACCTTGGGGAATATGTAGAAAGCGTAAACTGGTTGATAGCACATTCACAGCTCAATAGGGACTCATTGGAACGCAGCGCTTTCAAAATATGGGGCACTTCCGGATTGGATTTTTCTCAGGCTTTCGCCTGCAACATCAGTTCTGTTATACTCACAGACAATATCTTTACAGTTTTGGAAACGTTAGAGTGTTTTCTATCCTAACCTGTCAATTATATGCATATTCTAGCATCTTGTCCTGACAAAATATCCCGTTTAAAACGGGAACGTTTTTTTTCCAAAAATGAAAATACTGCCCCTAGAGTCGCAACAGGTTTTAATACCTGCCACTGTAAGCTTTTAAAATGGTCATTAATTGTGTTGTTGTTTCTAATTATCGCAGTTGTGGTTTGGCGTGTGTTAGTTTTGTGAGAGCTGTTGTGAGATGTCTACCATGTTTATTTGCAATTAAGTAGTATGCTTTATTTTAGTTTAACCAGTATTTGTTGACCCTTCAAACGTAAAATATCATAGTTCTGCTTAAGTTCAGATATTGTATTTTCTTTACCTTGTAAAGATTTTTCATGGGCTTTGTCCAAGATAGTGATTTATTTTTTTTCATAAAAATGTCTAACTCAGATGTAACTTTTGCAGAGTATGAAATGATAATTCCCCTAACGTACGCCTTAAAAGCGTCCCAAATTATATCAGGCTTCGCTTTTCTCTGTCCTCAATGTCTACATTTGTAATGGTAAAGATTTTTATTTTTCATTTACGTATTTAAAACCTTTAACTGCAGTGGGCTAAATCAAGTTCACACAGAGTGTTTCTTGGTAGTCTTAAGTCTTAAACAAATCTACTTTGAAACAAAAGTATACACCTCACACACATGGTTATGGGCTTAAAAAGAAGAAGACACCTGTACAATGTCAGATAAAGAGTTGAAATGTATTACATTTTGAGTTTGCATCCCAATATTACACTTTATATATATCACAGAAGACTGAAATAGAACAAACCTTTTGACATAGAAACACCAGGAAAGGGTTTAGATCAATTTTGTATATTGAAGATGTGCTCTGTTCATTCTCTATATTCTGTCACAAAGTGTATTTTCTGTTGGGGTAATTAAGCATGATAAAGGAGAATGATCCGATATCATTATGTCATGGATTTGTTTAACCCAGTAAATTGTTGAGTGCATTTTTCAAAATAAAATGTAGTCAATTCTTGAATATTTTATTACTTTGACAAATAAAAGAGTAATCATTTGTAGTTGGGAGTAGTAATCTTCTACATTATTTGTAGAGATGACATTTTTCAGCCACGTTGGAGGCTCCTTGAATTGCCTTTTGTTATTGCCATGTTTGTCAATCTTATCGAATGAATGATTTAGGTCGCATGTTAAAATAATAGTTCCTGTCTGGTTTTGATCTAATATAGCTTGAATTCTATCTAAAAACACCAGATTTGCCCCTTGTGGGATATGCAATGAAATCAATTTGTATTTTTTACCATATAAGGTACAATTCAACATTAGAAAACGTCCTTCTTGGTCCGTGAGTTGGCATATAAGGGAAAATGGTTTATTCTTATCTATCAGGATGCCTACACCTCTGCTGTTACTACAGTAGGTGGCAGCCTCTCCAACCCAGCTCCTTGCTAAATATTTAATACAAACATTTGGGAATTGTAACTCTTGCAGAAAAAAAATACATCTGCTGACAATCTCTTTAAATGTTCAAGAACCATATTCTTTTTTTTCCTATCATGAGCCCATGCACATAACATGAAATACGTTGGATTTTGTTGGTCTTCTATAAAATCCAAGTCAACCTTATCTAGTCAGTATATCATTGAAGACCCAGATAAAACATTTTAGCAGACATGTCAAATGAGGGCGGTGGGCATTCCATGGAATGGAGTCATAGTATGAATACATAGTTATTGTATACACCTTACATATAGAGCATGTGAGCATGTGGGCTCATCAGATATTTAACAGAGAACACACAAAAACATAAAGTACTTCTTTGTACTTTGAGGTGCTATGCCTTTTTAGGGCTTTTAAGCTCTAGCTCCTCTCCTACTGTACCAAAAGTCTGTGTATAATGGCATTGTACATACATTGGAGAAAGACTGCAGCTTAACTACTGTGGTCAGTTTGTATTCAATTGTAAATTCAATTAAAGTCTAGTGGCTACTTGGGGAGAGTGTGTAGGCTGAAGTGAGATGTCACGCCCTGACCCTAGAGAGCCCTCGGGGTTCTCTATGGTGTTGTAGGTCAGGGTGTGACTAGGGGGGTGTTCTAGTTTTCCTATATATATGTTTGTTTTTGCTGTATGGTTCCCAATTAGAGGCAGCTGATTGTCGTTGTCTCTAATTGGGGATCATACTTAAGTTCTCCATTGTTCCCACCTGGGCTGTGGGATATTGTTTGGTGTAGGTGCATGTAGCACCACTACCTTCATGTTTTGTTGTTGGTTTATTGATTTGTAGAAGTTTCACTGGTAATAAAAGATGTGGAACTCTAATCACGCTGCGCCTTGGTCCATCCATCTTAACAACTGTGACATGAGATGAGTGGAGGCCTCACAAATCTTTCAGAGAATATTACCCGTCCCAATCCCTTGGATAGAGCCCCTCTCCTCTCTCACCAATAACCACCATTAAATGTTAGCTATAATGACAAACAAGGGATAATAATGACTCGACATCCTCTCCTAATCTGTCCAGAACTCTTATTCATGTTACAGCAGGTTTGCAAGTCACAAAAATAAATATCATTGTATGTAGTATAGATAATTCCTTCCTTCTCTCTCTTCCAAGCCAAACCCACCCTTCTCCACCTCCCCCTTCCAATTATCTCCCACCTTTACCCCACCCAAGCCAAGCTTGTCAAAACCTCCCATCCTTGCCCACCCTTTGCCCACCCAAACTAATCTTGTCCCAACCTCCACTTCTTTCCCCTACCTCTCAGACACACTTACAGTACACCCATCCATCCATCGACTTACTCATCCATTCTCATTCATCCATTCTCGTTCATTCCCGTCCAACATATACCTTATGCATCCACACACCCATTCTCTCCCACCCTCCTACACATATTCATATTCACCATTCCTCACTCTTCCCTCAAATACACACACACACACACACACACACACACACACACACACACACACACACACACACACACACACACACACACACACACACACACACACACACACACACGCATACCATAGAAGAGTTATTGACATACATGCTAAATATCCCCCTTTGAATTGTCTTGTAAGTGTCCATGTAGCCCATTGGCATCAGCTACTTCTTTCATTATTTAATAGAGAAGAACAGTTACTTGGGGAAAGTATAGATTGTTTTGGGGGGAGGTTATCCACGATATTGTCTTAATTTACGATAAGCTGGTTTTAGGCATCACTGTATGTAGCCTAGTGCACTCATCGTTTTTTCCTGCTTCAATTGAAAAAATGCAGAAGTGTGCACTACGTGCTCGAGGGATACTACAGTGTGTAGTATAGTATTCTACACAGTATACTACAACATTCTAAAGTAAGCACTACATGATCAAGGGATACTATAGTGTGCAGTATAGTATTCTACAGTATACTACAACATTCTAAAGTAAGTACTACACATGATCAAGGGATAATACAGTGTGTTGCATAGTATTGTACAGTATACTACAAAAGTCTATAGCAAGCACTTCACGATCGAGGGATACTACAGTGTGTAGTATAGGATTGTACAGTATACTACAACATTCTATAGAATTCTATAGTAAGTACTAAGTATAAGGCCCGAGGAGGTGTGGTATATGGCCGATATACCGCGGCTAAGGGTTGTTCTTTCGCACGACGCAACGCAGAGTGTCTGGATACAGCCCTTAGCCGGGGTATATTGGCCATATATCACAAACCCCCGAGGTGCCTTATTGCTATTATAAACTGGTTACCAACGTAATTAGAGCAGTAAAAACTAATGTTTTGCATAGGTATACATCTGATATACCACAGCTGTCAACCAATCAGCATTGAGGGCTCAAACCACCCAGTTTATAGTATTCTATAGCAAACTGTAATAGTTTTCATGTGGGCAGTGATGATATTGTCTCTTTTGCTTCATCCAGGAGATATAGGAAATACTCAATTAAAGATGCAATCAATAAATTAGAACATTGAAAATAAATTGTATTTACTCTTGTATTTAATTGGCCTGGAATATACAATACAAGGCCTATAAGGCCCAGGGCAGACCCATTCAGTATAACAGGCTGGAGAAACAGTAAAACAGCTATTGATTGAGAAAGGCTTTCCTTTGATAGAGACATAAATCTCACTGGTCTTTTCCAGGGGAAGTAAGGTTGGGGATATGATCATCCAGAAGGAAAGAAATTCCACAAATGAACTTTTAACAAGGCACACCTGTTGATTGAAATGCATTCCAGCTGACTACCTCATGAAGCTGGTTGAGAAAAAGCCAAGAGTGTGCAAAGCTGTCATCAAGGCAAAGGGTGGCTTTTTGAATAATCTTACTACATTATTCCATATGTGTTATTTCATAGTTTTGATTTCTTCACTATTATTCTACAGTGTAGAAAATAGTAGAAATAAAGAAAACCCCTTGAATGAGTAGGCGTCCATCCACCCTAGTCATAGACTGTTCTCTCTGCTACCGCACGGCAACCGGTACCGGGACATCAAGTCTAGGTCCAAGAGGCTTCTAAACAGCTTCTATCCCCAACCATAAGCCTCCTGAAAACCTAATCGAATGGCTACCCAGACTATTTGCATTGCCCCCCCTTTTACAGCGCTGCTACTCTCTGTGGTTATCATCTATGCATAGTCACTTTAATAACTCTACCCACATACATATTACCTCAACTAACCGCTGCCCTCGCACATTGACTCGATTCCCACCTGTTTTTAGTCTCGCTATTGTTATTTTACTGCTGCTCTTTAATTACTTGTTACTTTTATTTCTTATCCATATTTGTATTTTTTTAACTGCATTGTTGCTTAGGGGCTCGTAAGTAAGCATTTCACTGTAAGGTCTACATCTGTTGTATTCGGCGCAATAAAATGTGATTTGATTTGATTTGTTTTGACCAGTAGTGTACATAGACTTGAAATCACTGGCCACTTTACTAAAAGGACCACTAGTCACTTTAATAATGTTTACATATTTAGCATTACTCATCTCATATGTATATACTGTATTATATTCTATAAATCACAGGCAATCATATCTGTTCTACATGATCTGTTTCTACCTGAACGTTGTGTAATAACGCAATAGAAATGCTATGTCAGTGCATGACGGGTCAGCCCGGGTAGAGAGGGGGGTGGGTAGCTAAGACAGCAGTCTTCATCAGATATAGCATAAGTCTCTGGGGGAATTTAGGGCTCTGAGCTGAGAGAGAGACCAGCCAACCAAAGATAAGTAGTCCAATCTGGAGCCGGAGCCAAGCAGATCCAGTCTGCATCCCGAATGGCACCCTATTCCCTAAGTAGTGCACTACTTTTGACCAGGGCTCATAGGGTTCTAGCTAAAAGTAGTGCACTATGTATAGAATAGGGTGTCATTTGGGACATAACCCCAGACTCCTTAATATATAGCATTAACATAAGCCCACCAATCACACTTGCATAATATATGATGTCAGTAGGATTATATATAATGGCCTCATAAAGTATAAACTCCACCTCACCAACTAACAGCTGTTTGGTTTAAACACTGTCTTCAGAAGCAGGTCAGTCATAGTTGCTATCTAACTGGGTTATTTGACAAACAGAATGCACATACTCTGTTATGTCTTCTTTCAAGCCCTTCTACCCTGATAATCTTATCTTAAGTTTTGGGCCTTTTTTGCACTTGTGGCAGGCTGGAAAAGTAAAATTTTATACTGATGAGTACAGTTGAGAAACTGATAGCTGGATTCCATATCTAATTTGCTGTTCTTTTGTCACAAAATGGTCAAATCCATCAATTATTTTGCTGTTAAATCAATGTTAAATGCAGTTTAAAAAAACAGGCCTACTCCTGATGAGATACTAGAATGCAGAATTCTATGTACATGGGTGACCCAGTAACCTGTAGAAGCCAAAGGAAGTGAATAAGTAACCTGTCAGTGTCACTGTGTCACTCTTCACTGACAGACCTGCTTGTGCAGCAGCACACCCATAGCGTGTGTGTGTGTGTGTGTTTTGATGTGCCTGAGTGTGCACGTGCGTGTGTGTGTGTTTACGGGCTGTTTCAGGTGGTACAGCCAGGAGGGAGGCCTCAGCAAGGTTTACGGGCTGTGGAAAGAGAGAGATAGAGGGCCCACCCACCCTGGATAGCGTAAACAAACAGGCTCTAGAGACTGGGGCTGTTTTGATTATCTCCATGAGTAGCTCAGGTGCTGCCTGGGCTCTAACTCTGCCTGCCTGTCAAGCCTCCCTCACCGGGGGCTGGGTTTTCCTTTCAGGGACTCATGATGCAGCTGCTTTTAGTATCCCAGCTCCCCCAGCGAGACACTAGCATTGTTTAGAGGGGAAACTATCCAACGAGAACCCAGTGGCTGTTTCCCCGTCTGTTTCCCACAGTATTTTATGACCTGTTTGGCCAGTGTTATAATAGAAACAAAACTGGGTTAATTCAAGATATTGACATTACATTTTTTTTTTTTACTCTACAAGCTGCAAGGACATTAAAAACAATACTTCCACTGCATACGACCCTACTTTTTTACACCCTAAACCAATATATTATATTGATTTGAGCACACCCACCAGAGAGAAAACCCAACCCCCCCCCCCCCCCCCCCCCCCCCCCCCCACTTAACACCAACAGACAATTTTAAAAAAACTAAGCATACAAGACCCAAGCTTGGACAGTCTACACAGAATTTGCTAAAAAAAATCCAGATAATTATTATAAGTGATGTAGGTCTGTCCTTGAGCTGTTCTTGTCTTAACGTTCTGTATTATGTCATGGTTCATGTTTCGTGTGGACCCCAGGAAGAGTAGCTGCTGCTTTTGCAACAGCTAATGGGGATCCTAATAAACTACAAAAAAAGCTGAAATTCACAAGTAAACTCACATTGAGTTGGAATCTTCAAAAGAAAATACCCTGTCATTATCTGCATTGTGATCAATCAGAGCAGCAATGCAGGGGACAGTGAGAGAAGAGAAAGGAAAGAACACTAGTGATCTCCTGCCTACAGCCCACCACCGTGGATACCTCCCAAATTGCACCCTATTCCCTTTTATAGTGCACTACTTTTGACCAGGGCTCTGGTAAAAAAAAATTGTGCAATAATCGGAAATAGGGTGCCATTTGGGAATCAAGCCACTACTGCCCCTGCTGATGTAAAAGCAATGTGAGACTGATGGTCAGGGGACAATTGAAAGCTCATTACCATGGCAAAGGTCCCCTCATTAAAGGGGATCATTAGAGGTGGTGGGAGATGAAAGGGCTGACAGATTGCTTGGATTCCGCATTAGGAGGTGTCCATCTTTAAAGGCAGGGTGCTGATACGAAAGAGGGTGGGAGGGAGGAAGGAAGAGAAAGAGGGGAACGGAGAGAGGAAAGCCCCCTTCTCTTCTATCCTGTCCACCCTACCTTCTATTCTTCTCAGTGGCCTAGCTGCCAAGCCTGCCACGTTCTGTTCTGTCCCACACTGTCCTTTCCACCCTCTTTCTCCTCTGTCTCTCCCTGTCAAGTCAATTCAATGTAAGGTTTTTATTGCCGTGGGAAACGTATGTTTACATTGCCAAAGCAAGCGAAATAGATAATAAACAAAAAGGTGTTACAGTAAACATTAGTTCCAAACGAATAAAGACATTTCAAATGTCATATTATGTATACAGTGTTGTAAATGATGTGCAAATAGTTCAAGTACAAAGGGAAAATAAATAAACATACATGTAGGTTGTATTTCAACTGGTGTTTGTTGCTCACTGGTTGCCCTTTTCTTGTGGCAACAGGTCACAAGTCTTTGCTGCTTTGATGGCACACTGTGGTATTTTACCCAGTAGATATGGGAGTTGATCAAAATTGTTTTTTTTTTTCAAATTCTTTGTGGGTCTGTGTAATCTGAGGGAAATATGTGTCTCTAATATGGTCATACATTTGGCAGGAGGTTAGGAAGTGCAGCTCAGTTTCCAACTCATTTTGTGGGCAGTGTGCACATAGCCTGTCTTCTCTTGAGAGCCAGGTCTGCCTTCGGCGGCCTTTCTGTCCTCTCCCTCCCTCCCTGCCTCTCCATCCCCCCTCCTCCCTTCCAAAGCTGCAAAGTCATTATCAGTCTCCAGAGGCTGGTTGAAGAGGTTGAGGAGCTCCCTCCCTTTTCTGTCCCATGTGGCCAAGGGGGATGAGAAGGCGGGTCACAGGGAGCAGGAGAGGGGTTGCTGGGGTGCTGCTCTGAAATTAGGGGGTTGGAGGACGGTTGGGAGAGGGGGGGGTGATGTTGAATGATGAAGAGGCCTTTGAAGACCTGGTGGAGATGAAGGTCTCCCTTTGAGGTTGCTCCGGCATCTGTAGGCAAGTGCACTGAGGGGGCTTCGTCACGGGGGGCCTTTGCTCTTCACAAGAATTGTTCCCATTACCCAAGGACAATGGCGATTTAAACTGCACAAAACAGGGTTAATCCACAAAGAACGGGGCCGGTGGCCGCCATAGTAAGTGAAACAAGGTCTGAGAGAAAAGCCATAGTCAATAAAGGACTAATTAAACCATTTGCTTGTCAGGCGGTGCAGTGGACGATCAAAGGAGAACCGTGCCGTGAGGTAAGATTTCTACTTCATCTGTCACAAAGCATACTTAGGGGATCCTGGAGAGAAGCAACACATGATATTAGGAACAGACAGGGAATAAGAGAATGCCCTCAACAGATGACAAACTCAGATGGAGGAAAGTGTGTGTGTGTGTGTGTGTGTGTGTGTGTGTGTGTGTGTGTGTGTGTGTGTGTGTGTGTGTGTGTGTGTGTGTAAAATCTAAATCTCTCCCACTCTTTCATGATTTGATTGATGCTGAATAGAAAAACATTGTCATTTACACAGGTACAAGCGCACAACATGGTACATGCACAAATGCACCTGCTTTTAGAATGACAGCCGTACACACAGAAACAGGCACACACCCACACATTCAGTCCCCCATGCTAGGGAACTGGTCTCTGTGCAGTTTGCCAATTACGTCTTTCTTTGTGAGGTGTCTTTTTAGATCCCACACAACAGTCACAAATACAGTGCCTTGCGAAAGTATTCGGCCCCCTTGAACTTTGCGACCTTTTGCCACATTTCAGGCTTCAAACATAAAGATATAAAACTGTATTTTTTTGTGAAGAATCAACAACAAGTGGGACACAATCATGAAGTGGAACGACATTTATTGGATATTTGAAACTTTTTTAACAAATCAAAAACTGAAAAATTGGGCGTGCAAAATTATTCAGCCCCTTAAGTTAATACTTTGTAGCGCCACCTTTTGCTGCGATTACAGCTGTAAGTCGCTTGGGGTATGTCTCTATCAGTTTTGCACATCGAGAGACTGACATTTTTTCCCATTCCTCCTTGCAAAACAGCTCGAGCTCAGTGAGGTTGGATGGAGAGCATTTGTGAACAGCAGTTTTCAGTTCTTTCCACAGATTCTCGATTGGATTCAGGTCTGGACTTTGACTTGGCCATTCTAACACCTGGATATGTTTATTTTTGAACCATTCCATTGTAGATTTTGCTTTATGTGTTGGATCATTGTCTTGTTGGAAGACAAATCTCCGTCCCAGTCTCAGGTCTTTTGCAGACTCCATCAGGTTCTTCCATTCTTCCAGAATGGTCCTGTATTTGGCTCCATCCATCTTCCCATCAATTTTAACCATCTTCCCTGTCCCTGCTGAAGAAAAGCAGGCCCAAACCATGAGGCTGCCACCACCATGTTTGACAGTGGGGATGGTGTGGTCAGGGTGATGAGCTGTGTTGCTTTTACGCCAAACATAACGTTTTGCATTGTTGCCAAAAAGTTCAATTTTGGTTTCATCTGACCAGAGCACCTTCTTCCACATGTTTGGTGTGTCTCCCAGGTGGCTTGTGGCAAACTTTAAACAACACTTTTTATGGATATCTTTAAGAAATGGCTTTCTTCTTGCCACTCTTCCATAAAGGCCAGATTAGTGCAATATACGACTGATTGTTGTCCTATGGACAGAGTCTCCCACCTCAGCTGTAGATCTCTGCAGTTCATCCAGAGTGATCATGGGCCTCTTGGCTGCATCTCTGATCAGTCTTCTCCTTGTATGAGCTGAAAGTTTAGAGGGACGGCCAGGTCTTGGTAGATTTGCAGTGGTCTGATACTCCTTCCATTTCAATATTATCGCTTGCACAGTGCTCCTTGGGATGTTTAAAGCTTGGGAAATCTTTTTGTATCCAAATCCGGCTTTTAACTTCTTCACAACAGTATCTCGGACCTGCCTGGTGTGTTCCTTGTTCTTCATGATGCTCTCTGCGCTTTTAACGGACCTCTGAGACTATCACAGTGCAGGTGCATTTATACGGAGACTTGATTACACACAGGTGGATTGTATTTATCATCATTAGTCATTTAGGTCACCATTGGATCATTCAGAGATCCTCACTGAACTTCTGGAGAGAGTTTGCTGCACTGAAAGTAAAGGGGCTGAATAATTTTGCACGCCCAATTTTTCAGTTTTTGATTTGTTAAAAAAGTTTGAAATATCCAATAAATGTCGTCCCACTTCATGATTGTGTCCCACTTGTTGTTGATTCTTCACAAAAAAATACAGTTTTATATCTTTATGTTTGAAGCCTGAAATGTGGCAAAAGGTCGCAAAGTTCAAGGGGGCCGAATACTTTCGCAAGGCACTGTATATCTTTATGTTTGAAGCCTGAAATGTGGCAAAAGGTCGCAAAGTTCAAGGGGGCCGAATACTTTCGCAAGGCACTGTATATCCTTCTTTGTCATGCATATGCTATTTCCATGTTCCTATGTAGTCTGTTCTCTTCATTGAGCTTAAACTCAAGTCCTCAACTCGAGTCCTAATGCAGCAGCGTTCTTTCATGTGTCTCAAATGGCACCCTTTTGCCTAGACAGAGTGCAATTTTTGACCGGGCCCCTGGTCAAAAGTAGTGTACTGCATAGGGAGCAATTTGGGACACAGCCCTGCTGTTTCTAGAGCAGCATCGTGTCTCTGGCCTTTCTCCAGGCTTGTCACCTTCACCTAGCTGAGCTGCTGCTGGGGGCAGAGAGCAAGAGAGAAAGAGAGCAAGAGAGCGAGCGGGAAAGGGAGAGAGAGGAAGGAATGTTGTCTATTCCGGGGATGTTTGTGATGAAAGCTTCGGCAGCATGCAGGTCCTGGCTCATGTCAGCACTTCTCTGAGTGATAATAAGAAACATGCCAGGTGTGAAGCCTAAAGCCTGCACGACCCAGTCCAGTCCTGCCCTGCCAAGTCTCTCTCTCTTTGCCCCATGTGTGGTGAGTCAAGGTCTGTGTGTGTGACGGAGGTGTGTGTGTGTGAGTGCGTGCCTGTGACGGAGGTGTGTGTGTGACGGAGGTGTTGAATACTGCATCGATGGTAGGCTACACACACCTTTCACCATCCAAGGTCTCTCTCTCTCCAGACCGCCAATCCATGGGCCTGCCGTTGCTATGGCGTCGGTAGATAAAACAAGTCCACAGTGTGTGAGAAACCGTGGTTACACTTTAATGTTGAAAGGCATGGATAGAGGACAAATGTAAAACTGTCTGTTTGAATAAGCTCATTCCACTGAATAAATGAAAAATGGACTTTCTTGATTTTCAATTATTGAATTAAAAGCGAGGTTGATTTATTCATAAAACAACTGGTAATTGCGTCTGTGTTAATTCTCCCAGTGAATGGTAAAGTGAGCCCATAAATGAGCATTAATTTATCTTCTTCACCAACCTTGATTAAATTCTGCTACTTTGCTTTGACCAATTACACATATTAAACATTATTAAAAAAATTTCTAATGTTTGGTGCGCTGTACTGAATTCAAATAGCATCATGATATGGCTGATACGTAACTATGCCCTCATGATCCACCATGCTTCATTGATTCCCCTGACATGACTGTTCCAGAGGATGAGGACTATAATCAAATGGCACTCTATTCCTTTCATAGTGAATGAACTATACACTGAGTGTACAAAACACTCAGAACATTTCTCAGAACAAGAATGGACTGACGAGTTTCAGAATAAAGGTCTTTGTCTCTAACCATTTTGAGCCTGTAATCAAACCCACAAGTTCTGATGCTCCAGATACTCAAATAGTCTAAAGAAGGCCAGTTTTATTGCTTCTTTAATCAGGACAACAGTTTTCAGCTTTGCTAACATAATTACAAAAGGGTTTTCTAATTATCAATTAGCGTTTTAAAATGATGAACTTGGATTAGCTAACACAACGTGCCATTGGAACACAGGAGTGATGGTTGCTGATAATGGGCCTCTGTACGCCTATGTAGATGTTCCATAAAAAAATCTGCCGTTTCCAGCTACAATAGTAATTTACAACATTAACAATATCTACACTGTATTTCTGATCAATTGTATGTTATTTTAATGTACAATTTTTTTTGCTTTTCTTTCAAAAACAAGGACATTTCTAAGTGACCCCAAACTTTTGAACGGTAGTGTACATAATACCTAATTTACCTCAACTCCTTTGTACCTTGCACATTGACTTGGTACCGGTACACCTTTAATATAGCCTCGTTATTGTTATTTTATTACTATTTCCTTTTTCTTTACTCTGCGTTGTTGGGAAAGAGCTCATAAGTAAGCATTTCACAGTGAAGTCTACACCTGTAATGGCGCCGGAGGGGATGGCTGCCGTTTTACGGCCTCCTAACCAACTGTGCTATTTTGTTCGTTTTTTCACATTGTTTGTAACTCATATTGTATATGATGTTGCTACTACCGTCTCTTATGACTGAAAATAGCTTCTGGACATCAGAACAGCATTTACTCACCTCAAACTGGACAAAAAAATAAATATTTTATGAGTCCGACGCGAAGGATATACTGCTTTGTCATGACAAGGCCCAACTCCTCATAATCAGCATGAACAAAACACTGGGGAAAAGGGAGAGGAGGGTGGGGTGCCTTGTAAGAACTTGACAACGAGTAGGTAAACCACCACTTCTCTCCGTATTATTGGCCAACATGCAATCATTGGGAAACAAACTGGATGATCTACGATTAGACTATCCTACCAATGGGACACAAAAACACAACTGTTATATCTTATGTTTCACTGAGACGTGGCTGAACGATGACATGGATAACATACACCGGGCTGGCTTCTCTGTGCATCAGCAGGACAGAGCAGCTACGTCTGGTAAGACGAGGGGCGGGGGTGTGTGTCTATTTGTCAATAACTGCTGGTGCGCGATGTCTAATATTAAAGAAGTCTCAAGGTATTGCTCGCCTGAGGCAGAATACCTAATGATAAGCTGTAGATCACACTATCTACCAAGAGAGTTCTCATCTATATTATTCGTAGCCGTCTATTTACCACCACAAACCGATCCTGGCACTAAGACCGCAATCAACCAACTGTATAAGGCCTTAAGCAAACCAGAAAATGCTCATCCAGAGGCAACGCTCCTAGTGGCCGGGGACTTTAATGCATGTCATGTCATGTGTCCAACCAGAGGGAAAAAAACTCTAGACCACCTTTACTCCACACACAGAGATGCATAAAAAGCTCTCCCTGGCCCTCCATTTGGAAAATCGGACCAGATTTCTATCCTCCTGATTCCTGCTTACAAGCAAAAATGTTTGTAAGAAATCCCACTATGCCCTCAGACAAACCATCAAACAGGCAAGCGTCAAAACAGGACTAAGATTGAATCCTACTATACCGGCTCTGATGCTCGTTGGATGCGGCAAGGCTTGAAAAATATTACAGACTACAAAGGGAATCCCAGCCTCGAGCTGCCTAGTGACGTGAGCCTACCAGACGAGCGAAATGCCTTTTATGCTCACTTTGAGGCAAGCAACACTGAAGCATGCATGAGAGAACCAGCCATTCCGGACGACTGTGTGATCACGCTCTCCGTAGACGATGTGAGCAAGACCTTGAAACAGGTCAGCATTCACAAAGCCTAAGGGCCAGACGGATTACCAGGATGTGTACTCAAAGCAAGCACGGACCAACTGGCAAGTGTCTTCACGGACATTTTAAACCTCTCCCTGTCGGAGTCTGTAAAACCTACATGTTTCAAACAGACCACCATAGTCCCTGTGCCCAAGAAAGCAAAGGTAACCTGCCAAAATGATTACCACCCCATAGGACTCACATCCGTAGCCATGAGGTGCTTTGAAAGGCTGGTCATGGCTCACATCAACACCATCATGCAGGAAACCCTAGACCTACTCCAATTCACATACCACCCCAACAGATTCACAGATGACGCAATCTCAATCGCACTCCACACTGCCCTTTTCCACCTGGACAAAAGGAACACCTATGTGAGAATTCTTTTCATTGACTACAGCTCAGCGTTCAACACCATAATGCCCACAAAGCTCATCACTTGTCACACCCTGATCTGTTTCACCTGTCTTGTGCTTGTGTCTATCCCTTCCAGGTGTTGCTCATTTTCCCCATTATCCCCTGTGCATTTATACCTGTTTTCTATTTGTCTGTTGCCAGTTCATCTTGTCTCGTCAAGCCTACCAGCGTGGTTTTCCCTACTCCTGTTCTCTCTAGTCCCTGTTTTCTAGTTCTTCCAGTTTTGACTATTCTTCCTGCCCTGACCCTGAGCCTGCCTGCCTTTCTGTACCTTTCTGACACTAACCTGGATTACTGACTGCCTGCCCTGACTCTGAGCCTGCCTGCCTTTCTGTACCTTTCTGACACTAACCTGGATTACTGACTGCCTTCCCTGATTCTGAGCCTGCCTGCCGTTCTGTACCTTACTGACTCTGCCCTGGATCACCAACCTCTGCCCTGGATTACCAACCTCTGCCCTGGATTACCAACCTCTGCCTGCCCTTGACCTGTTGCTTGCCTGCCCCCTGTTTTGTAAATAAACATATGTGATTCGAACTGTCTGCATCTGGGTCTTATCCTGAGTCCTAATCTCACTAAACTAAAGACCCTGGGATTAAACACCTCCCTCTTCAACTGGATCCTGGACTTCCTGACGGGCCGCCCCCAGGTGGTAAGGGTATGCAACAACACATCTGCCACTCTGATCCTCAACACTCGGGCCCCTCAGGGGTGCATGCTCAGTCACCTCCTGTACTCCCTGTTCACCCATGACTGCGTGGCCAAACACGACTCCAACCACATCATTAAATTTCCTGACGACACAACAGTGGTAGGCCTGTTCACCTACAATGATGAGACAGCCTATAGGGAGAAGGTCAGAGACCTGGCAATGTGGTGCCAGGATAACAACCTCTCCCTCAATGTGAGCAAGACAAAGGAGCTGCTTGTGGACTATGGGTAAAGGAGGGCTAAACAGGCCCCCATTAACATTGACAGGGCTGAAGTGGCGTGAGTCGAGAGGTTCAGGTTCCTTGGTGTCCACATTACCAACAAACTATCATGGTTCAAACACACCAAGACAGTTGTAAAGAGGGCATGACAACACATTCCCCCCCCCCCCCCAGGAGACTGAAAATATTTGGCATGGGTCCCCAGGTCCTAAAAAGGTTCTACAGCTGAACCATGGTATGGCAACTGCTCGGCATCTGACCATAAAGCACTACAGAGGGTAGTGCGTACGGCCCAGTACATCACTGACATACTGACATCCAGGACCTATATACCAGGCGGTGTCAGAGGAAGGGCCAAACAATTGTCAAAGACTCCATTCACCCAAGTCATAGACTGTTCTCTCTGCTACCACACGGCAAGTAGTACCGGAGCGCCAAGTCTAGGACCAAAAGGCTCCTTAACAGCTTCTACCCCCAAGCCAAAAGACTGCTGAACAATTAATCAAATGTCCACCCGGACTATTTACATTGACCCCTGCCCCTTTGTTTCTACACTGCTGCTACTTGCTGTTTATTACCTATGCATAGTCACTTTACAAATGACCTCTGCTAACCTGTACACCCGCACATTGACTCAGTACCAGTACTCCCTATACAGTATATAGCCTCGTTATTTGAATGTAATTTTCTTGTGTTCCATTTTTTATTTTTTATTACATTTTTTAAAACTTTATTTAATAAATATTTTCTTAATTCTATTTCTTGAACTGCATTGTTGGTTAAGAGCTTGTAATTAAGCATTTCACGGTACGGTCTACTACACCTGTTGTATTCGGCGCATGTGACAAATACAATTTGATTTGATTTAAATTTGTTCTATCAGGAGGAAACTTGCAACTACAATCAGAAACTAGACTTCACAAGAAGCACAAATGCTTGAACAGTGTTGTTGTTTCCCATGTCTTGGTTTTCAAGATTCAGTTACAGGGATGGTAATCCACCTATAGAAAGATAGCTGCACTCTATACATTAAGCAACCCCGAAGATCCAGTGAGAAGTGTTGTAGTTCACCAACCTGGAACATTGTAAGTCAATTGCAGTCACCACCACCACACACCCCTCTGGCACATGTCAACCTTTTACTCTAACCAGAGCTCTTTAGTCACACTAATCAAAGCCTGGCCTGTGACATACATTTAAAGTCTGCTAACATTCTCCTTTAAGGTGTAATACCCTTCACTCAACACAACCATAAACAGTATTAATTAATACCAGCCCACCATCACCCTACTTCTGGTTGGCCTACTCCCCCACTTTCTCTCTCTGCCCCTCGCAACATCTGTCCCTAGGCCCGGGCCTGTCCATTTGTCATCTCTGTCCAACTCCCACACTTCTCCTCTGCCCTAGCCCAAAACCAACTCAAGGACCCCACCCCACCCTCAACCTAACAAGCAGAGGGATTCCTGGGGGGGGGGGGGGCGAGGAGGGTAACTAACTACCATCGCCCTTGAAAGAGTCCATCTAATCCCTCCCTTCTCCTCCTGAACGGGCTCTAAATAGCAGGCCAGGCACTGCTTATTGTCACCTTGCATCAGACAACATATGAAACGGCCAGTGGTCTTCAATGTCCCAGCCCCTGCTCTCCCTTGCTCTCCAGGATCGACACCTCAAACTCCAATCTCCACGTTACACAATGAGTTCAGGAAGCGCCGAGTGTTAAAGACAAATATTATTGCAGGCAGGGGCCACTCATTTGCTCCTGTCCTGCAGGGCTGTGTCCCAAATGGCACCCTATTCCCCTATAAAGGGTCCAGGTCAAAAGTAGTGTACTACAGTATTTAGGGAATGGAGTGTCATTTGGGACAGGGGAGGAGAGGAACAGGGGAGGATGTCTCCCTGCAAGCTGGGAGACATCACTTAGAGGTGGCGAGAAGAACGAGGCACCATCTGTCCAACAGTGGATGAGCAACACTTCATTTGGTCAAGCAGTCCCCTCCTCTCAGATATTGATGAAGTATTATGACTCTGCCAAACACCATGAATAATACATTAGAGGAGGAGGATGCTCAAGGGGGGTTGTCATGGTTTATGATGGTTTATATGCATCATACAGCTCTGTTTCCCCCCCTAAACAACACTTGGGGGCCACTGAGAGAAGTGTCTCTCCATTACAGACAGAGAATAGGTCTTCCTTAAACAGCTAGATGATCAATTACTCTGGTGTTAATGTGTCAGTGTAAAACATAAATGGGAGTTGTTGTAGTTGATGACGTTTTGTGGGCATCATTCTACTCTACTGTCCCCCTTAGACAGTACTTATTCATATTTTAGGGGGTTGAGGTTGTCTCATAGGTCCTTTAAGCAGCTAGAATAGATGATCAATTGCACTGGTATGAATGTGTCAGTTCTCTTTCCAAGAGATATGAGTGGATGTTGAACTCCAGGGCTCAGAGGATGGCTGGAATATGTGGCTGTGTCTGAAATCACACCCTATTCCCTGTTTTAGCTACCTACTTTTGACAAGGGCCCATAGGGCTCTGGGTAATAGTAGTGCACTATATAGGGAACAGGGTGCCATTGTGGACGCAGCCTTGGTCTCTATTACGGATGGCTGGAATTATACTAGCTCTAATTAGAGTCAGGGCCCCATGCAGGTTAATCAGCCATCAGCTCCACGTTGGTGCACTTAATCTTCATATGAAACTGAATTCATCAGGAACTATCCTCATTTCCTAATACCTCTAGTCCTGTCTGGCTGTCTGTTCACTTCCATTCACTCATATTACATTCACACCCCTAAAGGTCCTTGGGATTAGCAGCCAAGGATTCAAATACTACTTGAAATCTTTCATACTATGAGCGTTTGCTCTAACCTGCCTGGAGTGCCAGAGAGACAGGTTTTACCGTTTTGTAACTATTCATTTGGTCCATTGAGCCAAGCAAGCTCAATCAAGCACATGTAATGTAAATATTAGTTGAATCCAGGCCCCCACAGGAGTACGTTCCCTGGGAGACAGAAGGACTGTGATTTACAGAGTGGAACATTTATTAAGCATGGTATTGTCCTATTTAATCATACCAAATTAAAAGAAAGCTCAGCGGGCAGATGATTCTACAGAAAGAATGCACCTCGATTGGAGAGGAAAGGAGCAGGAGAGGAGAGGAGAGGAGAGGAGAGGAGAGGAGAGGAGAGGAGAGGAGAGGAGAGGAGAGGAGAGGAGAGGAGAGGAGAGGAGAGGAGAGGAGAGGAGAGGAGAGGAGAGGAGCAGGGGAGGAAAGGAGCAGGGGAGGATAGGAGCAGGAGAGGAGCAGGGGAGAAGAGGAGCAGGGGAGGAGAAGAGAGGAGCAGGAGTGGAGAGGAGAGGAGCAGGGGAGGAAGAGAGGAAGGAAAAGATTATCATACACACATGGTTCTATGTCTGTCTTCTTGACTTTCTCTCCTGCAGGCAGCAATCCCTGTCTCCATCTTTCCCTAAAGCTTACTGTGTGCTTCTGTAACAGTCTTGATCCGTCCCTCTCCTCGCCCAAACATGGGTTGACCGAGGGACCCTTTGAATACATCGACAACAGTCACCCTCGAAGCATTGTTACCTATTGCTCCACAAAAGCAGTGGTCATTGCAGAGCAAGGGAAACAACTACTTCAAGGTCTCAGAGCGAGTGATGTCACCGATTGAAATGACACTAGCGCGCACCGCTAACTTGCAAGCCATTTCACACATTTACACTTCCCAGTCGAAACAGTTTTGTGACGTTTTTGTTCGTTTTGGTGTTTGGCAGAATTTTTTCTGCATGTTCGTGCACACACAAAAAAAATCTGGAAGCAAGTCGATGTTCGGCAGCTGAAGTCTACGCCCCCTGCTGTTGGTCTACGGTACTAATCCTAGTAGAAATTGAAACGTGAAGTGTTTGTTGTCATTCAAAGGGAGACGACGAAGTTTTCATATACATTTTTTCACTTGAGAAATACTGGAGCAAATATCTTAGCTGGTTGTAAAATTGTGCGTCTAAGACTAAAACGTAAAAAAATTATGACAGAATCCTTGACTTATCTTAGATAAATTCAGACTATTTTCTGGCAATGTTGTTGCTACAGTGGCTCACGAGGGTCAAACAACAGTGATGTTGCTGCTTTTTTTCCTCATTTTTCAAACAAAGGTCTTTAGGGAGTATGAGAGCACAGAGGGTCGCATAGCCTCGTCAAGTTCTGTTGGGAGCAAACGTATGTATGCGGACGCCTTTAAGGCTGTGTATGTGTTTCTGCATGCGTGTGTGTGTGTGTGTGTGTGTATGTGTGTGTGTGTGTGCATGTGCGTGTGCTATCGCTCCACATCTTTATGTGTTTTTGAGCCGAGTTCAATTATCCCCGCCTGTCTGAAGACCCAGCCAGTCAGTCACTTTCAAACAAAGTCAATACAGCAGTTGAGTCTGCCTCTCAGGCTAATTCCTGGGCGTTGTTAATATAGAGTGATTTAAAATCCTGTACTGCTCCAGGACTAAGAGTATTTAAGGCTACTGAGCAGCGCACCACATTCGATATATCCATTAATCTGGCTCAGTATTAGTGCTGTTGTGTAAGTCTGTCTGTAAGGTTAGGTTTGGGTTTGAACTTGCCTTACACATGAGTGTGTGTGCGTGCATGTGCGTGTGCATCACTCCCCAGACCCGAGACTAGGACTGCCTCCCAAATGGCAACCTATTCCCTTTATAGTACACCACTTTTATCCAGAGCCCTATGGGGGAATAGGGTGCCATTTGGAACGCAGTGTAGGAAGAGTATGAAGTCAGTGAGGACATGAAGAAATGCTGACTGCCTCTTTAGAGGTTGGGAAGTTGGAAGCCACCAGGTCTGGGATTCATTTTCCAGGTCCTGGAAGGAAATCTTGATGCATCCACTGACTGGGTCATATTCATCGGCACCAAATGGAAGAAAACAAACTGAAACAGGGAGGGACTCTTGTCCAGCAAGAAACTCCTGTTTTCGTTTTCCATTGCAAAGCATTTTGCTATGTTTTGCGCTAATGAATTTGACCCTGGCCTAGTCTGCCTGCTTTTTCTGTCTGTCTGTCTGTCTGTGTCTGTCTTCCAGCCAGGTCTGCCTGTGCAATCTCTCCCATGCAATCTGTGGGTATTGAAGTGAGCTCGTGAAACTTGATTCGGATAGAGAGGTTGGGAGATTAGATGGATTAGCTGCTAATAACCCCGTGCTGAACCGTTCCCAAATCCCAGATGGTGGACTGGAGCTAGCATGTTAAATCACTTGAATTAGGCTAATGGCCTCTATCTTCCATCCGAGACTGTTTAGTCTGTGACGGCTGACTGTGGAAAAGAAGAAAAGGAAAAGGCAGTGGCCTGCCTGGTTGACTCAGAAACGCGTGCCAAAATGGAAGTAAGTAAGTTGTTCTTTGGGACAACTGTGTTGCTGTCTGGTTGCTGTCCGCTGGGTATTGAGTGGAGGTTCTCTTCCCTCAACCTCCCTCTCTCCAACCCACCACCCCCACCAGTCTCCCCACTGTTTCACCAAACGGAACCCCCACCCGCCTCCCTTTCACCACCACCACCACCACCCCCTCAATGAAAACAGCAGTGTCAGCTCCAACAGTAAAGACACTAAACCAACAGCTCATTTCATGTTGACCGGTGCACTGAACAGTTTTCTGAACCGTTAAATTCTGAATAGAGCTTAAGCTCCATTTATGGACAGGAGAGGAGGTGACAGGACCCCTCCCCCCCCCCCCTCACCCCTGTTTTTGTGTGTGTGTGTGTGTGTGTGTGTGTGTGTGTGTGTGTGTGTGTGTGTGTGTGTGTGTGTGTGTGTGTGTGTGTGTGTGTCTGTCACTGGTCCAATGGTCGCTTTCAGCATTCCTGCCTAGCTAGCTCAAGAACAGACTGGGATGTTAGGCATTGTGTAGTGTGGGTTGTCTTTTTGCCTGATGAAATAATTACATACAGAGTGGGTCACCTTGTGTCTGCTGAACATGCTGACTAGCCTCACATGCTGATTGGCTATAGCCCATGCACGGCTAAGTACTGGCAGGCAGGAGGAATCAGTCTCTGTCTATTACTTAGATTGTTGACAACATGTAAACTATATGTAATCTACAATGTTTATTAAAAACATAAATATATTTGCACAATGAGCACTTGTTGTCTCTCAAATACATTGTTACAGTTTTAGGGCAGCTGAACTTTCTAGACAGTCAGAGTATGTGTATCCGGTGCCCCCCCCCCCTCTGTCATCTACCGCTTTAGACTACCTACTATTTGTGATGATAATCTTCATAGTTATGGTGGCATATAGCAAGGGTTGCTGAAAAAAGAACTTGCCAATGTTTGCAATGATAATGAGAAAATATCACTATTTTGTGTCTGATATGCTTGCCTAAATACACTGTGACAACAAGAAAAAGTTTGTATGACCATGTTTTGTGTAGGCCACAACATGGAAAATGAACATGAAATCACGCTTGAGGCATGGAATGTCGACCTAATCTTTAGTGTACAAAATGAAGTTTCCCCCTCCATGTCAATGAAGGGGAAGCGGCAGCGGATCACTGGGAGCACTGAGCAGAAGCTTGGGCAGCAGGTACAGAAAAAAATATCCTGCACAAGTGTAACAGGGTTATATTGGTGATTCCACTTGCCACTTTATTGTTAAGCCAATGGGTTTTTGGTTTGAGTTTGTTTTGCCTTCACCTACTCAACATGGCATCTTATTGGCTGGTTTGCGTAGCTTGCTTACGAGGGGGGATGTTCCAGTTAGAATCGTCCCAGTGAACAAGCACCAAATCAGCGGTAAGTTGTTGGTTGCAAAGCACTGTACATCAAAAGTGATTTTTATACTCTCAAGTGATGATTTAAATGTACAATTTATATCAAATTGTTTGTAAATGTTATTCGAACATCACACATAAGATGCAGCGGTTTTTGGAGAATATTTGTTGTGCATTTTGTTGTAGAGAATTCCCGCCAGTATTAGCTAGCAACTTACTGTGTCTGGTGGGGGGATTCATGTATTTTGTACAGTGCGTGAGTGCAGAGTTGGATGGTGAGACGTGCATTGCATGACGTGCAATTTTGTGTCGTTCTTATCAGGTACATTGTTAAAGATATTATATTGTATATTGTAATTGTATTATTTTGGTAACTACCCCAGTGAACAAGCACCAAATCAGCGTGCGTGAGTGCAGAGTTGGATGGTGAGACGTGCATTGCATGACGTGCAATTTTGTGTCGTTCTTATCAGAATAAAGCTACATGACTGGTGCTACATGTTGGAGTTCCGTGTCGATGACTGATTGTACACAACGGAAGACGAGTACTGTTACACATGCACAGAAATCACTGTATCAATAGCCATCGCAAGTGGTGTTCCAGAAAATCCGGAACCTTAGCCACTCCATACAAGGCCACACATTAGCAACAGCGGAGATAAATGCCTACTTTATGGACTGATTTCTGATAACAGTCCTTCCTAATTTTGGAGCTGCATGTCTACAACTTCAGCGTAATTCAAAGCTTAGCAAGCTTTTTATATCCGTAACTGCTAAAAGTGGAGCTATAGCTAGCTAGCGAACTATTGATGGGTTAGCTGACAACGCTTTAATGGGGCAGATGTTTGTGTGTTGTTGTGATTCTGGATGGCCAGATAGCTAGCAACAGTGACAAGCAACTGTCATGAGGGGGAATTAGTAAGTGACTCGTTTCATCTTGTTCTTGATACCATGTCTTGTTTTGAGGTGTTTTGACTGATTTCATGTCAATGCTAATATGGCTAAAAGTCGCCTACTCATGCAGTCCTTGCATGATCATCGAGTGGTTAAAACTAAGATAGTTTTTTTGCCCCAATGCACAACTCAAGGTGGGAGTTACATTTTTTTTTTCCAGGAACTCTGGCTAGTGGCTACGATATGGCAGCAACTAGAAAGATTAGCCTATTACATCATCACACAAAATGCTGAGCGATTTTGTGGCAACGGAATGTGTAGAGACCCACATCCTTCTTGTGCAAGTGCAATATCCGTTACAACAGACAGAAGGTTGTAGCCTTCAATAAATATTTTGGGGAATGTTCTTTTTTCAAATTTGCTGTTCAGGAATGTAAAGGAGAGATATGCTACGTCATCAAGGTTCAGATGAGGGTGAAACATAAAGGGAGGTGGAGTGTAAGCAGTAGCTACGTAGTGTGCATAAATAACATATTCGTAGAACGCAATCCGGGTCCTTAGCTTTGGAGAAAGAGGTTTCTGTAAGGGCGAAAACTCCGTATTCACAGTCACGGCCAACTTTGTATCGTTGGGTCAGCTGAGTACAGTAGCTGACTCGGGAGGCTACTGCAATGGCTCACATCAGAACAGCTGCTTCATGAAAACTCATCATGTTAGCATTAGCGCTACTACAGTAGCTTACTAGCTAGCTTTTTTGGAAACATTCAATATTGTGTGGCCAACATTAGCTAAGTAGGTAGGTAGTTGGTTGGCTAGTGATTGGCATCGTTTCAGTGACTGGCTCAGCTAGCTAGCAAGCTAATGTTGGACACATTATGCTAGCTTTCGTGCCCGTTGTCAAGCTTCAGAAATACTGCTCCAAGAAACACACAAATCCTTAGCTCGATGTACCTCTGTGGTACTAAGACTTCCTCAACAGAAAAATGTAAACGTTATTGACCAATTTCTTGTTCTAACAGGCTGTTTTGAGGCAGACATGGAGTTCAGCAGACAATGTCAAATAGGTAATATTTTCTAATGTTAGACAGCACATTGTAGCCAAACAACTTTTGAGCTATCCCATACACTTTGCGAGATACGAGAAGTATCCGTGCAGGTGGAATCGACGCGCTATCTGAAGTAAGACAATGCCAAAGCAGCTGATCTGCCCATCATATCACCCTGCCTGGGAGGCATCATCACATCACTGTGTGGACTGGGAGTAGCAGATCTGTCCATCACACCCTGCTGTGTTGACTGGGAGGCCTGTCAGAGCTTGCCCAGGAGCCAAAAACAGATCTCCTTAATTAACTCCCAGGCAAGAGGAACATCAAATATGCATGTAGGCATTTTCCCCTTACGGCCGCACAGACATGCAGGCAAATAAATGAGATTAAAATAAATTGGCCTGGGCCCGGAAACATCTCTCCCTGTCCTTGTCACTGTTTTGCTTGTGGAGACAGGTACTGTAGGCCCGCCTCGCCATCTGGACTGGCTGGCTTGCTGATGCACATGCACGCACACGCAGCAGGCACACAGATGCACACAAACCCTGTGGGGACTTTATGTTTCCCATTCACACCTGATACTGTAGGGTGAGCAGAAAAAACTGCATATTATATTAAAATAATGCATGCATATCTTAGGACGAACCTATTACTGTAAATATAGTGTAAATATAGTGTCATTCATAAAGAATAGGAAAGAAGGAGCGTTTACTAGAGAGGGAATATTCTTGGTTGATGGCTGCGTAGGTTAGAGCGTTGGGCCAGTAACCGAAAGGTTGCTAGATTGAATCCCTGAGCTGACAAGGTAAAAATCTGTAATTCTGCCCCTGTACAAGGCAGTTAACCCACTGTTCCTAGGCTGTCATTGTAAATAAGAATGTGTTCTTAACTGATGTGCCTAGTTAAATAAAGGTCAAATAAAAAAATATATATAAGGTCATTGTGAACAGGGCAGGTAGATAGGTAACTTGATTACAGAGGAACTCGCCCCTGTCCTCTGACTGACCCCAACTCTGCCCCTGGGAAAGAAATCCCTCAAAGGAGAAGACCCAACCCCCTTCTCCTATCTGTTCTTCTGCCTCTCTCCCCTCTCCGCCTTTCCCATCCTAGCAGAGATAGAGACATTGCCAAAGTCATACATACACATTGGCTGTTAAACAGAGTTGGGGCATTGGTGTGTAGTGGTTAGAAATGCTGAGAGAGAGCATGTTGGATTCTTATTTAGCTGAACTACAGACAGACAGAGCGCAGCTGTGACACAGCCAGCCAACTAGCCTGTCATGAGAATGAAAGGGGAAGATCAGAGATGCGTGGCTGAGACAAGTCAGATGGTTTTAATAAAGAAGCCCTTGAATTGATAACCTCTTGGATTATTACCATAGAGGGACTGAGGG
Organism: Oncorhynchus mykiss; assembly: GCF_057628025.1. NCBI lineage: Eukaryota > Metazoa > Chordata > Actinopteri > Salmoniformes > Salmonidae > Oncorhynchus > Oncorhynchus mykiss. The sequence goes on from NC_143040.1 coordinate 41,241,629, forward strand.
CTGCTCAGATTGAGCAGGATAACCAGCAGACAGAGGTTAGGTTACTGACCCTGCTAATAATGAACCCAAGTCTTATCTCCCTCTCTGCCCCCAAAACCAAAAAAAAGCAAAGTCTCAAAGGAAGTCAATGTGAACTCCAGGCCCCAGGCCAACCCTCACATACTTAGGGGTTTGTCCCTCGCAGTCAAAATACCTGGGGTGTATTCATTAGGCACCAAATGGAAGAAAATTGCCCAAAACAAAAAGGGACTACTTTTTTATTTTTTCCATTACAAAACACTTTAAAAATGACCGGACCTAGGCTGTGGAAATGAAGAAAAAACAAAACACTGTGACCATGTGAAAAACTCTCTCTCTTATTAAACACATGTAATCAGTCAATGGGGGAAATTACAAATCAAAGGTATGTTTTAAATGTAAGAAAAGTTAGGAAACACTAAGAAATATTATGTATGGACCCATTTCAATATCAGTAATACATTTCTTCACCTCTTTACTGCATGATCCTCTTGTGTAAAGGGATTTTCCACTCAGTGTCACAGCATCAAAAGTTGGATGCAGGTTTAAGGGAATACTGTAGGGTCCCTCCATCTCAACTTCTTCTCCAGACCTCTTGAAGGTTTCCAAGAGTTGTAAAAACTGTTTAAGTGTGGGCGCCGAAGAAATGCAACATTGTCTCTCTCATGAGTAGCCAAATCTTTACTGGCCACTTCAAAGCTGCCCAGTATCTGATCTCTGCTTCTTCACTCATACTCACTGTTTTCTCTCGACAAAGCAACCTTTTCATCACAACCCAACCCCAAACCTCTGTAAATCCCACCAATAAAGAATTAACTACATTCAGACATGGACTAGGCAGGCTAGGCTAGTTGCATGTGTTTTTGATTGATCCCCTAGAAGGGAAAAAATCTTTGATATTCTTAAGTCAGCTAAATCAATTTTTTTTGTGTCAGGCAGCTGTAGAGCACTTCTCGAGGGTCCCACAACAGCATCAGGATGCGTCCCAAGTGGCACCCTGTTCCCTTTATAGTGCACTACTTTTGACCAGAGCCCCATGGGACCTGGTCAAAAATAGTGCATTATATACAGTACAAGTCAAACGTTTGGACACACCTACTCATTCAAAGGTTTTTCTTTATTTTTACTATTTTCTACATTGTAGAATAAAAGTGAAGACATCAACACTATGAAATTACACGTATGGAATCATGCAGTAACCAAGTGTTTAACAAATCAAAATATATTTAAGTTTTTAGATTCTTCAAAGTAGCCACACTTTTCCTTGATGACAGCTTTGTACACTTTTGGCATTCTCTCAACCAGCTTCACATGGAATGCTTTACCAGCTGTCTTGAAGGAGTTGCCACATATGCTGAGCACTTGTTGGCTGCTTTTCCATCACTCTGCGGTCCAAATCATCCCAAACCATCTCAATTGGGTTGAATTTGGGGGATTGTGGAGGCCAGGTCTTCTGATGCAGCACTCCATCACTCTCCTTCTTGGTCAAATAGCCCTTAAACATCCTGGAGGTGTGTTGGGTCATTGTCCTATTAAAAAACAAATAATAGTCCCAGATGTGATTCCGTGTCACTGCAAAATGCTGTGGCAGCCATGCTGGTTAAATTATAAATAAAACACAGACAGTGTCACCAGCAAAGCACCCCCACACCATCACACCTCCTTCTCCATGCTTCACGGTGGGAACTACACATGAGGAGATCATCTGTTCACCTACACTGCGTCTGACAAAGACACAGTGGTTGGAACCAAAAATCTCAAATTTGGACTCATCAGACCAAAGGACAGATTTCCAAAGGTCTAATGTCCATTGCTCGTGTTTCTTGGCCCAAGTAAGTCTCTTCTTATTATTAGTGTCCTTTAGTAGTGGTTTCTTTACAGCAATTTGACCATGGAGGCCTGATTCATGCAGTCTCCTTTGAACAGTTGATGTTGAAATGTGTCTATTACTCGAACTCTGTGAAGCATCTATTTGGGCAGCAATTTCTGAAGATGGTAACTCTAATGAACTTATCCTCTGCAGAAAAGGTAACTCTGGGTCTTCCTTTCCTGTGACATTTCTCATGAGAGACAGTTTCATCATAACGCTTGATGATTTTTGCGACTGCACTTTAAGAAACTTTTAAGTTCTTGAAATGTTCCGTATTGACTGACCATCATGTCTTAAAGTAATGATGGACTGTCGTTTCTCTTTGCTTATTTGAGCTGTTCTTGCCATAATATGGACTCGGTCTTTTACCAAATAGGGCTATCTTCTGTATACCACCCCTACCTTGTCACAACACAACTGATTGGCTCAAACGCATTAAGAAGGAAAGAAATTCCACAATGTAACTTTTAACAAGGCACAGAAGGGAATAGGGTGCCATTTGGGATGAAATCTTAGCATGGCTGGTTTTTGTTACTGTCAGGCCATTTTCCCAGAGTCCAGGGACATTTCCCTTCCTTCCTTCCTTCCTTCCTTCCTTCCTTCCTTCCTTCCTTCCTTCCTTCCTTCCTTCCTTCCTTCCTTCCTTCCTTCCTTCCTTCCTTCCTTCCTTCCTTCCTTCCTTCCTTCCTTCCTTCGTCCTTCCCTCTTTCCCAGCAGTCTCTTCCTGGCCATCACAGTTCTCACCCCTCCCCTCTTCCTCTCATCCTCCCAGTTAAACAATACCCTTCCCCTCACACACCGCCCCCTGCTAAGTCCTCACAGTAGGCAACCCAGCACAGCTCCATGTGTTACCTACAGGACACACTGGCTTTTAGAAGACTTCATAATAAACACCAACTGAGTTCCAGAAGACTTCAGAATAGTCACCAACTGAGTTGAGACTTGGATAATCTATCATTTTAAAAGGCAGTAATCCGAAGTGAAGAGCATATTGTTAGAATAGTAAAGTTCAAATGGCTGGCAATCCTTTTGGAAAGGGTTGTATTGAGAGTGGTGTTCACTTATATTGATCTGATCTAGTTCTTACATTGATCTATTGATCTGATCTAGTTTTTACAGTGATCTGATCTAGTTTTTACATTGATCTGATCTAGTTTTAATATTGATCTGATCTAGTTTTACATTGATCTGGTCTAGTTTTTACATTGATCTGGTCTAGTTCTTACATTGATCTGGTCTAGTTTTTAACTGATGGTACCTCTGGTAGATCTCAATAAACCAGCAGGAGCAGATAGAAGAGTAGGCTGCAAGACCGGTCAATTCCCTTTTATTTGTGTTAAGAAGCCTCTAAAATTAACAGCTACATTACACTTTTCTATTTTGGTCATTTGGCAGACGCTCTTACCCAGAGCGACTTACCGTCATTGACAGCTAAACCTGAAAATAACAGATTTTCTGTGGCTTAATGGTGTTACAATTTATTTTCCTTTTCATTCGTTTCATTGGATCTATTTATTTAGCTAACATGTTGAATGAGTCCCTGCAGCAAGGCCCCAGTCAGTGTTAATGGTACTCCCCTTCAGCCCACTGAGAGGTTCTACACAACAAACCATTTCCTTCTTATTCACAGGGAACTGAGAAAACCTGGAGCGTGTGCCCTTTCTGACACAGCTTAATCATCTCTCCCCCTCCACCTCCTCTTCTACCTCCTCTTCCACCTCCTCCCTTGCTTCATCTGCAGTCATCCATTTGTTGGTTCTTTTCAGCTCCTTTTGGAATGACGTGGAGAGGACATGTAATCACTGTCGCTGTTCAACTGAGACATTCATAAATGTGATTATCCAGCACAGTGGAATGGTATCAAATACATCAAACGCATGGTTGCCAGGTCCATTCCATTTGCTCCGTTCAGCAGCCTCCCTGTGTTATCCAGTAATGAAAGAATCCCCTCTGTGAAGAAGTGAAGCATTGGCCAGGGCATCATAATGGCTCTGTGTTATAGCAGTGACACTGCTGTGCAATCACGTTGTATTTGTCACATGCTTCGCAAACAACAGGTACAGTATAGACTTACAATGAAATGCTTACTTACAGGTCATTTTCCGACAATGCAGATAAAGATATACGATTAAATATGAAATGAGGAATATACTGTATATGCAGTGAATAACCAATAACAATAATGAGTAAAAATAACATGGCTTCATACAGGGAGTACCAGTACTTCATTTTCTTTAGGTAATTGAAGTAGCTATGTACATACAGTAGAGGTAAAGGGACTAGGCAACAGGATAGACAATAGACAGTAGCAGCAGTGTATGTGGTGTGTGTGTGTGTGTGTGTGTGTGTGTGTGTGTGTGTGTGTGTGTGTGTGTGTGTGTGTGTGTGTGTGTGTGTTTTGTGTGTGCTATTTAGAAGTCTTGTTTAGAAGTCTCATGGCTTTGGGGTAGAAGCTGTTCAGGGTCCTGTTGGTTCCAGACTTGGTGCGCTGGTACTGTTTGCTGTGCGGTAGCAGAGAGAACAGTCTATGCCTTGGGTGGCTGGCATTTTTGGGCTCTCCTCTGACACGCCTGGTATAGAAGTCCTGGATGGCAAGGCGCTTGTCCCCAGTGATGTATTGGGCTGCACCCTCTGTAGCGCCTTGTGGTTGGGTGCCTTGCAGTTGCCGTACCAAGCGGTGATGTAGCCAGTCAAGTTGTTCTCAATGGTGCAGCTGTAGAACTTTTTGAGGATCTTAGGGCCCATGCCAAATCTTTCCAGCCTCATGAGGGGGAAGAGGCACTGTCGTGCCCTCTTCGCAACCGTGTGGGTGTGTGTGGACTATGTTAATTCCTTCGTGATGTGGATACCTAAGAAATGTAATCTCTCGACCCGCTCGACTATAGCCCCATCAATGTGGATGGGGGCATGCTCACCCCTCCATTTCCTGTAGTCCACGATCAGCTCCTTTGTTTTGCTGACGTTGAGGGAGAGGTTGTTGTCCTGGCACCACACTGCCAGGTCTCTGACCTCCTCCCTATAGACTGCCTCATCGTTGTCAGTGATCAGTCCTACTACCGTTGTGTCGTCAGCAAACTTAATGATGTGGTTGGAGTCATGAGCGGCTACGCAGTTGTGGGTGAACAGGGAGTACAGGAAGGGACTAAGCACACATCCCTGTGGGGCCTCCGTGTTGATGGTCAGCGTGGTGGATATGTGGTGTGTGTGTGTGTTTGCCTACCTTCACCGCCGGGGGCAGCCCATCACGAACGCCAAGATCCAGTTTCAGAGGGAGGTGTTCAGTCCCAGGGTCCTGAGCTTGGTGATGAGCTTTGAGGGGACTATCATGTTGAATACTGAGCTGTAGTCAATGAACAGCATTCTTACATAGGTATTCATTTTGTCCAGGTGGGTGAGGGCAGTGTGGATTGCAATAGAGATTGTGTCATCTGTGGATCTGTTGGGGCGGTATGAGAATTAGAGTGGCGCCTGCTTGACTCCTGACAATTTGGTAAAAAATACATTCTGATGAAACTAGCTCATTTTCAGCATAGAAATCCCCAATCATCTTGTTATTTGAATCTAACGATAACAGAACAATATATAAAATGTCTTTATTTACAAAATCAATAGCAATGACTGAAACACTTCTGAAAGGACAACAAAAAATATCCACAGTACGTGCAAACAAACAAGGGCGGAATAGGGACAATATAGTCCAGGGCATGACTTTAAATAAGTTCCTAACCCACCCAGCCCATGTTCTGACAACTCTAACAAAAGCCCAAAAGCTAAACACTGCGCCTGAGAGAATGACCTGCTAAGAGCAGAGAGGTGAGAGCAGAGCGGCTTTAAGTCCCCCACAGCTGCAAAGGCCTAAATGGAGCAGTGCCTTTATAAAAACGTACCCCCCCACACACACACAGTTTGCTGGCTTGCATGACTGCTCTATTGGGTGAGTGCCTGAGTCAGAAGAGAAGAAGACAGCAAACTGCAGGAGGCCTAGTCTCAGGCCCCACCCAGACTGGAAATTCACAACCCCAACCGCTAGCAGCTCCGAGCTACTCTCCAGATGACTATTTACCAGATTAAACTTGCCTGGCACAATGGAACCAGTAGAATACTATCAAAACTTGAAATTCCATCTGGGTCCCCAGTCAGGCTAAAGCCAACATTAAAACAGTATTTGAACGATTTCAAATAGTAGATGAACCCAGCTCTGCTATTTTCAGCTGGTCTAGATTACTAGGGGGACTTCCATCCTGACTGAAAAACATGACAGACCAGCTTTGTTTCCTCATTAGGGGAGGATTAGCCTCCAGGTACAGTAGAGTACAACTAAACATGGTAGGAGGACAAATTAAGGTTATAAATAATTCCAACTAAATCACAATTTTTCTCCCTAGTAAAATCTGTCATAATAATGTCTGTGCTGATGAATGGAAGGGCTACCTTCTGCAGAATTATAACTAAACTAATTGTTAGTGGCCCATTGAGGAAATGCCATATTCTCTCTGGTAGGCTTCACTAGGAGGGAGCACATCCAGGCAGAAGTCAAACTTAGAAACACAGAAAACAGAAATCCCTGGGAGCTCATCAAAGAGCGTATTCACGAAGCAAAAAGGAACACTAAAACCTAACACTGAGCTAAACGGAGCCATTGAAATATGTACATGTACATATTAACTTCCACCTTATCCCTGCACATTTTGATGTGGTATTGGTACTGGCCGTGTATATAGAGTAGCTTACATTTTGGTGGGTTTATTTCTTGCGTGCTTATTTTTATATGACCTAGTGTTGTTTCTGTGCTTTTTTAAGACCATATTCTGGATATTCTATTTTGTGCCTCTGATTGTTGAGGAAGATCTTGCAAGTAAGTAAGTATTCCACTGTATGGTTTACAACTGCTGTATTCTGTCATGTGACAAATACATTTTTATTTGATTTGATTTTTTCCTCAGTGGAATTGTGCAGGGGTTGCCATGATGTCGTCGACCCCCTAAAACATAGGAAATATACCAAGCATACTCCTTTCACCTCTGTGAGTACACTCAATATGGCCCCCAGTCCACCCACCATGGAACGTTGACTTGAATGGGAATGTTCATTCTAGTCATTATCATGTTTTGCTGCCAGGACACCTCTGCTGCTCATCATTAGAAAACCTGACACCGGGATGAAACCTGAGACCAAAGTGTCCACTTGTGGTGAACTAACCAGTTCAATAGGAAAGCAACACTGTTTGTACCATGGTATGTGCTGCTACCGTGTTGCCGCCTTGCTATGTTGTTGTCTTAGGTATCTCTTTATGTAGTGTTGTGCTGTCTCTCTTGTCGTGATGTGTGTTTTGTCCTATTTAAAAAATATATATATATATATATATTTTTTAAATCCTAGCCCCTGTCCCCCACAGGAGGCCTTTTGACTTATGATAGGCCGTCATTGTAAATAAGAATTTGTTCTTAACTGACTTGCCGAGTTAAATAAAGGTTAAATAAATAAATACAAAGAAAAACAAGACTGGTGTGTTTCAAGTAACGCCTCAATAATTAGCCCAGCATTCCACTCACATTTAAAGTTGTTTTCCAATCTCAGATTCAAATATAATCCGCTTTACAAATTCACACACAATACCGCATCCATGAAATACAGAAATCAAACCTTAATTAAGTTCCAAGAAAAATCGAATAAAATCAAGTCCAATTTTAACTTACAGTGAAATGCTTACTTACAAGCCCCTAACCAAAAATGCAGTTTTTTTAAAAAAACAATAAAAATAAGAAATAAAAGAAACAAGTAATTAAAGAGCAGCAGTGAATAACAATAGCGAGACTATGTACAGGGGGTACCGGTAATGAGTCAATGTGCGGGGGCAGCGGTTAGTCAAAGTAATTGAGGTCAAATGTACATGTAGGTAGAGTTCTTAAAGTGACTAGATAAGATAATAATAGATAATAACAAAGAATAGCAGCGGCGTAAAAGAGGGGGGCAATGCGAATAGAATGGGTAGCAATTTGATTAGATGTTCAGGAGTCTTATGGCTTGGGGGTAAAATCTGTTTAGAAGCCTCTTGGACCTAGACTTTGCTCTCCGGTACAACTTGCTGTGTGGTAGCAGAGAGAACAGGGCGGCTGGAGACGTTGACAATTTTTAGGGGCTTCCTCTGACACCCCCTGGTATAGAGGACCTGGATGGCAGGAAGTTTGGCCCCACTATCCTTTGTAGTGGGATGCGGTCGGAGGCCGAGCAGTTGCCATACCAGGCAGCGATGCCTGGTATGGCAGGATGCTCTCGATTGTGGAGCTAAAGAACCTTTTGAGGATCTGAGGACCCATGGGTTGTGCTTGGGGGGGGGAGACATGCTCGGTCCTCCTTTTCCTGTAGTCCACAATCATCTCCTTTGTCTTGATCACGTTGAGGGAGAGGTTGTTGTCAGGCCTACCACTGTTGTGTCATAGGCCACCTTAATGATGGTGTTGGAGTTGTGCCTGGCCACGCAGTCATTAGTGAACAGCCAGTACAGGAGGGGACTGAGCAAGCACCCCTGAGGGGCCCCCGTGTTGAGGATCAGCGTGGTGGATGTGTTGTTACCTACCCTTACCCTTGGGGTTGGCCCGTCAAGAAGTCCAGGATCCAGTTGCGGAGTGAGGTGTTTAGTCCCAGGGTCCTTTATTTAAAAAAAAAGTTTTATCTTTATTTAACTAGGCAAGTCAGTTAAGAACAAATTCTTATTTACAATGACAGCCTACCAGCGAACAGTGGGTTAACTTCCTTGTTCAGGGGCAGAACAACATATTTGTACCTTGTCAGCTCATGGATTCGATCCAGCAATCTTTCGGTTACTGGCCCAACGCTCTAACCACTAGGTTACCTGCCGCCCCAACAAGAGCAGCAGTAATGAGCTTTAAGGGCACTATGGTGTTGAACGCTGAGCTGTAGTCAATGAATAGCATTCTCACATAGGTGTTCCTTTTGTCCAGGTGGGAAAGGTCAGTGTGGAGTGCAATAGAGATTGGATCTGTTAGGAAGGTGTGCAAATTGGAGTGGATCTAGGGTTTCTGGGATAATGGTGTTGATGTGAGCCATGACCAACCTTTCAAAGCACTTCATGGCTATAGATGTGAGTGCTACGGGTCGGTAGTCATTTAGGCAGGTTACCTTAGTGTTCTTGGGCACAGGGACTATGGCGGTCTGCTTGAAACATATTGGTATTACAGACTCGGACAGCGAGAGGTTGAAAATGTCAGTGAAAACACTTGCCAGTTGGTCAGCACATGCTCGGAGTACACATCCTGGTAATCCATCTGGCCCTGCGGACTTGTGAATGTTGCCCTGTTTAAAGGTCTTACTCACATCAGCTGCGGAGAGCATGATCACACAGTCGTCCGGAACAGCTGGTGCTCTCATGCATGTTTCAGTGTTATTTGCCTCGAAGCGAGCATAGAAGTAGTTTAGCTCGATTGGTAGGCATGTGACACTGGGCAGCTCTCAGCTGTGCTTCCCTTTGTAGTCTGTAATGGTTTGCGAGCCCTGCCACATCCGAAGAGCGTCGGAGCCGGTGTAGTACGATTCGATCTTAGCCCTGTATTGACGCTTTGCCTGTTTGATGGTTCATCGGAGGGCATAGCGGGATTTCTTATAAGCTTCCGGGTTAGAGTCCTTGAAAGCGGCAGCTCTAGTCTTTGCTCAGTGCGGATGTTGCCTGTAATCCATGGCTTCTGATTGGTGTATGTGCGGTCACTGTGGGGACGACGTCATCAATGCACTTATTGATGAAGCCAATGACTGATGTGGTGTACTCCTCAATGCCATCGGATTATTCCCGGAACATATTCCAGTCTGTGCTATCAAAAAAGTTCTGTAGCTTAGCATCTGCTTCATCTGATCACCTTTTTATTGACCTAGTCACTGGTGCTTCCTGTTTGCTTATGACGGAATACATCTCATTGAGTGCGGTCTTAGCGCCAGCATCGGTCTGTGGTAGTATGTAGACAGCTACAAAAAATACAAATGAAAACTCTCTAGGTAGATAGTGTGGTCTATAGCTTATCATGAAACCTCAGGCGAGCAAAACCTGGAGACTTCCTTAGATATCGTGCACCAGCTGTTGTTTACAAATGCATAGTCCGCCGCCCCTTGTCTTACCAGACGCCGCTGTTCTAGCCTGCCGATACAGCGTATAACCAGCAGCGTTCAGCCACGACTCCATGAAGCATAAGATATTACAGTTTTTAATGTCCCGTTGGTAGTTTAATCTTCCTCGTAGGTTGTCGATTTTATTTTCCAATGATTTCAGGTTAGCTACAAAGACAGGCAGTGGAGGTTAATTTTATCGCCTACAAATTCTCACAAGGCAGTCCAACCTCGGTCCACTTTTTCTCCATCTTCTCTTCACGCCTGTTCCAGGGAAAGCAGTATGTCCTTCACTTCGGGCTCGTCGGACTCGTTAAAGGAAAAGAAGTTTGTGGTGCTGCCAGTTCGTGGTGAGTAACCGCTGTTCTGATGTCCAGAAGTTATTTTCGGTCATAAGAGACGGTAGCAGCAACATTATGTACAGAATAAGTAAAAAAAGAAGTTACAAACAACGCAAAAAAATGAACAAAAAAACACAGTTGGTTAGGAGTACGTAAACAGCCATCTTCTCCGGCGCCATGAACCAAAGAAAAGAGATATAAAAAAAGAGAGATGGATGTTATGACAGAAATCTACGTAACCCAACATAAGTGATACAAATAGTTTATTCAGAGCATTATTGTTTCAGAGTGTTAATGAATAGAAAGCAGCCCAGCCATATTGAGGAGGTGAATACCAGTCATTAATTCCCATTAGGGCCGGATGGGTCAACTCCCATTGAATTGCCAATAGTCCAGCAGAAGGGAAGGGAAGGAAAGGGCACTCCAGCTCCTGGGTTGGGGAGCAATGGATGTGTCCCAAATGGCACCCTATTCCCTATATAGTGCCTTACTTTTGATCAGACCCATTATTTTAAAAGTAGTGCCCTACATAGGGAATAGGGTGCCATTTGAAACAAAGCCCATCCATTTTAGTGGGCTGGTCCTGAGAGCACCGCCATCATTAGTCATCATCTGCAACTGTCTGATTATCATAATGAGGGGGTCCCTGTTGACAGCCAGAGTGAGTGCACAAGAGATAATGCCCAAATTGACATGCAAAGTAAGACCCTCCAACCACCCTTTACAGGAGGAGTAGTACGCCCCACCACCTCTCCAACCTCTCCCCTCCGCTCTTTACCTCTCCCCTCCTCTTCAACCTCCACTCCAGCATCAATCAGGTCCGTTTATGGAGGTGAGTGCAGCTCTGTTCGCCCACCACTGCTGCTTTGTTTGTTTGAGCTATTTTACAACAGTGACATTACCAAGCTGAAATATGTCATTGTAGCTATTGCGTACGCCCCGGGACCAACAACTGACCAAAGTTCCTGTGTCGAGATTTGATAAGTCCAATTCTCAGGAAATTACATTGGCCACATTTGTTTTTACTCCAATAACCATCAAATGCACTTAAAGGGTATAATGTCAAACTTCCCCTAGTAACTGTACATTTATTTGACGAACACTATGTAACTTTCTTTTTCCTTACTGAGCTCACCTTGAAGGAGATTGTGTTTGCTCTGCAATGGAGGACAGGCAACTCTGGAGGAACCACGTTTCATCCTGTCGATCCTAGACAACCAGATGATGATGTAACTTTACAGTCTTCTACTTTCATCAGTATTTCATTTGATTTAAACTTTATTTAACTAGGCAAGTCAATTAAGAACAAATTCTTATTTACAATAACGGCATACCCTGGCCAAAACCCTAACTCGGACGACGCTGGGCCAATTGTGCACCAACCTATAGGACTCCCATCCTGTTGTGATACAGCCTGGAATCAAACCAGGGTATGTAGTGATGCCTATAGCACTGAGATGCGGTGTCTTAGACCACTGTGCCACTTGGGAGCCCCTACCATCAGTAAACTACCATCAGCTGTCAGAAAGAGCTAAAGGCACCCACATACTAGTTTTGGTTTGCTCCTAGTAGAACTCAGCTAGGCGAAGCAAACGTCTGTGCCTCGCAAACTCCATTAAAAGACCATCACTTGAAAAACGAGATATAAGTGGCAATATTACTGTTTGTCCCTCTTGAGACTATAATTCAAAATAGTCTGAATTAATCTAAGAATAGATTTGGTGCAGTATTTCCCAAGTGAAAACGTTTGCATGAAAACTAGTCGTCTCTTGTTGAATGACAACAAACACTTCATTGAAGAATCCCATCCATATTTCCCACTCCTACTAAGAGTAGTACTGTTGACCAATCATCGGCGAAGGGGGGGTAGACTTCAACTGACGAACTTCGACATGCCTCAAGAAATTGTGTGTACAAACACGGGAAAAAACCTTCCAAACACCAAACACCAAACGAACAAAAACGTCACAAAAACATGTCATAGTAATATATGCGCAAGCTGTTTAAACTGGGAAGCATTCAACAGGCTTTAAGGGGAAGTCAGAGGGAAGCTATGCTAGAGAAACAATTTTTTGGTCTTTGCTGACTGACCTTTGAGGTTGACTGGCTGTCACTCCCAACTGACCTACAGTCAGCTGAGCTCTCCACACACCAGACTTGGGTTCAATTATTATTTGAAATCATTCAAATACTTTGAGTGTTTGCTTTAGCCTGTCTGGAGTAAGGTTTACACTTTCGGTACCCATTCTGGGTTCATTGGAACAGACAAACTCAGTCAAGAGTATTTGAAAGTAAGCAGTAGGCCTTTCTTTGGACAGTGTATACCAGGTGTATAATATACCTATCACTAATAATGTGTGAAATTTGAAATTGCTATGAATAGTGTTTGAACCCAGGACTGACACACACACACACACACACACACACAAAACACACACACACACACACGCACACAAACAGCCAGTCAATACGCACAGGTGATGTTGCCACTCCATCAGACAGATCAAACACTACAGCTACAGCTGCATTCCTCCTCTCAAACTAACAGGATTAGTGTATTTATTCAACACTGTTGGCTGGGCCAGCCAAACTTAACACCCTTGATCATTAATGCCATGCCGGCCACATGAGAAAATGAACAACATTGACTGGGCTATGAGACGAAGGAAAAATCCACTCAAAAACGATATCAATGTTTCTTTTTTTCATTAGTCCACTGTTGATACAGTCCCAAACTGTTTTGCATGTCAGAAGTCAAGTTTTCAAGATATTGGACTTTCAAGATGGAAAGTTGATCTTACAGTTAGTGGATTGTTTTCCACACAAAGGGAAAGTCACATCAGGACTCATTACATTACATCAGACCAGGGAGTGAGAGATAGAGACAGAGAGACAGAGAGAGATGGAAAGCCAGCGAGCGAGACAGAGACCTCTATGATATAAACGTTAGCTTAATTACAATAACCTTTTCAGTCTCGTCTGGCTGGAACGAGAAGAGCTTTTAACGAGACACACGGAGGCTCCATCCCAAATGGCACCCTATTCCCTAAGTAGTAAACTACTTTAGGGCCTTGGTCAAGCGTAGTGCACGGTGTAGGGAATTGGGTGCCATTTGGGATGCAGGGAGTGTGACCAAAGTCTACAGATCAGCCTGAGAACATTAATGGCTCCCTGTGGTCTTCTTATCTGAGAAGACATCAGTAGTTTAGAGTTGTGCTATTCGCAGTGCACTTAGTTCCCATAAATGGCATTCTTTAGACAATTTAAACCAGGTAAAAGCATGTCAGTAGACTGTTACGTAAGCCACAGGCGGCAGTAGACCTTTACGTAAGCCACGCGCGGTTTATACAATTATTCTGTAAATCACCACGATTATGCAATTCGGGTCAAAGCCCTTTGTGTGGAACAAATCAATTTTCTATCAGTATTTCTGCTGTGTTCCTACACAGGCCATATCCTCTCCTCTATATCTCTCAGCGGTAGATACAATAACGTGGCCGGCGGTTGTCTTTTTACAGAAGCGTTCTTCTCATCAGCAATACCTGTACTAAACTTCTTACCTATGGCTCAGCCCAGTCAGCTTCACAATCGCACTAAAACATTAGGCATGCCATGTTTTAATAAACCTTTTTTTAACTGGGCAAGTCAGTTAAGAACAAATTCTTATTTACAATGACGGCCAAGCCCTAACCCGGACGATGCTGGGCCAATTGTGCACCGCCCTATGGGACTCCCAATCACGGCTGGTTGTGATACAGCCTGAACCAGGTCTGTAGTGACGCCTCTAGCACTGAGATGCAGTGCCTTAGACCGCTGCGCCACTCAGGAACTGGTTGAAAACTGACTGCAGAACAGAACAGAGAAGAGCAACGTCCCCCTAAACCACCAGCCAACATCAAATGGAGCCGTGGTTAACAGCATCCTCAGATCCCCCTGAAACCAACTGGCTTACCATTCTGTTCTCCATGGAGGCTTTGATTGCATGTAAATGAGGAGAGGAGTCCTGTTGAGACCAACCTCCCCCAACTCCCCCTCACCCCTCCCTCCCTCCACCACCTCACCCCCAGAGGCCTATCTGACCTCTCTGAGGCCCCCTCTCTCCCTCCAGGGTGCAGACAACCCCCCCACCACCCCCCACCACCACCACCACCCCCGAGCCGACAACAGCACAAGCCTCAGTCTCCTGGTGATGCACCAGGGAGAGGCCGGAGAAAAGTCTATAAAAAAAGACAATGTACTTCACCATAATCACCTATAACCCCTCCCCTTCCTCCATCTCTCCTCTCAGACAACAGGCCTGCAGCAGCATTCTAGCCAGAGGTCAACCAGGGTGCTCCTTTAAATAGAAATGCATTAATCCATTTTCTAGAGTTATGACCTGTCGGAGGAGCCTTCACTTCCTAGTGCCAATTCCACCTAAATAACCGCCTCCCTGGACTCAGATAACAGGAGGAATATTAGCCCCCCCCCCCCCCCGCAGCCACCCCCAGAAGCTACTGAGAAACCACCGATGAGCGAGGAAACAGTAACAAGTAGCAAGAACAACTAGGTAGGAGAAAGCTTACAGAGAAAGCTACTGTGGCTGGTTAACCAGACATTATATTGTGTTCCACATTGGTTTATGTTTCCCCATTGTTTTGAAAAACCATTGAACTACTAACAATTCATAGGATATGACAAATGTGTTATAATAGGCAGGAATATATGACTTGAATTATCCCTGTGTCCTTTTGATATCTTCATCTGATAACTCAACCGGCGGGTAGATAAAGACGTGTCAATGGATGTTGCGGTTATGGGGGAAGAGACGCTGCTCGTCTGGGGTTTTAAGTTTGTGATCCATCCCATCCTGTGATTTACAGACTCAATCTCTCCATCATATCTTCCCTCCATTTCCTCCCATTAAGTTTATGGCTTCTGAGACTTGTTTGAAGATCAATGGGAGAAACACTGCTCTAGGCCCAGGGAGAGAGGAGCAGACCGGCGGGGCCAGAGCTGCCTCAGTAAAAAGCTTTCTCAGGCCTTTTGCTCTCTCTCTCTCTCTCTCTCTCTCTCTCTCTCTCTCTCTCTCTCTCTCTCTCTCTCTCTCTCTCTCTCTCTCTCTCTCTCTCTCTCTCTCTCTCTCTCTCTCTCTCTCTCTCTCTCTCTCTCTCTCTCTCTCTCTCTCTCTCTCTCTCTCTCTCTCTCTCTCTCTCTCTCTCTCTCTCTCGCTCTGTGTGAGCAGGGTCCATTACTATTAAATCAATTCAATGTAATTCAAAGGGCTTTATTGGCATGGGAAACATATGTGAACATTGCCAAAGCAAGTGAAATAGATAATAAACAAAAGTGAAATAAACAATCAGAAATGAACACACACAAAAGTTTCAAAGGAATAAGAGACATTTCAAATGTCATATTATGGCTATGTACAGCGTTATAGCAATGTGTCGAAGTTCAAAAGTGAAAATAAAGTAACATAAATATGGGTTGCATTTACAATGGTGTTTGTTATTCACTGGTTGCCCTTTTCTTGTGGGAACAGGTCACAAATCTTGCTGCTGTGATGGCACACTGTGGCATTTCACTTAATAGATATTGGAGTTTATCAAATATTGGATTTGTTTTCTAATTCGTTGGGGTTGTAATCTGAGGGAAATATGTGTCTCTAATATGGTCATACATTTGGCAGAAATTTAGGAAGTGCCACCTCATTTTGTGGGCAGTGTGCACATAGCCTGTTTTCTCTTGAGAGCCAGGTCTGCCTACCGTGGCCTCTCTCAATAGCAAGGCTATGCTCACTGAGTCTGTACATAGTCAAAGCTTTCCTTAATTATGAGTCAGTCACACTGGTCAGGTATTCTGCCACTGTGTACTCTCTGTTAAAGGCAAAATAACATTCTAGTTTGCTATGTTTTTTGATAAATTCTATGTGTCAAGTAATTATCTTTTTTTTTCTCATGATTTGGTTGGGTCTATTTTTGTTGCTGTCCTGAGGCTCTGTGGGGTCTGTTTGTGTTTGGACCAGCTTGCTTAGGGGGATATTTTTGGGATTTTGATAATGAGTGGGAATCGTCCTAATTCTGCTCTGTGTGCATTTTTTTGTGTCTTACATTGTACAGGGAGAATGTTTTTGCAGAATCCTATTCCTCTGAGGCAAACCCATTGAAGGCACAGATAGTGTAAACCATCCACTAAGCCTGTGTTGAACAAGCTGACAGAAGGGCCGGGCAGCTCAGCAGGGAAGAGGTGAGAGGCCAGGGAGAACGGCCAGGGAAACGGAGGAGACATGAGCTTCTTGATGAGCAGCGCAATCGAGAGGGCATGTTAAAGTGGCACAGCCGCCACATGATGACAGTGAAAGAGTGAGTAAGAGACAGAGACAGAGACAGACAAAGAGAGAGAAAGGGAGAGAAAGGGAGATACCGGCTGGACCCTTCTGTCTGTAATTACAGCCCTGTGTTTGCTCAACATGGGCTTAGCGGACGGTTTAAACTATCTGTCTGCTTTCAATGGGTTTGGAATGGACCCAGCTCTGCTCACAGAGAGAGACAGAGAGCGAGAGAGACAGACAGACACAGAGAGAGAGAGAGCGAAAGAGAGAAAGAGAGAGAGAGAGAGAGAGAGAGAGAGACAGACAGACAGACAGACAGACAGACAGACAGACAGACAGACAGACAGACAGATAGAGACAGACACAGAGAGAGAGAGAGAGAGAGAGAGAGAGAGAGAGAGAGAAAGAGAGAGAGAGTACACAGTGGCCCTAAACAGAGAGTACACAGTGGCAGAAAACCTGACCACTGTGCCTGACCCAAACCTAAGGAAAGCTTTGACTATGTACAGACTCAGTGAGCATAGCCTTGCTATTGAGAGAGGCCACCGTAGGCA
The DNA here is from genome assembly GCF_057628025.1 of Oncorhynchus mykiss. NCBI lineage: Eukaryota > Metazoa > Chordata > Actinopteri > Salmoniformes > Salmonidae > Oncorhynchus > Oncorhynchus mykiss. The sequence continues at coordinate 41,258,840 of NC_143040.1, forward strand.
GACCTGGCTCTCAAGAGAAGGCAGGCTATGTGCACACTGCCCACAAAATGAGGTGGGAACTGTTACGTTCCCCAGTTTATGTGTTGTAGTTTGTGTATTTGCATGTGTTTATTTCAGGAAATGGCTTCCTGAAATCCCTCAAGCAGCTGATTGGTCGACTCCAGGGCTAATTGGAGAGCTGACCCCGCCCCCTCGTCAAGACACAGCTGTCTCCAATTACACATTCATTCTGAAGCTATATAAAAGCCATTGTTCTGGTCAGGAGAGAGAGTTTTGGAGGTAGGGATTGCTGAGAGAGATTTTGTTGGGAGGTCATTGCAGAGTGATTGATTGTGATAGAGAGATTTTTCTAGAGGTTGATTTTGCTGGGAGTTCATTGCTGAGAGTTGGTATGTTCTGTGAGTTTGTTGCTCAGGTAGAGCTTATTTGATGTATTTTGTTTCTTAGTTTGTTTGTGAAATTGTTTAATATTCTGTTTCATTTGTTCCCAGGGGGGAAGGGGAAGGCACCTTGGGAGTGCTTAGGCAAGAGGCCCGCGGGCATACATATACCCGTAGTATATTCACTGTCTAGGCACACTAGGTAAGACCTGGGTGGACCACCCCCTGTATTTTGGTTAGGGCACCAGGTGGTGCTAAATTAGGTAAAAGTGGTTAGGCAGGTAAGATAGGAGAGGGGGGGGCTTTGAGATTTACTTTCTTTGGTTCCGTCCAGCCCCTTTTCCCCATATTACCGTGTAAAGGAATAAAGTCCTTGTAAACGGTACCACATTCTGTCTGTCATTCTTACTCGCACCTACAGTCCATACCTTTTTCGCTTCACGGAGAGTTTAGTTGTAGCAGGGTGTTGCGTTCCCTCTTCATAGAGGCGTGCGTAACAGGAACTGAGCTGCACTTCCTAACCTCCTGTCCAATGTATATTAGAGATATTTGCTGTGCATTTTTATTGTTTTTTTCACTTTTGTTTATCACTTCACTTGCTTTGGCAATGTTAACATGTTTCCCATGCCAATAAAGCCCTTTAATTAAATTAGAGAGAGAAACAAGAGACAGACAGAGACATACAGACACTGGCTGGACCCTTCCGTCAGTAATTACAACCCTGTGTTTGCTCAACATGGGCTTAGCGGACGGTTTAAACTGTCTGCCTTCAATGGGTTTGGAATGGACCCAGCTCTGCTCACAGAGAGAGACAGAGATAGAAACTGAGAGACAGAGATAGAAACAGAGACAGAGAGACCTCTGCTCTGGGCTCTGACTGTCAGATGGTTCATTCCACCAGAGCTAATAGCCACCAGGGACTTTTCTTTAACACGCAAGATTTACCGTCTGGGTCCGTCTTACAGCTCAAACACACAACCACACACACACACACACCATCATACACACACCATCATACACACATTATTGCACTCACAAACACACACACACCAACAACCCAGGCCACTGGCTTGTCAACATCAACAGTGTCAAAGATGCTTCAATTTCTATTCAGTTTCTCTAGGTTTCTATACCACAGTCGTGTGAACTGTACTTGACTGGGAGGTTATCCAGGGTTATCACTATTATTCCCAACAACAGTATTGTACTATCTAGGGAACAGGGTGCTATGTCAGACACACCCATGACTAAAGGAGTAGAAATAATCCTTTCCCTCAGCTGCCAGTTCAGCTTCCAGGCAAACTGTGCTTCTTCGTGTGAACTGCTGACTGGAAGGTGATGATGGCTGAACAAATCACCTGCTGCAGGCTGAGGTTCACGTAGCCTGGTAGCTCCTCCAACGTTACTGATACCCCGCAGTGTGGCTGGGTGTGGATCTGGATTAATAGTAAAGGGGCACTTGTCAGCCGTATTTATAGGGTGAGGTGATGGTCACCTGATAAGTCACCTGACTAGTAGGCCATCTTGGATCAGAGAATTGATATTTTCTTTGTATGCTCACATTGAAGAATTGGTCATGGTATTCCAGAAAAGGAATGGTAAAGGACCACAAAAACACGGTTTTGCTCATCTGATAATGAAATAAAATACAAAAAACATCTAGCTGTGTCTCACAGTGCTCAAAAAGAAGTAGAAGTTTACCATTAACAATAATAATAATAATATATTCGTAAAATGCTTTTCATTATACGAGAATAATCTCAAAATGCATTTTTTAAATAAATAAACTAGAGAAAATATATAATAATCAGAAAGTATTCCTACCCTTTGACTTATTCCTAATTTTGTTGTGTTACAGCCTGAATTTAAAATTGATTAAATCTACACACAATACCACATAACGACAAAGTGAAAACGTGTTTTTAGAAATGTTTGCTAATTTCTTGAACATGAAATACAGAACAATCTGATTGACATAAGTAGAGTTTTCAGACCCCTGAGTCAATACATGCCAGAATACCTTTCACAGTTATTCCAGCTGTGACCATTTTTTGGTAAGTCTCTTAGAACTTTGCACACCTGGATTGTACAATATTTGTCCATTATTCTTTTCAAAATTCTTCAAGCTCTATCAAATTGGTTGTTGATTATTGCTAGACAACCATTATCAGGTCTGCCATAGATTTTCAAGTCGATTTAAGTCAAAACTGTAACTTGGCCACTGAGGAACATTCACTGTCTTCTTGGTAAGCAACTTCAGTGTAGATTTGGCTTTGTGTTTTAGGTTATTGTCCTGCTGAATGGTGAATGAATCTCCCAGTGTCTGGTCTAAAGCAGACCTCAAGGATTTTCCTCTAGGATTTTGCCTGTTCTGTCTTTAATGATTACAAGCATTCTCATAACATGATGCAGCCACCACTATGCTTGAAAATATGGAAATTGGTTCTCAGTAATGTGTTGTATTGGATATGCCCCAAACATAACACTTTGAGAACAAAAGTTAAATTCCTTTGCACAATTTTTGCAGTATTACTTTAGTGCCTGTTGCAAACAAGTTGCATGTTTTGGAATACTTATATTTTTTACATTTTTTTTTACTTTGTCAATTAGGTTAGTATTGTTTATTGTGGAGTAACTACAATGCTGTTACTCAGTTTCTTTCTATTAGAGTCACTAAACTCAACTTTTTTAAAGTCACCATTGGCCTCATTTTTATTAGCCTTATTTAATTAACTAGGCAAATTCATATTTACAATGACGGCCTGCGGAGACGGGGGCTGGGATTAAAAATGTTAAACATATAAGACAAAACACACATCACAACAAGAGAGACATAAAGAGAGACCTAAGACAACAGCATAGCGTGGTAGCAACACAACATGACAACAGCATGGTAGCATCACAACATGGTAACAGCACAACATGGTAGTAATACAACATGACAGCAACATGGTAGCATCACAACATGGTTACAGCACAACATGGTAGCAGCACAAAACATGGTACAAACATTATTGGGCACAGACAACATCACAAACGGCAAGAAGGTAGAGAGGAAGAGAGGAAGGAAACCGCTCAGGAATTGAGGCCAATGACTTCAGACAGAGATGGTCGCCTCGCTTCGCGTTCCTAGGAAACTATGCAGTATTTAGTTTTTTATGTTATGTCTTACATTGTTACCCCAGGAAATCTTAAGTTTTATTACATACAGTCGGGAGGAACTATTAGATATAAGAGCAACGTCAACTCACCAACATTACGACCAGGAATACGACTTTCCCGAAGCGGACCCTCTGTTCGGTCCACCACCCAGGACAATGGATCGGATCCCAGCCGGCAACCCAAAACAACAGCGCCGCAGAAGGGGCAGACGGAGCGGTCTTCTGGTCAGGCTCCGTAGATGGGCACATCGCACACCGCTCCCGAGCATACTACTAACCAATGTCCAGTCTCTTGACAACAAGGTAGACAAAATCCGAGCAATGGTTGCCTTCCAGAGAAACATCACGAGACGTGGTGTGATCATAACAACATAAAGGAACTCAAGTCCTTTTGTTCACCTGACCTAGAATTCCTTACAATCAAATGCTGACCGCATTATCTACCAAGAGAATTCTCTTCGATCATAAGTCAGTCGTGTATATCCCGCCCAAGCAGACACATCGACGGCCCTGAAAGAACTTCATTTGACTCTATGTAAAATGGAAACCACATCTCTTGAGGCTGCATTTATTGTAGCTGGGGATTTTAACAAGGCTAATCTGAAAACAAGGCTCCCTAAATTTTATCAGCATATCGAATGTGCGACCCGGGCTGGCAAAACCCTGGTTCATTGTTATTCTAGCTTCCGCGACGCATACAAAGCCCTCCCCCGCACTCCTTTCGGCAAATCTGACCACGACTCCATTTTGTTGTTCCCAGCCTATAGACAGAAACTAAAACAGGAAGCGCCCGTGCTCAGATCTGTTCAAGGCCGGTTCGACCAATCGGATTCCACGCTTCTAGATTGCGTCAATCACGTGGACTGGGATATGTTCCGCATAGCGTCGGACAATAACATTGATGAATTCGGTGAGCGAGTTTATTAGCAAGTGCATCAGTGATGTTGCACCCACGGTGACTATTAAAACCATCCCCAACCAGAAACCGTGGATTGATGGCAGCATACGTACAAAACTGAAAACGCAAACCACTGCTTTTAATCAGGGCAAGGTGACCGGAAACATGACCGAATACAAACAGTGTAGCTATTCCCTCGGCAAGGCAATCAAACAAGCTAAGCGTCAGTATAGAGACAAAGTAGAGTCGCAATTCAACGGCTCAGACACGAGAGGTATGTGGCAGGGTCTACAGTGAATCACTACAAAAGGAAAACCAGCCCAGTCGCGGAACACGATATCTTGCTCCCAGACAAACTAAACAACTTCTTTGCTCGCTTTGAGGACAATACATTGCCACTGACACGGCCCATTACCAAAACCTGCGGGCTCTCCTTCACTGCAGCTAACGTGAGAGTAAAACATTTAAACGTGTTAACCCTCGCAAGGCTGCCGGCCCAGACGGCATCCCCAGCCGCGTCCTCAGAGCATGCGCTGGTGTGTTTACGGACATATTCAATCAATCCTTATCCCAGTCTGCTGTTCCTACATGCTTCAAGAGGGCCACCATTGTTCCTGTTCCCAAGAAAGCTAAGGTAACTGAGCTAAACGACTATCGCCCCGTAGCACTCACTTCCGTCATCATGAAGTGCTTTGAGAGACTAGTCAAGGACCATATCACCTTCACCCAACCTGACACCCTAGAACCACTCCAATTTGCTTACCGCCCCAATAGGTCCACAGACGACACAATCGCAATCACACTGCACACTGCCCTAACCCATCTGGACAAGAGGAATACCTATGTAAGAATGCTGTTCATCGACTACAGCTCAGCATTTAACACCATAGTACTCTCCAAACTCTGTGCAACTGGGTCCTGGACTTTCTGACGGGCCGCCCTCAGGTGGTGAGGGTAGGAAACAACATCTCCACCCCTCTGATCCTCAACACTGGGGCCCCACAAGGGTGCGTTCTCAGCCCTCTCCTGTACTCCCTGTTCACCCATGACTGCGTGGCCATGCACACCTCCAACTCAATCATCAAGTTTGTAGACGACACAACAGTGGTAGGTTTGATTACCAACAACAACGAGACGGCTTACAGGGAGGAGCTGAGGGCCCTGAGGAGCTGAGTGTGGTGTCAGGAAAATAACCTCACACTCAGTGTCAACAAAACAGAGGAGATGATCGTGGATCACGGACCAACTGAAATGGTCCACCCACACAGACAGCGTGGTGAAGAAGGCACAGCAGGGCCTCTTCAACCTCAGGAGGCTGAAGACATTCGGCTTGTCACCAAAAACACTCACAAACTTGTATAGATGCAAGAATACACCACACAAAGCAGCCACAACTGTCAGTAAGAGTGTCCACGATTGAGTCTTTGAATGAAAAGATTGATATAAAATTGTCCAGTTTGAGTGTTTGTTGCAGCTCATTCCATTCGCTAGCTGCAGCGAACTGAAAAGACGAGCAACCCAGGTATGTGTGTGCTTCGGGGACCTGTAACAGAATGTGACTGGCAGAACGGGTGTTGTATGTGGAGGATGAGGGCTGTAGTAGATATCTCAGATAGGGTGGAGTGAGGCCATAAGAGGGTTTTATAAATAAGCATCAGCCAGTGGGTCTTGCGACGGGTATACAGAGATGACCAGTTTACAGAGGAGTATAGAGTGCAATGATGTGTCCTATAAGGAGCATTGGCAAATCTGATGGCTGAATGGTAAAGAACAGTTAGCTGCTCAAGAGCACCCTTATCTGCCGATCTATAAATTATGTCTCCGTAATCTAGCATGGGTAGGATGGTCATCTGAATCAGCGTTAGTTTGGCAGCTGGGGTGAAAGAGGAGCGATTAGAGGAAACCAAGTCTAGATTTGTGTGTGGTACAAAGATGTGGGGTACAAAGATGAGGTGGTCATTCAAAAATCATGTTAAAGAGTATGATTGCACACAGAGTGAGTTCAAACAACTTATTATGTGACTTGTTAAACACATTTTTACTCTTAGACTTATTTTGGCTTGCCATAATGAAGGGGTTGAAAACGTATTGACTCAAGACATTTCAGCTTTTCATTTTTAATTCAGTTGTAAACATTTCAAAAAACATTATTCCACTTTGACATTATGGGGTATTGTGGGTAGGCCAGTGATGAAAAACTAATCTAAATGTGATCCATTTAAAATTCAGGCTGTAACACGACAAAATGTTGAATAAGTCAAGGAGTCAATAGAGATGAGTCTTAAAGGCCTGCTTTAAAGTTAGTTAGTTAGTTAGTTAGGTAGATTATTTACATCCATTTCTGTCAGTCATGCTGATCTTGTCACTTAATATCTGTTTTTGTTGCAACATGTACGTGTGTCAGTGTGATTGTGGTCTGAGCAACAAAAATGAGCAACACTTTACTTGACACCCAGCGTCATAACACATTATGGCACGGTCATAACCATGTCATTACGTGTCATAACTTGTCCTAACCTGTTATAATATGGCAATAACAGTGTCATGACATACAGTACCAGTCAAAAGTTTGGACACACCTACTCTTTTTACTTCATTTGATATGTATTTTGATTTTTTACTGTAATAATAGTGAAGACATCAAAACTATGAAATAACACATATGGAATCATGTAGTAACCCAAAAAATGTTAAACAAATATTTTACCGAATAGGGCTATCGTCAGTATACCACCCCTACCTTGTCACAACACAACTGATAGACTCAAACACATTAAGAAGAAAATAAATTCCACAAATTAACTTTTAACAAGGCACACCTGTTAATTGAAATGCATTCCAGGTGACTACCTCATGAAGCTGGTTGAGAGAGAGTGTGCAAAGCTGTCATCAAGGCAAAGGGTGGCTACTTTGAAAAATATAAAATAACATTTGTTTAACACTTTTTTGGTTAATACAGGGTTTCAAATGTATTATAGTATCATAGTTTTGATGTCTTCGCTATTATTCTACAATGTAGAAAATAGTAAAAATAAAGAAAAACCCTTGAATGAGTAGGTGTGTCCAAACTTTGGACTGGTACCGTATATTTAGACCTGTTATGACATATATTGCGTTATTTTATGGCTGGTTATGAGACCTCCATAAGAGTGTTAAAACCCACAAAACCTACCACACAAGGCAAAACATTCCATTACACTATAGCCTACATGTCAACAGTATGTTTCTGTTCTATACAGGGCCTTTGGAAAGAATTCAGACCCTTTGACTTTTTCCACATTTTGTTATGTTAACATAGTCTTCTTCTAAAATGGATTAAATAAATACAAATCCTCAGCAATCTACACACAATACCCCATAATGACAAAAAGAAAAACAAGTTTGTAGAATTTTTTGCAAATCTTTTATTGAAGATAAAAATCAAAATAAATGAAAAACAAATATCTTATTTACATAAATATTCAGACCCTTTGTTATGAGACTCGAAATTGAGCTCAGGTGTATCCGGTTTCCATTGATCATCCTGAGATGTTGATTGGAGTCCACCTGTGGTAAATTCAATTGATTGGACATGATTTGAAAGGCACACACCTCTTTAAATAAAGGTCCCACAGTTGACAGTGCATGTCAGAGCAAAAACCAAGCCATGAGGTCGAAGGAATTGTCTGTAGTGCTCCGAGACAGGGAGCTGGGGAAGGGTACCAAAACAATTCTGAAGGTCCCCAAGAACAGTGGCCTCCATCATTATTAAATGGAAGAAGTTTGGAACCACCAAGGCTCTTCCTAGAGCTGGCCGCACGGCCAAACTGAGTAATCTGAGGGAATGTTGTTGGTTAGGGAGGAGACGAAGAACCTGATGGTCACTCTGACAGAGCTCCAGAGTTCCTCTGTGGAGATGGGAGAACCTTCCAGAAGGACAACCATCTCTGCAGCACTCCGCCCTAAGGCCTTTATGGCAGAGTGGCCAGACAGAGGCCACTCTTCAGTAAAAGGCACATAACAGCCTGCTTGGAGATTGCAAAAGTCACCAAAAGACTCTCAGACCATGAGAAACAAGGACAATGACCCTAAGCACACAGCCAAGACAGCGCAGGATTGGCTTCGGGACAAGTCTCTGAATGTCCTTGAGTGGCCCAGCCAGAGCCCGGCCTTGAATCCGATCAAACTTCTCTGGAGAGACCTGAAAATAGCTGTGCAGCAACGCTCCCCATCCAACCTGACAGAGCTTGAGAAGTTCTGCCGAGAAGAATGGGAGAAACTCCCCAAATACAGGTGTGCCAAGCTTGTAGCATCATACCCAAGAAGACTCAAGGCTGTAATTGCTGCCAAAGGTGCTTCAACAAAATACTTAGAAAAAGGTCTGAATACTTATGAAAATGTGATATTTCTACAAAACAGTTTTTGTTTTGTCATTATGGGGTATTGTGTGTAGATTGATGAGGGGAAAAAAACAATTGAATCAATTTTATAATAAGGTTATAATGTAACAAAATGTGTCAAGGGGTCTGAATACTTTCCAAATGCACTGTCTATATACTACCGTTCAAAAGTTTGGGGTCACTGAGAAATATTCTTGCTTTTGAAAATAAAACAAAAGCATTTTTTTTGTCCATTTAAAATAACATCAAATTGATCAGAAATACAGTGTAGACATTGTTAATGTTGTAAATGACTGTTGTAGCTGGAATCGGCTGATTAGAATATCTACATAGGCGTACAGAGGCCCATTATCAGCAACCATCACTCCTGTGTTGTGTTAACTAATCCAAGTTTATCATTTTAAAAGGTTAATTAATCATTAGAAAACCCTTTTGCGATTATGTTAGCAGAGCTGAAAACTGCTGTTCTAATTAAATAAGCAATACAACTGGCTTCCTTTAGACTAGTTGAGTATCTGGAGCATCAGCATTTGTGGGTTCGATTACAGGCTCAAAATGGCCAGAAACAAAGACCTTTCTTCTGAAACTCGGCAGTCCATTCTTGTTCTGAAAAATGAAGTCTATTCCATGCGAGAAATTGCCAAGAAACTGAAGATATCGTACAAGGCTGTATACTACTCCCTTCGCAAACTGGCTCTAACCAGAATAGAAAGAGGAGTGGGAGGCCCGGTGCACAACTGAGCAAGAGGACAAGTACATTAGAGTATCTAGTTTGAGAAACAGATGCCTTACAAGTCCTCAACTGGCAGCTTCATTAAATAGTACTCGCAAAACACCAGTCTCAACGTGAACAGTGAAGAGGCGACTCCAGAATGTTGGTCTTCTATACAAAGTTGCAAAGAAAAAGCCATGTCTCAGACTGGCCAATAAAAAGAAAAGATTAAGATGGGCAAAACAACACAGACACTGTACAGAGATATGTATTTTTCTTTGCAACTCTTATGTATGTTGAGTCATAACCAGCCATAAAATAACTTAATATATGGGTCATGACAGTGTTATGACCATATTATGACACGTTTTGTCAGCTGTTATGACACATTATGACATGTTTATGACCATGTCATAATGTGTTATGACACTCATTTCCTTTGGGTTAACATTTTTGTGGCTGGAATTGAACTCTTTGTGAACCGGCTACAGGGAATGTAATGTGGTTGATACTAATTGCACAACTGTATACTCACTCACTCACAAAGAATAAATAAACTCCCATGAATGCTCGTAAATGACTTCTTGTACAGCCTGGTCATACTGCGAAGACGTGACGTGACAAATATTTGTAGGAAACCATACTTGAGATTAGTACAAGATGTTAGTTTTGGCCACTAGTTGGGACATACATTGTTGTGCAAAAGAAACCATGACTAAAGAAAGATCAAATGAATTATTATACACATACAGTCTATAACAAAGGAATTAGTACACACTTCAACACATATTTCACTGTTGTAGCTTAGGACTTACGCAACCTTTCAGAAACCTCATATGACTGGGGAGAAAAAGGGGGTAAAATACAAAGGATTATATACAAACATAATAATACAAAATAAAGAAACCTCTTATGACTGGGGAGAAAAAGGGGGTAAAATACAAAGGATTATATACAAACATAATAATACAAAATAAAGAAACCTCATATGACACGTGATGCATAATCATTGTAGCTCAAACCTTGTATGAACCCCAAATGGACCCCTATTCCCAAGTCAGTGTACTACATTGGACCAGAGCCCTATATCCAAAAGTAGTGCACTACATAGGGAATAGAGTGCCATTAGGGACAGAGACCCTCTTAGTTTGAGCTGCCCTTCATTTTACATTATAAACAAGGGTCAACTTAGATCTCTCGTTCAAATGAATGGCGCACACACGGAGGCTTTGTCCCAAATGGCACCCTATTCCCTATATAGTGCACTACTTTTGACTATAGGGCTCTGGTCCAATGTAGTACACTGACTTGGGAATAGGGTGCCATTTGGGGTTCATACAAGGTTTGAGCTACAATGATTATGCATCACGTGTCATATGAGGTTTCTTTATTTTGTATTATTATGTTTGTATATAATCCTTTGTATTTTACCCCCTTTTTCTCCCCAGTCATAAGAGGTTTCTGAAAGGTTGCGTAAGTCCTAAGCTACAACAGTGAAATATGTGTTGAAGTGTGTACTAATTTCTTTATGTTATAGACTGCATGTGTATAATAATTCATTTGATCTTTCTTTTGGGCTCTGGTCAAAAGTAGTGCCATTTTGGGAATGCAAAAATAGTTTCATAACAGGCCTAGATGAATTTCCCTCCATCAAGAATGACCTTTGAAAACATTTGCAGCTAGAAACAAAACAATTATTCCCCATGAAAGAGTCATGTGTTGTTGGCTGGGCCGGGATCTCATAAGAGATTTGGAAGTCTAAACAAAGAATATGAACATGTGACTGGGATGAAAGCTAACCCAAAACAGTGAGGGGAGTTGACAAATAGGAGAGAAACTGGGTCAAATATTCAAATCAGGTTACATGTTCTCACACACGCATGCACGTACATACACTACCTTGACTATCATTTCTGCAGGGTAGAGAGAAAAAGGCTGAGGGTCACTGGAAAACTACACATTGGCAGGGTTCAATTCCTTGAACTGTCTCTATGATGACTCCTATTCCCTATGTATCCATACCTGACTCCATACATATTGTTGTGAAAAATTCAACATGTAAACTGGATGATATTTGCCCGGAGGACATGAGGCCAATGTTTATCTGAAGGTCACACATCAGTACAGTCATTTCTACCTACTCCCATTTCCTATAAATATCCTATGCCATTTTCTAGCTAATTAATTCCCAGACAGTGGCTAAAAATGTACTTATTTTGTCTCTCTCTTTCCTCCCACGTGTAGCCAGGTGAGGTTGTGGATTGGAATATTGAAGATATTGAGTATGAGAGGGTTGACTACTGAAGTGTCACAGACACAGACAGGGTGTCATGTTAACACTGTGACGTGATCACTAAGTTTAGCGTTTGAGCAATATACTGACACACCAAAGACAAAGAGGCATCTGGGCACAAACACAAGCAGGAGAGTGATATGGACCCATATGTGGAGCAAAAACACTATTTGTTTAGTTGTCTAGGAGGCATTTATGACATTGAAGCAATGCTTCATTACTGGAGATTCTAGAGTGATCCATGAAGGTGGATAAGGTTCTGGAACATGCTTTAGCACTGTAGAACATAGAATATACTTTTATTTCTACACTGTAGAATGACCTATAAATAAGGTTCTAAATAGAGTGAAAGGTCACATTGCATATCATAATGTCACGGTGATGAGGTTGAGTTGGAGAAAATACATTAACATTTGTCAACAACACAACTAAGCTACCTCAGTGCACAAGCTGGAGCACCTGAAAGCCCCTCAGCTCCCACAAGGTGGGTGGGGCCCACGTGCCTCTCATCGGTCAATTTTTTTTAATTGAATAAATCATTTTCACAGTAACCCTCCAAAAGTAATTCATAAACCGTTTTAATTTCCGTGTGTACTAGGAAGCTAAATGTTTGTTTCTTGGGCTTCAGGAATGGGACTGAAAAAGTGCCGCAGGCCTTGAAAAATAAATACAAATTACAGAGTGAAAGTATAAGGAACGAGGAACAAAATATTAGTGAACAAATGCTGTGTTCAAGGTTACGACGGTGCCAGCGCAATGAGCGGAGCTTACTCAGATGTTCAACAGCGCATATCAGACCGAGAGCCTAAAGCTTCTTAGGTGGGTCTAGTTCTTTATGAGTTTCAGTTCAGAAAACGATCTCTCCACAGAAGCGTCAGTTGCAGGGATGGTAAAAACAGCTTGTTTGCCGTAGCAGCATCAGGGAAACTGGGCAGAAGGGATTGGTGCTTCGAACACAGCAGTTCTGCCGCATCTTTAATTGAGCCACTCATTGTTCTTAATTTCCGGCCTCAACACGTTACGGAAAGAGATTACCTGTATAGGAACCTCTGGGGACAGGTCGTATGGATACTGGAGAGCCAATAAAATGACAGATGCAAACAAATTATCATCTTTAGTGGACAACAGTTCTTGAGGGATTGAACAACAAAAAAAGTGATTTACGATTTTGTTCATACTGGTGAACCTGAGTAGTGACAGTTGCAATATCAACAGTCCATTATATTTGGTATTTCTTGGCATGCATTAAAATGTGTGCAGCACAATGGACATATGGTCTAATGCACAATGTCTCAGGTTGGCAATACTGAGTATAGAAAAGTCTGTCCGGCAACCTGGACCTACTGGCTGTAGTGAAAACGTTTGCACACAAAAAAGGAGGACTTCAGGACACCAGGGGAGTCTCTCAAGTTGGATTTAATTTGGTTTACCTTGAATATTTATGTAGGCTACTAGCCAGAGAAACCCCGCTCAACATTAAAAAGTGGCCAAATTTTTCCTCATTAGGCTATTTGATGTAATTTTTATAACAAGTTTATAAATAGCAGCTGAATACGTTATATAGCTATAGATAGTACGATGTAAAATGAAACAATCCCTAGTAAGCTAGTGTTTTCATGGTGGACTGACTAGTATTTGGCATTAATAGATTGATTTTATGCACAACTTCCTATCCAAGATGGGAGAGAGCATGAGGATGTCTCAGGTCATACAGGTAGTCTAAACAGGACAGTTGTATATTCAAAAATATATATTGGTAGCTGATAGTATGCTGTTGCAACAAAAATGTATGTTACAAACTGCAATGTTTGAATTACATTGCCACCTGCCAGCAGTCTACAAATGGCAGCATTGCGACAGTGTATAGCTTCCTGAAATGTTAAGCTAAACATGAGAAAATGACCAAAGAGGCCTACCAATAAACATGTATCCATTACCTAAACAAAGCTATACATGTCCTGGCACCAAAAAAAGCCTATCATCGATTTGACAGGCAAGCAACAGCATAGACATGTTGCAATTTCAGCACCATGGACAGCGATTGGTAGTGTATACTTTGAGTGGCTGTCTGGTTGATACATTCCATTTAATTTTAGGGAGGCGGGGGACGACGCCGACCTTGCGGGGCTCTAGAGAAACTGAGTTATGCCAGTGAGTGCACAATTCAGAAGGGAAGGTGATGACCAAATATTGATTTTAAAGCAGACATTTAATAAAGCATAAAACGGTTAAACACCAGTATTAACATACATAGACATTATATACAACAATTGGCAATGTACTTGCTATCAACAACAAATTAAGGTAAAACAGTTCCTCATGCATATCTTGTATATATATGTGTGTGTATATATTATACATTACCAGTCAAAACATTGGACACACCAACTCATTCAAGGGTTTTTCTTTATTTTGACTGCTTTCTACATTGTAGAATACTAGTGAAGATATCAAAACTATGAAATAACACATATGGAATCATGTAGTAAACAAAAGTGTGAAACAAATCAAAATATATTTTAGATTCTTCAAAGTAGCCACCCTTTGCCTTGACATCTTTGCACATTCTTGGCATTCTCTCAACCAACTTCACCTGGAATGCTTTTCCAACAGTCTTGAAGGAGTTCCCACGTATGCTGAGCACTTGTTGGCTGCTTTTCCTTCACTCTGCGGTCCAACTCAACCCAAACCATCTCAATTGGGTTGAACTCGGGTGATTGTGGAGGCCAGATTTGATGCAGCACTGAGGTGTGGAGGTGTGGAGCATGGAGGTGTGTTGGGTCATTGTCCTGTTGAAAAACAAATTCTAGTCCCACTAAGCACAAACCTTGATGGGATGGTGTATCGCTGCAGAATGCTGTGGTAGCCACGTTGGTTAAGTGTGCCTTGAATTCTCAATAAATCACAGACAGTCACCAGCAAAGCACCCTCACACCTCCTCCATGCTTCACGGAGGGAACCACACATGCAGAGCTCATTCATTCACCTACTCTGCGTCTCACAAAGACACAGTGGTTGGAAGCAAAAATCTCAAATTGGGAGTCATCAGACCAAAGGACAACAAGTCTCGCTTATTACTGGTGTCCTGTAGTAATGGTTTCTTTGCAGCAATATTGAGCATGAAGGCTTGATTCACGCAGTTTCTTCTGAACAATTGAGGTTGAGATGTGTCTGTTACTTGAACTCTGAAGTATTTATTTTGGCTGCAATTTCTGAGGAACTTATCCTTTGCAGTGTTAACTCTGGGTCTTCCTTTCCTGTGGCGGTCCTCATTAGAGTCAGTTTCATCATAGCGATTGATGGTTTTTGCGACAGCACTTGAAGGTTATTGAAATGTTCTGGATTGACTGACCTTCATGTCTTAAAGTAATGATGGACAGTTGTTTCTCTTTGCTTATTCAAGCTGTTCTTGCCATAATAAGGACATTTTTGGTAAAAGACCATCTTCTGTATACAACCCCTACCTTGTCACAACACATCTGATTGGCTCAAATGCATTAAGAAGGAAAGAAATTCCACAAATTAACAAGGCACACCTGTTCATTTAAATGTTTCCCAGGTGCCTACCTCATGAAGCTGGTTGAGAGAATGCCAAGTGTGCAAAGCTGTCAAGGCAAAGGGTGGCTTCTTTACTTTGAAGAATGTAAAATAACATTTTAATTTGTTTAACACTTTTTTGGTTACTACATGATTCCATATGTGTTATTCCATAGTTTTGATGTCTTCACTATTATTCTACAATGTAGAAAATAGTCAAAATATAAAATCCCTTGAATGAGTAGGTGTCCAAACTTTAAAATGGTGCTGTATATCAAAATGATATCAGCAGTTGTCAGTGATCAGAATATAATGTATATCTAGCCATTAATATTCCTTACAGACACTTAATACAATAAAGTATTGCGTGTCCAAGAAGTAGCAACCAAATATATTATGTTAGAAATATCTTTAATCCAAAAAGTAAACCAAGAACATTAAAAGCATGTACAGATTTTTGCCATGTACCACAGCAAGGGTAATGTCCATAATAAATACAAAAACCTCTACATACGACAAAATAAAAATGGGGGCTCCTTAGATGCTTTTCACCTTGTCCATCGTTTGTCAGAAAGTGCAGGGAGAGGGAGTCTGCTGGACATTTTGTACAAATCCTTGCATCCCAATTAAATGTTTCCTTAAACATCTGAGATTGATTTCAGTAAAGACTTTCTGTAAATAAAAAAAATCTGCCTAGGCACTTGATCTTGGGCAGAGAGCGAGAGTGGCCAATTTGATTGGCGGAGTCACTGCTTCCTGCCTGACACCCTGAAGTCCCTTCCTCATACAGTCGTCATCAGTTTTAGCGAGCCCGCCGATCGGAAGCGGAGGATCTTCTTCTTCAGGTTGTGAGAGGCCTTGATCTTGATGAAGGCTTTAGCCTGGGCAGCGGTTAAGTCATGATGCCCAGCACCCTGCCCTGAAAACTGGGGCCAGTTCATCCCTCCGCTTTCCTCAGAGTCACTGCTGGTGGTGCTCTCCCCCACAAAGTCCACCTCGCTCAGGCTGGACTCGCTGTCCCCGAAGCAGTTGGTGGTGTAGTTGCTCTGCTCATCCTCACTGGTGTCTACGATGGTGGAATGGAAAAGCGAAGCGCACTCTGCGGAGTACTCAGAGTCGCTGCCAGCCACATAGGCATAAGGGCTGGCAAATTTCACGTTGGAGGGTAGGTACGTGGTGGTGGAGACCTGGCCGAGGACCTCCCTCTTCTGTCTGCGGTGGGCTCTCCTAAAGGCCTCATCGTAAGGCACCTCAGTGATGGCTTTCAGCCTTCCTCGGTTGTAGTCATGTCCGCTTGTCCTCTTGTACTTGGGCTTGGCCACCACCACTTCCCTGCCATGGTGACCATGATGCCTGGACACAGTGGACCTGGTTGTGGACACTGTGGCCGTGTGTTTCTCAAGGACCCGGCCCTCAGGAATGGAGGCAGGGATGGTGCGTTTGGCCCTGGTGGACGCCCCCCTCTTGGAGGAGACTTTGTGCACGTGTTGTACCTCCTCAGGCTGACGAGACTTCCTCATCCCTCCAGATCGGTGACCCTTCTCCCTTCCCCCTGTCGCCTCGGATAACACAGGCTCAGCGTGTGCGTGAACCCCTCGGTGTTGTTTCAGAGAGGCATTCTTCACCTTGACAATCTTGATGTTCTTGCCCGCTTTGCGGAGCTTGACAGTCTGCCTCTGGGCAGGGATGTACTGGGCACTGACCATGTGACCCTGACCTTCATCCTGGCTCTGGGAGGAAGACCCTAGACTCACCAGCTCCAGCATGGGCCTCTCTTCCTTAGTGGTCTGGGCTGTCTGGACAGAGACCAGGATGCTCTTAGGGCTTTTCTTGGGAGTGCCTGTTTTGGTGCGGTCTCTAGGGAGTGTCTGGGGGGGTTTAGTACTGATGTCCACTGGAGCAGCAGGGAAATAAGGATGCTTGCTCTCTTTGGGTGAGGAGTTGGCATTTGGGGTACCCAAGTCTTGATAATCTTTAGACAGAGGACCGGTTGCCGATGGAAGTCCTTTATAGGCTGATGACACAGACCCCTTCTTTTTTACCAGGCTGTTGGTGTGAATGTCACTGCCGTCGATTGTGGCACAGCCGTTCTGAGGTTGGCCCAGAGACTGGGACACCATCCCATTTTCTAAGAGGAGTTCCCCTTTGCTCTCCACTGACCACTGTCTCTGTGAGGTGCCTGTTCCTGGATCAGTGTTACTGGCACCACCTGCATGTAAACACATCTGCCAGGCTGGTTTGAGATCAGGAAGAGGAGCAGCAGTCCTTCCTTGCTGCTGCGGGGCAACAGTAGCCTGTCTCACACACAAGCTGCCCTGCCTCAGGATGCTCTTAGAGGGGTCTGTGCTGATGCTCGTCCGCGGCTTATTGGTCCTAATGGGCTGAGCCCTCCTCTGAAGCAGGCTGAATATATAATTGTCCAGTCGTTTGCTGGTAGGCGCATGGGAGGCAGGCCAAGAAATGTTCTGGGGCACCAGATTCAGCGGCTGCTTTAGTTTCTGACAGTCACCGAAGCCCTCGCCTCCGCTGCTCTTTGATAGCCCCCCGTCCTCTTTGAGATGGCCGGCAAGAGACTGGAAGAAGATGGGGCTCTGTACAGCCACGGCATGGAGGGGGCTGGGGTAGCGGTACACGTCGCTGCCGTTCTTGGCGATCAGGTCACAGTGGTACTTAGACTGGATGTCTTGAGTGGTGGAAGAGGCGTCCGTAGAGGGGGAGTAGGGAGCGGGGAGCGACTTTCTAGCAGTCCCCATGGTCTGCTGCTCCGCACACTGATTCTCACAGTCAGCACAGCTGCCCAGCTCATCTGAAAACCACACAGAAGACAAAGACTAAGAACTACAGTACAACAAAAGACTACAGAACAACAGATGCGCCACTAGTATCTCATATGGAAACCAGACCGGAAAGAAAGAGTACGGACTACAGACACCACTAGTAATTCAAGCAACGGAAACCACCAGTTTCCATACCATTTCCTCATTTCAACAATAACGCCACACAGAAGCCTACAGTAGTGTTGAAAGGGTAAGCAAAGCAAAGCATGCAACCTCTCAATATGCTAACGAAGGGGGCAGTTGGTTTAGATGTGTTAATGGCCCTTTTGTTTGTGTCTTATCATAGGCGTGGATGTTAGTTAGAGCCAAGCCATCTGCCTTGCCTGGCCGGGAATCTAGCGCAACGGACAGTGTTCTGTATCCCAAATGACACCCTATTTCCTACATAGTGCCCATAGGGCTCTGGTCAAAAGTAGTGCACTATGTAGGGGAAAGGGTGCCATTTGGTGTTTCCTTCCAGTCTTTTCTCCATCATTCGTTTGAAACTGAATCAAAGTATTTTCACAACAAACCCCACTATTGGTAACAACACAAAGGAAACTATTAGTTGAACTGGGGCCAGCTGGAATGAAGCACTGTAATAAAAGATGACACTTATGTGGATGGTGGGTGTGATGGGGGTCTTTCGGGAAAGAAGGAAAGTGTTGTGTATACAGCAAAGGACAACAAAATTATTCAGCCCAGCTTGTTGCGCCCAAGATAGACCACGTGACATCAAACATCAGGATTCTGTCCTGCCAAAGACGTAGCGCTGGGCTGTGCTGCAGGGTTGGAGTCAACCCCTTTTTACTTCAGGAACTGAAATTCCTCAATGCTTCTCTATGAGGAAAAACTTGTTTATTTTTATTTTATTGACTGAATTCAAATTAAATTCACCACAACCCTTATGGGACTGTGCTGTGAGGGCCTCTCTCTCTCTCACCTGCAGATTTGAGCCTTCCCTCGGAGGCACACAGTGATGTGTCGAGAGGACTGCAGAAACAGGTGCTGGAGCGACAGCTGGACAAACACTCACTGAACACCGAGTTGGAGGAGTTGGAGAGGGACCCCGAAGCTCCGTCGCTCAGCTCGTAAAAACCTAGAGGGCAGAGAGAAAGAGAGAGCAGAGAGAGAAAGAGAGAGCAGAGAGAAACAGAAGGGACATTTTTTAACACGTTAATTTTACACCCCGCAGGGAGGGAGCTGTCATCCAACAATTTATTACATGTCAGGCTGTGGCTATTAAAAGAATTAATGCGGAAAATCTCAAGCACTTAAAACAAGGCTGGTGTAAACAGGGTTGACTAGATTCAAGTAACGTTTCTTCTATTTGCAGCGTAGCCAAGCCTGCATCCATTCTAAATTCTCTGGCATCTAAGAAATGAGCTTTGGAGTAGAATGGTTAAATGCTGATTCCATACCAACTGAAAAAAAACTTCAGACAGATCTATCTGAAGTTAGTTGTGAACAGTTTGCAGAACACAATACATTAAAATCCACAAAACGCCAATAATATACTGCACATGGACGGTACAGAATGTTCTCTAGTAAGATTCACTATGTCACACTATCCACAGTGACCTCCTACATGAGGAATGTGGAATGTATACAACTAATAACGGGATACAGTACCAGCCACAGCTCACGGACTGAGTGTTACCATATTAGTAGTCTAAACAATGGCTTAGATAAACACTTCTCTATGTGAGATGGTAGCCCATTTATTAATATACAACAACAAAATTGGTTAACACTTTATTTGGATAGTGTGTAGAGCGTCTACAGATGGACTATCAGTAACATTTCAACTAACTATCTACTAACCTTAACCCTAGCTCTAAACCTAACCTTAACAAGCAGTTGCTTATCAACAGATAGCATTTACTGTAGAGCGTTTACTTTAGCGCATCTACTGGACTATTCAAATTAAGTGTGACCAAAAATGTAGCATTGCCAGTCACTTCTATGTCATGTTCGTGTTTGCTAAGAACCCTGCCTTTGGGGGATTACACATTCTGCAGTATCCTCAATTGCTTAAGTGGAACTGACTCGCAATTGACAGATCCTACTGATAATGTCTAGTTTTTCCACAGGGTAACATTCTGAGGTCGAATCCTTAGAATCCATTCTATTGTAGAACTAGACTAACCCGAGCTCGGGCGGCTGTCTGTCTCCACTTGCTCATGTGATGCCTCCGTGTCCAATCGGAGGTCACTGATCTGCCTGTCCAGCTCCTGCAGCTGATTGATCAAACCAGCATCTCTCTTTCTCAGACAGTTCTGGAGGGAAACACACAGACAATAGAGTTAGTTACAGTTGTACAGTGACATTTGGTTCCTACGTAGCTATATCTATTAGCCTGAGTGCCCGTCTATTTGTGCCATCATGCCAACTCCTTGTCATTTCAAACCAAACCTGCCAGGCTACCTGCCGATCCATGACCGAGTTGGCAAGAGCACAGACTGATCTGGGACAAGGGTCTACAGCTCAATCCAATTCAGCGTTGTTCTGTATTGCCATTGACAAGAAACAGCATGTTTAGCCACCTATTTTTGGTTCCATTTCTGATTAAATCCATAGCCTTGCATGTTGGTTACTTAAAGTGGGGCTATAGTCACTGTGCTGCAAGTGTTCCGCGTCTTAGCGAGACTGTGTTGCCCTACCGGAACCCATTAACATCCCAAACTAAATTAGAATCACATCATGGGAGATAAACAACTCCTCCCTCAAACATGCGGGTCATGTGGAACAGCACGGCCCAGGTCACATATGACAACAACCAGATCGTGTGGTGGATACATTCCGCCATTCTGCTCTCGAGTGTGGTTTGAATTCAAAGACCAACTGCAAATGTCAAACCTGAAGGCTTACTGACAAGTCAGACCCTATTTAAATGCACTACATTTGTGACAATTAAGTGGCTTGCAGACCACAGACATAGGCGACATTACTCCCAAGTACCTGCTAGCCATCTAGGTAGGTCTAGCTATCCCCTGTGCATTATACATATACAGTTATACTATTTGAGCCATGACTGAGGCCAGTAATGCAACACACACACACAGATTTCAGGCTATATCAAGCTGCAGCACTTCCTACAGCGCAGGGCTGTAGCAGACTAGCGGGACATAAAACCAGGCCTGGTGACAAGAGGCAGAGGGTGATTAATGTGCTCCAAACATGCTATGGCTTCAGAGACCATTTCCACACAATGTACCATTTTCAAAAAGCAGAGGCAGGCACAATGGTTGTTTTACTGAATAACACTGGGTTGACAGGCTGAGTGTGAAATGGTCTGAAATGATAGAATGAGGTTGAAAACAAATATGATTTAATTTAGGCCTACATTAAATCAAAGGGGTACAACATTCACGACTTTCCCTTACTGCCTAACTGAACCCAGGTGTGTTTGTCTGTTTAAATGGCCTAATCTCAAACGACCAGCACATAATTACCCGGCATCCTTTAACAGCAACGGGGTGTGGTAGATCTGCTTGTAAAAGTTAATTTCAGTCGCAACATCCATTGTAACTCATCAGTAAATCTCATTCAAGAGGCTGGACCCCCTCACAGTTAGATTTAAATAACACTCATTATTTTCTAATAGCCATCCTGCTATTCCCTCCATTTAATTCTCTGGGAACCAACATCGTTTCCTTTAGACGAACAACTAGTGAATCTGCTTGCATTGGGATACGATGACATATCTAATACCGTAATCGTTCATTTATTGTAAATGGTAAATAATGTTCCATTTAACTTTTACAACAGTCTACAATTTGAAACAGACCTCTTGATTTGATCTGTGAGTGAAACAAGGATAGAGGTGGTAACGCTATTAAAAGGCCCAAAATGAACTAATAAAACTGCCCGGAAAGTAATCTGGGAATCAAATTTACAGGCCTGTTTTTATTTTAATCTTGTATCATACTAGACATCTACCTCATCCTTCGACAGATTTGCGCCTGCCCTGAGGAAGCACAAACTCAACGTGTCCAACGGTTATTATCAGTAGGCTGGGCGTGCGTCCATGGAGCTGCGACGGGGTCAGAAAATAGACTGCTGGGTGAACAATTTGGATCGACTCAAACCAATATTAGTGTGACTGTTTTTCGTATTTCACGACATCGTTTGAAATGTAAACCAAAATAGCGGACCCAAATTAATCAAAGATTAATGTTATACAAAACACAGCGGGAGTAAAGAAATGACATTTTATTAAGTCTACATACCAGTTGTTTTCTTAGCAATAAAATGTTTTCTTCTAAAAGTTTTTCCTCCGAGTTCAAGTAATTCTCCTCATGCGTAACGCACATTGGATCTTCTCCTGGTGATATAGAGTCCTCTTGGCGATTCAACACATTTCTGACCAGTAAATCCTGCCGCTGTCGCAAATATTCCAGCTCTCCAAGACCCGCTAGAGTGGCTTCCAATCTCTCCCGAGTTCGCACACGACCCATCTCTTCCTCCATTATTTCCCTGGAGCGCGTATCGCATTCTCTCCTATCCCGCATCTGTAATGTGTAATCCTTGGAGACCAGCATTTCTGCACCAGCAGCCGTTTGTTTCATTGTATCCATCCAACAAGCGACAATGATTTACAACATATAACTGGCAACAGCGGGCCACATAAATTCACTGTGAAGAGTTTAGAAAATCATGATGTGCATCAAAAACGTTGACCGGTGGACGCACATACCACGGTCTAACCTAACCGACCACTAAATTACTTGTCGATAAATTCTGTCTTTTGAAGCAGTTATCCCGATACAAATTGCGTGCGTAAAATCGGTCCTTTTTGTTGTCCAAACAGTATCCGGGCCTCCAAAATAAAACAACAAATCTCAGTGCTTTTCAGTTTGAACAAATCGAAAAAAGTTGCATGGTGAAAACGACAAAGTTTTAGTGTAATGTCAAATAGGGAGTGTGTAGCTATTTCTCTGTCAAGCAGGTCGCTGCGTTCTGAGGATAGTGGTGAGTAGCGTTGGACCACCTCTCTCTTTAGAGACCCATCTACTTTCTCTGTGGTAGCAACATGTCTTAGTGCCTGCCGGTTCTAGGTTTCGCCCCTTCTCCCTAATTCGATTCTTCTCTCTTTCTGTGATATATAATAAAACCAAAAATAATAATACCTTGGAGTTTCACACGTGTGATTGTTTTCATATTTTACAGATAACATGTGCTTATTAAATATACTTCGCGTAACAATTGCAAGTAATAACTCCCGCGAGCTGTGATTCTGCTTTGAGCCTCGTAGGCTATTGAATCTAGATTAGGCTACATATAAATTATAAATCAATCCGTTACAATACATGCTAAAACAACTATTTAATGAACAATTTCCCGTTTCCCGTTTGGAAAAAGTGTGACACATTATTAGGCTAGGCCTAATGGAAAATCTGATTTGAAATTCAAATGGAATTAAAAGCTAATTGCGTTTAATTAACAATTCATTAGGCAATTACGTTATGTTTATTATGACATATATGGTATGCAAAGGATGTGCCTTTTTTCAATGAGAATGACGTTGTACTAAAGATGAGGGCGCCCTCCTCTGTTAAGAAACCACAGGGAAGAACAGCTTCTAGGCTATGTCATAGGGAGCGCATTTAACCCTATCTGTTATTAATATTAATATTACATTTTCTATAGATAGATCTATGAATACATACTATTTTCATGAAATGTAAAGGAGAGGGTTTATCAATATGTAACTAGTTTAAAAACAGTTTCAGTAATGGTCGTTGTAGGCCTAATCAGTCCGGCATTAAAGTTTACGCCATATGCAAATAACAATTGACCAGAGAAGCTATAACAACCAGTCAATATAGCCTATCAGAATATATGATCCCTTTATAAACAACCAACCTTATTTTAGTCCCTTCTTTATCTGAGTGGTGTTCATGAAATGAAAACATATAGGATTTCAATGCTAGCCCCTATCACTCTTAGGTGACTATTCATCATCTTTACTAATGATGTGTGTTTACCCAGGGAAGGTTTCAATACTATCCTATCACAAAGGTAAGGACATCATGTCTGAAGATCTTTTGTGAGCAAATTTTAAACATACAGTCAAGCCCAGAATATGAATTTAAACAGCACTGTAAGCAGCTGCTATCCCCACAAACACTTATTTTTCTTTCATTTTCTACATTTGTACATTGCTTATTAGGGTTCCCGGTGCAGATTGGTCCAAATATAAATCAAACTGTTCAACAAAACATGAAATCACAGAATCCGTTTTCTCTATTTGAAAAGAATGATAATGAAGAAAAAGAAAAGCCCCGATAGAAAGCCCCGATAGAAAGCCACGATAGAAAGCCCCGATAGAAAGCCCCGATAGAAAGCCCCGATAGAAAGCCACGGTAGAAAGCCCCGATAGAAAGTCACAATAGAAAGCCCCTCTAGCGGATGCAGTCTCTCTAAATTGGAATCATGATTTGCATAGTTGATGGATTAGCTCAGATGTTTAGGAGCCAGCAGTTCCCATGCAGGCTAATTAAAAACACAGAAACACATCTCTAACCTGTCCCAGTCAGAAGAGCACACACAGTTTACCTCATAGACAGTTGTGTTTGATATTAGCTGAACTGATTTTCTGCTTGTGGAGTCAGGACAAACACACACACGCGTGTGCACACACTGTAAAAACAACTTTACAGTAATGTACTGTTAAACCAATGTTTATTTAGAATTTACGGTAATATACTGTACTTTTTTTAACAGTACCTTACAGGTAACTGACATTAAGTTACCAAAAAAACAACAATTATTTTTATTTTTATTTTATTTTTACATTGCACACATGCACAAGCTTATATCAAACACAACTGTGGGGAGAGATTTCAGGGAAACACAAATGTAATCCTTCTCTCTAAACATGACAAGGGATTTAGGAAATTGGATTCATGGATAGCTCTATGAAAAACAGATGTTTGACATAGAAACTTGTGTCCTAAACAAACATCCTCTGGACGACATGTCATCATCCAGCTAGCATTCCAACATGGGACTCAAACAAACACAGCAAGCAGCCTGAAGGAGAACGAGAGAGGGAGAGAGAGACAAGAAGAAGGGAGAATCAATTCAGAATTGGCAACAATGAACCATAAGTTCAGTGTGTGTCTCTAGAGGGGCAGGGTAATACCATTTAAGGAACAGGGGGAAAAACAGCCTGGGGATAAATACAAACACCTTAATGAGATCAGTCAATGGAGTGGGGCCCTTTGTG